>NC_092726.1:132557761-133205928 GCF_047496885.1 Scyliorhinus torazame | reverse complement strand
TCTCTGGGTGGGCACACTGCTCTCTGGTGCGTAGCTGCCTCTGTAATTGTGACCATTCAGTGATTCAGTTCCAATTATCTGTGTGTTTCTCTGGTTGGTTCCACTGCACTCTGGGGTGTAGCTGCCTCTGCAACTGTGACCATTCAGTGAATCAGCTCATATTGTCTGTGTGTTACTCTGGGTGGGTTCACTGCACTCTTGGGTGTCGCTGCCTCTGTAACTGTGACCATTCAGTGATTCAGTTCCAATTGTCAGTGTGTTTCTCTGGTTGGGTCCAATGCACTCTGGGATGTAGCTGCCTCTGTAACTGTAACCATGCAGTGATTCACTTCCAATTGTCCGTGTGTTTCTCTGGGAGGTTCTACTGCACTCTGTGATGTAGCTGCCTCAGTAACTGTGACCATTCAGTGATTCAGTTCCAATTGTCAGTGTGTTTCTCTGGTTGGGTTCACTGCACTCTGGGATGTAGCTGCCTCTGTAACTGTAACCATGCAGTGATTCTGTTCCAATTGTCAGTGTGTTTCTCTGGGTGGATCCAATGCACGCTGGTATGTCGCTGCCTCTGGAACTGTGACCATTCAGTGATTCAGTTCCAATTGTCAGTGTGTTTCTCTGGGTGGTTCCACTGCACTCGGGGGTGTAGGTGCCTCTGTAACTGTGACCATTCAGTGATTCAGTTCCAGTTGTCAGTGTGCTTCTCTAGGTGGTTCCACTGCCCTCTCGGGCGTCACTGCCTCTGTAACTGTCTCCATTCAGTGATTCAGTTCCAATTATCAGTGTGTTTCTCTGGGTGGGTCCACTGCACTCTAGGATGTAGCTGCCACTGTAACTGTGACCATTCAGTGATTCAGTTCCAATTGTCAGTGTGTTTCTCTGTGTGGTTCCACTGCACTCTGGGGTGTAGCTGCCTCTTTAACTCTGACCATTCAGTGATTCAGTTCCAAGTGTCAGTGTGTTTCTCTCGGTGGTTATACTGCACTCTGGGGTGTAGCTGCCACTGTAACTGTGACCATTCAGTGATTCAGTTCCAATTGTCAGTGTGTTTCTCTCGGTGATTCTACTGCACTCTGAGGTGTAGGTGCCTCTGTAACTGTGTGCATTCAGTGATCCAGTTCCAGTTGTCAGTGTGTTTTTCTATGTGGTTCCACTGCGCTCTGGGGCGTCGCTGCCTCTGTAACTGTCTCCATTCAGTGATTCTGTTCCAATTGTCAGTGTGTTTCTCTGGGTGCGTCCACTGCACTCTGGGGTGTTGCTGCCTCTGGAACTGTGACCATTCAATGATTCAGTTCCAATTGTAAGTGTGTTTTTCTCCGTCATTCTACTTCACTCTGGGGTTTAGCTGCCTCTGTAACAGTCTCCATTCAGTGATTCAGTTCCAATTGTCAGTGTGTTTCTCTGGGTGTTTCCACTGCACTCTGGGATGTAGCTACCTCTGTAACTGTGACCATTCAGTGATCCAGTTCCAGTTGTCAGTGTGTTTCTCGAGGTGGTTCCACTGCACTCTGGGGGCGTCGATGCCTCTGTAACTGTCTCCATTCAGTGATTCAGTTCCAATTGTCAGTGTGTTTCTCTGGATGGGTCCACTGCACTCTGGGATGTAGCTGCCACTGTAACTGTGACCATTCAGTGATTCAGTTCCAATTGTCAGTGTGTTTCTCTGTGTGGTTCCACTGGACTCTGGGGTTTAGCTGCCTCTTTAACTCTGACCATTCAGTGATTCAGTTCCAATTGTCAGTGTGTTTCTCTCGGTGGTTATACTGCACTCTGGGGTGTAGCTGCCACTGTAACTGTGACCATTCAGTGATTCAGTTCCAATTGTCTGTGTGTTTCTCTCGGTGATTCTACTGCATTCTGAGGTGTAGCTGCTCTGTAACTCAGACCATTCAGTGATTCAGTTCCAATTGTCAATGTGTTTCTCTGGGTGGTTCCACTGCAATCTGGGGTGTAGCTGACTCAGTAACTGTGAACATTCAGTGTTTCAGTTCAAATTGTCAGTGTGTTTCTCTGGGTGGATCCAAAAGACGCTGGTATGTCGCTGCCTCTATAACTGTGACCATTCAGTGATTCAGTTCCAATTGTCAGTGTGTTTCTCTGGGTGGTTCCACTGCACTCGGGGGTGTAGGTGCCTCTGTAATTGTGACCATTCAGTGATTCAGTTCCAGTTGTCAGTGTGTTTCTCTAGGTGGTTCCACTGCACTCTGGGGCGTCGCTGCCTCTGTAACTGTCTCCATTCAGTGATTCAGTTCCAATTGTCAGTGTTTTTCTCTGGGTGGGTCCACTGCACTCTGGGATGTAGCTGCCACTGTAACTGTGACCATTCAGTGATTCAGTTCCAATTGTCAGTGTGTTTCTCTGTGTGGTTCCACTGCACTCTGGGGTGTAGCTGCCTCTTTAACTCTGACCATTCAGTGATACAGTTCCAATTCTCAGTGTGTTTCTCTGGGAGTGTTCACTGCACTCTGGGGTGGAGCTGCCTCTGTAACTGTGACCATTCATTGATTCACTTCCAATTGTCAGTGTGTTCCTCTGAGTGGTTCCACTGCACTTTGGAATGGACCTACCTCTGTAACTGTGACCATTCAGTGATTCAGTTCCAATTATCAGTGTGTTTCTCTGGGTGATTCCACTGCTCTCTAGGATGTAGCTTCCTCTGTAACTGTGAACATTCAATTATTCAGTTCCAATTCTCAGTGAGTTTCTCTGGGTGGGTCCACTGCACTCTGGGATGTAGCTGCCTCTGTAACAGTGACCATTCAGTGATTCAGTTCCAATTGTCAGTGTGTTTCTCTGTGTGGTTCCACTGCACTCTGGGGTGTAGCTGCCACTGTAACTGTGACCATTCAGTGATTCAGTTCCAATTGTCAGTGTGTTTCTCTGTGTGGTTCCACTGCACTCTGGGGTGTAGCTGCCTCTTTAACTCTGACCACTCAGTGATTCAGTTCCAATTGTCAGTGTGTTTCTCTCGGTGGTTATACTGCACTCTGGGGTGTAGCTGCCACTGTAACTGTGACCATTCAGTGATTCAGTTCCAATTGTCAGTGTGTTTCTCTCGGTGATTCTACTGCACTCTGAGGTGTAGGTGCCTCTGTAACTGTGTCCATTCAGTGATCCAGTTCGAGTTGTCAGTGTGTTTCTCGAGGTGGTTCCACTGCACTCTGGGGCGTCGCTGCCTCTGTCACTGTCTCCATTCAGTGATTCAGTTCCAATTGTCAGTGTGTTTCTCTGGGTGCGTCCACTGCACTCTGGGGTTTTGCTGCCTATGTAACTATGACCATTCAGTGATTCAGTTCCAATTGTCTGTGTGTTTCTCTCGATGATTCTACAGCACTCTGGGATGTAGCTGCCTCTGTAACTGTCTCCATTCAGTGATTCAGTTCCAATTGTCAGTGTGTTTCTCTCGGTGGTTCCACTGCACTCTGGGGCGTCGATGCCTCTGTAACTGTCTCCATTCAGTGATTCAGTTCCAATTGCCAGTGTGTTTCTCTGGGTGGCTCCACTGCACTCTGTGATGTAGCTGCCACTGTAACTGTGACCATTCAGTGATTCAGTTCCAATTGTCAGTGTGTTTCTCTGTGTGGTTCCACTGCACTCTGGAGTGTAGCTGCCTCTTTAACTCTGACCATTCAGTGATTCAGTTCCAATTGTCAGTGTGTTTATCTCGGTGGTTATACTGCACTCTGGGGTGTAGCTGCCACTGTAGCTGTGACCATTCAGTGATTCAATTCCAATTTCAGTGTGTTTCTCTCTGTGATTCTACTGCACTCTGAGGTGTAGCTGCCTCTGTAACTCTGACCATTCAGTGATTCAGTTCCAATTGTCAATGTGTTTCTCTGGGTGGTTCCACTGCAATCTGTGGTGTAGCTGTCTCTGTAACTGTGACCATTCAGTGTTTCAGTTCCAATTGTCAGTGTGTTTCTCTGGGTGGATCCAATGCACTCTGGTATGTCGCTGCCTCTGTAACTGTGACCATTCAGTGATTCAGTTCCAATTGTCAGTGTGTTTCTCTGGGTGGTTCCACTGCACTCTGGGATGTAGCTGCCTCAGTAACTGTGACCATTCAGTGATTCAGTTCCAATTGTCAGTTTGTTTCTCTCTGTGGTTCCACTGCCCTCTGGTATGTAGCTGCCTCTGTAACTGTGACCATTCAGTGATTCAGTTCCAATTGTCAGTGTGTTTCTCTGTGTGGTTAAACTGCACTCTGGGGTGTAGCTGCCTCTGTTACTCTGTCCATTCAGTGATTCAATTCCAATTGTCAGTGTGTTTCTCTCGGTGGTTCTATTGCACTCTGGGCTGTAGCTGCCACTGTAACTGTGACCATTTAGTGATTCAGTTCCAATTGTCAGTGTGTTTCTCTTGGTGGTTCCACTGCACTCTGGGGTGTAGCTGTCTCTGTAACTGTGACCGTTCAGTGATTCAGTTCCAATTGTCAGTGTGTTTCTCTCTGTTGTTCCACTGCTCTCTGGTATGTAGCTGCCTCTGTAACTGTGACCATTCAGTGATTCAGTTCCAATTGTCAGTGTGTTTCTCTGTGTGGTTAAACTGCACTCTCGGGTGTTGCTGCCTCTGTTACTCTGACCATTCAGTGATTCAGTTCCAATTGTCAGTGTGTTTCTCTCCGTGGTTCTACTGCACTCTGGGGTGTAGCTGGCACTGTAACTGTGACCATTCAGTGATTCAGTTCCAATTGTCAGTGTGTTTCTCTCGGTGAATCTACTGCACTCTGGGGTTTAGCTGCCTCTGTAACTGTCTCCATTCAGTGATTCAGTTGCTATTGTCAGTGTGTTTCTCTGGGTGGTTCCACTGCACTGTGCGATATAGCTGCCTTTGTAACTGTGACCATTCAGTGATTCAGTTCCAATTGTCAGTGTTTTTCTCTGGGTGGATCCAATGCACTCTGGTGTGTCGCTGCCTCTGTAACTGTGACCATTCAGTGATTCAGTTCCAATTGTCAGTGTGTTTCTCTGGGTGGGTCCACTGCACTCTGGTGTATAGCTGTCTCTGTAACTGTGACCATTCAGTGATTCAGTTCCAATTGTCAATGTGTTTCTCTGCGTGGGTGCACTGCACTCTGTGGTATAACTGCACTCTTGGGTTTAGCTGCCTCTGTAACTGTCTCCATTCAGTGATTCAGTTGCTATTGTCAGTGTGTTTCTCTGGGTGGTTCCACTGCACTCTGTGGTATAGCTGCCTTTGTAACTGTGACCATTCAGTGATTCAGTTCCACTTCTCAGTGTTTTTCTCTGAGTGTGTCCACAGCACTCTGGGGTGCAGCTGCCTCTGTAACTGTGACCATTCAGTGATTCACTTCCAATTGTCAGTGTGTTTCTCTCGGTGATTCTACTGCACTCTGAGGTGTAGGTGCCTCTGTAACTATGTCCATTCAGTGATCCAGTTCCAGTTGTCAGTGTGTTTCCCTAGGTGGTTCCACTGCACTCTGGGGCGTCGCTGCCTCTGTAACTGTCTCCATTCAGTGATTCAGTTCCAATTGTCAGTGAGTTTATCTGGGTGGGTCCACTGCACTCTGGGATGTAGCTGCCACTGTAACTGTGACCATTCAGTGATTCAGTTCCAATTGTCAGTGTGTTTCTCTGTGTGGTTCCACTGCACTCTGGGGTGTAGCTGGCACTGTAACTGTGACCATTCAGTGATTCAGTTCCAATTGTCAGTGTGTTTCTCTCGGTGAATCTACTGCACTCTGGGGTTTAGCTGCCTCTGTAACTGTCTCCATTCAGTGATTCAGTTGCTATTGTCAGTGTGTTTCTCTGGTTGATTCCACTGCACTGTGCAATATAGCTGCCTTTGTAACTGTGACCATTCAGTGATTCAGTTCCAATTGTCAGTGTTTTTCTCTGGGTGGATCCAATGCACTCTGGTGTGTCGCTGCCTCTGTAACTGTGACCATTCAGTGATTCAGTTCCAATTAACCGTGTGTTTCTCTGGGTGGTTCTACTGCACTCTGGGGTGTAGCTGTCTCTGTATCTGTGACCATTCAGTTATTCAGTTCCAATTGTCAATGTGTTTCTCTGGGTGGGTGCACTGCACTCTGGCATGTAGCTGCCACTGTAACTGAGACCATTCAGTGATTCAGTTCCAATTGTCAGTGTGTTTCTCTCGGTGAATCAACTGCACTCTTGGGTTTAGCTGCCTCTGTAACTGTCTCCTTTCAGTGATTCTGTTGCTATTGTCAGTGTGTTTCTCTGGGTGGTTCCACTGCACTCTGCGGTATAGCTGCCTTTGTAACTGTGACCATTCAGTGATTTAGTTCCAATTAACCGTGTGTTTCTCTGGGTGGTTCTACTGCACTCTGGGGTGTAGCTGTCTCTGTATCTGTGACCATTCAGTTATTCAGTTCCAATTGTCAATGTGTTTCTCTGGGTGGGTGCACTGCACTCTGGCATGTAGCTGCCACTGTAACTGAGACCATTCAGTGATTCAGTTCCAATTGTCAGTGTGTTTCTCTCGGTGAATCAACTGCACTCTTGGGTTTAGCTGCCTCTGTAACTGTCTCCTTTCAGTGATTCTGTTGCTATTGTCAGTGTGTTTCTCTGGGTGGTTCCACTGCACTCTGCGGTATAGCTGCGTTTGTAACTGTGACCATTCAGTGATTTAGTTCCAATTCTCGGTGTTTTTCTCTGACTGTGTCCACTGCACTCTGGGGTGTAGCTGCCTCTGTAACTGTGACCATTCAGTGATTCACTTCCAATTGTCAGTGTGTTTCTCTGAGTGGTACCACTGCACTTTGGAATGAACCTACCTCTGTAACTGTGACCATTCAGTGATTCAGTTGCAATTGTCAGTGTGTTTCTCTCGGAGGTTCTACTGCACTCTGGGGTGTATATGCCACTGGAACTGTGACCATTCAATGATTCAGTTCCAATTGTAAGTGTGTTTCTCTCCATCATTCTACTTCACTCTGGGGTTTAGCTGCCTCTGTAACTGTCTCCATTCAGTGATTCAGTTCCAAATGTCAGTGTGTTTCTCTGGGTATTTCCACTGCACTCTGGGATGTAGCTACCTCTGTAACTGTGTCCATTCAGTGATTCAGTTCCAATTGTCAGTGTTTTTCTCTGTGTGGTACCACTGCTCTCTGGGGTGTCGCTGCCTCTATAACTGTGACCATTCAGTGATTCAGTTACAATTGTCAGTGTGTTTCTCTGGGTGGTTCCACTGCACTCGGGGGTGTAGGTGCCTCTGTAACTGTGACAATTCAGTGATTCAGTTCCAGTTTTCAGTGTGTTTCTCTAGGTGGTTCCACTGCAATCTGGGGCGTCGCTGCCTCTGTAACTGTCTCCATTCAGTTGCTCAGTTCCAATTGTCAGTGTGTTTCTCTGGGTGGGTCCACTGCACTCTTAGATGTAGCTGCCACTGTAACTGTGACCATTCAGTGATTCAGTTCCAATTGTCAGTGTGTTTCTCTGTGTGGTTCCACTGCACTCTGGGGTGTAGCTGCCTCTTTAACTCTGACCATTCAGTGATTCAGTTCCAATTGTCAGTGTGTTTCTCTCGGTGGTTATACTGCACTCTGGGGTGTAGCTGCCACTGTAACTGTGACCATTCAGTGATTCAGTTCCAATTGTCAGTGTGTTTCTCTTGGTGATTCTACTGCACTCTGAGGTGTAGGTGCCTCTGTAACTGTGTCCATTCAGTGATCCAGTTCCAGTTGTCAGTGTGTATCTCTAGGTGGTTCCACTGCACTCTGGGGCGTGGCTGCATCTGTAACTGTCTCCATTAAGTGATTCAGTTCCAATTGTCAGTGTGTTTCTCTGGGTGGGTCCACTGCACTCTGGGATGTAGCTGCCACTGTAACTGTGACCATTCAGTGATTCAGTTCCAATTGTCAGTGATTTTCTCTCAGGTGATTCTACTGCACTCTGAGGTGTAGCTGCCTCTGTAACCCTGACCATTCAGTGATTCAGTTCAAATTGTCAATGTGTTTCTCTGGGTGGTTACACTGCAATCTGGGGTGTAGCTGACTCAGTAACTGTGACCATTCAGTGTTTCAGTTCCAATTGTCAGTGTGTTTCTCTGGGTGGATCCAATGCACTCTGGTGTGTCGCTGCCTCTGTAACTGTGACCATTCAGTGATTCAGTTCCAATTAACCGTGTGTTTCTCTGGGTGGTTCTACTGCACTCTGGGGTGTAGCTGTCTCTGTATCTGTGACCATTCAGTTATTCAGTTCCAATTGTCAATGTGTTTCTCTGGGTGGGTGCACTGCACTCTGGCATGTAGCTGCCACTGTAACTGAGACCATTCAGTGATTCAGTTCCAATTGTCAGTGTGTTTCTCTCGGTGAATCAACTGCACTCTTGGGTTTAGCTGCCTCTGTAACTGTCTCCTTTCAGTGATTCTGTTGCTATTGTCAGTGTGTTTCTCTGGGTGGTTCCACTGCACTCTGCGGTATAGCTGCCTTTGTAACTGTGACCATTCAGTGATTTAGTTCCAATTAACCGTGTGTTTCTCTGGGTGATTCTACTGCACTCTGGGGTGTAGCTGCCTCTGTAACTGTGACCATTCAGTGATTCACTTCCAATTGTCAGTGTGTTTCTCTGAGTGGTACCACTGCACTTTGGAATGAACCTACCTCTGTAACTGTGACCATTCAGTGATTCAGTTGCAATTGTCAGTGTGTTTCTCTCGGAGGTTCTACTGCACTCTGGGGTGTATATGCCACTGGAACTGTGACCATTCAATGATTCAGTTCCAATTGTAAGTGTGTTTCTCTCCATCATTCTACTTCACTCTGGGGTTTAGCTGCCTCTGTAACTGTCTCCATTCAGTGATTCAGTTCCAAATGTCAGTGTGTTTCTCTGGGTATTTCCACTGCACTCTGGGATGTAGCTACCTCTGTAACTGTGTCCATTCAGTGATTCAGTTCCAATTGTCAGTGTTTTTCTCTGTGTGGTACCACTGCTCTCTGGGGTGTCGCTGCCTCTATAACTGTGACCATTCAGTGATTCAGTTACAATTGTCAGTGTGTTTCTCTGGGTGGTTCCACTGCACTCGGGGGTGTAGGTGCCTCTGTAACTGTGACAATTCAGTGATTCAGTTCCAGTTTTCAGTGTGTTTCTCTAGGTGGTTCCACTGCACTCTGGGGCGTCGCTGCCTCTGTAACTGTCTCCATTCAGTTGCTCAGTTCCAATTGTCAGTGTGTTTCTCTGGGTGGGTCCACTGCACTCTTAGATGTAGCTGCCACTGTAACTGTGACCATTCAGTGATTCAGTTCCAATTGTCAGTGTGTTTCTCTCGGTGATTCTACTGCACTCTGAGGTGTAGGTGCCTCTGTAACTGTGTCCATTCAGTGATCCAGTTCGAGTTGTCAGTGTGTTTCTCGAGGTGGTTCCACTGCACTCTGGGGCGTCGCTGCCTCTGTCACTGTCTCCATTCAGTGATTCAGTTCCAATTGTCAGTGTGTTTCTCTGGGTGCGTCCACTGCACTCTGGGGTTTTGCTGCCTATGTAACTATGACCATTCAGTGATTCAGTTCCAATTGTCTGTGTGTTTCTCTCGATGATTCTACAGCACTCTGGGATGTAGCTGCCTCTGTAACTGTCTCCATTCAGTGATTCAGTTCCAATTGTTAGTGTGTTTCTCTCGGTGGTTCCACTGCACTCTGGGGCGTCGATGCCTCTGTAACTGTCTCCATTCAGTGATTCAGTTCCAATTGCCAGTGTGTTTCTCTGGGTGGGTCCACTGCACTCTGGGATGTAGCTGCCTCTGTAACTGTAACCATGCAGTGATTCTGTTCCAATTGTCAGTGTGTTTCTCTGGGTGGATCCAATGCACGCTGGTATGTCGCTGCTTCTGGAACTGTGACCATTCAGTGATTCAGTTCCAATTGTCAGTGTGTTTCTCTGGGTGGTTCCACTGCACTCGGGGGTGTAGGTGCCTCTGTAACTGTGACCATTCAGTGATTCAGTTCCAGTTGTCAGTGTGTTTCTCTAGGTGGTTCCACTGCCCTCTGGGGCGTCGCTGCCTCTGTAACTGTCTCCATTCAGTGATTCAGTTCCAATTGTCAGTGTGTTTCTCTGGGTGGGTCCACTGCACTCTAGGATGTAGCTGCCACTGTAACTGTGACCATTCAGTGATTCAGTTCCAATTGTCAGTGTGTTTCTCTGTGTGGTTCCACTGCACTCTGGGGTGTAGCTGCCTCTTTAACTCTGACCATTCAGTGATTCAGTTCCAATTGTCAGTGTGTTTATCTCGGTAGTTATACTGCACTCTGGGGTGTAGCTGCCACTGTAGCTGTGACCATTCAGTGATTCAATTCCAATTTCAGTGTGTTTCTCTCTGTGATTCTACTGCACTCTGAGGTGTAGCTGCCTCTGTAACTCTGACCATTCAGTGATTCAGTTCCAATTGTCAATGTGTTTCTCTGGGTGGTTCCACTGCAATCTGTGGTGTCGCTGTCTCTGTAACTGTGACCATTCAGTGTTTCAGTTCCAATTGTCAGTGTGTTTCTCTGGGTGGATCCAATGCACTCTGGTATGTCGCTGCCTCTGTAACTGTGACCATTCAGTGATTCAGTTCCAATTGTCAGTGTGTTTCTCTGGGTGGTTCCACTGCACTCTGGGATGTAGCTGCCTCAGTAACTGTGACCATTCAGTGATTCAGTTCCAATTGGCAGTTTGTTTCTCTCTGTGGTTCCACTGCCCTCTGGTATGTAGCTGCCTCTGTAACTGTGACCATTCAGTGATTCAGTTCCAATTGTCAGTGTGTTTCTCTGTGTGGTTCCACTGCACTCAGCGGTATAACTGCCTTAGTAACTGTGAGCATTCAGTGATTCAGTTCCAATTGTCAGTGTGTTTCTCTGGGTGGATCCAATGCCCTCTGGTGTGTCGCTGCCTTTGTAAATGTGACCATGCAGTGATTCTGTTCCAATTGTCAGTGTGTTTCTCTGGGTGGATCCAATGCACGCTGGTATGTCGCTGCCTCTGGAACTGTGACCATTCAGTGATTCAGTTCCAATTGTCCGTGTGTTTCTCTGGGTAGTTTCACTGCATTCTGGGGTGTAGCTGTCTATGTAACTGACCATTCAGTGATTCAGTTCCATTTGTCAATGTGTTTCTCAGGGTGGTTCCACTGCACTCTGGGATGTAGCTGCCTCTGTAACTGTGGCCATTCAGTGATTCTGTTCCAATTGTCAGTGTATTTCTCTGAGTGGTTCCACTTCACTCGGGGGTAAAGGTGCCTCCATAACTGTGACCATTCAGTGATTCAGTTCCAGTTGTCAGTGTTTTTCTCTCGGTGGTTCCACTGCACTCTGGGGCTTCGCTGCCTCTGCAACTGTCTCAATTCAGTGATTCAGTTCCAATTGTCAGTGTGTTTCTCTCGGTGGATCTACTGCACTCTGGGGTCTAGCTGCCACTGTAACTGTGACCATCCAGTGATTTACTTCCAATTGTCAGTGTGTTTCTCTGGGTGGTTCCACTGCACTCTGGGATGTTGCTGCCTCTGTAACTGTGGCCATTCAGTGATTCAGTTCCAATTGTCAGTGTGTTTCTCTGGGTGTTTCCACTGCACTCAGGGATGTAGGTGACTCTGTAACTGTGACCATTCAGTGATTCAGTTCCAATTGTCAGTGTGTTTCTCTGGGTTGTTCCACCGCTCTCTTGGGTGTAGCTGCCTCTGTAACTGTGACCATTCAGTGATTCAGTTACAATTGTCAGTGTGTTTCTCTCGGTGGTTCTACTGCACTCTGGGGTGTAGCTGGCACTGTAACTGTGACCATTCACTGATTCAGTTACAATTGTCAGTGTGTTCTCTGGGTGGTTCCACTGCACCCTGGGGTGTAGCTGCCTCTGTAACTGTGGCCATTCAGTTATTCAGTTCCAATTGTCAGTGTGTTCTCTGGGTGGTTCCACTGCACTCTGTTATGCAGCTGCCTCTGTAACTGTGGCCATTCAGTGATTCAGTTCGAATTGCCAGTGTGTTTCTCTGGGTGGTTTCACTTCACTCGGGGATATAGGTGCCTCCAGAACTGTGACCATTCAGTGATTCAGTTCCAGTTGTCAGTGTGTTTCTCGAGGTGGTTCCACTGCACTCTGGGGCGTCGCTGCCTCTGTAACTGCCTCAATTCAGTGATTCAGTTCCAATTGTCAGTTTGTTTCTCTCGGTGGTTCCACTGCACTCTGGGTGTAGCTGCCTCTGTAACTGTCTCCATTCAGTGATTCAGTTGCTATTGTCAGTGTGTTTCTCTGGGTGGTTCCACTACATTTTGCGGTATAGCTGCCTCTGTAACTGTGACCATTCAGTGATTCAGTTCCCATTCTCAGTGTGTATCTCTGGGTGGGTCCACTGAACTCTGGGGTGTAGCTGCCTCTGTATCTGTGACCATTCAGTGATTCAGTTCCAATTGTCAGTGCATTTCTCTGGGTGATTCTACTGCACCCTGGCGTGTTGCTGCCTCTGTAACTGTGACCATTCAGTGATTCAGTTCCAATTGTCAGTGTGTTTCTCTCTGTGGTTGCACTGCACTCTGGGGTGTAAGTGCCACTGTAGCTGTGACCATTCAGTGATTCATTTCCAATTGTCAGTGTGTTTTCTCTGCGTGGTTCCACTGCACTCTGTGATGTAGCTGCCTCAGTAACTGTGACCATTCAGTGATTTAGTTCCAATTGTCAGTGTGTTTCTCTCTGTGGTTCCACTGCTCTCTGGTATGTAGCTGCCTCTGTAACTGTGACCATTCAGTGATTCAGTTCCAATTGTCAGTGTGTTTCTCTGTGTGGTTAAACTGCACTCTGGGGTGTAGCTGCCTCTGTTACTCTGACCATTCAGTGAATCAGCTCATATTGTCTGTGTGTTTCCCTGAGTGTTTCCATTGCACCCTGGTATGTAGTTGCCACTGGAACTGTGACCATTCAGTGATTCAGTTCCAATTGTCAGTGTGTTTCTCTGGGTGGTTCCTCTGCACTCTGGGATGTAGCTGTCTCTGTAACTGTGACCATTCAGTGATTCAGTTCCAATTGTCAGTGCATTTCTTTGGGTGATTTTACTGCACACTGGCGTTTAGCTGCCACTGTAACTGTGATCATTCAGTGATTCAGTTCAAACTTTCAGTGTGTTTCTATGTGTGTTTCTATGGATGTTTCCACTGCTCTCTGGGCTGTAGCTGCCTCTGTAACTGTGACCATTCAGCGATTCAGTTCCAATTGTCAGTGTGTTTCTCTGGGTGGTTCCACTGCTCGCTGGTGTGCAGCTGCCTCTGTAACTGTGAACATTCTGTGATTCAGTTCAAATTGTCAGTGTGTTTCTCTGGGTGGTTCCACTGCACTCTGGCGTGTAGCTGTCTCTGTAACTATGACCATTCAGTGATTCAGTTCCAATTGTCAGTTTGTTTCTCTCGTGGGTCCACTGCTCTCTGGGGTGTAGCTGCCTCTGTAACTGTGACGATTCAGTGATTCAGTTTCAATTGTCAGTGTGTATCTCTCGGTGGTTCCACTACTCTCTTGTATGTAGCTGCCTCTGTAACTGTGACCATTCACTGATTCAGTTCCAATTGTCAGTGTGTTTCTTTGGGTGTTTACACTGCTCTCTTGTATGTAGCTGCCTCTGTAACTGTGACCATTCAGTGATTCAGTTGCTATTGTCAATGTGTTTCTCTGGGTGGTTCCACTGCACTCTTGGGTGTAGCTGCCTCTGTAACTGTGACCATTCAGTGATTCAGTACCAATTGTCAGTGTGTTTCTCTGGGTGGTTCCACTGCACTCTGGGATGTAGCTGCCTCTTTAAATGTGGCCATTCAGTGATTGAGTTCCAATTGTCAGTGTGTTTCTCTGGGTGGGCACACTGCTCTCTGGTGCGTAGCTGCCTCTGTAATTGTGACCATTCAGTGATTCAGTTCCAATTATCTGTGTGTTTCTCTGGTTGGTTCCACTGCACTCTGGGGTGTAGCTGCCTCTGCAACTGTGACCATTCAGTGAATCAGCTCATATTGTCTGTGTGTTACTCTGGGTGGGTTCACTGCACTCTTGGGTGTCGCTGCCTCTGTAACTGTGACCATTCAGTGATTCAGTTCCAATTGTCAGTGTGTTTCTCTGGTTGGGTCCAATGCACTCTGGGATGTAGCTGCCTCTGTAACTGTAACCATGCAGTGATTCACTTCCAATTGTCCGTGTGTTTCTCTGGGAGGTTCTACTGCACTCTGTGATGTAGCTGCCTCAGTAACTGTGACCATTCAGTGATTCAGTTCCAATTGTCAGTGTGTTTCTCTGGTTGGGTCCACTGCACTCTGGGATGTAGCTGCCTCTGTAACTGTAACCATGCAGTGATTCTGTTCCAATTGTCAGTGTGTTTCTCTGGGTGGATCCAATGCACGCTGGTATGTCGCTGCCTCTGGAACTGTGACCATTCAGTGATTCAGTTCCAATTGTCAGTGTGTTTCTCTGGGTGGTTCCACTGCACTCGGGGGTGTAGGTGCCTCTGTAACTGTGACCATTCAGTGATTCAGTTCCAGTTGTCAGTGTGTTTCTCTAGGTGGTTCCACTGCCCTCTCGGGCGTCGCTGCCTCTGTAACTGTCTCCATTCAGTGATTCAGTTCCAATTATCAGTGTGTTTCTCTGGGTGGGTCCACTGCACTCTAGGATGTAGCTGCCACTGTAACTGTGACCATTCAGTGATTCAGTTCCAATTGTCAGTGTGTTTCTCTGTGTGGTTCCACTGCACTCTGGGGTGTAGCTGCCTCTTTAACTCTGACCATTCAGTGATTCAGTTCCAAGTGTCAGTGTGTTTCTCTCGGTGGTTATACTGCACTCTGGGGTGTAGCTGCCACTGTAACTGTGACCATTCAGTGATTCAGTTCCAATTGTCAGTGTGTTTCTCTCGGTGATTCTACTGCACTCTGAGGTGTAGGTGCCTCTGTAACTGTGTGCATTCAGTGATCCAGTTCCAGTTGTCAGTGTGTTTTTCTATGTGGTTCCACTGCGCTCTGGGGCGTCGCTGCCTCTGTAACTGTCTCCATTCAGTGATTCTGTTCCAATTGTCAGTGTGTTTCTCTGGGTGCGTCCACTGCACTCTGGGGTGTTGCTGCCTCTGGAACTGTGACCATTCAATGATTCAGTTCCAATTGTAAGTGTGTTTTTCTCCGTCATTCTACTTCACTCTGGGGTTTAGCTGCCTCTGTAACAGTCTCCATTCAGTGATTCAGTTCCAATTGTCAGTGTGTTTCTCTGGGTGTTTCCACTGCACTCTGGGATGTAGCTACCTCTGTAACTGTGACCATTCAGTGATCCAGTTCCAGTTGTCAGTGTGTTTCTCGAGGTGGTTCCACTGCACTCTGGGGGCGTCGATGCCTCTGTAACTGTCTCCATTCAGTGATTCAGTTCCAATTGTCAGTGTGTTTCTCTGGATGGGTCCACTGCACTCTGGGATGTAGCTGCCACTGTAACTGTGACCATTCAGTGATTCAGTTCCAATTGTCAGTGTGTTTCTCTGTGTGGTTCCACTGGACTCTGGGGTTTAGCTGCCTCTTTAACTCTGACCATTCAGTGATTCAGTTCCAATTGTCAGTGTGTTTCTCTCGGTGGTTATACTGCACTCTGGGGTGTAGCTGCCACTGTAACTGTGACCATTCAGTGATTCAGTTCCAATTGTCTGTGTGTTTCTCTCGGTGATTCTACTGCATTCTGTGGTGTAGCTGCTCTGTAACTCAGACCATTCAGTGATTCAGTTCCAATTGTCAATGTGTTTCTCTGGGTGGTTCCACTGCAATCTGGGGTGTAGCTGACTCAGTAACTGTGAACATTCAGTGTTTCAGTTCAAATTGTCAGTGTGTTTCTCTGGGTGGATCCAAAAGACGCTGGTCTGTCGCTGCCTCTATAACTGTGACCATTCAGTGATTCAGTTCCAATTGTCAGTGTGTTTCTCTGGGTGGTTCCACTGCACTCGGGGGTGTAGGTGCCTCTGTAATTGTGACCATTCAGTGATTCAGTTCCAGTTGTCAGTGTGTTTCTCTAGGTGGTTCCACTGCACTCTGGGGCGTCGCTGCCTCTGTAACTGTCTCCATTCAGTGATTCAGTTCCAATTGTCAGTGTTTTTTCTCTGGGTGGGTCCACTGCACTCTGGGATGTAGCTGCCACTGTAACTGTGACCATTCAGTGATTCAGTTCCAATTGTCAGTGTGTTTCTCTGTGTGGTTCCACTGCACTCTGGGGTGTAGCTGCCTCTTTAACTCTGACCATTCAGTGATACAGTTCCAATTCTCAGTGTGTTTCTCTGGGAGTGTTCACTGCACTCTGGGGTGGAGCTGCCTCTGTAACTGTGACCATTCATTGATTCACTTCCAATTGTCAGTGTGTTCCTCTGAGTGGTTCCACTGCACTTTGGAATGGACCTACCTCTGTAACTGTGACCATTCAGTGATTCAGTTCCAATTATCAGTGTGTTTCTCTGGGTGATTCCACTGCTCTCTAGGATGTAGCTTCCTCTGTAACTGTGAACATTCAATTATTCAGTTCCAATTCTCAGTGAGTTTCTCTGGGTGGGTCCACTGCACTCTGGGATGTAGCTGCCTCTGTAACAGTGACCATTCAGTGATTAAGTTCCAATTGTCAGTGTGTTTCTCTGTGTGGTTCCACTGCACTCTGGGGTGTAGCTGCCACTGTAACTGTGACCATTCAGTGATTCAGTTCCAATTGTCAGTGTGTTTCTCTGTGTGGTTCCACTGCACTCTGGGGTGTAGCTGCCTCTTTAACTCTGACCACTCAGTGATTCAGTTCCAATTGTCAGTGTGTTTCTCTCGGTGGTTATACTGCACTCTGGGGTGTAGCTGCCACTGTAACTGTGACCATTCAGTGATTCAGTTCCAATTGTCAGTGTGTTTCTCTCGGTGATTCTACTGCACTCTGAGGTGTAGGTGCCTCTGTAACTGTGTCCATTCAGTGATCCAGTTCGAGTTGTCAGTGTGTTTCTCGAGGTGGTTCCACTGCACTCTGGGGCGTCGCTGCCTCTGTCACTGTCTCCATTCAGTGATTCAGTTCCAATTGTCAATGTGTTTCTCTGGGTGCGTCCACTGCACTCTGGGGTTTTGCTGCCTATGTAACTATGACCATTCAGTGATTCAGTTCCAATTGTCTGTGTGTTTCTCTCGATGATTCTACAGCACTCTGGGATGTAGCTGCCTCTGTAACTGTCTCCATTCAGTGATTCAGTTCCAATTGTCAGTGTGTTTCTCTCGGTGGTTCCACTGCACTCTGGGGCGTCGATGCCTCTGTAACTGTCTCCATTCAGTGATTCAGTTCCAATTGCCAGTGTGTTTCTCTGGGTGGCTCCACTGCACTCTGTGATGTAGCTGCCACTGTAACTGTGACCATTCAGTGATTCAGTTCCAATTGTCAGTGTGTTTCTCTGTGTGGTTCCACTGCACTCTGGAGTGTAGCTGCCTCTTTAACTCTGACCATTCAGTGATTCAGTTCCAATTGTCAGTGTGTTTATCTCGGTGGTTATACTGCACTCTGGGGTGTAGCTGCCACTGTAGCTGTGACCATTCAGTGATTCAATTCCAATTTCAGTGTGTTTCTCTCTGTGATTCTACTGCACTCTGAGGTGTAGCTGCCTCTGTAACTCTGACCATTCAGTGATTCAGTTCCAATTGTCAATGTGTTTCTCTGGGTGGTTCCACTGCAATCTGTGGTGTAGCTGTCTCTGTAACTGTGACCATTCAGTGTTTCAGTTCCAATTGTCAGTGTGTTTCTCTGGGTGGATCCAATGCACTCTGGTATGTCGCTGCCTCTGTAACTGTGACCATTCAGTGATTCAGTTCCAATTGTCAGTGTGTTTCTCTGGGTGGTTCCACTGCACTCTGGGATGTAGCTGCCTCAGTAACTGTGACCATTCAGTGATTCAGTTCCAATTGTCAGTTTGTTTCTCTCTGTGGTTCCACTGCCCTCTGGTATGTAGCTGCCTCTGTAACTGTGACCATTCAGTGATTCAGTTCCAATTGTCAGTGTGTTTCTCTGTGTGGTTAAACTGCACTCTGGGGTGTAGCTGCCTCTGTTACTCTGTCCATTCAGTGATTCAATTCCAATTGTCAGTGTGTTTCTCTCGGTGGTTCTATTGCACTCTGGGCTGTAGCTGCCACTGTAACTGTGACCATTTAGTGATTCAGTTCCAATTGTCAGTGTGTTTCTCTTGGTGGTTCCACTGCACTCTGGGGTGTAGCTGTCTCTGTAACTGTGACCGTTCAGTGATTCAGTTCCAATTGTCAGTGTGTTTCTCTCTGTTGTTCCACTGCTCTCTGGTATGTAGCTGCCTCTGTAACTGTGACCATTCAGTGATTCAGTTCCAATTGTCAGTGTGTTTCTCTGTGTGGTTAAACTGCACTCTCGGGTGTTGCTGCCTCTGTTACTCTGACCATTCAGTGATTCAGTTCCAATTGTCAGTGTGTTTCTCTCCGTGGTTCTACTGCACTCTGGGGTGTAGCTGGCACTGTAACTGTGACCATTCAGTGATTCAGTTCCAATTGTCAGTGTGTTTCTCTCGGTGAATCTACTGCACTCTGGGGTTTAGCTGCCTCTGTAACTGTCTCCATTCAGTGATTCAGTTGCTATTGTCAGTGTGTTTCTCTGGGTGGTTCCACTGCACTGTGCGATATAGCTGCCTTTGTAACTGTGACCATTCAGTGATTCAGTTCCAATTGTCAGTGTTTTTCTCTGGGTGGATCCAATGCACTCTGGTGTGTCGCTGCCTCTGTAACTGTGACCATTCAGTGATTCAGTTCCAATTGTCAGTGTGTTTCTCTGGGTGGGTCCACTGCACTCTGGTGTATAGCTGTCTCTGTAACTGTGACCATTCAGTGATTCAGTTCCAATTGTCAATGTGTTTCTCTGCGTGGGTGCACTGCACTCTGTGGTATAACTGCACTCTTGGGTTTAGCTGCCTCTGTAACTGTCCCCATTCAGTGATTCAGTTGCTATTGTCAGTGTGTTTCTCTGGGTGGTTCCACTGCACTCTGTGGTATAGCTGCCTTTGTAACTGTAACCATTCAGTGATTCAGTTCCACTTCTCAGTGTTTTTCTCTGAGTGTGTCCACAGCACTCTGGGGTGCAGCTGCCTCTGTAACTGTGACCATTCAGTGATTCACTTCCAATTGTCAGTGTGTTTCTCTCGGTGATTCTACTGCACTCTGAGGTGTAGGTGCCTCTGTAACTATGTCCATTCAGTGATCCAGTTCCAGTTGTCAGTGTGTTTCCCTAGGTGGTTCCACTGCACTCTGGGGCGTCGCTGCCTCTGTAACTGTCTCCATTCAGTGATTCAGTTCCAATTGTCAGTGAGTTTATCTGGGTGGGTCCACTGCACTCTGGGATGTAGCTGCCACTGTAACTGTGACCATTCAGTGATTCAGTTCCAATTGTCAGTGTGTTTCTCTGTGTGGTTCCACTGCACTCTGGGGTGTAGCTGGCACTGTAACTGTGACCATTCAGTGATTCAGTTCCAATTGTCAGTGTGTTTCTCTCGGTGAATCTACTGCACTCTGGGGTTTAGCTGCCTCTGTAACTGTCTCCATTCAGTGATTCAGTTGCTATTGTCAGTGTGTTTCTCTGGTTGATTCCACTGCACTGTGCAATATAGCTGCCTTTGTAACTGTGACCATTCAGTGATTCAGTTCCAATTGTCAGTGTTTTTCTCTGGGTGGATCCAATGCACTCTGGTGTGTCGCTGCCTCTGTAACTGTGACCATTCAGTGATTCAGTTCCAATTAACCGTGTGTTTCTCTGGGTGGTTCTACTGCACTCTGGGGTGTAGCTGTCTCTGTATCTGTGACCATTCAGTTATTCAGTTCCAATTGTCAATGTGTTTCTCTGGGTGGGTGCACTGCACTCTGGCATGTAGCTGCCACTGTAACTGAGACCATTCAGTGATTCAGTTCCAATTGTCAGTGTGTTTCTCTCGGTGAATCAACTGCACTCTTGGGTTTAGCTGCCTCTGTAACTGTCTCCTTTCAGTGATTCTGTTGCTATTGTCAGTGTGTTTCTCTGGGTGGTTCCACTGCACTCTGCGGTATAGCTGCCTTTGTAACTGTGACCATTCAGTGATTTAGTTCCAATTAACCGTGTGTTTCTCTGGGTGGTTCTACTGCACTCTGGGGTGTAGCTGTCTCTGTATCTGTGACCATTCAGTTATTCAGTTCCAATTGTCAATGTGTTTCTCTGGGTGGGTGCACTGCACTCTGGCATGTAGCTGCCACTGTAACTGAGACCATTCAGTGATTCAGTTCCAATTGTCAGTGTGTTTCTCTCGGTGAATCAACTGCACTCTTGGGTTTAGATGCCTCTGTAACTGTCTCCTTTCAGTGATTCTGTTGCTATTGTCAGTGTGTTTCTCTGGGTGGTTCCACTGCACTCTGCGGTATAGCTGCGTTTGTAACTGTGACCATTCAGTGATTTAGTTCCAATTCTCGGTGTTTTTCTCTGACTGTGTCCACTGCACTCTGGGGTGTAGCTGCCTCTGTAACTGTGACCATTCAGTGATTCACTTCCAATTGTCAGTGTGTTTCTCTGAGTGGTACCACTGCACTTTGGAATGAACCTACCTCTGTAACTGTGACCATTCAGTGATTCAGTTGCAATTGTCAGTGTGTTTCTCTCGGAGGTTCTACTGCACTCTGGGGTGTATATGCCACTGGAACTGTGACCATTCAATGATTCAGTTCCAATTGTAAGTGTGTTTCTCTCCATCATTCTACTTCACTCTGGGGTTTAGCTGCCTCTGTAACTGTCTCCATTCAGTGATTCAGTTCCAAATGTCAGTGTGTTTCTCTGGGTATTTCCACTGCACTCTGGGATGTAGCTACCTCTGTAACTGTGTCCATTCAGTGATTCAGTTCCAATTGTCAGTGTTTTTCTCTGTGTGGTACCACTGCTCTCTGGGGTGTCGCTGCCTCTATAACTGTGACCATTCAGTGATTCAGTTACAATTGTCAGTGTGTTTCTCTGGGTGGTTCCACTGCACTCGGGGGTGTAGGTGCCTCTGTAACTGTGACAATTCAGTGATTCAGTTCCAGTTTTCAGTGTGTTTCTCTAGGTGGTTCCACTGCACTCTGGGGCGTCGCTGCCTCTGTAACTGTCTCCATTCAGTTGCTCAGTTCCAATTGTCAGTGTGTTTCTCTGGGTGGGTCCACTGCACTCTTAGATGTAGCTGCCACTGTAACTGTGACCATTCAGTGATTCAGTTCCAATTGTCAGTGTGTTTCTCTGTGTGGTTCCACTGCACTCTGGGGTGTAGCTGCCTCTTTAACTCTGACCATTCAGTGATTCAGTTCCAATTGTCAGTGTGTTTCTCTCGGTGGTTATACTGCACTCTGGGGTGTAGCTGCCACTGTAACTGTGACCATTCAGTGATTCAGTTCCAATTGTCAGTGTGTTTCTCTTGGTGATTCTACTGCACTCTGAGGTGTAGGTGCCTCTGTAACTGTGTCCATTCAGTGATCCAGTTCCAGTTGTCAGTGTGTATCTCTAGGTGGTTCCACTGCACTCTGGGGCGTGGCTGCATCTGTAACTGTCTCCATTAAGTGATTCAGTTCCAATTGTCAGTGTGTTTCTCTGGGTGGGTCCACTGCACTCTGGGATGTAGCTGCCACTGTAACTGTGACCATTCAGTGATTCAGTTCCAATTGTCAGTGTGTTTCTCTAGGTGGTTCCACTGCACTCTGGGGTGTAGCTGCCTCTTTAACTTTGAACATTCAGTGATTCAATTCCAATTGTCAGTGTGTTTCTCTCGGTGGTTATACTGCACTCTGGGGTGTAGCTGCCACTGTAACTGTGACCATTCAGTGATTCAGTTCCAATTGTCAGTGATTTTCTCTCAGGTGATTCTACTGCACTCTGAGGTGTAGCTGCCTCTGTAACCCTGACCATTCAGTGATTCAGTTCAAATTGTCAATGTGTTTCTCTGGGTGGTTACACTGCAATCTGGGGTGTAGCTGACTCAGTAACTGTGACCATTCAGTGTTTCAGTTCCAATTGTCAGTGTGTTTCTCTGGGTGGATCCAATGCACTCTGGTGTGTCGCTGCCTCTGTATCTGTGACCATTCAGTTATTCAGTTCCAATTGTCAATGTGTTTCTCTGGGTGGGTGCACTGCACTCTGGCATGTAGCTGCCACTGTAACTGAGACCATTCAGTGATTCAGTTCCAATTGTCAGTGTGTTTCTCTCGGTGAATCAACTGCACTCTTGGGTTTAGCTGCCTCTGTAACTGTCTCCTTTCAGTGATTCTGTTGCTATTGTCAGTTTGTTTCTCTGGGTGGTTCCACTGCACTCTGCGGTATAGCTGCCTTTGTAACTGTGACCATTCAGTGATTTAGTTCCAATTAACCGTGTGTTTCTCTGGGTGGTTCTACTGCACTCTGGGGTGTAGCTGTCTCTGTATCTGTGACCATTCAGTTATTCAGTTCCAATTGTCAATGTGTTTCTCTGGGTGGGTGCACTGCACTCTGGCATGTAGCTGCCACTGTAACTGAGACCATTCAGTGATTCAGTTCCAATTGTCAGTGTGTTTCTCTCGGTGAATCAACTGCACTCTTGGGTTTAGCTGCCTCTGTAACTGTCTCCTTTCAGTGATTCTGTTGCTATTGTCAGTGTGTTTCTCTGGGTGGTTCCACTGCACTCTGCGGTATAGCTGCCTTTGTAACTGTGACCATTCAGTGATTTAGTTCCAATTCTCGGTGTTTTTCTCTGACTGTGTCCACTGCACTCTGGGGTGTAGCTGCCTCTGTAACTGTGACCATTCAGTGATTCACTTCCAATTGTCAGTGTGTTTCTCTGAGTGGTACCACTGCACTTTGGAATGAACCTACCTCTGTAACTGTGACCATTCAGTGATTCAGTTGCAATTGTCAGTGTGTTTCGCTCGGAGGTTCTACTGCACTCTGGGGTGTATATGCCACTGGAACTGTGACCATTCAATGATTCAGTTCCAATTGTAAGTGTGTTTCTCTCCATCATTCTACTTCACTCTGGGGTTGAGCTGCCTCTGTAACTGTCTCCATTCAGTGATTCAGTTCCAAATGTCAGTGTGTTTCTCTGGGTATTTCCACTGCACTCTGGGATGTAGCTACCTCTGTAACTGTGTCCATTCAGTGATTCAGTTCCAATTGTCAGTGTTTTTCTCTGTGTGGTACCACTGCTCTCTGGGGTGTCGCTGCCTCTATAACTGTGACCATTCAGTGATTCAGTTACAATTGTCAGTGTGTTTCTCTGGGTGGTTCCACTGCACTCGGGGGTGTAGGTGCCTCTGTAACTGTGACAATTCAGTGATTCAGTTCCAGTTTTCAGTGTGTTTCTCTAGGTGGTTCCACTGCACTCTGGGGCGTCGCTGCCTCTGTAACTGACTCCATTCAGTTGCTCAGTTCCAATTGTCAGTGTGTTTCTCTGGGTGGGTCCACTGCACTCTTAGATGTAGCTGCCACTGTAACTGTGACCATTCAGTGATTCAGTTCCAATTGTCAGTGTGTTTCTCTGTGTGGTTCCACTGCACTCTGGGGTGTAGCTGCCTCTTTAACTCTGACCATTCAGTGATTCAGTTCCAATTGTCAGTGTGTTTCTCTCGGTGGTTATACTGCACTCTGGGGTGTAGCTGCCACTGTAACTGTGACCATTCAGTGATTCAATTCCAATTGTCAGTGTGTTTCTCTCGGTGGTTATACTGCACTCTGGGGTGTAGCTGCCACTGTAACTGTGACCATTCAGTGATTCAGTTCCAATTGTCAGTGATTTTCTCTCAGGTGATTCTACTGCACTCTGAGGTGTAGCTGCCTCTGTAACCCTGACCATTCAGTGATTCAGTTCAAATTGTCAATGTGTTTCTCTGGGTGGTTACACTGCAATCTGGGGTGTAGCTGACTCAGTAACTGTGACCATTCAGTGTTTCAGTTCCAATTGTCAGTGTGTTTCTCTGGGTGGATCCAATGCACTCTGGTATGTCGCTGCCTCTGTAACTGTGACCATTCAGTGATTCAGTTCCGATTATCAGTGTGTTTCTCTGGGTGGTTCCACTGCACACGGGGTTGTAGGTGCCTCTGTAACTGTGACCATTCAGTGATTCAGTTCCAGTTGTCAGTGTGTTTCTCTGGTTGGTTACACTGCACTCTGGGGTGTAGCTGGCACTGTAACTGTGACCATTCAGTGATTCAGTTCCAATTGTCAGTGTGTTTCTCTCGGTGAATCTACTGCACTCTGGGGTTTAGCTGCCTCTGTAACTGTCTCCATTCAGTGATTCAGTTGCTATTGTCAGTGTGTTTCTCTGGGTGATTCCACTGCACTGTGCAATATAGCTGCCTTTGTAACTGTGACCATTCAGTGATTCAGTTCCAATTGTCAGTGTTTTTCTCTGGGTGGATCCAATGCACTCTGGTGTGTCGCTGCCTCTGTAACTGTGACCATTCAGTGATTCAGTTCCAATTAACCGTGTGTTTCTCTGGGTGGTTCTACTGCACTCTGGGGTGTAGCTGTCTCTGTATCTGTGACCATTCAGTTATTCAGTTCCAATTGTCAATGTGTTTCTCTGGGTGGGTGCACTGCACTCTGGCATGTAGCTGCCACTGTAACTGAGACCATTCAGTGATTCAGTTCCAATTGTCAGTGTGTTTCTCTCGGTGAATCAACTGCACTCTTGGGTTTAGCTGCCTCTGTAACTGTCTCCTTTCAGTGATTCTGTTGCTATTGTCAGTGTGTTTCTCTGGGTGGTTCCACTGCACTCTGCGGTATAGCTGCCTTTGTAACTGTGACCATTCAGTGATTTAGTTCCAATTCTCGGTGTTTTTCTCTGACTGTGTCCACTGCACTCTGGGGTGTAGCTGCCTCTGTAACTGTGACCATTCAGTGATTCACTTCCAATTGTCAGTGTGTTTCTCTGAGTGGTACCACTGCACTTTGGAATGAACCTACCTCTGTAACTGTGACCATTCAGTGATTCAGTTGCAATTGTCAGTGTGTTTCTCTCGGAGGTTCTACTGCACTCTGGGGTGTATATGCCACTGGAACTGTGACCATTCAATGATTCAGTTCCAATTGTAAGTGTGTTTCTCTCCATCATTCTACTTCACTCTGGGGTTTAGCTGCCTCTGTAACTGTCTCCATTCAGTGATTCAGTTCCAAATGTCAGTGTGTTTCTCTGGGTATTTCCACTGCACTCTGGGATGTAGCTACCTCTGTAACTGTGTCCATTCAGTGATTCAGTTCCAATTGTCAGTGTTTTTCTCTGTGTGGTACCACTGCTTTCTGGGGTGTCGCTGCCTCTATAACTGTGACCATTCAGTGATTCAGTTACAATTGTCAGTGTGTTTCTCTGGGTGGTTCCACTGCACTCGGGGGTGTAGGTGCCTCTGTAACTGTGACAATTCAGTGATTCAGTTCCAGTTTTCAGTGTGTTTCTCTAGGTTGTTCCACTGCACTCTGGGGCGTCGCTGCCTCTGTAACTGTCTCCATTCAGTTGCTCAGTTCCAATTGTCAGTGTGTTTCTCTGGGTGGGTCCACTGCACTCTTAGATGTAGCTGCCACTGTAACTGTGACCATTCAGTGATTCAGTTCCAATTGTCAGTGTGTTTCTCTGTGTGGTTCCACTGCACTCTGGGGTGTAGCTGCCTCTTTAACTCTGACCATTCAGTGATTCAGTTCCAATTGTCAGTGTGTTTCTCTCGGTGGTTATACTGCACTCTGGGGTGTAGCTGCCACTGTAACTGTGACCATTCAGTGATTCAGTTCCAATTGTCAGTGTGTTTCTCTTGGTGATTCTACTGCACTCTGAGGTGTAGGTGCCTCTGTAACTGTGTCCATTCAGTGATCCAGTTCCAGTTGTCAGTGTGTATCTCTAGGTGGTTCCACTGCACTCTGGGGCGTGGCTGCATCTGTAACTGTCTCCATTAAGTGATTCAGTTCCAATTGTCAGTGTGTTTCTCTGGGTGGGTCCACTGCACTCTGGGATGTAGCTGCCACTGTAACTGTGACCATTCAGTGATTCAGTTCCAATTGTCAGTGTGTTTCTCTGTGTGGTTCCACTGCACTCTGGGGTGTAGCTGCCTCTTTAACTTTGAACATTCAGTGATTCAATTCCAATTGTCAGTGTGTTTCTCTCGGTGGTGATACTGCACTCTGGGGTGTAGCTGCCACTGTAACTGTGACCATTCAGTGATTCAGTTCCAATTGTCAGTGATTTTCTCTCAGGTGATTCTACTGCACTCTGAGGTGTAGCTGCCTCTGTAACCCTGACCATTCAGTGATTCAGTTCAAATTGTCAATGTGTTTCTCTGGGTGGTTACACTGCAATCTGGGGTGTAGCTGACTCAGTAACTGTGACCATTCAGTGATTCAGTTCCAATTGTCAGTGTGTTTCTCTCGGTGGTTATACTGCACTCTGGGGTGTAGCTGCCACTGTAACTGTGACCATTCAGTGATTCAGTTCCAATTGTCAGTGTGTTTCTCTTGGTGATTCTACTGCACTCTGAGATGTAGGTGCCTCTGTAACTGTGTCCATTCAGTGATCCAGTTCCAGTTGTCAGTGTGTATCTCTAGGTGGTTCCACTGCACTCTGGGGCGTGGCTGCATCTGTAACTGTCTCCATTAAGTGATTCAGTTCCAATTGTCAGTGTGTTTCTCTGGGTGGGTCCACTGCACTCTGGGATGTAGCTGCCACTGTAACTGTGACCATTCAGTGATTCAGTTCCAATTGTCAGTGTGTTTCTCTGTGTGGTTCCACTGCACTCTGGGGTGTAGCTGCCTCTTTAACTTTGAACATTCAGTGATTCAATTCCAATTGTCAGTGTGTTTCTCTCGGTGGTTATACTGCACTCTGGGGTGTAGCTGCCACTGTAACTGTGACCATTCAGTGATTCAGTTCCAATTGTCAGTGATTTTCTCTCAGGTGATTCTACTGCACTCTGAGGTGTAGCTGCCTCTGTAACCCTGACCATTCAGTGATTCAGTTCAAATTGTCAATGTGTTTCTCTGGGTGGTTACACTGCAATCTGGGGTGTGGCTGACTCAGTAACTGTGACCATTCAGTGTTTCAGTTCCAATTGTCAGTGTGTTTCTCTGGGTGGATCCAATGCACTCTGGTATGTCGCTGCCTCTGTAACTGTGACCATTCAGTGATTCAGTTCCGATTATCAGTGTGTTTCTCTCGGTGGTTCCACTGCACACGTGGTTGTAGGTGCCTCTGTAACTGTGACCATTCAGTGATTCAGTTCCAGTTGTCAGTGTGTTTCTCTGGTTGGTTACACTGCACTCTGGGTGTAGCTGCCTCTGTAACTGTGACCATTCAGTGATTCATTTCCAATTGTCAATGTGTTTCTGTGGGTGGTTCCACTGCACTCTGGGATGTAGCTGCCACTGTAACTGTGACCATTCAGTGATTCAGTTCCAATTGTAAGTGTGTTTCTCTGGGTGGTTCCACTGCACTCTGGGATGTAGCTGCCACTGTAACTGTGACCATTCAGTGATTCAGTTCCAATTGTCAGTGTGTTTCTCTGTGTGGTTCCACTGCACTCTGGGGTGTAGCTGCCTCTTTAACTCTGACCATTCAGTGATTCAGTTCCAATTGTCAGCGTGTTTCTCTCGGTGGTTATACTGCACTCAGGGGTGTAGCTGCCACTGTAACTGTGACCATTCAGTGATTCAGTTCCAATTGTCAGTGTGTTTGTCTCTGTGGTTCCACTGCTCTCTGGTATGTAGCTGCCTCTGTAACTGTGACCATTCAGTGTTTCAGTACCAATTGTCAGTGTGTTTCTCTGTGTGGTTCCACTGCACTTCCTCTTTAACTCTGACCATTCATTGATTCAGTTCCAATTGTCAGCGTGTTTCTCTCGGTGGTTATACTGCACTCAGGGGTGTAGCTGCCACTGTAACTGTGACCATTCAGTGATTCAGTTCCAATTGTCAGTGTGTTTCTCTGTGTGGTTAAACTGCACTCTGGGGTGTAGCTGCCTCTGTTACTCTGACCATTCAGTGATTCAGTTCCAATTGTCAGTGTGTTTATCTCGGTGGTTCTACTGCACTCTGGGGTGTAGCTGGCACTGTAACTGTGACCATTCAGTGATTCAGTTCCAATTGTCAGTATGTTTCTCTCGGTGAATCTACTGCACTCTGGGGTTTAGCTGCCTCTGTAACTGTCTCCATTCAGTGATTCAGTTGCTATTGTCAGTGTGTTTCTCTGGGTGGTTCCACTGCACTGTGCGATATAGCTGCCTTTGTAACTGTGACCATTCAGTGATTCAGTTCCAATTGTCAATGTGTTTCTCTGGGTGGGTGCACTGCACTCTGGCATGTAGCTGCCACTGTAACTGAAACCATTCAGTGATTCAGTTCCAATTATCAGTGTGTTTCTCTCGGTGAATCAACTGCACTCTTGGGTTTAGCTGCCTCTGTAACTGTAACCATTCAGTGATTCAGTTGCTATTGTCAGTGTGTTTATCTGGGTGGTTCCACTGCACTCTGGGGTGTAGCTGTCTCTGTAACTGTGACCATTCAGTGATTCAGTTCCACTTCTCAGTGTTTTTCTCTGGGTGTGTCCACTGCACTCTGGGGTGTAGCTGCCTCTGTAACTGTGACCATTCAGTGATTCACTTCCAATTGTCAGTGTGTTTCTCTGAGTTGTTCAACTGCACTTTGGAATGGACCTACCTCTGTAAGTGTGACCATTCAGTGATTCAGTTCCAATTGTCAGTGTGTTTCTCTGCGTGGTTGCACTGCACTCTGGGGCGTCGCTGCCTCTGTAACTGTCTCCATTCAGTTACTCAGTTCCAATTGTCAGTGTGTTTCTCTCGGTGGTTATACTGCACTCTGGGGTGTAGCTGCCACTGTAACTGTGACCATTCAGTGATTCAGTTCCAATTGTCAGTGTCTTTCTCTCGGTGATTCGACTGCACTCTGAGGTGTAGGTACCTCTGTAAGTGTGTCCATGCAGTGATCCAGTTCCAGTTGTCAGTGTGTATCTCTTGGTGGTTCCACTGCACTCTGGGGCGTGGCTGCCTCTGTAACTGTCTCCATTAAGTGATTCAGTTCCAATTGTCAGTGTGATTCTCTGGCTGGGTCCACTGCACTCTGGGATGTAGCTGCCACTGTAACTGTGACCATTCAGCGATTCAGTTCCAATTGTCAGTGTGTTTCTCTGTGTGGTTCCACTGCACTCTGGGGTGTAGCTGCCTCTTTAACTTTGACCATTCAGTGATTCAATTCCAATTGTCAGTGTGTTTCTTTCGGTGGTTATACTGCACTCTGGGGTGTAGCTGCCACTGTAACTGTGACCATTCAGTGATTCACTTCCAATTGTCAGTGATTTTCTCTCGGTGATTCTACTGCACTCTGAGGTGTAGCTGCCTCTGTAACTCTGACCATTCACTGATTCAGTTCCAATTGTCAATGTGTTTCTCTGGGTGGTTCCACTGCAATCTGGGGTGTAGCTGACTCAGTAACTGTGACCATTCAGTGTTTCAGTTCCAATTGTCAGTGTGTTTCTCTGGGTGGATCCGATGCACTCTGGTATGTCGCTGCCTCTGTAATGTGACCATTCAGTGATTCAGTTCCGATTATCAGTGTGTTTCTCTGGGTGGTTCCATTGCACTCGGGGTTGTAGGTTACTCTGTAACTGTGACCATTCAGTGATTCAGTTCCAATTGTCAGTGTGTTTCTCTAGGTGGTTCCACTGCACTCAGGGGCGTCGCTGCCTCTGTAACTGTCTCCATTCAGTGATTTAGTTCCAATTGTCAGTGTGTTTCTCTCGGTGAATCTACTGCACTCTGGGGTTTAGCTGCCTCTGTAACTGTCTCCATTCAGTGATTCAGTTGCTATTGTCAGTGTGTTTCTCTGGGTGATTCCACTGCACTGTGCGATATAGCTGCCTTTGTAACTGTGACCATTCAGTGATTCAGTTCCAATTGTCAGTGTTTTTCTCTGGGTGGATCCAAAGCACTCTGGTGTGTCGCTGCCTCTGTAACTGTGACCATTCAGTGATTCAGTTCCAATTGTCAGTGTGTTTGTCTCTGTGGTTCCACTGCTCTCTGGTATGTAGCTGCCTCTGTAACTGTGACCATTCAGTGTTTCAGTTCCAATTGTCAGTGTGTTTCTCTGGGTGGGTGCACTGCACTCTGGCATGTTGCTGCCACTGTAACTGAGACCCATTCAGTGATTCAGTTCCAATTGTCAGTGTGTTTCTCTGTGTGGTTCCACTGCACTCTGGGGTGTAGCTGGCACTGTAACTGTGACCATTCAGTGATTCAGTTCCAATTGTCAGTGTGTTTCTCTCGGTGAATCTACTGCACTCTGTGGTGTAGCTGCCTCTGTAACTGTCTCCATTCAGTGATTCAGTTGCTATTGTCAGTGTGTTTCTCTGGGTGATTCCACTGCACTGTGCGATATAGCTGCCTTTGTAACTGTGACCATTCAGTGATTCAGTTCCAATTGTCAGTGTTTTTCTCTGGGTGGATCCAATGCACTCTGGTGAGTCGCTGCCTCTGTAACTGTGACCATTCAGTGATTCAGTTCCAATTATCAGTGTGTTTCTCTGGATGGGTCCACTGCACTATGGGATGTACATGACTCTGCAACTGTAATCATTCAGTGATTCACTTCCAATTCTCCGTGTGTTTCTCTGGGTGGTTCTACTGCACTCTGGGGTGTAGCTGTCTCTGTATCTGTAACCATTCCGTGATTCAGTTCCAATTGTCAATGTGTTTCTCTGGGTGGGTGCACTGCACTCTGGCATGTAGCTGCCACTGTAACAGAGACCATTCAGTGATTCAGTTCCAATTGTCAGTGTGTTTCTCTCGGTGAATCAACTGCACTCTTGGGTTTAGCTGCTTCTGTAACTGTCTCCTTTCAGTGATTCTGTTGCTATTGTCAGTGTGTTTCTCTGGGTGGTTCCACTGCACTCTGCGGTATAGCTGCCTTTGTAACTGTGACCATTTAGTGATTTAGTTCCAATTCTTGGTGTTTTTCTCAGAGTGTGTCCACTGCACTCTGGGGTGTAGCTGCCTCTGTAACTGTGACCATTCAGTGATTCACTTCCAATTGTCAGTGTGTTTCTCTGGGTATTTCCACTGCACTCTGGGATGTAGCTACCTCTATAACTGTGACCATTCAGTGATTCAGTTACAATTGTCAGTGTGTTTCTCTGGGTGGTTCCACTGCACTCGGGGGTGTAGGTGCCTCTGTAACTGTGACAATTCAGTGATTCAGTTCCAGTTGTCAGTGTGTTTCTCTAGGTGGTTCCACTGCACTCTGGGGCGTCGCTGCCTCTGTAACTGTCTCCATTCAGTTACCCAGTTCCAATTGTCAGTGTGTTTCTCTGGGTGGTTCCACTGCACTCTGGGATGTAGCTGCCACTGTAACTGTGACCATTCAGTGATTCTGTTCCAATTGTCAGTGTGTTTCTCTGTGTGGTTCCACTGCACTCTGGTGTGTAGCTGCCTCTTTAACTCTGACCATTCAGTGATTCAGTTCCAATTGTCAGCGTGTTTCTCTCGGTGGTTATACTGCACTCAGGGGTGTAGCTGCCACTTTAACTGTGACCATTCAGTGATTCAGTTCCAATTGTCAGTGTGTTTGTCTCTGTGGTTCCACTGCTCTCTGATCTGTAGCTGCCTCTGTAACTGTGACCATTCAGTGTTTCATTTCCAATTGTCAGTGTGTTTCTCTGTGTGGTTAAACTGCACTCAGGGGTGTAGCTGCCTCTGTTACTCTGACCATTCAGTGATTCAGTTCCAATTGTCAGTGTGTTTATCTCGGTGGTTCTACTGCACTCTGGGGTGTAGCTGGCACTGTAACTGTGACCATTCAGTGATTCAGTTCCAATTGTCAGTGTGTTTCTCTCGGTGAATCTACTGCACTCTGGGGTTTAGCTGCCTCTGTAACTGTCTCTATTCAGTGATTCAGTTGCTATTGTCAGTGTGTTTCTCTGGGTGGTTCCACTGCACTGTGCGATATAGCTGCCTTTGTAACTGTGACCATTCAGTGATTCAGTTCCAATTGTCAATGTGTTTCTCTGGGTGGGTGCACTGCACTCTGGCATGTAGCTGCCACTGTAACTGAGACCATTCAGTGATTCAGTTCCAATTGTCAGTGTGTTTCTCTCGGTGAATCAACTGCACTCTTGGGTTTAGCTGCCTCTGTAACTGTCTCCATTCAGTGATTCAGTTGCTATTGTCAGTGTGTTTCTCTGGGTGGTTCCACTGCACTCTGGGGTGTAGCTGTCTCTGTAACTGTGACCATTCAGTGATTCACTTCCAATTGTCAGTGTGTTTCTCTGAGTTGTTCAACTGCACTTTAGAATGGACCTACCTCTGTAACTGTGACCATTCAGTGATTCAGTTCCAATTGTCAGTGTGTTTCTCTGCGTGGTTCCACTGCACTCTGGGGTGTAGCTGCCACTGTAACTGTGACCATTCAGTGATTCAGTTCCAATTGTCAGTGATTTTCTCTCGGTGATTCTACTGCACTCTGAGGTGTAGGTGCCTCTGTAACTGTGTCCATTCAGTGATTCGGTTCCAGTTGTCAGTGTGTTTCCCTAGGTGGTTCCACTGCACTCTGGGGCGTCGCTGCCTCTGTAACTGTCTCCATTCAGTGATTCAGTTCCAATTGTCTGTTAGTTTCTCTGGGTGGGTCCACTGCACTCTGGGATGTAGCTGCCACTGTAACTGTGACCATTCAGTGATTCAGTTCCAATTGTCAGTGTGTTTCTCTGTGTGGTTCCACTGCACTCTGGGGTGTAGCTGGCACTGTAACTGTGACCATTCAGTAATTCAGTTCCAATTGTCATTGTGTTTCTCTCGGTGAATCTACTGCACTCTGTGGTGTAGCTGCCTCTGTAACTGTCTCCATTCAGTGATTCAGTTGCTATTGTCAGTGTGTTTCTCTGGGTGATTCCACTGCACTGTGCGATATAGCTGCCTTTGTAACTGTGACCATTCAGTGATTCAGTTCCTATTGTCAGTGTTTTTCTCTGGGTGGATCCAATGCACTCTGGTGAGTCGCTGCCTCTGTCACTGTGACCATTCAGTGATTCAGTTCCAATTATCAGTGTGTTTCTCTGGATGGGTCCACTGCACTATGGGATGTACATGACTCTGCAACTGTAATCATTCAGTGATTCACTTCCAATTCTCCGTGTGTTTCTCTGGGTGGTTCTACTGCACTCTGGGGTGTAGCTGTCTATGTATCTGTGACCATTCCGTGATTCAGTTCCAATTGTCAATGTGTTTCTCTGGGTGGGTGCACTGCACTCTGGCATGTAGCTGCCACTGTAACTGAGAGCATTCAGTGATTCAGTTCCAATTGTCAGAGTGTTTCTCTCGGTGAATCAACTGCACTCTTGTGTTTAGCTGCTTCTGTAACTGTCTCCTTTCAGTGATTCTGTTGCTATTGTCAGTGTGTTTCTCTGGGTGGTTCCACTGCACTCTGCGGTATAGCTTCCTTTGTAACTGTGACCATTTAGTGATTTAGTTCCAATTCTCGGTGTTTTTCTCAGAGTGTGTCCACTGCACTCTGGGGTGTAGCTGCCTCTGTAACTGTGACCATTCAGTGATTCACTTCCAATTGTCAGTGTGTTTCTCTGGGTATTTCCACTGCACTCTGGGATGTAGCTACCTCTATAACTGTGACCATTCAGTGATTCAGTTACAATTGTCAGTGTGTTTCTCTGGGTGGTTCCAATGCACTCGGGGGTGTAGGTGCCTTTGTAACTGTGACAATTCAGTGATTCAGTTCCAGTTGTCAGTGTGTTTCTCTAGGTGGTTCCACTGCACTCTGGGGCGTCGCTGCCTCTGTAACTGTCTCCATTCAGTTACCCAGTTCCAATTGTCAGTGTGTTTCTCTGGGTGGGTCCACTGCACTCTGGAATGTAACTGCCTCTGTAACTGTGACAATTCAGTGATTCAGTTCCAGTTGTCAGTGTGTTTCTCTAGGTGGTTCCACTGCACTCTGGGGCGTCGCTGCCTCTGTAACTGTCTCCATTCAGTTACTCAGTTCCAATTGTCAGTGTGTTTCTCTCGGTGGTTATACTGCACTCTGGGGTGTAGCTGCCACTGTAACTGTGACCATTCAGTGATTCAGTTCCAATTGTCAGTGTCTTTCTCTCGGTGATTCGACTGCACTCTGAGGTGTAGGTACCTCTGTAACTGTGTCCATTCAGTGATTCAGTTCCAATTGTCAGTGTGTTTCTCTGTGTGGTTCCACTGCACTCTGGGGTGTAGCTGCCTCTTTAACTTTGACCATTCAGTGATTCAATTCCAATTGTCAGTGTGTTTCTCTCGGTGGTTATACTGCACTCTGGGGTGTAGCTGCCACTGTAACTGTGACCATTCAGTGATTCACTTCCAATTGTCAGTGATTTTCTCTCGGTGATTCTACTGCACTCTGAGGTGTAGCTGCCTCTGTAACTCTGACCATTCACTGATTCAGTTCCAATTGTCAATGTGTTTCTCTGGGTGGTTCCACTGCAATCTGGGGTGTAGCTGACTCAGTAACTGTGACCATTCAGTGTTTCAGTTCCAATTGTCAGTGTGTTTCTCTGGGTGGATCCGATGCACTCTGGTATGTCGCTGCCTCTGTAACTGTGACCATTCAGTGATTCAGTTCCGATTATCAGTGTGTTTCTCTGGGTGGTTCCACTGCACTCGGGGTTGTAGGTGCCTCTGTAACTGTGACCATTCAGTGATTCAGTTCCAATTGTCAGTGTGTTTCTCTAGGTGGTTCCACTGCACTCAGGGGCGTCGCTGCCTCTGTAACTGTCTCCATTCAGTGATTTAGTTCCAATTGTCAGTGTGTTTCTCTCGGTGAATCTACTGCACTCTGGGGTTTAGCTGCCTCTGTAACTGTCTCCATTCAGTGATTCAGTTGCTATTGTCAGTGTGTTTCTCTGGGTGATTCCACTGCACTGTGCGATATAGCTGCCTTTGTAACTGTGACCATTCAGTGATTCAGTTCCAATTGTCAGTGTTTTTCTCTGGGTGGATCCAATGCACTCTGGTGTGTCGCTGCCTCTGTTCACTGTGACCATTCAGTGATTCAGTTCCAATTGTCAGTGTGTTTGTCTCTGTGGTTCCACTGCTCTCTGGTATGTAGCTGCCTCTGTAACTGTGACCATTCAGTGTTTCAGTTCCAATTGTCAGTGTGTTTCTCTGGGTGGGTGCACTGCACTCTGGCATGTTGCTGCCACTGTAACTGAGACCCATTCAGTGATTCAGTTCCAATTGTCAGTGTGTTTCTCTGTGTGGTTCCACTGCACTCTGGGGTGTAGCTGGCACTGTAACTGTGACCATTCAGTGATTCAGTTCCAATTGTCAGTGTGTTTCTCTCGGTGAATCTACTGCACTCTGTGGTGTAGCTGCCTCTGTAACTGTCTCCATTCAGTGATTCAGTTGCTATTGTCAGTGTGTTTCTCTGGGTGATTCCACTGCACTGTGCGATATAGCTGCCTTTGTAACTGTGACCATTCAGTGATTCAGTTCCAATTGTCAGTGTTTTTCTCTGGGTGGATCCAATGCACTCTGGTGAGTCGCTGCCTCTGTAACTGTGACCATTCAGTGATTCAGTTCCAATTATCAGTGTGTTTCTCTGGATGGGTCCACTGCACTATGGATGTACATGACTCTGCAACTGTAATCTTTCAGTGATTCACTTCCAATTCTCCGTGTGTTTCTCTGGGTGGTTCTACTGCACTCTGGGGTGTAGCTGTCTCTGTATCTGTAACCATTCCGTGATTCAGTTCCAATTGTCAATGTGTTTCTCTGGGTGGGTGCACTGCACTCTGGCATGTAGCTGCCACTGTAACTGAGACCATTCAGTGATTCAGTTCCAATTGTCAGTGTGTTTCTCTCGGTGAATCAACTGCACTCTTGGGTTTAGCTGCTTCTGTAACTGTCTCCTTTCAGTGATTCTGTTGCTATTGTCAGTGTGTTTCTCTGGGTGGTTCCACTGCACTCTGCGGTATAGCTGCCTTTGTAACTGTGACCATTTAGTGATTTAGTTCCAATTCTCGGTGTTTTTCTCAGAGTGTGTCCACTGCACTCTGGGGTGTAGCTGCCTCTGTAACTGTGATCATTCAGTGATTCACTTCCAATTGTCAGTGTGTTTCTCTGGGTATTTCCACTGCACTCTGGGATGTAGCTACCTCTATAACTGTGACCATTCAGTGATTCAGTTACAATTGTCAGAGTGTTTCTCTGGGTGGTTCCACTGCACTCGGGGGTGTAGGTGCCTCTGTAACTGTGACAATTCAGTGATTCAGTTCCAGTTGTCAGTGTGTTTCTCTAGGTGGTTCCACTGCACTCTGGGGCGTCGCTGCCTCTGTAACTGTCTCCATTCAGTTACCCAGTTCCAATTGTCAGTGTGTTTCTCTGGGTGGGTGCACTGCACTCTGGCATGTAGCTGCCTCTGTAAATGTCTCCATTCAGTGATTCAGTTGCTATTGTCAGTGTGTTTCTCTGGGTGGTTCCACTGCACTCTGGGGTGTAGCTGTCTCTGTAACTGTGACCATTCAGTGATTCAGTTCCACTTCTCAGTGTTTTTCTCTGGGTGTGTCCACTGCACTCTGGGGTGTAGCTGCCTCTGTAACTGTGACCATTCAGTGATTCACTTCCAATTGTCAGTGTGTTTCTCTGAGTTGTTCAACTGCACTTTGGAATGGACCTACCTCTGTAACTGTGACCATTCAGTGATTCCGTTCCAATTGTCAGTGTGTTTCTCTGCGTGGTTCCACTGCACTCTGGGGTGTAGCTGCCACTGTAACTGTGACCATTCAGTGATTCAGTTCCAATTGTCAGTGATTTTCTCTCGGTGATTCTACTGCACTCTGAGGTGTAGGTGCCTCTGTAACTGTGTCCATTCAGTGATTCGGTTCCAGTTGTCAGTGTGTTTCCCTAGGTGGTTCCACTGCACTCTGGGGCGTCGCTGCCTCTGTAACTGTCTCCATTCAGTGATTCAGTTCCAATTGTCTGTGAGTTTCTCTGGGTGGGTCCACTGCACTCTGGGATGTAGCTGCCACTGTAACTGTGACCATTCAGTGATTCAGTTCCAATTGTCAGTGTGTTTCTCTGTGTGGTTCCACTGCACTCTGGGGTGTAGCTGGCACTGTAACTGTGACCATTCAGTAATTCAGTTCCAATTGTCAGTGTGTTTCTCTCGGTGAATCTACTGCACTCTGTGGTGTAGCTGCCTCTGTAACTGTCTCCATTCAGTGATTCAGTTGCTATTGTCAGTGTGTTTCTCTGGGTGATTCCACTGCACTGTGCGATATAGCTGCCTTTGTAACTGTGACCATTCAGTGATTCAGTTCCTATTGTCAGTGTTTTTCTCTGGGTGGATCCAATGCACTCTGGTGAGTCGCTGCCTCTGTAACTGTGACCATTCAGTGATTCAGTTCCAATTATCAGTGTGTTTCTCTGGATGGGTCCACTGCACTATGGGATGTACATGACTCTGCAACTGTAATCATTCAGTGATTCACTTCCAATTCTCCGTGTGTTTCTCTGGGTGGTTCTACTGCACTCTGGGGTGTAGCTGTCTCTGTATCTGTGACCATTCCGTGATTCAGTTCCAATTGTCAATGTGTTTCTCTGGGTGGGTGCACTGCACTCTGGCATGTAGCTGCCACTGTAACTGAGAGCATTCAGTGATTCAGTTCCAATTGTCAGTGTGTTTCTCTCGGTGAATCAACTGCACTCTTGGGTTTAGCTGCTTCTGTAACTGTCTCCTTTCAGTGATTCTGTTGCTATTGTCAGTGTGTTTCTCTGGGTGGTTCCACTGCACTCTGCGGTATAGCTGCCTTTGTAACTGTGACCATTTAGTGATTTAGTTCCAATTCTCGGTGTTTTTCTCAGAGTGTGTCCACTGCACTCTGGGGTGTAGCTGCCTCTGTAACTGTGACCATTCAGTGATTCACTTCCAATTGTCAGTGTGTTTCTCTGGGTATTTCCACTGCACTCTGGGATGTAGCTACCTCTATAACTGTGACCATTCAGTGATTCAGTTACAATTGTCAGTGTGTTTCTCTGGGTGGTTCCACTGCACTCGGGGGTGTAGGTGCCTCTGTAACTGTGACAATTCAGTGATTCAGTTCCAGTTGTCAGTGTGTTTCTCTAGGTGGTTCCACTGCACTCTGGGGCGTCGCTGCCTCTGTAACTGTCTCCATTCTGTTACCCAGTTCCAATTGTCAGTGTGTTTCTCTGGGTGGGTCCACTGCACTCTGGAATGTAACTGCCTCTGTAACTGTGACAATTCAGTGATTCAGTTCCAGTTGTCAGTGTGTTTCTCTAGGTGGTTCCACTGCACTCTGGGGCGTCGCTGCCTCTGTAACTGTCTCCATTCAGTTACTCAGTTCCAATTGTCAGTGTGTTTCTCTCGGTGGTTATACTGCACTCTGGGGTGTAGCTGCCACTGTAACTGTGACCATTAAGTGATTCAGTTCCAATTGTCAGTGTCTTTCTCTCGGTGATTCGACTGCACTCTGAGGTGTAGGTACCTCTGTAACTGTGTCCATTCAGTGATCCAGTTCCAGTTGTCAGTGTGTATCTCTTGGTGGTTCCAGTGAACTCTGGGGCGTGGCTGCCTCTGTAACTGTCTCCATTAAGTGATTCAGTTCCAATTGTCAGTGTGATTCTCTGGGTGGGTCCACTGCACTCTGGGATGTAGCTGCCACTGTAACTGTGACCATTCAGTGATTCAGTTCCAATTGTCAGTGTGTTTCTCTGTGTGGTTCCACTGCACTCTGGGGTGTAGCTGCCTCTTTAACTTTGACCATTCAGTGATTCAATTCCAATTGTCAGTGTGTTTCTCTCGGTGGTTATACTGCACTCTGGGGTGTAGTTGCCACTGTAACTGTGACCATTCAGTGATTCACTTCCAATTGTCAGTGATTTTCTCTCGGTGATTCTACTGCACTCTGAGGTGTAGCTGCCTCTGTAACTCTGACCATTCACTGATTCAGTTCCAATTGTCAATGTGTTTCTCTGGGTGGTTCCACTGCAATCTGGGGTGTAGCTGACTCAGTAACTGTGACCATTCAGTGTTTCAGTTCCAATTGTCAGTGTGTTTCTCTGGGTGGATCCGATGCACTCTGGTATGTCGCTGCCTCTGTAACTGTGACCATTCAGTGATTCAGTTCCGATTATCAGTGTGTTTCTCTGGGTGGTTCCACTGCACTCGGGGTTGTAGGTGCCTCTGTAACTGTGACCATTCAGTGATTCAGTTCCAATTGTCAGTGTGTTTCTCTAGGTGGTTCCACTGCACTCAGGGGCGTCGCTGCCTCTGTAACTGTCTCCATTCAGTGATTTAGTTCCAATTGTCAGTGTGTTTCTCTCGGTGAATCTACTGCACTCTGGGGTTTAGCTGCCTCTGTAACTGTCTCCATTCAGTGATTCAGTTGCTATTGTCAGTGTGTTTCTCTGGGTGATTCCACTGCACTGTGCGATATAGCTGCCTTTGTAACTGTGACCATTCAGTGATTCAGTTCCAATTGTCAGTGTTTTTCTCTGGGTGGATCCAATGCACTCTGGTGTGTCGCTGCCTCTGTAACTGTGACCATTCAGTGATTCAGTTCCAATTGTCAGTGTGTTTGTCTCTGTGGTTCCACTGCTCTCTGGTATGTAGCTGCCTCTGTAACTGTGACCATTCAGTGTTTCAGTTCCAATTGTCAGTGTGTTTCTCTGGGTGGGTGCACTGCACTCTGGCATGTTGCTGCCACTGTAACTGAGACCCATTCAGTGATTCAGTTCCAATTGTCAGTGTGTTTCTCTCGGTGAATCAACTGCACTCTTGGGTTAAGCTGCCTCTGTAACTGTCTTGATTCAGTGATTCAGTTGCTATTGTCAGTGTGTTTGTCTGGGTGGTTCCACTGCACTCTGCGGTATAGCTGCCTTTGTAACTGTGACCATTCAGTGATTCAGTTCCAATTCTCAGTGTATTTCTCTGGGTGTGTCCACTGCACTCTGTGGTGTAGCTGCCTCTGTAACTGTGACCATTCAGTGAATCAGTTCCAATTGTCAGTGTGGTTCTCTGGGTGTGTCCAATGCACTCTGGTGTGTCACTGCCTCTGTAACTGTGACCATTCAGTTATTCAGTTCCAATTGTCAGTGTGTTTCTCTGGGTGCGTCCACTGCACTCTGGGCTGTAGCTGCCTCTGTAACTGTAACCATTCAGTGATTCACTTTCAATTGTCCGAGTGTTTCTCTTGGTGGTTCCACTGCACTCTGGGGTGTAGTTGTCTCTGTAACTGTGACCGTTCAGTGATTCAGTTCCAATTGTCAATGTGTTTCTCTGGGTGGGTCCACTGCACTCTGGGATGTCGCTGCCACTGTAACTGTGACCATTCAGTGATTCAGTTCCAATTGTCAGTGTGTTTCTCTGGGTTGGTCCACTGCACTCTGGGGTGTAGCTGCCTCTGTAACTGTCTCCATTCAGTGATTCAGTTGCTATTGTCAGTGTATTTCTCTGGGTGGTTCCACTACACTCTGCGCTATAGCTGCCTCTGTAACTGTGACCATTCAGTGATACAGTTCCAATTCTCAGTGTGTTTCTCTAGCTGGGTTCACAGCACTCTGGGGTGGAGCTGCCTCTGTAACTGTGACCATTCAGTGATTCAGTTCCAATTGTCAGTGTGATTCTCTGGGTGGGTCCACTGCACTCTGGGATGTAGCTGCCTCTGTAACAGTGACCATTCAGTGATTCATTTCCAATTGTCAGTGTGTTTCTCTGGGTGGGTGCACTGTACTCTGTGGTGTAGCTGCCTCTGTAACTGTGACCATTCAGTGGTCACTTCCAATTGTCAGTGTATTTCTCTGAGTTGTTCCACTGCACTTTGGAGTGGACCTAACTCTGTAACTGTGACCATTCAGTGATTCAGTTCCAATTGTCAGTGTGTTTTTCTCGGAGGTTCTACTGAACTCTGGGGTGTAGCTGCCACTGGAACTGTGACCATTCAATGATTCAGTTCCAATTGTAAGTGTGTTTCTCTCCGTCATTCTACTTCACTCTGGGGTTCAGCTGCCTCTGTAACTGTCTCCATTCAGTGATTCACTTCCAATTGTCAGTGTGTTTTCTGTGTGTTTCCACTGCACTCTGGGATGTAGCTACCTCTGTAACTGTGACCATTCAGTGATTCAGTTCCAATTGTCAGTGTTTTTCTCTGGGTGTGTCCACTGCACTCTGGGGTGTAGCTGCCTCTTTAACTGTGACCATTCAGTGATTCAGTTCCAATTGTCAGTGTGTTTCTCTGGGTGGTTACACTGCACTCGGGGGTGTAGGTGCCTCTGTAACTGTGACCATTCAGTGATTCAGTTCCAGTTGTCAGTGTGTTTCTCTAGGTGGTTCCACTGCACTCAGGGGCGTCGCTGCCTCTGTAACTGTCTCCATTCAGTGATTCAGTTCCAATTGTCAGTGTGTTTCTCTCGGTGGTTATACTGCACTCTGGGGTGTAGCTGCCACTGTAACTGTGACCATTCAGTGATTCAGTTCCAATTGTCAGTGTGTTTCTCTCGGTGATTCTACTGCACTCTGAGGTGTAGGTGCCTCTGTAACTGTGTCCAGTCAGTGATCCAGTTCCAGTTGCCAGTGTGTTTCTCTAGGTGGTTCCACTGCACTCTGGGATGTAGCTGGCTCTGTAACTGTGACCATTCAGTGATTCAGTTCCAATTGTCAGTGTGTTTCTCTGGGTGGGTCCACTGCACTCTGGCATGTAGCTGCTACTGTAACTGTGACAATTCATTGATTCAGTTCCAATTGTCAGTGTGTTTCTCTGGATGGTTCCACTGCACTCTGGGGTGTAGATGCCTCTTTAACTCTGACCATTCAGTGATTCAGTTCCAATTGTCAGTGTGTTTCTCTCGGTGGTTATACTGCACTCTGGGGTGTAGCTGCCACTGTAACTGTGACCATTCAGTGATTCAGTTCCAATTGTCAGTGTGTTTCTCTGGGTGGGCCCACTGTACTCTGGGATGTAGCTGTCTCTGTAACTGTGACCATTCAGTGATTCACTTCCAATTGTCCGTGTGTTGCTCTGGGTGATTCTACTGCACTCTGAGGTGTAGCTGCCTCTGTAACTCTGACCATTCAGTGATTCAGTTCCAATTGTCAATGTGTTTCTCTGGGTGGTTCCACTGCAATCTGGGGTGTAGCTGACTCAGTAACTGTGACCTTTCAGTGTTTCAGTTCCAATCGTCAGTGTGTTTCTCTGGGTGGATCCAATGCACTCTGGTATGTCGCTGCCTCTGTAACTATGACCATTCAGTGATTCAGTTCCAATTGTCAGTGTGTTTCTCTGGGTGGGCCCACTGTACACTGGGATGTAGCTGCCTCTGTAACTGTAACCATTCAGTGATTCACTTCCAATTGTCCGTGTGTTTCTCTGGGTGGTTCCACTGCACTCTGGGGTGTAGCTGTCTCTGTAACTGTGACCAATCAGTGATTCAGTTCCAATTGTCAATGTGTTTCTCTGGCTGGTTCCACTGCACTATGGGGTGTAAGTTCCTCTGTAACTGTGACCATTCAGTGATTCAGTTCCAATTGTCAGTGTGTTTCTCTCGGAGGATGCATTGTACTCTGGGGTGTAGCTGCCTCTGTAACTGTGACCATTCAGTGATTCACTTCCAATTGTCAGTGTGTTTCTCTCGGTGGATCTACTGCACTCTGGGGTGCAGCTGCCACTGTAACTGTGACCATTCAATGATTCAGTTCCACTTGTAAGTGTGTTTCTCTCCGTCATTCTACTTCACTCTGGGTTTAGCTGCCTCTGTAACTGTCTCCATTCAGTGATTCAGTTCCAATTGTCAGTGTGTTTCTCTGTGTGGTTCCACTGCACTCGGGGTTGTAGGTGCCTCTGTAACTGTGACCATTCAGTGATTCAGTTCCAATTGTCAGTGTGTTTCTCTAGGTGGTTCCACTGCACTCAGGGGCGTCGCTGCCTCTGTAACTGTCTCCATTCAGTGATTTAGTTCCAATTGTCAGTGTGTTTCTCTCGGTGAATCTACTGCACTCTGGGGTTTAGCTGCCTCTGTAACTGTCTCCATTCAGTGATTCAGTTGCTATTGTCAGTGTGTTTCTCTGGGTGATTCCACTGCACTGTGCGATATAGCTGCCTTTGTAACTGTGACCATTCAGTGATTCAGTTCCAATTGTCAGTGTTTTTCTCTGGGTGGATCCAATGCACTCTGGTGTGTCGCTGCCTCTGTAACTGTGACCATTCAGTGATTCAGTTCCAATTGTCAGTGTGTTTGTCTCTGTGGTTCCACTGCTCTCTGGTATGTAGCTGCCTCTGTAACTGTGACCATTCAGTGTTTCAGTTCCAAATGTCAGTGTGTTTCTCTGGGTGGGTGCACTGCACTCTGGCATGTTGCTGCCACTGTAACTGAGACCCATTCAGTGATTCAGTTCCAATTGTCAGTGTGTTTCTCTCGGTGAATCAACTGCACTCTTGGGTTAAGCTGCCTCTGTAACTGTGTCGATTCAGTGATTCAGTTGCTATTGTCAGTGTGTTTCTCTGGGTGGTTCCACTGCACTGTGCGAAATAGCTGCCTTTGTAACTGTGACCATTCAGTGATTCAGTTCCAATTGTCAGTGTGGTTCTCTGGGTGTGTCCAATGCACTCTGGTGTGTCACTGCCTCTGTAACTGTCACCATTCAGTTATTCAGTTCCAATTGTCAGTGTGTTTCTCTGGGTGCGTCCACTGCACTCTGGGATGTAGCTGCCTCTGTAACTGTAACCATTCAGTGATTCACTTTCAATTGTCCGAGTGTTTCTCTTGGTGGTTCCACTGCACTCTGGGGTGTAGTTGTCTCTGTAACTGTGACCGTTCAGTGATTCAGTTCCAATTGTCAATGTGTTTCTCTGGATGGGTCCACTGCACTCTGGGATGTCGCTGCCACTGTAACTGTGACCATTCAGTGATTCAGTTCCAATTGTCAGTGTGTTTCTCTGGGTTGGTCCACTGCACTCTGGGGTGTAGCTGCCTCTGTAACTGTCTCCATTCAGTGATTCAGTTGCTATTGTCAGTGTATTTCTCTGGGTGGTTCCACTACACTCTGCGCTATAGCTGCCTCTGTAACTGTGACCATTCAGTGATACAGTTCCAATTCTCAGTGTGTTTCTCTAGCTGGGTTCACAGCACTCTGGGGTGGAGCTGCCTCTGTAACTGTGACCATTCAGTGATTCAGTTCCAATTGTCAGTGTGTTTCTCTGGGTGGGTCCACTGCACTCTGGGATGTAGCTGCCTCTGTAACAGTGACCATTCAGTGATTCAGTTCCAATTGTCAGTGTGTTTATCTGGGCGGGTGCACTGTACTCTGTGGTGTAGCTGCCTCTGTAACTGTGACCATTCAGTGGTCACTTCCAATTGTCAGTGTATTTCTCTGAGTTGTTCCACTGCACTTTGGAGTGGACCTAACTCTGTAACTGTGACCATTCAGTGATTCAGTTCCAATTGTCAGTGTGTTTTTCTCGGAGGTTCTACTGAACTCTGGGGTGTAGCTGCCTCTGTAACTGTGACCATTCAGAGATTCAGTTCCAATTGTCAGTGTGTTTCTCTGGGTGGTTCCACTGCTCGCTGGTATGTAGCTGCCTCTGTAACTGTGACCATTCAGTGATACCGTTCCAATTGTCAGTGTGTTTCTCTGTGTGGTTAAACTGGACTTTGGCGTGCAGCTGCCTCTGTTACTCTGACCTTTCAGTGATTCAGTTCCAATTGCCAGTGTGTTTTTCTAGGTGGTTCCACCGCACTCGGCGGTGTAGGTGCCTCTGTTACTGTGACCATTCAGTGATACAGTTCCAATTGTCAGTGTGTTTCTCTGGGTGGGTCCACTGCACTCTGGGATGTAGCTGTTTCTATAACTGTGACCATTCAGTGATTCATTCACAATTGTAAGTGTGTTTCTCTGGGTGGGTCCACTGCAATCTGGATTGTAGCTGCCTCTGTAACTGTAACCATTTAGTGATTCACTTCCAATTGTCCGTGTCTTTCTCTGGGTGGTTCCACTGCACTCTGGAGTGTAGCTGTCTCTGTAACTGTGACCATTCAGTGATTCAGTTCCAATTGTCAATGTGTTTCTCTGGGTGGTTCCACTGCACTATGGGGTGAAGCTCTCTCTGTAACTGTGACCATTCAGTTATTCAGTTCCAATTGTCAGTGTGTTTCGGTGGGTGGTTCCACTGCACTCTGGGATGTAGCTGCCTCTGTAACTGTGGCCTTTCACTGATTCAGTTCCAATTGTCAATGTGTTTCTCTGGGTGGTTCCACTGCACTCGGGGGTGTAGGTGCCTCTGTAATTGTGACCATTCAGTGATTCAGTTCCAGTTGTCAATGTGTTTCTCTAGGAGGTTCCACTGCACTCTGAGGCGTCACTGCCTCTGAAACTGTCTCCATTCAGTGATTCAGTTCCAATTGTCAGCGTGTTTCTCTGAGTGGGTCCACTGCACTCTGTGATGTAGCTGCCACTGTAACTGTGACCATTCAGTGATTCAGTTCCAATTGTCAGTGTGTTTCTCTCGGTGGTTCCACTGCACTCTGGGGTGTAGCTGCCTCTTTCACTCTGACCATTCAGTGACTCAGTTCCAATTGTCAGTGTGTTTCTCTCGGTGGTTATACTGCACTGTGGGGTGTAGCTGCCACTGTAACTATGACCATTCAGTGATTCAGTTCCAATTGTCAGTGTGTTTCTCTCGGTGATTCTACTGCACTCTGGGATGTAGCTGCCTCAGTAACTGTGACCATTCAGTGATTCAGTTCCAATTGTCAGTGTGTTTCTCTCTGTGGTTCCACTGCACCCTGGGATGTAGCTGCCTCTTTAACTGTGACCACTCAGTGATTCAGTTCCAATTATCAGTGTGTTTCTCTGGGTGTGTCCACTGCACTCTGGTGTGTGGCTGCCTCTGTAACTGTGACCATTCAGTGATTCAGTTCCAATTGTCAGTGTGTTTCTCTTTGTGGTTCTACTGCACCCTAGGATGTAGCTGCCTCTGTAATTGTGACCATTCAGTGATTCAGTTCCCATTATCAGTGTGTTTCTCTGGGTGGTTCCACTGCACTCTGGGATGTTGCTGCCTCTGTAACTGTGACCATTCAGTGACTCAGTTCCAATTGTCAGTGTGTTTCTCTGTGTGGTTCCAGTGCCCTCTGGGGTGCAACTGCCTCTGTAACTGTGACCATTCCGTCCTTTAATTAAAGTAGGTTCTATTTGAGCATATGTCGCAAATTTCAATGTCTCCAAAATGTGGAACTATTTAAGCGCAAAGTATGTGATCCCATATCTAAATCTGATTCAGCCCTTCAAACTACGAAAACATTTAGAATCATTGGAACCTCAGAAAACTCAGAGGCTGCAGCAGATAGAAACTCATCACCTCAGAGAGCAGCATTAAAACATATTCAGCTGTGAAAACTAATACCCCGTCTCTAACTGACACCGGCCGTACATCTGAAACACACACTTCAACTGGGAGAGAGGTGGGGTGAGATGTGGAGGAAGAGAGAACTGGTCTGTGAGATGTGCTGATGGAAGACAGGCTGACAGAGAAATAGGGGGGGAGGAGATAGAATGGGACAGAACGTGGGTGGAGAAATAAAGGATAAAACGAGAGAAGGAGGAGGATTGTCTGAGAGCAAGTGAAGCAGAGAGTGGAGACCGAGCAGGTGAGTGGATGAGGGAGGCAGATTGTGTGAGAAGGATTCTGAAAAAATACTAACATAACCTTAGACATCAGTACAGGAGAGAGCGACTGAGTGACTGAAGGAGTGGAAGAGGGAAAGATTGTGAGAGAAAGTGTGAGAGAGGGAAAGAGTGTGGGATAAAGTGTGAGAGCGGGAAATGGTGTGAGAGAAAGTGTGAGAGAGGGAGAGAGTGTGAGAGAAAGTGTGAGAGGGTTAAAGAGTGTGAGAGAACGTGTCAGTGAGGGAGTTGTGTGAGAGGGAGGGAGACATGGGGGGAGAGTGACATAGGGATTGAGCGAGTGTGAGAGAGAGACGGAATGTGAGAGAAAGTGTCTAAGTGAGGTATGAGCGAGAGAGGGAGGGAGTGTGAGAGAGGGAGGAAGTGTGAGAGAGGGAGAGGGAGAGAGAGGGAGAGAGTGTGAGAGAGTGTATGGGTTGGAAGGAATTTGAGAGAGGGATAGTGTGAGAGGGTGTGAGAGAGGGAGAGAGTGTGAGAGAGGGAGAGAATGCAAGGGAGAGATAGAGTGTGAATGAATTCTTGGAGATATGGGGAACTGGGTATCATGTGGGAAACACAATCCCGATTAATACATTTGCTGAGTAAACAAACTTGTTCCTAAATTATAAAATCAGATCCTGGATGAAGTACATGTCCTTCATGAAGTATTGCACCATTTCAGTTGTGAATAACTGACAGAGTGTGATAGGTCAGTTATTGTGCAGAGCTGGAATAGAACTTGTCTTTCCAAAGTGAGAGGCCAGAAAGCAAACACGTGGCACAGCCGCTTTTAAAAATAATTGTTAAGCAACCTGAAAAAAGATAGACCTCCCTCTAATTATTAAATGTGCGTCTGCTTTTATTGGGAGCAACACAGATGTTTTCAATATTAACAGCACAGACAGCGCCCAGGGTCAGACAGATTGGAACTTACAATGAAGTTGATGCTGTGAAGTAAGCAGTGAGCTAAAGCGGATGCTGAGTTCACACATGGACACAGAGAATAGAAAGGATTACAGTGAGAATACTCGCGGTGATGGGGAACTTGGAGGGAACCTGCAGGTGTTGGTCCACATCATCTCACAGCCAGACCAGATCCAAAGCCTTTAAAGTGCGTGAAGTCCGGAAGGAGGACATTCATTCCTGGGGCTGGTTTAGCACACTGGGATAAATCGATGTCTTTGAAAGCAGACCAAGGCAGGCCAGCAGCACAGTTCAATTCCCGTACCAGCCTCCCCTTACAGGCGCCGGAATGTGGCGACTAGGGGCTTTACACAATAACTTCATTTGAAGCCTACTTGTGACAATAAGCGATTTTCATTTCATTTCATTCCGTTTGACCTCAGCGGCTCTATAGATGAGCAGATCATTCAATCCGACTGGAGCGCCCTTTCCCTGGAGACATACATTTGATTTCTGTCACTCCTACCATTCCCTGTGAAACCACTGTTGTATCTGCCGGCACCAATGTCCCAGGCCGTGCAGACCAGATCAGAACCACTCGCTGTGTGAATCGTTTAGAAGCAGTTTTCCCTTCGGGATGATTGGATAGGCTGGGGCTGGGTTATTGGGAATAAAAGACGATGATGTGAGATTCGTTCCACACATTGAAGATGAAAATTTTTTGGATAATCTGGATGTAAATGAACTGTTTCCATGAACAATATAAATATCTGTTGGAAAGATGTAACTGAAATATATAATCATGCAGCTACATTCATCAGTGAGTAATGCAGAGCCGGAACTGATAACAAATGGCAACATGGGGAGACTACACGGTCACTCACACCTTCTCCACCATTCAATTTAATCACTGCTCAGCTTCTGCCTCCATGTCATTTCCCACTTGATCCTCAGGTCCTTTCATTGCCTCATTTTCTGTAAGAGTAATGGAGGCAGACACCCAAAGCCACATTTCAAACCGAGTTGGACATTTACGGCCATAAGACCATAAGATACAGTCGCTGAACTTGGTCACTAGTCCGAGCGAGCCTGCTCCGCCATTCAATCATGGCTGATATGTTTCTCATCCTCATTCTCCTACCTTCTCACCTTCTCCCCATAACCCCATATCTCCTTATTAACCAAGATCCTATCTGTCTCTGTCTTAAAGACACTCTGTGATTTGGCCTCCACAGCCTTCGGCAGCAAGGAGTTCCACAGATTCACTGCCTCCTGGCTGAATGAATTCCTCCACATCTCTGTTTTAAAGCATCGTCCCGTTAGTCTGAGATGGTGTCCTCTGGTTCTAGTTTTTCCTGTAAGTGGAAACACCCTCTCCACATCTACTCTATCCAGGACTCCTGTAAGTTTCAATAAGATTCCCCCTCATCCTTCTAAACACCAACGAGTACAGGCCCAGTGTCCTCAACCATTCCTCATACGACAAGCTCTTCATTCCAGGGACAGTTCTTGTGAACCTCCTATGGACCCTTTCCAAGGGAAGCATATTCTTCTTCAGATACGGGGCCCAAAACTACTCGCAATACTCCAAATGGGGTCTAACCAGAGCCTTATACATCCTCAGAAGTGCATTCCTGGTCTTGTATTCTAGGCCTCTCGACATGAATGCTAACATTGCAATTGCCTTCCGAACTGCCGACTGAACCTGCACGTTAACCGTAAGAGAATCGTGAACAAGGCCTCCCAAGTCCCTTTGTGCTTCTGATTTCCGAAGCATTTCCCCATTTAGAGAATAGTCGCTGCCTCCATTCCTCCTTCTAAAGTGCATAACCTCACACTTTTCCACATTGTATTCCATCTGTCACTTCTTTGCACAATCTCCCAGCCTCTGAGTCCTTCTGCAGCCTCCACACCCCCCCCCCTCCCCCACACACACCGCATCCTCAATACTACCTGTCCCTCTACAGATCTTTGCATCATCTGCAAACTCTGCAACAGTGCCTTCAGTTCCTTCTTCCAGATCATTAATGTATATTGTGGAAAGTTGTGGTCCCAGCACAGACCCCTGAGGCACACGACTAGACACCGGCTGCCATCCTGAAAAATACCCCTTTATCCCCACTCTCTGCCTTCTGCCAGTCAGCCAATTATTTTTCCATCCCAAGATCTTACCCTGAACACCATGGGCTCTTAACCAATTTAACAGTCTGTAATGCGGCACTATGTCAAAGGCCCTCTGGAAATCTAAATAAATCACGTCCACTGATTCTCCCTTGTCTAACTTCCTTGTTACTTCCTCAACGAACTCTAACAGATTTGTCAGACATAACCTCCCCTTGACGAAGCCGAGCTGACTCAGTCCTATTTTACCATGCACTTCCAAGTACTCCGCGATCTCATCCTTAATAATGGATATAAAATCTTAACAATGACCGAAGTCAGGCTAACAGGCCGATAATTTCCCGTCTTCTGCCTCCCTCCCGTCTTAAACAGCGGTGCTACATTAGCCACTTTCCAGTCCTCTGGGACCCTTTCTGCCTTCAGTGATTCCTGAAAGATTCCCGCCACTGCCTCCACAATCTCCTCAGCTATCTCTTTTAGAACCCTGGGATGTAGTCCATCCGGTCCAGGTCATTCATCCACCTTCAGATCTTTCAGTTTCCGCAGAACCTTCTCCTTAGCGATGGCCACGGCAGTCACCTCTGCCCCCTGGCTCTCCTGGAGCTCTGGCATCCCACTGGTGTCTTCCACCGTGAAGACTGGTGCAAAGTAACTGTACAGTTCGCCTGCCATTTCTTTGTTGCCTATTACTACTTCCCCAATCACATTTTACAGGAGCCCAATGTATTTTCTTGTCTCTCTCTTACCTTTTATATATTGAAAAAAAACATCTTTCTATCTTCTTTTCCATTACTAACTAGCTTGCGCTCAAATTTCATCTCCTCCTCCTTTATTGCTTTTTCATTGTCCTCTGCTCGCTGTTAAAGCCTTCCCAATCTTCTGGCATCCCACTATTTCGCGCCACATTGTATGTTTTTTATTTTGCTTTACTGCTGTCCATGGGTGCGCTGCCGGCGGAATTGGAGGATGCTGCCGAGGGAGAATCCCATTGATTGGAATTGTGAGCTGAACAAATGCATTTTTAATTGATGCTATTATTGTTGTGTAGTCAGGAATTACAGATTCTATTCCACTGAATAGCAATCTCAATTTGATTATGGTCTGAACAGTAATTAGAAACCGCCTGTGATTATTGCAATGAACAATCCTTTGACAATCACAGTGAAAGATGCAATGAAATGTTTTTAGTTATTTGCTGTGTTTACTGGACTGAAAACTAATTTGGTATTTTCTATCAATGTTGCACAAATAACAATTAGTTGTGTAATGCTTGTTGGACTTTAACATAATGAGCTGTTCACTGATTTAATTCAACCTCGCAATGAATGAATGAGATAATTGTTTATTGGACCAAACAATCAATTCAAGTTCACTCTGATTATTGGGATGAACGATGTTAACAGGTGATTAATCTTCACAGAAAATAATTAAATAATTCAAGTAAAAAGCAGTAGACCCGTCAGAATTTCACCGGTTTAAAGACATTTAATGTTGTGACTCTGGCAATCATTGATTAAAATATCTGAGCCATTTTAACAGCTAGTTCTTCCATATTCGCTTTGATTATTGGGTGTAATGATTAAAAGTTAGTTACTTTAACTCTTGGACTGATGGAGAATTTGCTCTTCACTTTTATACGGAATCCAAGCAGCAGAAAAAGTGTTGTCCCTCAGGACAATCTCAAGAAAAGGACATTTGAAAAGGGATCTGTTGCAGTGACTGATGTCTCCACCCCTCTCTGGGGTTGGGTGAAGTCTGGGATTGGGTGATCTCTGGGGTTGGCTGATATCGGGGAGGGGATGATATCAGGTGTGGGAGTGCTATCTGGGAGTGGATGATATCGGGGAGCGGGTGATATCGGGGAGCGGGTGATATCGGGGAGTGGATGATATCGGGGAGGGGGTGATATCGGGGAGGGGGTGATATCGGGGTGGGGTTGATATCGGGGAGGGGGTGATATCGGGGAGGGGGTGATATCGGGGAGGGGTTGATATCCGGGAGGGGGTGTGATATCCGGGAAGGGGTGTGATATCGGGGAGGGGGTGTGATATCGGGGAGGGGGTGTGATATCGGGGAGGGGGTGATATCAGGGCGGGGGTGATATCGGGGAGCGGGTGATGTCGGAGTGTGGGTGATATTGTGGCGGGTCTGATATCGGGGCGGGGTGATATCGGGGAGGGGGTGATATCGGGAGGGGGTGATATCGGGGAGTGTGTGATATCCGGGGTGGGGGAGGGGCAGTGCTGTGGTGTCTATTGAGACACAACAATCCCGACGACCCGCAATGGGGCCAATGGGCAGCAGAAGCCGCCACTGCGCCTGTGCCACACTCATCCCAGCATCCCCTGCGTGCCGGCGGTGGCCATCTTGTGTTGCCAGAGGAGACGATGCCAGTCAGTGGGTGGCCCGCGCACTGCCTGCTGGGAGAGCACATGCGCACGGACAGCTCTGAGTGAACCCTCCATTGTCTGAAGCATTATTACTGCCATAAGACCCAGAGTCCTCAACCGTTCCTCATACAACAAGCCCTCCTCTGCCTCCAGACTCCGGCTTCACTCTCGGTGAACACGGATTCCTCAAACACCCATTCCCCTTTCCTTGGAGGGACAGCGGCCTCTGTCGGGGGGCGGGGGGGGACAGCGGCCTCTAGCGGAGGTGGGACAGCGGCCCCTGGCGGCGGGGGGGACAGCGGCCTCTGGCGGCAGGGAGGTGGGACAGCGGCCCCTGGCGGCGGGGTGGGCAGCGGCCTCCGGCGGAGGGGTGGACAGCGGCCTCTGGCGGCGGGGGGAGAGCGGCCTCTGGTGGCGGGGGAACAGTGGCCTCTGGCGGCGGGGGGACAGCGCCCTCTGGCGTCGCGGGGACATCGGCCTCTGGCGGCGGGGGATCAGCGGTCACTGGCGTCGGGAGGGGGACAGCGGCCTCTGGCGGCGGGAGGGGGACAGCGGCCTTTGGCGGCGGGAGGGGGACAGCGGCCTCTGGCGGTGGGAGGGGGACAGCGGCCTCTGGCGGCGGGGGGACAGCGGCCTCTGGCGGTGGGAGGGGGACAGCGGCCTCTGGCGGCGGGGGGACAGCGGCCTCTGGCGGCGGGGGGACAGCGGCCTCTGGCGGCAGGGAGGGGGGACAGCAGCTGTCCCATGTCTCTGTCTCTGTCTCTCTGCCTGTGTTTCTGACAGTGTCTCTCTCTGTGTCTCTCTCTGTGTCTGTGTCTCTGTATGTGTCTGTGTCTCTGTCTCTGTCTGTATCCCTGTCTGTGTCTCTGTCTGTGTCTGTATCCCTGTCTGTGTCTCTGTCTGTGTCTGTGTCTCTGTCTGTGTCTCTGTCTGTATCTGTGACTGTATCTCTGTCTCTGTCTGTGTCTCTGGCTGTGTCTCTGGCTGTGTCTCTGTCTCTGTCTGTGTCTTTGTCTCTGTCTGTGTCTCTGTCTGTGTCTCTGCCTGTGTCTCTCTCTGTGTCTGTGTCTGTGTCTCTGACTCTGTCTGTGTCTGTGTCTCTGTGTCAGTATCTGTCTGTGTTTCTGTCTGTGGGTCTATCTGTGTCTATGTCTGTGTCTGTGTCTGTGTCTCAGTCTATGTTTCTGTCTGTATCTCTGTGTCTGTCTCTGTCTGTCTCTGTGTCTCAGTCTGTCCATGTGTCTCTGTCTCTGTCTCTGTCTGTGTCTGTGTCTATGTCTGTTCTGTGTCTCAGTCTGTTTCTCTGTCTGTGTCTGTGACTGCCTGTGTCTGCGTCTCTGTCTGTGTCTCTGACTCTGTCTCTGTCTGTGTCTGTGTCTGTGTCTGTGTCTCTGTCTGTGTCTCTGTCTCTGTCTCTGTCCCTGTCTCTGTCTGTGTTTCTGTGCCTCTGTCTCTGTCTGTGTCTGTGTCTGTGTCTGTGTCTCTGCCTCTGCCTCTGTCTCTGTCTGTGACTCTGACTCTGTCTCTGTCTCTGTCTGTATCTCTGTCTGGGTCTGTGTCTCTGTCTGTGTCCCTGTGTCTCTGTCTGTGTCTCTGTCTCTGTCTGTGTCTGACTCTGTCTGTGTTGCTGTCTGTGTCTCTATGGGCAGCATGGTAGCCTTGTGGATAGCACAATTGCTTCACAGCTCCAGGGTCCCAGGTTCGATTCCAGCTTGGGTCACTGTCTGTGCGGAGTCTGCACATCCTCCCCGTGTGTGCGTGGGTTTCCTCCGGGTGCTCCGGTTTCCTCCCACAGTCCAAAGATGTGCAGGTTAGGTGGATTGGCCATGATAAATTGCCCTTAGTGTTCAAAATTGCTCTTAGTGTTGGGTGGGGTTACTGGGTTATGGTGATAGGGTGGCGGTGTTGACCTTGAGTAGGGTGCTCTTTCCAAGAGCCGGTGCAGACTCGATGGGCCGAATGGCCTCCTTCTGCACTGTAAATTCTATGATAATCTATGATAATCTATGATCTGTGTCTGGTTCTCTGTGTCTGTCTCTGTCTGTGTTTCCGTCTGTGTCTCTATCTGTGTCTATGTCTCTGTCTCTGTGTCTGTCTCTGTCTGTCTCTGTGTTTCAGTCTGTGTCTGTGTTTCAGTCTGTGTCTGTGTCTCTGTCTGTCTCTGTGTCTCAGTCTGTGTCTCTATCTGTGTCTATGTCTCTATCTGTGTCGGTGTCTCAGTCTCTGTCTGTGTCTGTGTCTGTGTGTCGGTCTGTCTCTGTGTCTCAGTCTGTGTCTCTGTCTGCGTCTCTGTCTCAGTCTGTGTCTCTATCTGTGTCTATGTCTCTGTCTGTGTCTGTGTCTCAGTCTGTGTCTGTGTTTCTGTATGTGTCTCTGTCTGTGTCGATGTCTCAGTCTGTGCCTCAGTCTGTGTCACTATGTTTGTGTCTGTGTCTGTGTCTCTGTGTCTGTCTGTGCCTGTGTCTACGTCTCTGTCTGTGTCTCTGCTCTGTCTGTGTCTCTGTCACTGTGTCTGTGTCTCTGTGTCTGTCTCTGTCTGTGTTTCTGTCTGTGTCTCTGTCTCTGTCTGTGTCTGTGTCTGACTCTGTCTGTGTTGCTGTCTTTGTCTCTATCTGTTTCTCTGTGTCTGTCTCTGTCTGTGTTTCCGTCTGTGTCTCTATCTGTGTCTATGTCTCTGTCTGTGTCTCTGTGTCTGTCTCTCTGTCTCAGTCTGTGTCTGTGTCTCTGTGTGTCTCTGTGTCTCCGTCTGTGTCTCTATCTGTGTCTCTGTGTCTGTCTCTGTCTGTGTTTCTGTCTGTGTCTCTGTCTCTGTCTGTGCCTGTGTCTGACTCTGTCTGTGTTGCTGTCTTTGTCTTTATCTGTTTCTCTGTGTCTGTCTCTGTCTGTGTTTCCGTCTGTGTCTCTATCTGTGTCTATGGCTCTGGCTGTGTCTCTGTGTCTGTCTCTCTGTCTCAGTCTGTGTCTGTGTCTCTGTGTGTCTCTGTGTCTCCGTCTGTGTCTCTATCTGTGCCTCTTTCTCTGTCTGTGTCTCTGTATCTCTGTCTGTGTCTCTGTCTGTATCTCTCTCTCTGTGTCTGTGTCCCTGTTGTGGCTGTCTCTGTCTCCGTCTGTGTCTATGTCTGTATCTGTGTCTCTGTCTCTCTGTGTCTCTGTCTGTGTCTCTTTCTCTGTCTGTGTCTCTGTATCTCTGTCGGTGCCTCTGTGTGTATCTCTCTCTGTGTGTGTGTGTCCCTGTTGTGGCTGTGTCTGCGTCTCTATCTGTGTCTCTGTCTGTGTCTCTGTCTGTGTCTCTATCTGTGTCTCTGTCTGTGTCTCTGTCTGTGTCTCTGTCTGTGTCTCTGTCTCTGTCTGAGTCAGTGTTTCTGCCTGTGTCTCTGTCTGTGTCTCTCTGTACCACTGTCTGTGTCTCTATGTCTGTCAGTGTCTCAGTCTCTGTCTCTGTCTGGGGCACATTCTGCTGCACAGACCGGGTTCAAGTGTGAGGCACACACCCAGCTTATCGGCAATGGGGAGAGGCACACATCCAGCTGATCGGCCATGGGGAGAGGCACACATCCAGCTGATCGGCATTGGGGGAGTCAAACACATCCAGCTGATCGGCCATGGTGGAGGCACATACGCAGCTGATCGGCAATGGGGGGAAGTACGCATCCTGCTGATCGGTAATTGGGGGAAGCAAGAACAAAGAACAAAGAACAAAGAAAAAAGAAATGTACAGCACAGGAACAGGCCCTTCGGCCCTCCAAGCCCGTGCCGACCATGCTGCCCGACTAAACTACAATCTTCTACACTTCCTGGTTCCCTATCCTTCTATTCCCATCCTATTCATATATTTGTCAAGATGCCCCTTAAATGTGCCTATCGTCCCTGCTTCCACTACCTCCTCCGGTAGCGAGTTCCAGGCACCCACTACCCTCTGCGTAATAAACTTGCCTCCTACATCTACTCTAAACCTTGCCCCTCTCACCTTAAACCTATGCCCCCTAGTAATTGACCCCTCTACCCTGGGGAAAAGCCTCTGACTATCCACTCTGTCTATGCCCCTCATAATTTTGTAGACCTCTATCAGGTCTCCCCTCAATCTCCTTCGTTCCAGTGAGAACAAACCGAGTTTATTCAACCGCTCCTCATAGCTAATGCCCTCCATACCAGGCAACATTCTGGTAAATCTCTTCTGCACCCTCTCTAAAGCCTCCACATCCTCCTGGTAGTGTGGCGACCAGAATTGAACACTATACTCCAAGTGCGGCCTAACTAAGGTTCTATACAGCTGCAACATGACTTGCCAATTCTTATACTCAATGCCCCGGCCAATGAAGGCGAGCATGCCGTATGCCTTCTTGACTACCTTCTCCACCTGTGTTGCCCCTTTCTATGACCTGTGGACCTGTACTCCTAGATCTCTTTGACTTTCAATACTCTTGAGGGGTCTACCATTCACTGTATATTCCCTACCTGCATTAGACATTCCAAAATGCATTACCTCACATTTGTCCGAATTAAACTCCATCTGCCATCTCTCCGCCCAAGTCTCCAGACAATCTAAATCCTGCTGTATCCTCCGACAGAGTTCATCGCTATCCGCAATTCCACCAACCTTTGTGTCGTCTGCAAACTTACTAATCAGACCAGTTACATTTTCCTCCAAATCATTTATATATACTACAGAGAGCAAAGGTCCCAGCACTGATCCCTGTGGAACACCACTGGTCACAGCCCTCCAATTAGAAAAGCATCCCTCCATTGCTACTCTCTGCCTTCTATGGCCTAGCCAGTTCTGTATCCACCTTGCCAGCTCACCCCTGATCCCGTGTGACTTCACCTTTTGTAATAGTCTACCATGAGGGACCTTGTCAAAGGCCTTACTGAAGTCCATATAGACAACATCTACTGCCCTACCTGCATCAATCATCTTAGTGACCTCCTCGAAAAACTCTATCAAGTTAGTGAGACACGACCTTCACTAAACCATGCTGCCTCTCACTAATACGTCCATTTGCTTCCAAATGGGAGAAGATCCTGTCTCGAAGAACTCTCTCCAGTAATTTCCCTACCACTGAAGTAAGGCTCACCGGCCTGTAGTTCCCGGGATTATCCTTGCTACCCTTCTTAAACAGAGGAACAACATTGGCTATTCTCCAGTCCTCCGCGACATCCCCTGAAGACAGCTAGGATCCAAAGATTTCTGTCAAGGCCTCAGCAATTTCCTCTCCAGCCTCCTTCAGTATTCTGGGGTAGATCCCATCAGGCCCTGTGGACTTATCTACCTTAATATTTTTTAAGACACCCAACACCTCGTCTTTTTGAATCACAATGTGACCCAGGCTATCTACACCCCCTTCTCCAGACTCAACATCTACCAATTCCTTCTCTTTGGTGAATACTGATGCAAAGTATTCATTTAGTACCTCGCCCATTTCCTCTGGCTCCACACATAGATTCCCTTGTCTATCCTTCAGTGGGCCAACCCTTTCCCTGGCTACCCTCTTGCTTTTTATGTACGTGTAAAAAGCCTTGGGACTTTCCTTAACCCTATTTGCCAATGACTTTTCGTGACCCCTTCTAGCCCTCCTGACTCCTTGCTTAAGTTCCTTCCTACTTTCCTTATATTCCACGCAGGCTTCGTCTGTTCCCAGACTTTTAGCCCTGACAAATGCCTCCTTTTTCTTTTTGACGAGGCCTACAATATCACTCGTCATCCAAGGTTCCCGAAAATTGCCGTATTTATCTTTCTTCCTCACAGGAACATGCCGGTCCTGTATTCCTTTCAACTGCCACTTGAAAGCCTCCCACATGTCAGATGTTGATTTGCCCTCAAACATCCGCCCCCAATCTATGTTCTTCAGTTCCCGCCTAATATTGTTATAATTAGCCTTCCCCCAATTTAGCACATTCATCCTCGGACCACTCTTATCCTTGTTCACCAGTACTTTAAAACTTACTGAATTGTGGTCACTGTTACCGAAATGCTCCCCTACTGAAACATCTACCACCTGGCCGGGCTCAATACCCAATACCAGGTCCACGACCGCCCCTTCCCTAGTTGGACTGTCTACATATTGTTTTAAGAAACCCTCCTGGATGCTCCTTACAAACTCCGCCCCGTCTAAGCCCCTGGCACTAAGTGAGTCCCAGTCAATATTGGGGAAGTTGAAGTCACCCATCACCACAACCCTGTTGTTTTTACTCTTTTCCAAAATCTGTCGACCTATCTGCTCCTCTATCTCCCGCTGGCTGTTGGGAGGCCTGTAGTATACCCCCAACATTGTGACTGCACCCTTCTTATTCCTGATCTCTACCCATATAGCCTCACTGCCCTCTGAGGTGTCCTCTCGCAGTACAGCTGTGATATTCTCCAGAACAAGTAGCGCAACTCCACCTCCCCTTTTACATCCCCCTCTATCCCACCTGAAACATATAAATCCTGGAACGTTTAGCTGCCAATCCTGCCCTTCCCTCAACCAGGTCTCTGTAATGGCAACGACATCATAGTTCCAAGTATTAATCCAAGCTCTAAGTTCATCTGCCTTACCCGTAATGCTCTTTGCATTAAAACATATGCACTTCAGGCCACCAGACCCGCTGTGTTCAGCAACTTCTCCCTGTCTGCTCTGCCTCAGAGCCACACTGTCCCTATTCCCTAGTTCTCCCTCAATGCTCTCACCTTCTGACCTATTGCTCCCGTGCACACACCCAGCTGATCGGCAATGCGGGGAAGCACACACCCAGCTGATCGGGAATGCGGGGAAGCACACACCCAGCTGATCGGCAATCGGGGGAAGGACAGATCCAGCTGATCGGCGATTGGGGGAAGCACGCACGCAGCTAATCGGCAATGGGGGGAAGCACACTCCCAGCTGATCGGCAATGCGGGGAATCACACACCCAGCTGATCGGCAATGCGGGGAAGGACAGACCCAGCTGATGGGCCATGGGGGGATTCACACCCACCCACCGACAGTCCCTCCTGGTAATGCAGAATGGTAAATCAGGGTGAGGCTGGCTGGGGATGGTCAGTTTTACCGGCAGTGCGAGGAGAGAGATGTCGTGTGGGTGGGGTTTCCTGTCAGGATTTAATGAATTGCAGAATTGAACTAAAGGGAACTTTCAGCACATTCTTCAACTGCTGCCTGAACTGAGTCTGTGTCACTGCGTAAATGGCAGTGTTTGTGCAGCAACTCAGGAGCTGCAGCATGAAGCCCAATTCCCGAACATAATGATCAAACCATACAGAGTCATACCCCAGCCACCACATCCGGCTCCATATAGAATAAACCATTAACGTTGACCATAACAGGATGAAATTGGCCGAGATAATAAAGAGTAAAATGATGGATTTCCTCCGACTCTCCATCTCTGGGTCTCTGGGACTGTCCCCACTGCTGTGAGCCCGGAGTCTCCTGCGGGCCCTGCTGCTCAGGACAATGTGTCTGACGGTGAGAACATTGAGCAGCAGAATCAGGGCGAATGGAACACCCGGGGTTAGAATGTGGTGGAGGAACTCGATTGTTGTCCAGACCCGAGAGTACTGAACACCCTTTGTGACATCACAAAACCAGGGGTCGTTCCCCAGCTGATACCCACCGGACATCATAAACCCCCAGGAAATGTCCTTCAAACAGCTCAGCACAGCCACTGTTCCCAGAACCACAGTCGCCGTTTTCTCGCTGCAATATTTACTTTTCAGCTTCCGGCAACAAATGGCCACAAATCGATCAAAGGTGAAAGTGACGGTGAACCAGACAGAACAGTCAGTGGCTGCATAAAGCAGGGCGGCGTGGATATTACACACGGGGATGGACCACAGGAAATTAAACTGTTCATCAAAAACAATGGGAATGTGTCTCATTATCAGGTCGAGAATAACGACCAGTAGATCCCCCACTGCCATGGCCAACAGGGAACAAGTCACACATTTGGACAGCCCACAGTTTCTTCTCTTCAGGATCACAATTGTGATGAGGTTCACTGTGAGGAAGGGAAATAAACAATGAAATTATACATCACCCTGGGAAAGACATCACAAGTATGGTCGGTGTGATGTTGACAGTAACACACTGACACACACACACAGACAGTAACACACTCACATTCACACTGACACACACACACAGACAGTAATACAATCATTCCAACAGAGACAGTAACACACAGGCACAGGCACACAGAGACAGTAATACACTCACACTCACACTCACACACATACAGAGACAGTAATACATTATTTCACACAGAGACAGTTGCACAGACAGACAGAGACATAACACACTCACACTGACACACAGACAGTAACACACTCACATTCACACTGACACACACACACAGACAGTAACACAGACAGACAGAGACATAAAACACTCACACTCACACACAGACAGTAACACACTCACATTCACACTGACACACACACACAGACAGTAATACAACCATTCACACAGAGACAGTAACACACTCACACTGACTCACACACACAGACAGAAATACTATCATTCACACAGAGACAGTAACACACTCTCACACACACAGACAGTAACACACTCAGACACACAGACAGAGACACTAACACACTCACACACACAGACACTAACACACACAAACACTAACAAACACAGGCAGTAACACACACACACAGACAGTAACACACTCACACACAGACAGAGACACTAACACACTCACACAACGCGGGCACTAACACACACACACAGACACTAACACACACACATAGACAGTAACACACACACAGAGACAGTAACACACTCACACACACACAGACACTAACACACTCACACACACAGGCACTAACACACACACAGGCACTAACAGACACGCATACACAGACACTAACACGCTCACACACGCAGACACTAACACACTCATAGACACTAACACACTCACACACAGAGACAGTAACACTCACACACACACACACACACACATAGACAGAGACAGTAATGCACTCACACACACATACACTGACACACACTCACAAACACACATACAGAGACAGTAACACACTCACACACTCACACACAGAGACACCAACACACTCGCACACACACAGGCACTGACACACACACTAACACACACACACAGACAGTAACACAGTAACACACTGACACACACAGACAGAGACACTAACACACTCACACAACACAGGCACTAACACACACACACACAGACACTAACACACACACAGACAGTAACTCACACACACACAGACAGTAACAAACTCACAAACACAGACACTAACACACTCACACACACAGGCACTAACACACACACAGACATTAACACACACGCACCCACAGACACTAACACACTCACACACGCAGACACTAACACACTCACAGACACTAACACACTAACACACACACACATATACAGAGACTGTAATACGCTCACACACACGCATACACTGACACACACTCACAAACACACATACAGAGACAGTAACACACTCACACACACAGACAGGGACACTAACACACTCACAAACACAAAGGCATTAACACACACACACACACTAACACATACACAGACAGTAACACATACATACTAGACAGTAACACACTCACACACACAGACAGAGACACTAACGCACTCACACAACACATGCACTAACACACACACACAGACACTAACACACACACACACACTAACACACACACCCACATATACAGAGACAGTAATACACTGACAAACACACATACACTGACACACACTCACAAACACACATACAGAGACGGTAACACAGTCACACACACAGACAGGGACACTAACACACTCACAAACACAAAGGCATTAACACACACACACACACTAACACACACAATAAACTCACACACACAGACAGAGACAGTAATACACTCACACAAACACTAACACACTCACACACACACATACAGTAAAACACTCACACGCCACTAACACACTCACACATACAGCAACACACTCACAAAAACACAGATACACTGACACACACTCGCACACACAGAGACAGTAATACACTCACACTCACACAGACACTAACACACTCACCACACACACACAGAGACTGTAACACAGTCACATTCACACTGACACACACACAGAGACATTAATGCAATCATTCACACAGAGACAGTAACACACACACACACAGACACACAGAGACATAACACGCTCACACTCACACTCACACACACTCAGAGACAGCAATGCAATCATTCACACAGAGACAGTAACACACACACACACAGACAGTAACACACTCATACTCACACTGACACACACACAGACAGAAATACAATCATTCACACAGAGACAGTAACACACACACACAGAGTAACACACTCACACACTCACACACACAGACAGAGACACTAACACATTCACACACACACAGGCGCTAACACACACACACATTAGCACACACACACACAGTAACACACACACAGACAGTAACACACTCACACACACAGACAGAGGCACTAACACACTCACACAACATAGGCACTAACATGTACACCCAGACACTAACACACACAAACAGACAGTAACACACACACACAGACAGTAACACACTCACGCACACAGAGACACTAACACACTCACACACACACAGGCACTAACACACACACACACAGACACTAACACACAAGCACACGCAGACACTAACACACTCACACACGCAGACACTAACACACTCACAGACACTAACATACACACACACACAGACAGTAACACTCTCTCACACACACACACACTAACGCACACACACACATATACAGAGACAGTAATACACTCACACACACACATACACTGACACACACTCACAAACACACATACAGAGACAGTAACACACTCACACACACAACAGGGACACTAACACACTCACACACAGGCACTAACACAGACACACACACTAATACACACACACAGACAGCAACACACACAAACTCACAGACTGTAACACACTCTCACACACAGACAGAGACGCTAACACACTCACACAACACAGGCACTAACACACACTCACAGACACTAACACACACACAGACAGTAACTCACACACACACAGACAGTTACACACTCGCACACACAGATGCACTAACACAAGCACACATACACTAACACACACGCACACACAGACGCTAACACAGTCACACACGCAGACACTAACACACTCACAGACACTAACACACTCACAAACAGAGACAGTAACACTCTCACACACACACACTCACACACACACACACTAACACACACACATATACAGAGACAATAATACACTCACACACACGTACACTGACACACACTCAGAAACACACATACAGAGACAGTATCACACTCACACACTCACACACACAGACAGGGACACTAACACACTCACACACGCACACAGGCGCTAACACACACACACACAGACAGTAACACACACAGACAGTAACACACTCACACATGCAGACAGAGACACTAACACACTCACTCAACACATGCACTAACACACACACACAGACACTAACACACACACAGACAGTAACACACACACAGACAGTAACACACATACTAACACACTCACACATCTCACACATACACAGGAAGTAACACACACACACAGACAATAACACACACGCACACACAGACACGAACACACTCACACACGCAGGCACTACCACACTCACAGACACTAACACAATCACACACAGAGACATTAACACTCACACACACATACACACACACTAACACACACACACACAGAAACAGAGACAGTAATACACTCACACATACACTGACACACACTCACAAACACACGTACAGAGACCGTAATACACTCACACTCACACAGACACTAACACACTCACACACATACACACATACAGTAAAACACTCACACTCACACAGCCACTAACACACTCACACATACAGTAATACACTCACACACACAGAGGCAGAGACAGTGACACACACACACAAACACAGATACACTGACACACACTCGCACACATAGAGCCAGTAATACCCTTACACTCACACAGACATTAACACACTCACCCACACACACACAGATACAGTAACACACTCACATTCACACTGACACACACACAGAGATAGTAATACAATCATTCTCACAGAGACAGTAACACACACACACACAGACACACAGAGACATAACACACTCACACTCACACACACACACACACAGTAACACACTCACATTCAGACTGACACAAACACAGAGACAGTAAAACAGTCATTCACACAGAGACAGTAACACACACACACACACTGAGACATAACACACTCACACTCAAACTGACACACACAGAGACAGTAACACATTCACATTCACACTGACACACACACAGAGACATTAATGCAATCATTCACACAGAGACAGTAACACACACACACGCACAGACAGTAACACACTCACACTCACACTGACACACACACAGACAGAAATACAATCATTCACACAGAGACAGTAACACACACAGACAGTAACACACTCACACACACAGACAGAGCCACTAACACACTCACACACACACAGGCACTAACGCACACACACAGTCATTAACACACACACACACACAGACAGTAACACACACACAGACAGTAACACACTCTCTCACACACACAGAGACACTAACACACTCACACAACACAGGAACTAACACACACACAGACACTAACACACACAGACACGAACACACACACATACACTAACATACACACACAGAGACAGTAACACTCTCTCACACACACACACACACACTAACGCACACACACACATATACAGAGACAGTAATACATTCACACACACACATACACTGACACACACTCACAAACACACATACAGAGACAGTAACACACTCACACACACAGACAGGGACACTAACACACTCACACACACAAGCAATAACACACACACTAATAACACACAGGCAGTAACACACACACACAGACAGTAACACACTCACACATACAGACAGAGACACTAACACACTCACACAACACATGCACTAACACACACACAGACACTAACACACACACACAGGCAGTAACACACGCACTCACAGACTGTAACACACTCACACACACAGACAGAGACACTAACACACTCACACAACACAGGCACTAGCACACACTCACAGACACTAACACACACACAGACAGTAACTCACACACACACAGACAGTTACACACTCACACACACAGACACCAACACACTCGCACACACAGAGGCACTAACACAAACACACAGGCACTAACACACACGCACACACAGACAGTAACACAGTCACACACACAGACACTAACACACTCACACACAGAGACAGTAACACTCTCACACACAAACACACACACACACTAACACACACACATATACAGAGACAGTAATACACTCAAACATACACGTACACTGACACACACTCAGAAACACACACACAGAGACAGTAACACACTCACACACTCACACACAGACAGGGACACCAACACACTCACACACACACACACAGGCGCTAACACACACACACTAACACACACACAGGCAGTAACACACACACAGACAGTAACACACTCACACACGCAGACAGAGACACTAATACACTCACTCAACAAATGCACTAATACACACACACAGATTCTAACACACTCACCGACACTAACACACTCACACACACAGACAGTAACACTCACACACACATACACACACACTAACACACACACACACAGAAACAGAGACAGTAATACACTCACACATACACTGACACACACTCACAAACGCACGTACAGAGACAGTAATACACTCACATTCACACAGACACTAACACACTTACACACATACACACATACAGCAAAACACTCACACTCACACAGCCACTAACACACTCACACATACAGTAATACACTCACACACACAGAGGCAGAGAAAGTAACACACACACACAAACACAGATACACTGACACACAATCGCACACACAGAGACAGTAATACCTCACACTCAAACAGACACTAACACGCACACCCACACACACACAGAGACATAACAAACTCACACTCACACTGACACACACACAGACAGTAACACCCTCACATTCACACTGACACACACACAGAGACAGTAATACAATCATTCACACAGAGACAGTACCACACACACACAGACACACTGAGACATAACACACTCACACTCAAACTGACACACACACAGAGACAGTAACACACTCACATTCACACTGACACACACACAGAGACAGTAATACAATCATTCACACAGAGACAGTACCACACACACACAGACACACTGAGACATAACACACTCACACTCACACTGACACACACAGAGACAGAAATACAATCATTCACACAGAGACAGTAACACACACACAGAGACAGTAACACACTCACATTCACACTGACACACACACTGAGACAGTAATGCAATCATTCACACAGAGACAGTAACACACACACACACACACAGTAATACACTCACACTCACACTGACACACACAGAGACAGAAATACAATCATTCACACAGAGACAGTAACACACACAGACAGTAACACACTCACACACAGACCGAGACACTAACACAATCACACACACACAGGCACTAACACACACACACAGTCATTAACACACACACAGACAGTAACACACACACACAGACAGTAACAGACTCACACACACAGACAGAGACACTAACACACTCACACAACCCAGGCACTAACACACACACACAGACACTAACACACACACAGACAGTAACACACACACAAACAGTACCACACTAACACACACACAGACACTAACACACACACACACACAGGCACTAACACACACACATACACTAACACACACGCACACACAGACACTAACACACGCAGGCACTAACACGCTCACAGACACACACACACACACACACACACTAATACACACACACAGACAGTAACACACACGCACACAGACAGTAACACACTCACACACACAGACAGAGACACTAACACACTCACGCAACACATGCACTAACACGCACACACCGACAGTAACACACACGCACACACATACACTAACACACTCACACACGCAGACACTAACACACTCACACTCACACACAGAGCCAGTAACACTTACACACACACACACACAGACACAGAGACATTAATACACTCACACATACACTGACACACACTCACAAACACACATACAGAGACAGTAATACACTCACACTTACACAGCCACCAACACACTCACACATACACTGACACACACTCACACACACAGAGACAGAGACAGTAACACACTCACACAAACACAGATACACTGACACACACTCGCACATACAGAGACAGTAATACCCTCACACTCACACAGACACTAACACACTCACACACACACATACAGTAATACACTCACGTACACACACAGACAGAGACAGTAATACACTCACACATACAATGACACTGACACACACTGACGCACACACAGACAGAAACAGTAATACCCTCACACTCAGACATACACTAACACACTCACACACACATACAGAGACAGTAATACACTCGCACACACACACACACTGTCACAAACACACACACAGTAACACACTCACACACACACACATACATAGACAGTAGTACACTCACACACACATACACTGACACACACTCACAAACACACATACAGAAACAGTAATACACACACTCACACAGACACTAACACACACACACAGCAATACACTCACACACACACAGACAGAAACATTAATACACTCACACTCACACAGAAACTAACACACACATACACACAAAGAACAAAGAAATGTACAGCACAGGAACAGGACCTTCGGCCCTCGAAGCCCGCGCCGACCATGCTGCCCGACTAAACTACAATCTTCTACACTTCCTTGGTCCGTATCCCTCTATTCCCATCCTATTCATGTATTTGCCAAGATGCCCCTTAAATGTCTCTATCGTCCCTGCTTCCACCACCTCCTCCGGTAGCGAGTTCCAGGCACCCACTACCCTCTGCGAAAAAAACTTGCCTCGTACATCTGCTCTAAACCTTGCCCCTCTCACCTTAACCCTATGCCCCCTAGTAATTGACCCCTCTACCCTGGGGAAAAGCAACTCACTATCCACTCTGTCTATGCCCCTCATAATTCTGTAGACCTCTATCGGGTCGCCCCTCAACCTCTGTCGTTCCAGGAAGAACAAACCGAGTTTATTCAACCGCTCCTCATAGCTTATGCCCTCCATACCAGGCAACATCCTGGAAAATCTCTTCTGCACCCTCTCTAAAGCCTCCACATCCTTCTGGTAGTGTGGCGACCTGAATTGAACACTCTACTCCAAGTGTGGCCTAACAGAGGTTCTATACAGCAGCAACATGACTTGTCAATTCTTATACTCAATGCCCCGGCCAATGAAGGTGGTACATTGAGTACTGTGAGGGGAATGGGACTGCGGTACATTGAGTACTGTGAGGGGAATGGGACAGTGGTACATTGAGTACTGTGAGGGGAGTGGGACTGTGGTGCATTGAATACTGATAAGGGGATGGAACTGTGGTACATTGTGTGTTACATTGCTCGAGTGTTACAAGTTAGCTAGGAAGGACATAAAGAGAGAGCTAAGAAGAGCCAGGAGGGGACATGTGAAGTCTTTGGCAGGTATGATCAACGATAATGCTAAAGCTTTCTATTGATATGACAGGAATAAAAGAATGACGAGGGTAAGAGTAGGGCCAGTTAAGGACTAACTTGCCAATAACACAACCACCAGAATCACATCATCATCACCTCCACTAACTCCTCAATAACAGAACCACCAGAAATCATTTCACATCATCTCCAATATCTTCTTAATAACATAACCTCCAGAAGCACATCCTCATCAACTCCACCAAGTCCTCAATAACAGAACCACCAGAAACAAATCTACATCACCTCCACTAGCTTCCCAATAACACAACCACCAGAAATCTATCCTCATCACCTCCAATCACTCCTCAATAACGCAACCTGCAGAAACCCATCCACAGCACCTCAACTCACTCCCCAATAACGCAACTTGTAGAAACCATCCACAGCAACTCCACTACTTTCCCCTCAATACAACCTCAAGCAACACATCCACATCACCTCCACGAATTCCCAATAACACAATCTCCAGAAACACATCCTCATCACCTCCACAAACTTTCCAATAACACAAACTCCAGAAACACATCCAATTCATCTCCACTAACATTCCAATAACACAACCTCCAGAAACACATCTACATCACTCCCACTAAATTACCAATAACACAAACTCCAGAAACACATCCTCATCACCTCCAATAACTTCCAAATAACATAACCTCCAGATACCAATCCACATCACCTCCACTACCTTCCCAGTAACACAACCTCCAGAAACCTATCCACATCACCTCCACTATCTTCCCAATAACACAACCTCCAGAAACAGATCCACATCACCCCCACTAACTTCCCAATAACACAACCTCCAGAAACCTATCCACATCACCTCCACCAACTTCCCAATAACACAACCACCAGAAACACATCCACATCACCTCCACTAACTTCCCAATAACACAACCTCCAGAAACACATCCACATCACCTCCACTAACTTCCCAATAACACAACCTACAGAAACACATCCACACCACCCCCACTAACTTCCCAATAACACATCTTCAGAAACACATCACATCACCTCCACTAACTTCCCAATACCACAACCTCTGAGAAAACATTCACATCACCACCAATAGCTTCCCAATAATTCAACCTCCAGTAACCCACCACATCACCTCCAAAAACGTTCCAATAACACAAACTCCAGAAACACATCCTCATCACCTCCACTAACCTCCCAATAACACAATCTACATAAACACTTCCACATCACCTCCACTAACTTCCAAAGAACACAATCTCCAGAAACCCATCCACAGCACTTTCACTAACCTGCCAATAACACAACCTCCAGAAAAAACATCCTCATCAACGCCACTAACTTTCCAATAACACAACCTCCAGAAATCCATCCTCAGAACCTCCACTAGCTTCCCAATAACATAACCTACAGAAACACATCCTCATCACCTCCACTAACTTTCCAATAACACAACCTGCAGAAACCCATCCTCATCACCGCCACTAACTTCCCAATTACATAACATACAGAATCACATCCTCATCACCTCCACTAACCTTCCAATAACACAACCTCCAGAAAACCATCCTCAGACCCTCCACTAAATTCCCATAACACAATCTCCAGAAACACATCCACATCACCTCCACTAACTGCCCAATAACACAACCTCCATAAACTCACCCACACCACCTCCACTAACTCCCAATAACACAAACTCCAGAAACACATCCTAATCTCCTGCACTAACTTCCCAATAACACAACCTCCAGAATTCCCTTCACAGCACCTTCACTAAATTCCGAATAACACAATCTCCAGAAACATATACACTTCACCTCCACTAACATTCCAATAACACAACCACCAGAAACCCATCCTGAACACCTCACTCGATCCTCAATAACAGAACGATCAGAAATCCTTTCGCATCATCTCCAATATCTTCTCAATAACACAAACTCCAGAAACACATAGAACATAGAACATAGAACAATACAGCGCAGAACAGGCGCTTCGGCCCACGATGTTGCACCGAAACAAAAGCCATCTAACCTACACTATGCCATTATCATCCATATGTTTATCCAATAAGCTTTTAAATGCCCTCAATGTTGGCGAGTTCACTACTGTAGCAGGTAGGGCATTCCACGGCCTCACTACTCTTTGCGTAAAGAACCTACCTCTGACCTCTGTCCTATATCTATTACCCCTCAGTTTAAAGTTATGTCCCCTCGTGCCAGCCATATCCATCCGCGGGAGAAGGCTCTCACTGTCCACCCTATCCAACACCCTGATCATTTTGTATGCCTCTATTAAGTCTCTTCTTAACCTTCTTCTCTCTAACGAAAACAACCTCAAGTCCATCAGCCTTTCCTCATAAGCTTTTCCCTCCATACCAGGCAACATCCTGGTAAATCTCCTCTGCACCCGCTCCAAAGCCTCCACGTCCTTCCTATGATGCGGTGACCAGAACTATAGGCAATACACCAAATGCGGCCGTACCAGAGTTCTGTACAGCTGCAACATGACCTCCCGACTCCGGAACTCAATCCCTCTACCAATAAAGGCCAACACTCCATAGGCCTTCTTCACAACCCTATCAACCTGGGTCGCAATTTTCAGGTATCTATGTACAAGGACACCTCGATCCCTCTGCTCATCCACACTTTCAAGAACTTTACCATTAGCCAAATATTCCGCATTCCTGTTATTCCTTCCAAAGTGAATCACCTCACACTTCTCTACATTACACTCCATTTGCCACCTCTCAGCCCAGCTCTGCAGCTTATCTATATCTCTCTGTAACCTGCTACATCCTTCCACACTATCGACAACACCACCGACTTTAGTATCGTCTGCAAATTTACTCACCCACCCTTCTGCGCCTTCCTCTAGGTCATTGATAAAAATGACAAACAGCAACGGCCCCAGAACAGAACCTTGTGGTACTCCACTTGTGACTGTACTCCATTCTGAACATATCCCATCAACCACCACCCTCTGTCTTCTTTCAGCTAGCGAATTTCTGATCCACATCTCTAAATCACCCTCAATCCACAGCCTCCGTATTTTTTGCAATAGCCTACCGTGGGGAACCTTATCAAACGCTTTGCTGAAATCCATATACACAACATCAACTGCTCTACCCTCGTCTACCTGTTCAGTCACTTTCTCAATGAACTCGATAAGGTTTGTGAGGCATGACCTAACCTTCAGAAAGCCATGCTGACTATCCCTGATCATATTATTCCTATCTAGATGATGACAAATCTTGTCTCTTATAATCCCCTCCAAGACTTTACCCACTACAGACGTGAGGCTCACCGGTCTATAATTGCCGGGGTTGTCTCTGCTCCCCTTTTTGAACAAAGGGACCACATTTGCTGTCCTCCAGTCCTCCGGCACTATTCCTGTAGCCAATGATGACATAAAAATCAAAGCCAAAGGTCCAGCAATCTCTTCCCTGGCCTCCCAGAGAATCCTAGGATAAATCCCATCAGGTCCCGGGGACTAATCTATTTTCAGCCTGTCCAGAATTGCCAACACCTCTTCCCTACGTACCTCAATGCCATCTATTCTATTAGCCTGGGGCTCAGCATTCTCCTCCACAACATTATCTTTTTCCTGAGTTAATGCTGACAAAAAATATTCATTTAGTATCTCGCCTATCTCTTCAGACTCCACACACAATTTCCCATCCCTGTCCTTGACTGGTCCTACTCTTTCCCTAGTCATTCGCTTATTCCTGACATACCTATAGAAAGCTTTTGGGTTTTCCTTGATCCTTCCTGCCAAATACTTCTCATGTCCCCTCCTTGCTCGTCTTAGCTCTCTCTTTAGATCCTTCCTCGCTACCTTGTAACTATCCATCGCCCCAACTGAAACTTCACACCTCATCTTCACATAGGCCTCCTTCTTCCTCTTAACAAGAGATTCCACTTCCTTGGTAAACCACGGTTCCCTCGCTCGACGCCTTCCTCCCTGTCTGACCGGTACATACTTATCAAGAACGAGCAGTAGCTGATCCTTGAACAAGCCCCACTTATCCAGTGTGCATCCTCATCAACGCCACTAACTTTCCAATAACACAACCTCCAGAAATCCATCCTCAGAACATCCACTAGCTTCCCAATAACATAACCTACAGAAACACATCCTCAACACCTCAAAGAACTGTCCAATAACACAACCTGCAGAAACCCATCCTCATCACCGCCACTAACTTCCCAATAACATAACATACAGAATCACATCTTCATCACCTCCACTAACCTTCCAATAACACAACCTCCAGAAACCCATCCTCAGACCCTCCACTAAATTCCCATAACACAATCTCCAGAAACACATCCACATCACCTCCACGAACTGCCCAGGAACACAACCTCCATAAACTCACCCACATCACCTCCACTAACTCCCAATAACACAAACTCCAGAAACACATCCTAATCTCCTGCACTAAGTTCCCAATAACACAACCTCCAGAATCCCATTCACAGCACCTTCACTAACTTCCGAATAACACAATCTCCAGAAACATATACACTTCACCTCCACTAACATTCCAATAACACAACCACCAGAAACCCATCCTGAACACCTCACTAGATCCTCAATAACAGAACGATCAGAAATCCTTTCGCATCATCTCCAATATCTTCTCAATAACACAACCTCCAGAAACACATCCTCATCAACTCCACTACGTCTTCAATAACAGAACAAGCAGAAATCCATCCACATCACCTCCACTAGCTTCCCAATAACACAACCACCAGAAATCCATCCTCATCACCTTCCCTCACTCTTCAATAACACAACCTGCAGAAACCATCCACAGCACCTCCACTACCTTCCCCGTTACACAACCTCCAGAAACACATCCACATCACTTCCACTAACTTCCCAAGAACACAATCTCCAGGAACAAAGCCCCATCACATCCACTAACTGCCCAATAACGCAACCTCCAGAAATACATCCACATCAGCTCCTCTAACACCCCAATAATAAAACCTACAGAAACACATCCTCATCACCTCCACAAACTTTCCAATAGCACAAACTCCAGACACACTTCCACTTCACCTCCACTATGTTCCAAATGACGCAACCTCCAGAAACACATCCACAGCACCTCCACTAACTTTCCAATCACACAACCTACAGAAACACATCCTCATCACCTCCACTACCTTACCAAGAACACATCTCCAGAAACACACTCTCATCACCTCCTCTACCTTCCAAATAACACATCTCCAGAAACACATCCTCATCACCTCCACTACCTTCCCAATAACACAACCACCAGAAACATATCCACATCAGCGCCACTAAATTCCCAAGAACACAATCTCCAGAAACAAATCCCCATCACATCCACTACCTTCCCAATAACACAACCTCCAGTAAGACATCCACTTCACCTGAACTAACTTCCCAATAACACAACCTCCAGAAACACATCCACATCAGCTCCTCTAACACACCAATAATAAAACCTACAGAAACACCTCCACATCCCCTCCACTAACTTCCCAATAACACAACCTCCATAAATCCATCCATATCACCTCCACTAGCTTCCCAATAACACAATCACCAGAAATCCATCCTCATCACCTTCACACACTCACCAATAACAAAACCTGCAGAAATCATCCACATCACCTCCACTAACGTCCCAATAACACAACCTCCAGAAACACATCCACATCATCTCCACTAACTTCCCAATAACACAACCTCCAGAAACACATCCACATCAACTCCACTTACTTTCCAATAACACAACCTCCAGAATCACATCCTCATCGCCTCCACGACATTCCCAATAACACAACCTCCGAAAACACATCCACATCACTTCCACTAACTTTCCAATCACACAATCTCCAGAAACACATCCACAGCACTTCCACTAACTTCCCAATAACACAACCTCCTGAAACACATCCTCATCACCTCCATTAACTTCCCAATGACACAACCTCCAGAAACACATCCTCATCACCTCCACTAACTTCCCAATAACACAAATCCGGAAACACATCCACATCACCTCCACTTACTTCCCAATAACACATCTCCAGAAACACATCTTCATCACCTCCACTACCTTCCCAATAACACAACCTCCAGAAACACATCCACATCGGCTCCAATCACTTCCCAAGAACAAACCTCCAGAAACACACTCTCATCACCTCCTCTACCTTCCCAATAACACAGCTCCTGAAACACATCCTCATCACCTTCACTAACTTCCCAATAACACAACTTCCAGAAACACATCCACATTAGCTCCACTAAATTCCCAATAACACAATCTCCAGAAACATAATCACTTCACCTCCACTATCATTCCAAGAACACAACCACCAGAAACACATTCTGATATCCTCACTAGCTCCTCAATAACAGAACGACCAGAAATCCATTCACATCATCTCCAATATCTTCTCAATAACACAAACTCCCGAAACACATCATCATCAAGTCCACTAAGTCAACAATAACAGAAACACCCGAAATCCATCCACATCACCTCCACTAGCTACCCAATAACACAACCACCAGACATCCATCCTCATCACCTTCCCTCACTCCCCATAACACAACCTGCAGAAACCAACCACAGCACCTTCACTACCTTCCCCGTAACACAACCTCCAGAAACACATCCACATCACTTCCACTACCTTCCCAATCACACAATCTCCAGTAAGACATCCAATTCACCTGCACTAACTGCCCAATAACACAACCTCCAGAAACACATCCACATCACCTCCACTTACTTCCCAATAACACATCTCCAAAAACACAATCGCATCACCTCCACTACCTTCCCAACAACACAACCTCCAGAAACACATCCACATCGGCTCCACTAACTTCCCAAGAACACATCTCAAGAAACACACACGCATCACCTCCTCTACCTTCCCAATAACACATCTCCAGAAACACATCCTCATCACCTCTACTACCTTCCCAATAACACAACCTCCAGAAACATATCCACATCAGCTCCACTAACTTCCCAATAACACATCTCCTGAAACACACCCTCAGTACCTCCACTACCTTCCCAATAATTCAACCATCAGAAACCCATCCTGATCTCCTCTACTAACTCCTCAATAACATAACCACAGAAATCCATTCACATCATCTCCAATATCATCTCAAAAACACCATCTCCAGAAACACATCCACATCACCTCCACTATCTTCCCAATCACACAATCTCCAGAAACTCATCCACATCACCTCCACGAACTTCCCAATAACACATCTCCAGAAACACATCCACATCACCTCCACTTACCTCCCAAAACACATCTCCAGAAACACATGCTCATCACCCCCACTACATTCCCAATAACACAACCTCCAGAAACACATCCACATCACCTCCACTAACTTCCCAAGGTCATATCTCCAGAAACACAGTTTCATCACCTTCTCCACCTTCCCAATAACACATCTCTTGAAACACATCCCCATTACCTCCACTACCTTCGTAATGACACAACCACCAGAAACCCATCCTGATCACCTCCACTAACTCCTCAATAACACAACCTCCAGAAACACATCCACAGCACCTCCACGAACTTCCCAATAACACAAGCTCCAGAAACATATACACTTCACCTCCACTAACATTCCAATAACACAACCACCAGAAACAAATCCTGATCACCTCACTAGCTCCTCAATAACAGAACGACCAGAAATCCATTCACATCAGCTCCAATATCTTCTCAATAACACAACCTCCAGAAACACATCCGCATCACCTCCCCTAAGTAATCAATAACAGAAACACTAGAAATCCATCCACATCACCTCCACTAGCTTCCCAATAACACAACCACCAGAAATCCATCCACAGCTGCTCCACGACCTTCCCCGTAACACAACCTCCAGAAACACATCCACATCAATTCCACTAACTGCCCAATAACACAACCTCCAGAAACACATCCACATCAGCTCCTCTAACTCCCCAATAATACAAATTACAGAAACACATCCTCATTACCTCCACAAACATTACAATATCACAAACCCCAGAAACACATCCACATCACCTCCACTACCTCACAAATAACACAAACGCCAGAAGCACATCCTCATCACCGACACTAACTTCCCAATAACATAACCTTCATAAACCCATCCACATCAGCTCCAATAACTCCACAAAACCATCCAACAGAAACACCTCCACATCACCTCCACTAACTTCCCAATAACACATCTCCAGAAAGACATCACATCACCTTCCCTAAATTCCCAATAACAGAACCTCCAGAAACACATCCTCATCACCTTCACGAACGTCCCAATAACACAACATCCAGAAAAACATCCTCATCACCTCCACTAACTTCCCAATAACACAACCTCCAGAAACTCATCCTCATCACCGCCACTAACTTCCCAAGAACACAACGTGCAGAAAAACATCCTCATCACCTCCACTACCTTCCCAATAACACAACCTCCAGAAACACATCCTCATCACCTCCACTACCTTCCCAATAACACAACCTCCAGAAACACATCCTCATCACCTCCACTACCTTCCCAATAACACAACCTCCAGAAACACATCCTCATCACCTCCACTAACCTCCCAATAACACAATCTCCAGAAACACATCCTCATCACCTCCACTAACCTCCCAATAACACAACCTCCAGAAACACATCCTCATCACCTCCACTAATCTCCCATTAACACGACCTCCAGAAACACATCCTCATCACCTCCACTAACTCCTGAATAACAGAACCACCAGAAATCCATTCACATCATCTCCAATATCTTGTCATTAACACCATCGCCAGAAACCCATCCACTTCTCCTCCACTAACTTCCCAATAACGCAACCTCTAGAAACATATCCACTTCACCTCCACTAGCTTCCCAATAACACAACAACCAGAAATCCATCCTCATCAGCTTTCCTCACTCCCCAATAACACAACCTAATGAAACCACCCACAGCACCTCCACGACCTTCCCCGTAACACAACCTCCAGAAACACATCCACATAACTTCCACTAACTTCCCAATAACACAACCTCCAGTAAGACATCCACTTCACCTGCACTAACTGCCCAATAACACAACCTCCAGAAACACATCCACATCAGCTCCTCTAACTCCCCAATAATACAAACTACAGAAACACATCCTCATTATCTCCACAAACTTTCCAATAGCACAAACCCCAGAAACACATCCACTTCACCTCCACGAACTTCCAAATAACACAACCTCGAGAAACACATCAACAGCACCTCCACTAACTTTCCAATAACACAACTTCCAGAAACCCATCCACAAAACCTCCACTACCTCACAAATAACACAAACGCCAGAAGCACATCCTCATCACCTACACTAACTTCCCAATAACATAACCTTCATAAACCCATCCACATCAGCTCCAATAACTCCACAAAACTATCCAACAGAAACACCTCCACATCACCTCCACTAATTTTCCAATAACACAACATCCAGAAACACATCCACATCACCTCCACTAACTTCCCAATAACACATCTCCAGAAAGACATCACATCACCTCCACTAACTTCCCAATAACACAACCTCCAGAAACACATCCACATCAACTCCACTAAGTCATCAATAACAGAACCACCAGAAATCCATCCTCATCACCTTCCCTCACTCCCCAATAACACAACATCCAGAAACACATCCACATCACCTCCACTTCCTTCCCCGTAACACAACCTCCAGAAACACATCCACATCACTTCCACTAACTTCCCAATAACACAACCTCCAGAAATACATCCACATCAGCTCCTCTAACTCCCCAATAATACAAACTACAGAAACACATCCTCATCACCTCCACAAACTTTCCAATAGCACAAACTCCAGAAACACATCCACGTCGCATCCACAAACGTCCAAATAACACAACCTCCAGAAACACATCCACATCAGCTCCTCTAACTCCCCAATAATACAAACTACAGAAACACATCCTCATCACCTCCACAAACTTTCCAATAGCACAAACCCCAGAAACACATCCACGTCACCTCCATAAACTTCCAAATAACACATCCTCCAGAAACACATCCACAGCACCTCCACTACCTCACAAATAACACAAACGCCAGAAGCACTTCCTCATCACCTACACTAACTTCCCAATAACATAACCTTCATAAACCCATCCACATCAGCTCCAATAACTCCACAAAACCATCCAACAGAAACACCTCCACATCACCTCCACTAACTTTCCAATAACACAACATCCAGAAACACATCCACATCACCTCCACTAACTTCCCAATAACACATCTCCAGAAAGACATCACATCACCTCCACTAACTTCCCAATAACACAACCTCCAGAAACACATCCACATCACCTCCACTAACTTCCCAATAACACATCTTCAGAAACACATCCTCATCACCTTCAGTAACTTCCCAATAACACAACCTCCAGAAACACATCCTCATTACCGCCACTAACTTCCCAAGAATACAACGTGCAGAAACACATCCTCATAACCTCCACTACCTTCCCAATAACACAACCTCCAGAAACTCATCCTCATCACCTCCCCTACCTTCCCAATAACACATCTCCAGAAACACATCCTCATCACCTCCACTACCTTCCCAATAACACAAGATCCAGAAATCCATTCACATCACGTTCACTAACTTCCCAATAACACAACCACCAGAAACACTTCCTCATCACCTCCACTAACTTCCCAATAACACAAGCTCCAGAAACTCATCCTCATCACCTCCACTAACTTCCCAATAACACAACCTCCAGAAAAACATCCACATCACCTTCACTAACCTCCCAATAACACATGTCCAGAAACCCATCCTGATCACCTCACTAGCTCCTCAATAACAGAACGACCAGAAATCTATTCACATCATATCCAATCTCTTCTCAATAACACAACCTCCAGAAACACATCCTCATCAACTCCACTAAGTCATCAATAACAGAACCACCAGAAATCCATCCTCATCACCTTCCCTCACTTTTCAATAACACAACCTGCAGAAACCATCCACAGCACCTCCACTTCCTTCCCCGTAACACAACCTCCAGAAACACATCCACATCACTTCCACTAACTTCCCAATAACACGACCTCCAGAAACACATCCTCATCACCTCCACTAACTCCTGAATAACAGAACCACCAGAAATCCATTCACATCATCTCCAATATCTTGTCATTAACACCATCTCCAGAAACCCATCCACTTCACCTCCACTAACTTCCCAATAACGCAACCTCTAGAAACATATCCACTTCACCTCCACTAGCTTCCCAATAACACAACAACCAGAAATCCATCCTCATCAGCTTTCCTCACTCCCCAATAACACAACCTAATGAAACCACCCACAGCACCTCCACGACCTTCCCCGTAACACAACCTCCAGAAACACATCCACATAACTTCCACTAACTTCCCAATAACACAACCTCCAGTAAGACATCCACTTCACCTGCACTAACTGCCCAATAACACAACCTCCAGAAACACATCCACATCAGCTCCTCTAACTCCCCAATAATACAAACTACAGAAACACATCCTCATTATCTCCACAAACTTTCCAATAGCACAAACCCCAGAAACACATCCACTTCACCTCCACGAACTTCCAAATAACACAACCTCGAGAAACACATCCACAGCACCTCCACTAACTTTCCAATAACACAACTTCCAGAAACCCATCCACAAAACCTCCACTACCTCACAAATAACACAAACGCCAGAAGCACATCCTCATCACCTACACTAACTTCCCAATAACATAACCTTCATAAACCCATCCACATCAGCTCCAATAACTCCACAAAACCATCCAACAGAAACACCTCCACATCACCTCCACTAATTTTCCAATAACACAACATCCAGAAACACATCCTCATCACCTCCACTAACTTCCCAATAACACAACCACCAGAAACACTTCCTCATCACCTCCACTAACTTCCCAATAACACAACCTCCAGAAACTCATCCTCATCACCTGCACTGACTTCCCAATAACACAACCTCCAGAAAAACATCCACATCACCTTCACTAACCTCCCAATAACACATCTCCAGAAACCCATCCTGATCACCTCATTCGCTCCTCAATAACAGAACGACCAGAAATCTATTCACTTCATATCCAATCTCTTCTCAATAACACAACCTCCAGAAACACATCCTCATCAACTCCACTAAGTCATCAATAACAGAACCACCAGACATCCATCCTCATCACCTTCCCTCACTCCCCAATAACACAACCTCCAGAAACACATCCACATCACTTCCACTAACTTCCCAATAACACAACCTCCAGAAATACATCCACATCAGCTCCTCTAACTCCCCAATAATACAAACTACAGAAACACATCCTCATCACCTCCACAAACTTTCCAATAGCACAAACCCCAGAAACACATCCACGTCACCTCCATAAACTTCCAAATAACACATCCTCCAGAAACACATCCACAGCACCTCCACTACCTCACAAATAACACAAACGCCAGAAGCACATCCTCATCACCTACACTAACTTCCCAATAACATAACCTTCATAAACCCATCCACATCAGCTCCAATAACTCCACAAAACCATCCAACAGAAACACCTCCACATCACCTCCACTAACTTTCCAATAACACAACATCCAGAAACACATCCACATCACCTCCACTAACTTCCCAATAACACATCTCCAGAAAGACATCACATCACCTCCACTAATCTCCCATTAACACGACCTCCAGAAACACATCCTCATCACCTCCACTAACTCCTGAATAACAGAACCACCAGAAATCCATTCACATCATCTCCAATATCTTGTCATTAACACCATCGCCAGAAACCCATCCACTTCTCCTCCACTAACTTCCCAATAACGCAACCTCTAGAAACATATCCACTTCACCTCCACTAGCTTCCCAATAACTCAACAACCAGAAATCCATCCTCATCAGCTTTCCTCACTCCCCAATAACACAACCTAATGAAACCACCCACAGCACCTCCACGACCTTCCCCGTAACACAACCTCCAGAAACACATCCACATAACTTCCACTAACTTCCCAATAACACAACCTCCAGTAAGACATCCACTTCACCTGCACTAACTGCCCAATAACACAACCTCCAGAAACACATCCACATCAGCTCCTCTAACTCCCCAATAATACAAACTACAGAAACACATCCTCATTATCTCCACAAACTTTCCAATAGCACAAACCCCAGAAACACATCCACTTCACCTCCACGAACTTCCAAATAACACAACCTCGAGAAACACATCAACAGCACCTCCACTAACTTTCCAATAACACAACTTCCAGAAACCCATCCACAAAACCTCCACTACCTCACAAATAACACAAACGCCAGAAGCACATCCTCATCACCTACACTAACTTCCCAATAACATAACCTTCATAAACCCATCCACATCAGCTCCAATAACTCCACAAAACTATCCAACAGAAACACCTCCACATCACCTCCACTAATTTTCCAATAACACAACATCCAGAAACGCATCCACATCACCTCCACTAACTTCCCAATAACACATCTCCAGAAAGACATCACATCACCTCCACTAACTTCCCAATAACACAACCTCCAGAAACACATCCACATCAACTCCACTAAGTCATCAATAACAGAACCACCAGAAATCCATCCTCATCACCTTCCCTCACTCCCCAATAACACAACATCCAGAAACACATCCACATCACCTCCACTTCCTTCCCCGTAACACAACCTCCAGAAACACATCCACATCACTTCCACTAACTTCCCAATAACACAACCTCCAGAAATACATCCACATTAGCTCCTCTAACTCCCCAATAATACAAACTACAGAAACACATCCTCATCACCTCCACAAACTTTCCAATAGCACAAACTCCAGAAACACATCCACGTCGCATCCACAAACGTCCAAATAACACAACCTCCAGAAACACATCCACATCAGCTCCTCTAACTCCCCAATAATACAAACTACAGAAACACATCCTCATCACCTCCACAAACTTTCCAATAGCACAAACCCCAGAAACACATCCACGTCACCTCCATAAACTTCCAAATAACACATCCTCCAGAAACACATCCACAGCACCTCCACTACCTCACAAATAACACAAACGCCAGAAGCACATCCTCATCACCTACACTAACTTCCCAATAACATAACCTTCATAAACCCATCCACATCAGCTCCAATAACTCCACAAAACCATCCAACAGAAACACCTCCACATCACCTCCACTAACTTTCCAATAACACAACATCCAGAAACACATCCACATCACCTCCACTAACTTCCCAATAACACATCTCCAGAAAGACATCACATCACCTCCACTAACTTCCCAATAACACAACCTCCAGAAACACATCCACATCACCTCCACTAACTTCCCAATAACACATCTTCAGAAACACATCCTCATCACCTTCAGTAACTTCCCAATAACACAACCTCCAGAAACACATCCTCATTACCGCCACTAACTTCCCAAGAATACAACGTGCAGAAACACATCCTCATAACCTCCACTACCTTCCCAATAACACAACCTCCAGAAACTCATCCTCATCACCTCCCCTACCTTCCCAATAACACATCTCCAGAAACACATCCTCATCACCTCCACTACCTTCCCAATAACACAAGATCCAGAAATCCATTCACATCACGTTCACTAACTTCCCAATAACACAACCACCAGAAACACTTCCTCATCACCTCCACTAACTTCCCAATAACACAAGCTCCAGAAACTCATCCTCATCACCTCCACTAACTTCCCAATAACACAACCTCCAGAAAAACATCCACATCACCTTCACTAACCTCCCAATAACACATGTCCAGAAACCCATCCTGATCACCTCACTAGCTCCTCAATAACAGAACGACCAGAAATCTATTCACATCATATCCAATCTCTTCTCAATAACACAACCTCCAGAAACACATCCTCATCAACTCCACTAAGTCATCAATAACAGAACCACCAGAAATCCATCCTCATCACCTTCCCTCACTTTTCAATAACACAACCTGCAGAAACCATCCACAGCACCTCCACTTCCTTCCCCGTAACACAACCTCCAGAAACACATCCACATCACTTCCACTAACTTCCCAATAACACGACCTCCAGAAACACATCCTCATCACCTCCACTAACTCCTGAATAACAGAACCACCAGAAATCCATTCACATCATCTCCAATATCTTGTCATTAACACCATCTCCAGAAACCCATCCACTTCACCTCCACTAACTTCCCAATAACGCAACCTCTAGAAACATATCCACTTCACCTCCACTAGCTTCCCAATAACACAACAACCAGAAATCCATCCTCATCAGCTTTCCTCACTCCCCAATAACACAACCTAATGAAACCACCCACAGCACCTCCACGACCTTCCCCGTAACACAACCTCCAGAAACACATCCACATAACTTCCACTAACTTCCCAATAACACAACCTCCAGTAAGACATCCACTTCACCTGCACTAACTGCCCAATAACACAACCTCCAGAAACACATCCACATCAGCTCCTCTAACTCCCCAATAATACAAACTACAGAAACACATCCTCATTATCTCCACAAACTTTCCAATAGCACAAACCCCAGAAACACATCCACTTCACCTCCACGAACTTCCAAATAACACAACCTCGAGAAACACATCCACAGCACCTCCACTAACTTTCCAATAACACAACTTCCAGAAACCCATCCACAAAACCTCCACTACCTCACAAATAACACAAACGCCAGAAGCACATCCTCATCACCTACACTAACTTCCCAATAACATAACCTTCATAAACCCATCCACATCAGCTCCAATAACTCCACAAAACCATCCAACAGAAACACCTCCACATCACCTCCACTAATTTTCCAATAACACAACATCCAGAAACACATCCTCATCACCTCCACTAACTTCCCAATAACACAACCACCAGAAACACTTCCTCATCACCTCCACTAACTTCCCAATAACACAACCTCCAGAAACTCATCCTCATCACCTGCACTGACTTCCCAATAACACAACCTCCAGAAAACCATCCACATCACCTTCACTAACCTCCCAATAACACATCTCCAGAAACCCATCCTGATCACCTCACTCGCTCCTCAATAACAGAACGACCAGAAATCTATTCACATCATATCCAATCTCTTCTCAATAACACAACCTCCAGAAACACATCCTCATCAACTCCACTAAGTCATCAATAACAGAACCACCAGAAATCCATCCTCATCACCTTCCCTCACTCCCCAATAACACAACCTCCAGAAACACATCCACATCACTTCCACTAACTTCCCAATAACACAACCTCCAGAAATACATCCACATCAGCTCCTCTAACTCCCCTATAATACAAACTACAGAAACACATCCTCATCACCTCCACAAACTTTCCAATAGCACAAACCCCAGAAACACATCCACGTCACCTCCATAAACTTCCAAATAACACATCCTCCAGAAACACATCCACAGCACCTCCACTACCTCACAAATAACACAAACGCCAGAAGCACATCCTCATCACCTACACTAACTTCCCAATAACATAACCTTCATAAACCCATCCACATCAGCTCCAATAACTCCACAAAACCATCCAACAGAAACACCTCCACATCACCTCCACTAATTTTCCAATAACACAACATCCAGAAACACATCCACATCACCTCCACTAACTTCCCAATAACACATCTCCAGAAAGACATCACATCACCTCCACTAACTTCCCAATAACACAACCTCCAGAAACACATCCACATCACCTCCACTAACCTCCCAATAACACATCTTCAGAAACACATCCTCATCACCTTCAGTAACTTCCCAATAACACAACCTCCAGAAACACATCCTCATTACCGCCACTAACTTCCCAAGAATACAACGTGCAGAAACACATCCTCATAACCTCCACTACCTTCCCAATAACACTACCTCCAGAAACTCATCCTCATCACCTCCCCTACCTTCCCAATAACACATCTCCAGAAACACATCCTCATCACCTCCACTACCTTCCCAATAACACAAGATCCAGAAATCCATTCACATCACGTTCACTAACTTCCCAATAACACAACCACCAGAAACACTTCCTCATCACCTCCACTAACTTCCCAATAACACAAGCTCCAGAAACTCATCCTCATCACCTCCACTAACTTCCCAATAACACAACCTCCAGAAAAACATCCACATCACCTTCACTAACCTCCCAATAACACATGTCCAGAAACCCATCCTGATCACCTCACTAGCTCCTCAATAACAGAACGACCAGAAATCTATTCACATCATATCCAATCTCTTCTCAATAACACAACCTCCAGAAACACATCCTCATCAACTTCACTAAGTCATCAATAACAGAACCACCAGAAATCCATCCTCATCACCTTCCCTCACTTTTCAATAACACAACCTGCAGAAACCATCCACAGCACCTCCACTTCCTTCCCCGTAACACAACCTCCAGAAACACATCCACATCACTTCCACTAACTTCCCAATAACACGACCTCCAGAAACACATCCTCATCACCTCCACTAACTCCTGAATAACAGAACCACCAGAAATCCATTCACATCATCTCCAATATCTTGTCATTAACACCATCTCCAGAAACCCATCCACTTCACCTCCACTAACTTCCCAATAACGCAACCTCTAGAAACATATCCACTTCACCTCCACTAGCTTCCCAATAACACAACAACCAGAAATCCATCCTCATCAGCTTTCCTCACTCCCCAATAACACAACCTAATGAAACCACCCACAGCACCTCCACGACCTTCCCCGTAACACAACCTCCAGAAACACATCCTCATCACCTTCAGTAACTTCCCAATAACACAACCTCCAGAAACACATCCACGTCACCTCCATAAACTTCCAAATAACACATCCTCCAGAAACACATCCACAGCACCTCCACTTCCTTCCCCGTAACACAACCTCCAGAAACACATCCACATCACTTCCACTAACTTCCCAATAACACAACCTCCAGAAATACATCCACATCAGCTCCTCTAACTCCCCAATAATACAAACTACAGAAACACATCCTCATCACCTCCACAAACTTTCCAATAGCACAAACTCCAGAAACACATCCACGTCGCATCCACAAACGTCCAAATAACACAACCACCAGAAACACATCCACATCAGCTCCTCTAACTCCCCAATAATACAAACTACAGAAACACATCCTCATTATCTCCACTAACTTCCCAATAACACAACCTCCAGAAACACATCCACGTCACCTCCATAAACTTCCAAATAACACATCCTCCAGAAACACATCCACAGCACCTCCACTACCTCACAAATAACACAAACGCCAGAAGCACATCCTCATCACCTACACTAACTTCCCAATAACATAACCTTCATAAACCCATCCACATCAGCTCCAATAACTCCACAAAACCATCCAACAGAAACACCTCCACATCACCTCCACTAATTTTCCAATAACACAACATCCAGAAACACATCCACATCACCTCCACTAACTTCCCAATAACACATCTCCAGAAAGACATCACATCACCTCCACTAACTTCCCAATAACACAACCTCCAGAAACACATCCACATCACCTCCACTAACTTCCCAATAACACATCTTCAGAAACACATCCTCATCACCTTCAGTAACTTCCCAATAACACAACCTCCAGAAACACATCCTCATTACCGCCACTAACTTCCCAAGAATACAACGTGCAGAAACACATCCTCATAACCTCCAATACCTTCCCAATAACACAACCTCCAGAAACTCATCCTCATCACCTCCCCTACCTTCCCAATAACACATCTCCAGAAACACATCCTCATCACCTCCACTACCTTCCCAATAACACAACCTCCAGAAATCCGTTCACATCACGTCCACTAACTTCCCAATAACACAACCACCAGAAACACTTCCTCATCACCTCCACTAACTTCCCAATAACACAACCTCCAGAAACTCATCCTCATCACCTCAACAAACTTCCCAATAACACAACCTCCAGAAAAACATCCACATCACCTTCACTCACCTCCCAATAACACATGTCCAGAAACCCATCCTGATCACCTCACTAGCTCCTCAATAACAGAACGACCAGAAATCTATTCACATCATATCCAATCTCTTCTCAATAACACAACCTCCAGAAACACATCCTCATCAACTCCACTAAGTCATCAATAACAGAACCACCAGAAATCCATCTTCATCACCTTCCCTCACTTTTCAATAACACAACCTGCAGAAACCATCCACAGCACCTCCACTTCCTTCCCCGTAACACAACCTCCAGAAACACATCCACATCACTTCCACTAACTTCCCAATAACACAACCTCCAGAAATACATCCAGATCAGCTCCTCTAACCCCCTAATAATACAAACTACAGAAACACATCCTCATCACCTCCACAAACTTTCCAATAGCAGAAACCCCAGAAACACATCCACGTCACCTCCATAAACTTCCAAATAACACAACCTCTAGAAACACATCCACAGCACCTCCACTAGCTCACAAATAACACAAACGCCAGAAGCACATCCTCGTCACCTCCACTAACTTCACAATAACATAACCTTCAGAAACCCGTCCACATCAGTTCCAATAATTCCCCAAAAACATCCAACAGAAACACCTCCACATCCCCTCCACTAATGCCCCAATAACACAACCTCCAGAAATACATCCACAGCACCTGCACTACCTTCCCAATAACACAACCTCCAGAAACACATCCACATCACCTCCACTAACTTCCCAATAACACAACCTCCAGAAACACATCCTCATCACCTCCACTAACTTACCAAAAACACAACCTCCAGAAACACATCCACAGCACCTCCACTACATTCCCAATAACAGAACATCCAGATACACATCCTCATCACCTCCACTACCTTCCCAATAACAGAACATACAGAAACACATCAACATCACCTCCACTAACTTTCCAATAACACACCCACCAGAAACACATCCTCATCACCTCCACTAACTTCCCAATAACACAATCTCCAGAAACCCATCCTCATCACCTCAACTAACTTCAGACTAACACAACCTCCAGAACCCATCCATATCACCTCCACTAACTTCCCAATAATACAACCTCCAGAAACACATCCACATCAGCTCCACTAACTTCACAATAACAAAATCCAGAAACACATCGACATCACCTCCATTAACTTCCCAATAACACAACCTCCAGAAATGCATTCTCATCACCTCCACTAACTTCCTCATGACCCAAACTCCAGAAACTCATCCTGATCACCTCCTCTAACTTCCCATTAACACCAACTCCAGAAACACATCCTCATCACTTCCACTTACTTCCAGACAACACATCATTACCACCTCCACTAAATTCTCAATAACACCACCTCCAGGAATACATCCTCATCACCTCCACTCACTCCCCAATAAGACAACAACCAGAAACACATCCACATCATCCCCGGCAACTTCCCAATAATACAACCTTCAGAAAAACATCCACATCACCTCCACTAACGTCCCAATAACACAACATCCAGAAACCCATCCACATCGCCTCCACGAACATTCCAATAACTCAACCTATAGAAACACATCCTCACCACCTCCATTAACTTCCCAATAACAGAACCTCCAGAAACCCATCCCCAGAACCTCCACTATCTTGTCAATAACACAACCTCCTGTAACTAATTCTCATGACCTCCACTAACTCCCCAATAATACAACCTCCAGAAACACATCCACATCACCTCCATTAACTTCCCAATTAATAACCTCCAGAAACACATTGACATCACCTCCACTAACGTCCCAATAACACAACCTCCAGACACGTATCCTGATCACCTCTACTAACTTCCCAATGACAAACCTCCAGAAACCCATCCACATCACCTCGACGAACTTTCCAATAACACAACGTCCAGAAACACATCGACATCACCTCCACTAACTTCCTAATAACACACCTCCAGGAAGACATCCTGATCACCTCACGAGCTCCTCAATAACAGAACGACCAGAAATCCATTCACATCACAGAACATTGAACGATACAGCGCAGTACAGGCCCTTCGGCCCACGATGTTGCACGGAAACAAAAGCCATCAAACCTACCCTATGCAATTATCATCCATATGCTAATCCAATAAACTTTTAAATGCCCTCAATTTTGGCGAGTTCACTACTGTTGCAGGTAGGGCATTCCACGGCCTCGCCATTCTTTGCGTAAGGAACATACCTCTGACCTCTGTCCGATATCTATTACCCCTCAGTTTAAAGCCATGTCCCCTCTTGCCAGCCGTTTCCATCCGCGGGAGAAGGCTCTCACTGTCCACCCTATCTAACCCCCTGATCTTTTTGTATGCCTCTATTAAGTCTCCTCTTAACCTTCTTCTCTCAACGAAAACAATCTCAAGTCCATCAGCCTTTCCTCATAAGATTTTCCCTCCATACCAGACAACATCCTGGTAAATTTCCTCTGCACCCGCTCCAAAGCCTCCACGTCCTTCCTATAATGCGGTGACCAGAACTGGACGCAATACTCCAAATGCGGCCGTACCAGAGTTTTGTACAGATGCAACATGACCTCCTGACTCCGGAACTCAATCCCTCTACCAATAAAGGCCAACACGCAATAGGACTTCTTCACAACCCTATCAACCTCGGTGGCAACTTTCAGGGATCTATGTACATGGACACCTAGATACCTCTGCTCATCCACACTTCCAAGAACTTTACCATTAGCCAAATATTCCGCATTCCTGTTATTCCTGCCAAAGTGAATCACCTCACACTTCTCTACATTAAACTCCATTTGCCACCTCTCTGCCCAGCTCTGCAGCTTATCTATGTCCCTCTGTAACCTGCTACATCCTTCCACACTGTCGACAACACCACCGACTTTAGTGTCGTCTGCAAATTTACTCACCCACCCATCTGCGCCGTCCTCTAGGTCATTGATAAAATTGACAAACAGCAACGGCCCCAGAACACATCCTTGTGGTACGCCACTTGTAACTGAACTCCATTCTGAACATTTCCCATCAACCACCACCCTCTGTCTTCTTTCAGCTAGCCAATTTCTGATCCACATCTCTAAATCACCCTCAATCCACAGCCTCCATATTTTCTGCAATAACCCACCGTGGGGAACCTTATCAAACGCTTTACTGAAATCCATATACACAACATCAACTGCTCTATCCTCGTCTACCCGTTCAGTCACTTTCTCAATGAACTCGAAAAGGTTTGTGAGGCATGACCTACCCTTCACAAAGCCATGCTGACTAGCCCTGATCATATTATTCCTATCTAGATGATTATAAATCTTGTCTCTTATAATCCCCTCCAAGACTTTACCCACTACAGACGTGAGGTGCATCGGTCTATAGTTGCCGGGGTTGTCTCTGCTCCCCTTTTTGAACAAAGGGACCACATTTTCTATCCACCAGTCCTCTGGCACTATTCCAGTAGCAAATGATGACATAAAAATCAAAGCCATAGGTCCAGCAATCTCTTCCCTGGCCTCCCAGAGAATACTAGGATAAATCCCATCAGGCCCCGGGGACTTATCTATTTTCAGCCTTTCCAGAATTTCCAACACCTCTTCCCTACGTACCTCAATGCCATCTGTTGTAATAGCCTGGGTCTCAGCATTCTCCTCCACAACATTATCTTTTTCCTGAGTGAATACTGACGAAAAATATTAATTTAGTATCTCGCCTATCTCTTCAGACTCCACACACAACTTCCCATCCCTGTCCTTGACTGTTCTTACTCTTACCCTCGTCATTAGCTTATTCCTGACATACCTATAGAAAGATTTTGGGTTTTCCTTGATCCTACCTGCCAAATACTTCTCATGTCCCCTCCTTGCTCGTCTTAGCTCACTCTTTAGATCCTCCCTCGCTACCTTGTAACTATCCATCGCGCCAACTGAAACTTCACACCTCATCTTCACATAGGCCTCCTTCTTCCTCTTAACAAGAGATTCCACTTCTTTGGTAAACCACTGTTCCCTCGGTCTACGCCTTCCTCCCTGCCTGACCGGTACGTACTTATCAAGAACACGCAGTAGCTGATCCTTGAACAAGCTCCACTTATGCAGTGTGCCCAACACTTGCAGCCTACTTCCCCATCCTCATCCCTCCAATAACCTCCCAAAAAAACAACCTCCAGAAACACATCCTCATCACCTCCACTATCTTCCCAATAACACAAGCGCACAAAACACATCCTCATCACCTCCACTAACTTCCCAATAATACAACCTCCAGAAACACATCCTCATCACCTCCAGTAACGTCCCATTAACACAATCTCCAGAAACACGTCCACATCACCTCCACTAACTTCACAATAACAAACCTCCAGAAAGACATCCACATCACCTCAACTAACTTCACAATAACAAACCTCCAGAAAGACATTCTCATCACCTCCACTGATTCCTCAATTACTGAACCACCAGAAATCGATCCACTGCACCTCCAGTAGCTTCCCAATAACTAAACCTCCAGAAACACAATAACACAACCACACAAAACACATCCTCATCACCTCCACTAACTTCCCAATAATACAACCTCCAGAAACACATCCTCATCACCTCCAATAACCTCCCACTAAAACAACCTCCAGAAACACATCCTCATCACCTCCACTAATGCCCCAATAACACAACCTCCAGAAACACATCCTCAGCACCTCCACTAACTTCCCAATAACACAACCTCCGGAAATGCATCCACATCACCTGCGCTAACTTCCCAATAACACAACCTCCAGAAACACATCCACAGCACCTCCACTACATTCCCAATAACAGAACATCCAGATACACATCCACATCAACTCCACTAACTTTCCAATAACACACCCACCAGAAACACATCCACAGCACCTCCACTACCCTCCCAATAACACAACCTCCAGAAACACTTCCTCATCACCTCCACTAATTCCTCAATAATTTAACTTCCAGAAACACATCCTCATCACCTCCACTTACTTCCCAATAACACAACCTCCAGAAACACATCCTCATCACCTCCACTACCTTCCCAATAACAGAACATACAGAAACACATCAACATCACCTCCACTAACTTTCCAATAACACACCCACCAGAAACACATCCTCATCACCTCTACTAATTTCCCAATAATAGAACCTACAGAAACACTTCCACATCACATCCACTAACTTCCCAATAACACAATCTCCAGAAACCCATCCTCATCACCTCAACTAACTTCAGACTAACACAACCTCCAGAACCCATCCATATCACCTCCACTAACTTCCCAATAATACAACCTCCAGAAACACATCCACATCAGCTCCACTAACTTCACAATAACAAAATCCAGAAACACATCGACATCACCTCCATTAACTTCCCAATAACACAACCTCCAGAAATGCATTCTCATCACCTCCACTAACTTCCTCATGACCCAAACTCCAGAAACTCATCCTGATCACCTCCACTAACTTCCCATTAACACCAACTCCAGGAATACATCCTCATCACCTCCACTCACTCCCCAATAAGACAACAACCAGAAACACATCCACATCATCCCCGGCAACTTCCCAATAATACAACCTTCAGAAAAACATCCACATCACCTCCACTAACGTCCCACTAACAGAACCTCCAGAAACATATCCACATTGCCTCCACTAACGTCCCAATAACAGTACCTCCAGAAACCCATCCACATCACCTCCACGAACATTCCAATAACTCAACCTATAGAAACACATCCTCACCACCTCCATTAACTTCCCAATAACAGAACCTCCAGAAACCCATCCCCAGAACCTCCACTATCTTGTCAATAACACAACCTCCTGTAACTAATTCTCATGACCTCCACTAACTCCCCAATAATACAACCTCCAGAAACACATCCACATCACCTCCATTAACTTCCCAATTAATAACCTCCAGAAACACATTGACATCACCTCCACTAACTTCCCAATAACACAACCTCCAGACACGTATCCTGATCACCTCTACTAACTTCCCAATGACAAACCTCCGAAACACATCCACATCACCTCCACTAACTTCACAATAACAAGCTCCAGAAACACATCGACATCACCTCCATTAACTTCCCAATAACACAACCTGTAGAAATGCATTCTCATCACCTCCACTAACTTCCGAATAACCCAAACTCCAAAAACTCATCCTGATCACCTCCACTAACTTCCAAATAACACCAACTCCAGAAACACATCCTCATCACCTCCACTTACTTCGCGACAACACATGTTTATCACCTCCACTAACTTCTCAATAACACAACCTCCAGGAATACATCCTCATCACCTCCACTCACTTCCCAATAACACAACCTCCAGAAGCCATCCACAGCATCTCCATTACCTTCCCACTAACACAACAACCAGAAACACATCCACATCATCCCCGGTAACTTCCCAATAATACAACCTTCAGAAAAACATCCACATCACCTCCACTAACGTCCCAATAACACAACCTTCAGAAACACATCCACATCACGTCCACTAACGTCCCAATAACAGAACCTCCAGAAACATATCCACATCGCCTCCACTAACGTCCCAATAACACAACCTCCAGAAACCCATCCACATCACCTCCACGAACGTTCCAATAACTCAACCTATAGAAACACATCCTCATCACCTCCATTAACTTCCCAAGAACAGAACCTCCAGAAACCCATCCCCAGAACCTCCACTATCTTGACAATAACACAACCTCCAGAAACACATCCACAGCACCTCCACTACATTCCCAATAACAGAACATCCAGATACACATCCACATCTACTCCACTAACTTTCCAATAACACACCCACCAGAAACACATCCACAGCACCTCCACTACCCTCCCAATAACACAACCTCCAGAAACACTTCCTCATCACCTCCACTAATTCCTCAATAATTTAACTTCCAGAAACACATCCTCATCACCTCCACTTACTTCCCAATAACACAACCTCCAGAAACACATCCTCATCACCTCCACTACCTTCCCAATAACAGAACATACAGAAACACATCAACATCACCTCCACTAACTTTCCAATAACACACCCACCAGAAAAACATCCTCATCACCTCTACTAATTTCCCAATAATAGAACCTACAGAAACACTTCCACATCACCTCCACTAACTTCCCAATAACACAATCTCCAGAAACCCATCCTCATCACCTCCACTAACTTCAGACTAACACAACCACCAGAACCCATCCATATCACCTCCACTAACTTCCCAATAATACAACCTCCAGAAACACATCCACATCAGCTCCACTAACTTCACAATAACAAAATCCAGAAACACATCGACATCACCTCCATTAACTTCCCAATAACACAACCTCCAGAAATGCATTCTCATCACCTCCACTAACTTCCTCATGACCCAAACTCCAGAAACTCATCCTGATCACCTCCACTAACTTCCCATTAACACCAACTCCAGAAACACATCCTCATCACTTCCACTTACTTCCAGACAACACATCATTACCACCTCCACTAAATTCTCAATAACACCACCTCCAGGAATACATCCTCATCACCTTCACTCACTCCCCAATAAGACAACAACCAGAAACACATCCACATCATTCCCGGCAACTTCCCAATAATACAACCTTCAGAAAAACATCCACATCACCTCCACTAACGTCCCAATAACACAACCACCAGAAACACATCCACATCGCCTCCACTAACGTCCCAATAACAGAACCTCCAGAAACCCATCCACATCACCTCCACTAACTTCCCAATAACTCAACCTATAGAAACACATCCTCACCACCTCCATTAACTTCCCAATAACAGAACCTCCAGAAACCCATCCCCAGAACCTCCACTATCTTGTCAATAACACAACCTCCTGTAACTAATTCTCATAACCTCCACTAACTCCCCAATAATACAACCTCCAGAAACACATCCACATCACCTCCATTAACTTCCCAATTAATAACCTCCAGAAACACATTGACATCACCTCCACTAACTTCCCAATAACACAACCTCCAGACACGTATCCTGATCACCTCTACTAACTTCCCAATGACAAACCTCCAGAAACACATCCTCATCACCTCCACTAACGTCCCAATAACACAACCTCCGGAAACACATCCACATCACCTCCACTAACTTCACAATAACAAACTCCAGAAACACATCGACATCACCTCCATTAACTTCCCAATAACACAACCTGTAGAAATGCATTCTCATCACCTCCACTAACTTCCGAATGACCCAAACTCCAAAAACTCATCCTGATCACCTCCACTAACTTCCCAATAACACCAACTCCAGAAACACATCCTCATCACCTCCACTTACTTCGCGACAACACATGTTTATCACCTCCACTAACTTCTCAATAACACAACCTCCAGGAATACATCCTCATCACCTCCACTCACTTCCCAATAACACAACCTCCAGAAGCCATCCACAGCATCTCCATTACCTTCCCACTAACACAACAACCAGCAACACATCCACATCATCCCCGGTAACTTCCCAATAATACAACCTTCAGAAAAACATCCACATCACCTCCACTAACGTCCCAATAACACAACCTTCAGAAACACATCCACATCACGTCCACTAACGTCCCAATAACAGAACTTCCAGAAACATATCCACATCGCCTCCACTAACGTCCCAATAACACAACCTCCAGAAACCCATCCACATCACCTCCACGAACGTTCCAATAACTCAACCTATAGAAACACATCCTCATCACCTCCATTAACTTCCCAATAACAGAACCTCCAGAAACCCATCCCCAGAACCTCCACTATCTTGACAATAACACAACCTCCTGTAACTAATTCTCATGACCTCCACTAACTCCCCAATAACACACCCTCCAGATACACATCCTCATCACCTCCACTAACTGCTCGATAGCACAACCTGCAGAAACACATCAGCTGCACTAACTTCCCAATAAAACATCCTACAGAGACCCATCCACATCACCTCCACTAACCTCCCAATAACATAACCTCCAGAAACTCATCCACATCCCCTCCACTAACTTCCCAGTAACACAACCTCTTGAAATTCACCCTCATCACCTCCACAAACTTCCCAATAACACAACCTCTAGAAACACATCCACATCACCTCCACTATATTCCCAATATCACAACCTCCAGAAACACATCCACATCACCTTCACTAACTTTCCAATTGCAGAACTGGACATGCAATAAAAATTAACTGTTTTCACTTTCGTTGGAAATGGATTAAATTATTGTGTGAGACTGTGGAGAATTTCTATCACAGAATGAGAACATTGATATTGAGAGCTGCCTCATTGGCAACCAATGTAGATCAGTGAGCATAGGGATGGTACGAGACTGGCATCGGGTGTGGGTTAGGATATGGACAGCAGGATTGGGGGCGGGGGGAACAGTGCTTCATGAAGATTTATAACACCAATTGTGTGACTAGAATTCAAACGCAATAGTCGAGTCTGGATTTAACAGAGACAAAGGTAATGGATTATTCTGTGGCTGTGATGAGGCGATGGCAAGTGGGCAGGATTGGGAATAGAAAGAACATCTGGATATAAATAATTTCAGTGTCAAAGGGAGTTCGGAGATTGTGACCCCAGTCTCCGATTTCAGCCAGAGAGCGGTGTGTGGATACTGGATAGGGACTGAGATTCGTGACTGGGTCTGAAGAACATAAGAACTAGGAGCAGGAGTAGGCCATCTGGCCCCTCGAGACTGCTCCACCATTCAATGAGATCATGGCTGATCTTTTGTGGACTCAGCTCCACTTTCCGGCCCGAACACCATAACCTTTAGTCCCTCTATTCTTCAAAAAACTATATATCTTTATCTTAAAAACATTTCATGAAGGAGCCTCTACTGCTTCACTGGGCAAGGAATTCCATCGATTCAAAACCCTTTGGGTGAAGAAGTTCCTCCTAAAGTCAGTAGTAAATCTACTTCCCCTTATTTTGAGGCTAAGCCCCCTAGTTCTGCTTTCCCCGACCAGTGGAAACAACCTGCCCACATCTATCCCATCTATTCCCTTCATCATCTTATATGTATCTATAAGATCCCCCCTCATCCTTCTAAATTCCAACGAAGACAGTCCCAGTCTACTGAACCTCTCTTCGTAATCCAACCCCTTCAGCTCTGGGATTAACCTAGTGAATCTCCTCTGCACACCCTCCAGTGCCAGTCCGTCCTTTCTCAAGTAAGGAGACCAAAACGGAACACTAACACCTTATACAATTGCAGCAGAACCTCGCTAGTCTTAAACTCCATCCCTCTAGCAACGAAGGACAAAATTCCATTTGCCTTCTTAATCACCTGTTGCACCTGTAAACCAACATGCATTCAATCTTTCCAAGATGGAAATGTCCTGAGCAATAATATACTTAAAGTAGTTTATACAATAAAAAACTGGATAGTGAGACTTACCAGGGACACCGACAACAGCCAGGAGTGGATAATAACCCGCCTGAATTATCATAAGTACATCTTCGATCCAAAATGCTGAAAGGAACGTATCTCGAGCAATCCAATAAAGACCTTCGGATAAACTCCTGTCCATTGCTGTAACGTTCCTGTGGCTAGTTCCCAGATTCTGATCCATTGCTGTAACGTTCCTGTGGCTAGTTCCCAGATTCTGATTCATTGCTGGAACTTCCCCGTGGATAGTTCCCAGATTCTGATCCATTGATGTAATGTTCCTGTGAGTAGTTCCCAGATTCTGATCCATTGCTGTGACGTTCCTGTGGGTAGTTCCCAGATTCTGCTCCCTCCTCCCGCACTCTCTGGAGCCGCTGATCTCTGGCAGTGTTGGAATTGACGCTCCCGCTGACAGATTGGGATAACACAATGAAAGGAATCGCTTATTAATAGCAGAGACAAACCCTCCAGTGACACGGTTAGGATCCATTGAGATTGACATTAATCACAGTCACTAAACAAACAGGCTCAGTTCATCCCTTTCAATCCAACACTTTTTATATCACAATGAAATAGAAGATTAGCCGGGTCTGGATCGGCTGTGTGACAGTGACTGAGGGATGGAGTGTGGAAATAGTGGACACACTGACCCTGATATTCAATCCTCATTGATATCTGAGTGGTTCCAGGGGACTGGGGCATTTTCATTGTCAATCCTGCTGATAAAAGGAGAGAGAGAGATAAACCATGGAGTGACAGAGCAGTCAGTATAATGTTAGTCACCAGGACATTTCTAGAGTCAGAACGGAGGCCGTGAGGAAATATTCGCAAGGAGGAAATGGAGCCATCCGAGAGCAGGAGAACCAGGGACTGCATGTCTGTGTGTCTCTGTCTGTGTGTATTTGCCTCTGTCTCTGTCTCTGTTTCTCTCTGTCAGTTCTCTCTCTGTCTCTCTCTCTGTATCTCTCTCACTGTACTCTCACTGTATCTCTCTCTGTTTCTCTCTGTCTGTACTCTCTCTGTCTCTCTCTCTGTATCTCTCTCTGTCTCTCTCTCTGTATCTCGCTCTCTGTATCTCTATCTGTCTCTCTCTCTGTACCTCTCTCTGTATCTCTGTCTGTATCGCTCTCTGTAGCTCTCGCTCTATCTCTCTCTGCATTTCTCACTGTCGCTGTGTCTCTCTGTCTCGCCATCTTACTCTGTATCGTTCTCTCTATCTCTCTGTATCTCTCTCTATGTCTCTCAATATCTGTCTCTGTATGTCTCTCTGTCTCCCTCTGAATCTCACTCTGTATCTCGCTCTGCATCTCTCTTTGTATCTCGCTCTCTGTCTCTCACTCTGTATCACTCTCTGTATCTCCCTCTGTATCTCTGTCTGTATCTCTCTCTCGGTATCTCTCTCTCTGTATCTCTCTCTGTCTCCCTCTGTATATCTCGGTCTCTGTATCTCTCTCTGTATCTCTCTCTGTATCTCACTCTCTATCTCTCTCTCTGTATTTCCCTCTGTATCTCTCTCTGTATCTCCCTCTGTATCTATCTCTGTATCTCTCTCTATATCTCTTTCTGTATCTCCCTCTGTATCTCTCTCTCTGTATCTCTCTGTATCTCTCTCTGTATCTCTCTCTGTATCTATCTCAATACCTCTCTCTGTATCTCTCCCTGTATCTCTCTCTGTATCTCACTCTGTATCTCTCTCTCTGTATCTCTCTCTGTATCTCTCTCTCTGTATCTCCCTCTGTATCTCTCCCTGTATCTCACTCAGTATATATCTCTGTATCGCCCTCTGTAACTCTCTCTGTGCCTCTCTCTCGGTATCTTTCTGGATCTCTCTCTGTATCGCTCTCTGTATCTCTCTCTGTCTCGCTCTCTGTATCTATCTCTGTCTCTCTCTCTCTCTGTACCTCTCTCTGTATCTCTGCCTGTATCACTCTCTGTAGCTCTCGCTCTATCTCTCTCTGCATTTCTCACTGTCGCTGTGTCTCTCTGTCTCTACATCTTAATCTGTATCGTTCTCTCTATCTCTCTGTTTCTCTCTCTGTATCTGTCTCTGTATCTCTCTCGTTCTCCCTCTGTCTTCCTCTGTCTCTCACTCTGTATCTCCCTCTGTATGTCCCTCTGTATCTCTCTGTATCTCTCACTCGGAATCTCTCTCTCAGTATCTCTCTCTGTCTCCCTCTGTATCTCTCTCTGTGTCTCTATCTCTGTATCTCTCTCTGTATCTCTCTCTGTATCTCACTCTGTAACTCTCTCTCTGTATCTCTCTCTGTATCTCTCTCTCTGTATTTCACTCTGTATCTCTCCCTGTATCTCACTCAGTATCTCTCTCTGTATCTCCCTCTGTCTCTCTCTCTGTATCTCTCTCGGTATCTTTCTGTATCTCTATCTGTATCTCCCTCTGTATCTCTCTCTCTGTATCTCTCTGTATCTCTCTGTTTCTCTCTCTGTATCTCTTCCTGTATCTCTCTCTGAATTTCACTCTGTATCTCTCTCTCTGTATCTCTCTCTGTATCAATCTCTGTGTCTCTGTCTGTATCGCTCTCTGTATCTCTCCCTGTATCTCTCTCTGTATCTCTCCCTGTATCTCTCTCTTGATCTCTCCCTGTATCTCTCTCTGTATCTCACTCTGTATCTCTCTCTCAGTATCGCTCTCTGTATCTCTCTCTGTATCTCTCTCTCTGTATCTCTCTCTATCTCTCTCTGTATCTCTTTCTCTGTATCTTTCTGGATTTCTCTCTGTATCTCTCTCTGTATCTCTCTCTGTCTCTCTGTATCTCTCTTTGTCACTCACTCTGTCTCTCTATCTCTATCGCTCTCTGTAGCTCTTTCTCTATCTCTGTATTTCTCACTGTCGCTGTGTCTCTCTGTCTCTGCATCTTCTCTCTATCTCTCTGTATCTCTCTCTATATCTCACTGTATCTGTCTCTGTATCTCTCTGTCTCCCTCTGTCTCCCTCTGTATCTCTCTCTGTATCTCGCTCTGTATTTCTCTCTGTAACTCGCTTTCTGTCTCTCACTCTGTATCTCCCTCTGTATCTATGTCTGTATCTCTCTCTCGGTATCTCTCCCTCTGGATCTCACTCTGTATCTCTCTCTCTGTATATCTCTGTATCTCTCTCTCCGTATCTCTCTCTGTATCTCTCTCTGTATCTCTCTCTCTCTGTATCTCCCTCTGTATCTCTCCCTGTATCTGAATCAGTATATCTCTCTGTATCTCCCTCTGTAACTCTCTCTGTACCTCTCTCTGTATCTCTCTCTCGGTATCTTTCTGGATCGCTCTCTGTATCTCTCTCTGTATCTCTCTCTGTCTCGCTCTCTGTATCTCTCTCTGTCTCTCTCTCTCTCTTTATCTCTCTCTGTATCTCTGTCTGTATCACTCTCTGTAGCTCTCGCTCTATCTCTCTCTGCATTTCTCACTGTCGCTGTGTCTCTCTGTCTCTGCATCTCTACTCTGTATCGTTCTCTCTATGTCTCTGTATCTCTCTCTATATCTCTCTGTATCTCTCACTGTATCTCTCACTGTCTCGCTCTCTGTATCTCTCTCTGTATCTCTCTCTTTATCTCTATCTCTATCTCTCACTGTATCTCTCTCCATACCTTTCCCTGTAACTCTCTCTGTATCTCTCTCTGTATCTCTGTGTCTCACCCTGTATCTCCCTCTTTATCTCCCTCTGTATCTCTCTCTGTAACTCCCTATGTATCTCTCTCACTGTATCTCACTCTGTGTCTCCCTCTGTATCTCTCTCTGTATCTCTCCCAGTATCTCTCTCTGTATATCTCTCTCTGTATCTCTCTCTGTATCTCCCTCTGTATCTCTCTTTGTATCCCTCTCTGTATCACCCTCTGTATCTCTCCATGTATCTCTCTCCCTGTATCTCTCTCTGTATCGCTCTCCCTGTATCTCGCTCTGTATCTCTCTCTGTAGCTCTCTCTGTCCACCTCACTCTGTCGATGTCTCTGTAACTCAAGGTGTATCTCTCTCTATCTCTCTCTCTGTATCTCTCTCCCTGTATCTGTCTCTGTATCTCTCTCCGTACCTTCCTTTGTATCTCTCTGTGTATCTCTCACTCTCTGTATCTCTCCCTGTATCTCTCTGTTTCTCTCTCTGTACCTCTGTCTGTACCTCTCTCTGTAACTCTCTCTGTACCTCTCTCTGTCTCTCTCTCTGTATCTCTCTCTCTGCCTCTCTCTCTGCATCTGTCTCTTTATCTCTCTCTGTATCTCTCTCTGTATTTATCTCTATCTCTCTCTGCATCTCTCTCCGTATCGCTCTTCGTATCTCTCTCTGTATCTCTCTGAATATATCTCACTATCTCTCTCTCTATCTCTCTCTGAATCGCTCTCTCTATCTCTCTCTGCATCTCTCTCGCGTTGTATCTCTCTGTATTCATCTCTGTAGACGTCTCGCGTTGACTCCCTTTCACTCTCTATCTCTCTCTGTATCTCTCTGTGTATCTCTCTCTGTATCTGAGTCTGTATCTCACTCTGTATCTCTCACCGAATCTCTCTCTCTATCTCTCTCTGCATATCTCTCTCGTTGTATCTCTCTGTATTCCTCTCTGTATTCTTCTCGGTATACCTCTCGCGTTGAATCTTTCTCGCTCTCTATCTCTCTCTGTATCTCTCTCTGGTATCTCTCTCTGTATCTCTCTCTGTATCTCTCTCAGTATCTCTCTCTGTATCTCTCTCTGCATCATCTCTGTGCGTCTCTCAGTGTATATCTCTCTGTATCTCTCACTGTCTCTCCCTCTGTATCTCTCTCTCTCTGTATCGCTCTCTGTCTCTCTCTGTATCTCTCCCTGTATCTCCCTCTCTCTCTCTCTCTATATCTCTCTCTGTATCGCTCACCGTAGCTCCCTCTCTATCTCTCTCTGTATCTCTCTCAGTATCTCTATCTCTCTGTATCTCGCTCTGTATCTGTCTCTGTATCTCTCTGTATCTCGCTCTGTATCTCTCTCTCTCTGTCTCTCTCTCTGTCCCTCTCTCTGTATCTCCCTCTGTATCTCCCTCTGTATCACTGGCTGGATCTCAGTCTGTATCTCTCTCGGTATCTCACTCTGTATCTCTCTCTGTGTCTCCCTCTCTATCTCCCTCTGTACCTCTCTCACTGTATCTCTCTCTGTATCTCTCTCTCTATCTCACTCTGTATCTCTCTCTGTATCTCACACTGTATCTCTCTCTGTATCTCCCTCTGTGTCTATCTCTGTATCTCTCTCTGTATCTCTCTCTCTATCTCTCCCTGTATATCTCTCTGTATCTCCCTCTCTATCTCTCTCTCTGTACCTCTCTCTGTCTCTCACTCTGTCTTTCTCTTTCTCGGTCTCTCCTCCTGTCTCTCTCCCTCTCTGTATCTCTATCTGTATATCTCTATGCATCTCTCTCTGGATCTCTCTCTGTATCTCTCTGCCTCTGTCTCTGTATCTCTCTCTGTATCTATATCTGTATCTCTCTGTGTAACTCGCTCTGGATCTCCCTCTGTGTCTCTCTGCCTCTGTCTCTGTATCTATCTCTGTATCTCTCTCTGTATCTCTCTGTCTCGGTACCGCTCCCTGAATTTCTCTCTGTATCTCTCTCTGCGTCTCCTTCTCTATCTCTCTCTCTGTCTCCCTCTGTATCTCTCTCTCTATCTCTCTCTGCATCTCTCTCTGAATCTCTCTCTCTATCTTTCTCTGCATCTCTCTCTCGTTCTATCTCTCTGTATTCCACTCTGTATTCCTCTCTGTATACCTCTCGCGTTGAATCTCTCTCGCTCTCTATCTCTTTCTGGATCTCTCTCTGGTATCTCTCTCAGTATCTCTCTCTGTATCTCTCTGTGCGTCTCTCTGTGTACATCTCTCTGTATCTCTCACTGTCTATCCCTCTGTATCTCTCTCTCTGTATCTCTCTCTGTCTCTCTCTCTGTATCTCTCCCTCTATCTCCCTCTCTCTCTCTCAGTATCTCTCACTGTATCGCTCTCCGTAGCTCCCTCTATATCTCTCTCTGTATTTCTCTCTGTATCGCTGTCTGTAGCTCACTCTGGTATCTCACGCTGTATCTGTCTCTGTATCTCTCTGTATCTCGCTCTGTATCTCTCTCTCTGTCCCTCTCTCTGTCTCTCTCTCTCTGTATCTCCCTCTGTATCTCCCTCTGTATCACTGTCTGTATCTCAGTCTGTATCTCTCTCGGTATCTCACTCTGTATCTCTCTCTGTGTCTCCCTCTGTATCTCCCTCTGTATCCATCTCTCTGCATCTCTCTCTGTATCTCTCTCTCTCTCTATCTCACTCTGTATCTCTCTCTGTATCTCACACTGTATCTCTCTGTATCTCCCACTGTCTGTCTCGCTATGTATCTCTCGCTGTATCTATCTCGGTATCTCTCCCTGTATCTCTCTCTGTATCTCTCTCTGTATCTCCCTCTGTATCTATCTCTGTATCTCTCTCTGTATCTCTCTCTCTATCTATCCCTGTATCTCTCGCTGTATCTCCCTCTCTATCTCTCTCTCTGTATCTCTCTCTGTCTCTCTCTCTCTGTATCTCTCTTGCTCGGTATCTCCGCCTGTCTCTCTCCCTCTCTGTATCTCTATCTGTATCTCTCTATGCATCTCTCTCTGTATCTCTCTCTGTATCTCTCTGCCCCTGTCTTTGTATCTCTCTCTGTATCTCTCTGTATCTCTCTGCCTCTGTCTCTGTATCTCTCTCTGTATCTATATCTGTATCTATCTCTGTATCTCTCTGTGTATCACTCGCTGTATCTCCCTCTGTGTCTCTCTGCCTCTGTCTCTGAATCTATCTCTGTATCTCTCTCTGTTTCTCTCTCTGTATCTCTCTCTGTATCTCACTCTGTATCTCTCTCTGTATCTCCATCTTTATCTCCCTCAGTATTTATCTTTATCTCTATCTCTGTCTCTCTGTTTCTCACCCTGTATCTCCCTCTTTATCTCCCTCTGTATCTCTCTCTGTAACTCCCTATGTATCTCCCTCACTGTATCTCTCTCTGTGTCTCCCTCTGTATCTCTCTCTGTATCTCTCCCAGTATCTCTCTCTGTATCTCTCTCTGTATACCTCTCTCTGTATCTCTCTCTGTAGCTCCCTCTGTATCTCTCTTTGTATCTCTCTCTGTATCACCCTCTGTAACTCTCTCTGTATCTCTCTCCCTGTATCTCTCTCTGTATCGGTCTCCCTGTATCTCTCTCTGTATCTCTCTCTGTAACTCTCTCTGTCCACCTCACTCTGTCGATGTCTCTGTAACTCAAGCTGTATCTCTCCCTATCTCTCTCTCTGTATCTCTCTCCCTGTATCTGTCTCTGTATCTCTCTCCGTACCTTCCTCTGTATCTCTATGTGTATCTCTCACTCTCTGTATCTCTCCCTGTATCTCTCTGTTTCTCTCTCTGTACCTCTGTCTGTACCTCTCTCTGTAACTCTCTCTGTACCTCTCTCTGTCTCTCTCTCTGTATCTCTCTCTCTCTGCCTCTCTCTCTGCATCTGTCTCTGTATCTCTCTCTATATCTCTCTCTGTATTTCTCTCTATCTCTCTCTGCATCTCTCTCCGTATCGCTCTCCGTATCTCTCTCTGTATCTCACTCTGTATATCTCTGAATATCTCTCACTATCTCTCTCTCTATCTCTCTCTGAATCGCTCTCTCCATCTCTCTCAGCATCTCTCTCGCGTTGTATCTCTCTGTATTCATCTCTGTAAACGTCTCGCGTTGACTCCCTTTCGCTCTCTATCTCTCTCTGTATCTGTCTGAGTATCTCTCTCTGTATCTGAGTCTGTATCTCACTCTGTATCTCTTACCGAATCTCTCTCTCTATCTCTCTCTGCATCTCTCTCTGAATCTCTCTCTCTATCTCTCTCTGCATCTCTCTCTCGTTGTATCTCTCTGTATTCCTCTCTGTATACCTCTCGCGTTGAATCTTTCTCGCTCTCTATCTCTCTCTGTATCTCTCTCTGGTATCTCTCTCTGTATCTACCTCTGTATCACTCTCAGTATCTCTCTCTGTATCTCTCTCAGGATCTCACTGTGCGTCTCTCTATGTATATCTCTCTGTATCTCTCACTGTCTCTCCCTGTATCTCCCTCTCTCTCTCGCTCTGTATCTCACTCTGTATCGCTCTCCGTAGCTCCATCTCTATCTCTCTCTGTATTTCTCTCTGTATCGCTCTCTGTAGCTCTCTCTGGTATCTCACTCTGTATCTCTCTCTGTATCTCTCTCAGTATCTCTATCTCTCTGTATCTGTCTCTGTATCTCTCTGTATCTCGCTCTGTATCTCTCTCTCTGTCTCTCTCTCTGTCTCTCTCTCTGTATCTCCCCCTGTATCTCCCTCTGTATCACTGTCTGTATCTCAGTCTGTATCTCTCTCGGTATCTCACTCTGTATCTCTCTCTGTGTCTCCCTCTCTATCTCCCTCTGTATCTGTATCTCTCTCTCTGTATCTCTCTCTGTATCTCTCTCTATCTCACTCTGTATCTCCCTCTGTATCTCACACTGTATCTCTCTCTGTATCTCCCTCTGTCTGTCTCGCTATGCATCTCTCGCTGAATCTATCTCTGTATCTCTACCTGTATCTCTCTCTGTATCTCTGTCTGTATCTCCCTCTGTATCTATCTCTGTATCTCTCTGTATCTCTCTCTCTATCTCTCTCTCTGTACCTCTCTTTGTATCTCTCTCTGTATCTCTCTATGCATCTCTCTCTGTATCTCTCTCTATATCTCTCTGCCCCTGTCTTTGTATCTCTCTCTGTATCTCTCTCTGTATCTCTCTGCCTCTGTCTCTGTATCGCTCTCTGTATCTATATCTGAATCTCTCTATGCATCTCTCTCTGTATCTCTCTGCCTCTGTCTCTGTATCTCTCTCTGTATCTATATCTTTATCTATCTCTGCATCTCTCTGTGTATCTATCTCTGTATCTCTCTCTGTATCTCTCTGCCTCTGTCTCTGTATCTATATCTGTATTATTCTCTGTATCTCTCTGTGTATCTCTCTCTGTATCCCTCTGTGTCTCTCTACCTCTGTCTCTCTATCTATCTCTGTATCTCTCTCTGTATCTCTCTGCCTCGGTACCGCTCTCTGAATTTCTCTCTGTATCTCTCTCTGTGTCTCCTTCTGTATCTCTCTCTCGGTATCTCTCTCTCTTTCTCTCTCTGTGTCTCCCTCTGTATCTCCCTGAGTATTTATCTCTATGTATCTCCCTCTGTATCTCTCACTGTATCTCACTCTGTATCTCTCTCTGTGTCTCACTCTATATCTCTCTGTATCTCCATCTGTATCTCCCTCTGTCTCTCTCTCTGTATCTCCCTCTGCATCTCCATCTGTATCTCTCTCTTTATCTATCTCTGTATCTCCATATGTATCTCCCTCTGTATCTCACTCTGTGTCTCTCTCTGTATCTCCATCTGTATCTCTCTCTATATCTCACTCTGTACCTCTCTCTGTATCTCGCTCTGTCTCTCTCGCACTGTATCTCTCCCTGTATCTCTCTCTGTATCACTCTCTCTGTATCTCTCTCTGTATTTCTCACAGTCGCTGTGTCTCTGCATCTTACTCTGTATCGTTCTCTCTATCTCTCTGTATCTCGCTCTATATCTCTCTGTATCTGTCTCTCGGTATCTCCCTCTGTATCTCTCTCTCTGTATCTCTCTCTCTGTATATCTCTCTGTATCTCTCTCTGTATCTCACTCTGTATCTCTCTCTATGTATCTCTCTCTGTATCTCTCTCTCTGTATCTCCCTCTGTATCTCTCTCTGTATCTCACTCTCTATCTCCCTCTGTATCTCCCTCTGTATCTCTCTCTGTATCTGCCTCTGTATCTCTCTCTCTGTATCTCTCTGAATCTCTCTCTCTGTATCTCTCTCCATCCCTCTCACTGTAACTCACTCTGTCTCTCTCTCTCTGTATCTCTCTCTCTGCACTCTCTCTGTCTCTCTCTCTGTACCTCTCTCTGTCTCTCTCTCTGTACCTCTCCCTGTATTTCCCTCTGTCTCTCTCTCTGTATCGCTCTCTGTATCTCACTCTGTATCTCTCTCTGTGTCTTCCTCTGTATCTCTCTCTCTGTATCTCACTCTGTATCTCTCTCTGTATCCCATACTGTATCTCTCTGTATCTCCCTCTGTCTCTCTCGATCTGTATCTCTCGCTGTATCGCTCTTTGTATCTCTATCTCTCTCTCTCTGTATCTCTCTCTGTATCTCTCTCTTTATCTCTCTCTGTATCTCTCTCTCTCTCTCTCTCTCTCTGTATCACTCTGCCTCTGTCTCTGTATCTCTCTCTGTATCTCTCTCTTTAACTCTCTCTGTATCTTTCTGTGCATCTCTCTCTGTGTCGCCTTCTGTATCTCTCTCTGTATCTCTCCCTGTATCTCTCTCTGTATCTCTCTCTGTATCTCCCTCTGTATCTCTCTCTCTGTATATCTCTCTGTATCTCTCTTTGTATCTCTCTCTCTCGGTATCTCCCCCTGTCTCTCTCTCTGTATCGCTACCTGTATCTCTCTCTGTATCTCTTTCTGTATCTCTCTCGGTATCTCCCCCTGTCTCTCTCTCTGTATATTCCTCTGTATCTCTCTATGTATCTCTCTCTGTACCTCTCTCTGTATCTCTCTCTCTGTATCTCTCTCTGTATCTCTCTGTATCTCTCTTTGTATCTCTCTCTTATTTCTCTCTCTGTATCTCTATCTGTCTCTCTCTGTATCTCTCTGTCTCTGTCTCTGTATCTCTCTCTCTATCTCTCACTGTATCTCTCTCCATACCTCTCCCTGTAACTATCTCTGTATCTCTCTCTGTTTCTCCGTATCTCTCCCTGTATCTCCCTCTGTATGTCCCTCTGTACCTCTCTATGTATCTCCCTCTGTATCTCTCTCTGTATCTATCTCTGTCTCCCTCTGTATCTCTCTCTCTGTATCTCTCCCTGTATCTCTCTCTGCATCTCTCTCTGAATCTCCCTCTGTATCTCCCTCTCTATCTCCCCTATATCTCTCTCTGTATCTCCCTCTGTATCTCTCTCTCTGTATCTCTATCTGTATCTCTCTCTCTCTCGGTATCTCCGCCAGTCTCGCTCTCTCTCTGTATATTTACCAGTATCTCTCTCTGTATCTCTCTATGTATCTCTCAGCCGCTGTCTTTGTATCTCTCTCTGTATCTCTCTATATATCTCTCTGTGTATCTCTCTCTGTTTCTCTCTCTGTATCTCTCTGCGTCTGTCGCTGTATCTATATCTGTATCTCTCCCTGTATCTCTCTGTCTCTGTCTCTCTCTGTATCTCCCTCTGTATCGCTCTCTGTATCTCTCTCTGTATCTCTCTGCCTTTGTCTCTGTATCTCTCTCTGTCTCTCTCTATGTCTCTCTCTCTCTGCCTCTGCCTCTCCCTCTGTATCTCTCCCTGTATCTCTCTCTGTACCTCTCTCTGTAAATCTCACTCTGTATCTCTCTCTGTATCCCCCTCTGTATCTCTCTCTGAATCTCCCTCTGTATACCCCCTGTATCGCTCTCTGTATCTCTCTGCCTCTGTCTCTGTATCTCTCTCTGTTTCTCTCTCTGTATCTCTCTCTCTGTATCTCTCTCTCTGTATCTCTCTCTGCATCTCTCTCGCGTTGTATCTCTCTGTATTCCTCTCTGTATTCCTCTCTGTATACCTCTCGCGTTGAAGCACTCTCGCTCTCTATCTCCCTCTGTATCTCTCTGTGTATATCTCTCTGTGTCTGAGTCTGTATCTCTCTGTGTATCTCCCTGTGTATCTCTCTGTGTATCTCTCTGTGTATCTCCATTTGAATCTCTCTCTGTATCTCTCTCTGTATCTGACTCTGTATCTCTCTCTGTATCTCACTCTGTATCTCTCACTGAATCTCTCTCTCGTTCTCTCTCTGTATCTCTCTCGCGTTGTATCTCATTGTGTTCCTCTGTGTATTCATTTCTGTATTCCACCCTGTATACCTCTCCTGTTGAATCTCTCTCGCTCTCTATCTCACTCTGTATCTCTCACTGAATCTCTCTCTCGTTCTCTCTCTGTATCTCACTCTGTATCTCTCTCGCGTTGTATCTCATTGTGTTCCTCTGTGTATTCATTTCTGTATTCCACCCTGTAGACCTCTCCTGTTGAATCTCTCTCGCTCTCTATCTCTCTCTGTATCTCTCTCTGTAACTCTCTCTGTATCTCTCTGTGCATCTCTCTGTGTATCTCTCTCTGCATCTCTCTCTGTAACTTTCTCTGTATCTCTCTGTGCATCTCTCTGTGTATCTCTCTCTGTATCTCTCCCTCTCTCCCTCTCTGTATCTCTCTGCCTCTGTCACTGTATCTCTCTCTGTATCTCTCTCAGTAACTCTCTCTGTATGTCTCTCTGTTTCTCTCTGTCTGCATTCTATCTGTCTCTCTCTCTGTATCTCTCTCTGTCTCTCTCTCTGTATCTCTCCCTGTATCTCCCTCTGTCTCTCTCTCTGTATCTCTCGCTGTACCTCTATCTGTCTCTCTCGCTGTCTCTCTCTGTATCTCTCTCTGTATCTCTCTCAGTATCTCTCTCTGTATCTCTCTCTGCATCATCTCTGTGCGTCTCTCAGTGTATATCTCTCTGTATCTCTCACTGTCTCTCCCTCTGTATCTCTCTCTCTCTGTATCGCTCTCTGTCTCTCTCTGTATCTCTCCCTGTATCTCCCTCTCTCTCTCTCTCTGTATCTCTCTCTGTATCGCTCACCGTAGCTCCCTCTCTATCTCTCTCTGCATCTCTCTCAGTATCTCTATCTCTCTGTATCTCGCTCTGTATCTGTCTCTGTATCTCTCTGTATCTCGCTCTGTATCTCTCTCTCTCTGTCTCTCTCTCTGTCCCTCTCTATGTATCTCCCTCTGTATCTCCCTCTGTATCACTGGCTGGATCTCAGTCTGTAATTCTCTCGGTATCTCACTCTGTATCTCTCTCTGTGTCTCCCTCTCTATCTCCCTCTGTACCTCTCTCACTGTATCTCTCTCTGTATCTCTCTCTCTATCTCACTCTGTATCTCTCTCTGTATCTCACACTGTATCTCTCTCTGTATCTCCCTCTGTGTCTATCTTTGTATCTCTCTCTGTATCTCTCTCTCTATCTCTCCCTGTATATCTCTCTGTATCTCCCTCTCTATCTCTCTCTCTGTACCTCTCTCTGTCTCTCACTCTGTCTTTCTCTTTCTCGGTCTCTCCTCCTGTCTCTCTCCCTCTCTGTATCTCTATCTGTATATCTCTATGCATCTCTCTCTGGATCTCTCTCTGTATCTCTCTGCCTCTGTCTCTGTATCTCTCTCTGTATCTATATCTGTATCTCTCTGTGTATCTCGCTCTGTATCTCCCTCTGTGTCTCTCTGCCTCTGTCTCTCTATCTATCTCTGTATCTCTCTCTGTATCTCTCTGTCTCGGTACCGCTCTCTGAATTTCTCTCTGTATCTCTCTCTGCGTCTCCTTCTCTATCTCTCTCTCTGTCTCCCTCTGTATCTCTCTCTCTATCTCTCTCTGCATCTCTCTCTGAATCTCTCTCTCTATCTTTCTCTGCATCTCTCTCTCGTTCTATCTCTCTGTATTCCACTCTGTATTCCTCTCTGTATACCTCTCGCGTTGAATCTCTCTCGCTCTCTATCTCTTTCTGGATCTCTCTCTGGTATCTCTCTCAGTATCTCTCTCTGTATCTCTCTGTGCGTCTCTCTGTGTACATCTCTCTGTATCTCTCACTGTCTATCCCTCTGTATCTCTCTCTCTGTATCTCTCTCTGTCTCTCTCTCTGTATCTCTCCCTCTATGTCCCTCTCTCTCTCTCAGTATCTCTCACTGTATCGCTCTCCGTAGCTCCCTCTATATCTCTCTCTGTATTTCTCTCTGTATCGCTGTCTGTAGCTCACTCTGGTATCTCACGCTGTATCTGTCTCTGTATCTCTCTGTATCTCGCTCTGTATCTCTCTCTCTGTCCCTCTCTCTGTCTCTCTCTCTCTGTATCTCCCTCTGTATCTCCCTCTGTATCACTGTCTGTATCTCAGTCTGTATCTCTCTCGGTATCTCACTCTGTATCTCTCTCTGTGTCTCCCTCTGTATCTCCCTCTGTATCCATCTCTCTGCATCTCTCTCTGTATCTCTCTCTCTCTCTCTATCTCACTCTGTATCTCTCTCTGTATCTCACACTGTATCTCTCTGTATCTCCCACTGTCTGTCTCGCTATGTATCTCTCGCTGTATCTATCTCGGTATCTCTCCCTGTATCTCTCTCTGTATCTCTCTCTGTATCTCCCTCTGTATCTATCTCTGTATCTCTCTCTGTATCTCTCTCTCTATCTATCCCTGTATCTCTCTCTGTATCTCCCTCTCTATCTCTCTCTCTGTATCTCTCTCTGTCTCTCTCTCTGTATCTCTCTTGCTCGGTATCTCCGCCTGTCTCTCTCCCTCTCTGTATCTCTATCTGTATCTCTCTATGCATCTCTCTCTGTATCTCTCTCTGTATCTCTCTGCCCCTGTCTTTGTATCTCTCTCTGTATCTCTCTGTATCTCTCTGCCTCTGTCTCTGTATCTCTCTCTGTATCTATATCTGTATCTATCTCTGTATCTCTCTGTGTATCACTCGCTGTATCTCCCTCTGTGTCTCTCTGCCTCTGTCTCTGAATCTATCTCTGTATCTCTCTCTGTTTCTCTCTCTGTATCTCTCTCTGTATCTCACTCTGTATCTCTCTCTGTATCTCCATCTTTATCTCCCTCAGTATTTCCCTCTGTATCTCTCTCTGCTTATCTCTCTGTATCTCTCTCTGTATCTCACCGTATCTCTCTCCATATCTCTCTCTGTATCTCCCTCTTTATCTCTCTTGTTTCTCACAATGTATCTCTCTCTGTATATCCCTCTGTCTCTCGAGCTCTGTATCTCTCGCTGTATCCATCTCTGTATCACTCTCTCTGTATCTCTCTGTATCTCTCTGTATCTCTCTCACTGTATCTCTCTCTGTCTCGCTCTCTGTATCTCTCTCTGTATCTCTCTCTTTATCTCTATCTCTTTCTCTCACTGTACCTCTCTCCATACCTTTCCCTGTAACTCTCTCTGTATCTCTCTCTGTCTCTCTGTGTCTCACCCTGTATCTCCCTCTTTATCTCCCTCTGTATCTCTCTCTGTAACTCCCTATGTATCTCTCTCACTGTATCTCTCTCTGTGTCTCCCTCTGTATCTCTCTCTGTATCTCTCCCAGTATCTCTCTCTGTATCTCTCTCTGTAGACCTCTCTCTGTATCTCTCTCTGTAGCTCCCTCTGTATCTCTCTTTGTATCTCTCTCTGTATCACCCTCTGTAACTCTCTCCGTATCTCTCTCCCTGTATCTCTCTCTGTATCGCTCTCCCTGTATCTCTCTCTGTATCTCTCTCTGTAACTCTCTCTGTCCACCTCACTCTGTCGATGTCTCTGTAACTCAAGCTGTATCTCTCTCTATCTCTCTCTCTGTATCTCTCTCCCTGTATCTGTCTCTGTATCTCTCTCCGTACCTTCCTCTGTATCTCTCTGTGTATCTCTCACTCTCTGTATCTCTCCCTGTATCTCTCTGTTTCTCTCTCTGTACCTCTGTCTGTACCTCTCTCTGTAACTCTCTCTGTACCTCTCTCTGTCTCTCTCTCTGTATCTCTCTCTCTGCCTCTCTCTCTGCATCTGTCTCTGTATCTCTCTCTATATCTCTCTCTGTATTTCTCTCTATCTGTCTCTGCATCTCTCTCCGTATCGCTCTCCGTATCTCTCTCTGTATCTCACTCTGTATCTCTCTGAATATCTCTCACTATCTCTCTCTCTATCTCTCTCTGAATCGCTCTCTCCATCTCTCTCTGCATCTCTCTCGCGTTGTATCTCTCTGTATTCATCTCTGTAAACGTCTCGCGTTGACTCCCTTTCGCTCTCTATCTCTCTCTGTATCTGTCTGAGTATCTCTCTCTGTATCTGAGTCTGTATCTCACTCTGTATCTCTTACCGAATCTCTCTCTCTATCTCTCTCTGCATCTCTCTCTGAATCTCTCTCTCTATCTCTCTCTGCATCTCTCTCTCGTTGTATCTCTCTGTATTCCTCTCTGTATACCTCTCGCGTTGAATCTTTCTCGCTCTCTATCTCTCTCTGTATCTCTCTCTGGTATCTCTCTCTGTATCTACCTCTGTATCACTCTCAGTATCTCTCTCTGTATCTCTCTCAGGATCTCACTGTGCGTCTCTCTATGTATATCTCTCTGTATCTCTCACTGTCTCTCCCTCGGTATCTCTCTCTCTCTGTATCTCTCTCTGTCTCTCTCTCTGTATCTCTCCCTGTATTTCCCTCTCTCTCTCGCTCTGTATCTCTCTCTGTATCGCTCTCTGTAGCTCCATCTCTATCTCTCTCTGTATTTCTCTCTGTATCGCTCTCTGTAGCTCTCTCTGGTATCTCACTCTGTATCTCTCTCTGTATCTCTCTCAGTATCTCTATCTCTCTGTATCTGTCTCTGTATCTCTCTGTATCTCGCTCTGTATCTCTCTCTCTGTCTCTCTCTCTGTCTCTCTCTCTGTATCTCCCCCTGTATCTCCCTCTGTATCACTGTCTGTATCTCAGTCTGTATCTCTCTCGGTATCTCACTCTGTATCTCTCTCTGTGTCTCCCTCTCTATCTCCCTCTGTATCTCTCTCTCTGTATCTCTCTCTGTATCTCTCTCTATCTCACTCTGTATCTCCCTCTGTATCTCACACTGTATCTCTCTCTGTATCTCCCTCTGTCTGTCTCGCTATGCATCTCTCGCTGAATCTATCTCTGTATCTCTACCTGTATCTCTCTCTGTATCTCTGTCTGTATCTCCCTCTGTATCTATCTCTGTATCTCTCTGTATCTCTCTCTCTATCTCTCTCTCTGTACCTCTCTTTGTATCTCTCTCTGTATCTCTCTATGCATCTCTCTCTGTATCTCTCTCTATATCTCTCTGCCCCTGTCTTTGTATCTCTCTCTGTATCTCTCTCTGTATCTCTCTGCCTCTGTCTCTGTATCTCTCTCTGTATCTATATCTGAATCTCTCTATGCATCTCTCTCTGTATCTCTCTGCCTCTGTCTCTGTATCTCTCTCTGTATCTATATCTTTATCTATCTCTGCATCTCTCTGTGTATCTATCTCTGTATCTCTCTCTGTATCTCTCTGCCTCTGTCTCTGTATCTATATATGTATTATTCTCTGTATCTCTCTGTGTATCTCTCTCTGTATCCCTCTGTGTCTCTCTGCCTCTGTCTCTCTATCTATCTCTGTATCTCTCTCTGTATCTCTCTGCCTCGGTACCGCTCTCTGAATTTCTCTCTGTATCTCTCTCTGTGTCTCCTTCTGTATCTCTCTCTCGGTATCTCCCTCTCTTTCTCTCTCTGTCTCTCCCTCTGTATCTCCCTGAGTATTTCTCTATATGTATCTCCCTCTGTATCTCTCACTGTATCTCACTCTGTATCTCTCTCTGTATCTCACTCTGTATCTCTCTGTATCTCCATCTGTATCTCCCTCTGTCTCTCTCTCTGTATCTCCCTCTGCATCTCCATCTGTATCTCTCTCTTTATCTATCTCTGTATCTCCATATGTATCTCCCTCTGTATCTCACTCTGTGTCTCTCTCTGTATCTCCATCTGTATCTCTCTCTGTGTCTCTCTCTGTATCTCTCTCTGTATCTCCATCTGTATCTCCCTCTGTATCTCTCTCTCCGTATCTCTCTCCGTATCTCTCTCTCTGTATATCCCTCTTTATCTCTCTCTATATCTCACTCTGTACCTCTCTCTGTATCTCGCTCTGTCTCTCTCGCACTGTATCTCTCCCTGTATCTCTCTCTGTATCACTCTCTCTGTATCTCTCTCTGTATTTCTCACAGTCGCTGTGTCTCTGCATCTTACTCTGTATCGTTCTCTCTATCTCTCTGTATCTCGCTCTATATCTCTCTGTATCTGTCTCTCGGTATCTCCCTCTGTATCTCTCTCTCTGTATCTCTCTCTCTGTATATCTCTCTGTATCTCTCTCTGTATCTCACTCTGTATCTCTCTCTATGTATCTCTCTCTGTATCTCTCTCTCTGTATCTCCCTCTGTATCTCTCTCTGTATCTCACTCTCTATCTCCCTCTGTATCTCCCTCTGTATCTCTCTCTGTATCTGCCTCTGTATCTCTCTCTCTGTATCTCTCTGAATCTCTCTCTGTATCTCTCTGCATCCCTCTCACTGTAACTCACTCTGTCTCTCTCTCTCTGTATCTCTCTCTCTGCACTCTCTCTGTCTCTCTCTCTGTACCTCTCTCTGTCTCTCTCTCTGTACCTCTCCCTGTATTTCCCTCTGTCTCTCTCTCTGTATCGCTCTCTGTATCTCACTCTGTATCTCTCTCTGTGTCTTCCTCTGTATCTCTCTCTCTGTATCTCACTCTGTATCTCTCTCTGTATCTCATACTGTATCTCTCTGTATCTCCCTCTGTCTCTCTCGATCTGTATCTCTCGCTGTATCGCTCTTTGTATCTCTATCTCTCTCTCTCTGTATCTCTCTAGGTATCTGCCTCTGTATCTCTCTCTGTATCTCGCTCTCTCTCTCTCTCTCTGTATCACTCTGCCTCTGTCTCTGTATCTCTCTCTGTATCTCTCTCTTTAACTCTCTCTGTATCTCTCTGTGCATCTCTCTCTGTGTCGCCTTCTGTATCTCTCTCTGTATCTCTCCCTGTATCTCTCTCTGTATCTCTCTCTGTATCTCCCTCTGTATCTCTCTCTCTGTATATCTCTCTGTATCTCTCTTTGTATCTCTCACTCTCGGTATCTCCCCCTGTCTCTCTCTCTGTATCGCTACCTGTATCTCTCTCTGTATCTCTTTCTGTATCTCTCTCTCTCGGTATCTCCCCCTGTCTCTCTCTCTGTATATTCCTCTGTATCTCTCTATGTATCTCTCTCTGTACCTCTCTCTGTATCTCTCTCTCTGTATCTCTCTCTGTATCTCTCTGTATCTCTCTTTGTATCTCTCTCTTATTTCTCTCTCTGTATCTCTATCTGTCTCTCTCTGTATCTCTCTGTCTCTGTCTCTGTATCTCTCTCTCTATCTCTCACTGTATCTCTCTCCATACCTCTCCCTGTAACTATCTCTGTATCTCTCTCTGTGTCTCCGTATCTCTCCCTGTATCTCCCTCTGTATGTCCCTCTGTACCTCTCTATGTATCTCCCTCTGTATCTCTCTCTGTATCTATCTCTGTCTCCCTCTGTATCTCTCTCTCTGTATCTCTCCCTGTATCTCTCTCTGTGTCTCCTTCTGTATCTCTCTCTCGGTATCTCTCTCTCTTTCTCTCTCTGTCTCTCCCTCTGTATCTCCCTGAGTATTTCTCTCTATGTATCTCCCTCTGTATCTCTCACTGTATCTCACTCTGTATCTCTCTCTGTATCTCACTCTGTATCTCTCTGTATCTCCATCTGTATCTCCCTCTGTCTCTCTCTCTGTATCTCCCTCTGCATCTCCATCTGTATCTCTCTCTTTATCTATCTCTGTATCTCCATATGTATCTCCCTCTGTATCTCACTCTGTGTCTCTCTCTGTATCTCCATCTGTATCTCCCTCTGTATCTCTCTCTCCGTATCTCTCTCCGTATCTCTCTCTGTGTATATCCCTCTTTATCTCTCTCTATATCTCACTCTGTACCTCTCTCTGTATCTCGCTCTGTCTCTCTCGCACTGTATCTCTCCATGTATCTCTCTCTGTATCACTCTCTCTGTATCTCTCTCTGTATTTCTCACAGTCGCTGTGTCTCTGCATCTTACTCTGTATCGTTCTCTCTATCTCTCTGTATCTCGCTCTATATCTCTCTGTATCTGTCTCTCGGTATCTCCCTCTGTATCTCTCTCTCTGTATCTCTCTCTGTATCTCACTCTGTATCTCTCTCTATGTATCTCTCTCTGTATCTCTCTCTCTGTATCTCCCTCTGTATCTCTCTCTGTATCTCACTCTCTATCTCCCTCTGTATCTCCCTCTGTATCTCTCTCTGTATCTGCCTCTGTATCTCTCTCTCTGTATCTCTCTGAATCTCTCTCTCTGTATCTCTCTGCATCCCTCTCACTGTAACTCACTCTGTCTCTCTCTCTCTGTATCTCTCTCTCTGCACTCTCTCTGTCTCTCTCTCTGTACCTCTCTGTGTCTCTCTCTCTGTACCTCTCCCTGTATTTCCCTCTGTCTCTCTCTCTGTATCGCTCTCCGTATCTCACTCTGTATCTCTCTCTGTGTCTTCCTCTGTATCTCGCTCTCTGTATCTCACTCTGTATCTCTCTCTGTATCTCATACTGTATCTCTCTGTATCTCCCTCTGTCTCTCTCGATCTGTATCTCTCGCTGTATCGCTCTTTGTATCTCTATCTCTCTCTCTCTGTATCTCTCTAGGTATCTGTCTCTGTATCTCTCTCTGTATCTCGCTCTCTCTCTCTCTCTCTGTATCACTCTGCCTCTGTCTCTGTATCTCTCTCTGTATCTCTCTCTTTAACTCTCTCTGTATCTCTCTGTGCATCTCTCTCTGTGTCGCCTTCTGTATCTCTCTCTGTATCTCTCCCTGTATCTCTCTCTGTATCTCTCTCTGTATCTCCCTCTGTATCTCTCTCTCTGTATATCTCTCTGTATCTCTCTTTGTATCTCTCTCTCTCGGTATCTCCCCCTGTCTCTCTCTCTGTATCGCTACCTGTATCTCTCTCTGTATCTCTTTCTGTATCTCTCTCTCTCGGTATCTCCCCCTGTCTCTCTCTCTGTATATTCCTCTGTATCTCTCTATGTATCTCTCTCTGTACCTCTCTCTGTATCTCTCTCTCTGTATCTCTCTCTGTATCTCTCTGTATCTCTCTTTGTATCTCTCTCTTATTTCTCTCTCTGTATCTCTATCTGTCTCTCTCTGTATCTCTCTGTCTCTGTCTCTGTATCTCTCTCTCTATCTCTCACTGTATCTCTCTCCATACCTCTCCCTGTAACTATCTCTGTATCTCTCTCTGTGTCTCCGTATCTCTCCCTGTACCTCCCTCTGTATGTCCCTCTGTACCTCTCTATGTATCTCCCTCTGTATCTCTCTCTGTATCTATCTCTGTCTCCCTCTGTATCTCTCTCTCTGTATCTCTCCCTGTATCTCTCTCTGCATCTCTCTCTGAATCTCCCTCTGTATCTCCCTCTCTATCGCCCCCTATATCTCTCTCTGTATCTCCCTCTGTATCTCTCTCTCTGTATTTCTCTCTGTATCTCTCTCTCTCGGTATCTCCGCCAGTCTCTCTCTCTCTCTGTATATTTACCAGTATCTCTCTCTGTATCTCTCTATGTATCTCTCAGCCGCTGTCTTTGTATCTCTCTCTGTATCTCTCTCTATATCTCTCTGTGTATCTCTCTCTGTATCTCTCTCTGTATCTCTCTGCGTCTGTCGCTGTATCTATCTCTGTATCTCTCCCTGTATCTCTCTGTCTCTGTCTCTCTCTGTATCTCACTCTGTATCGCTCTCTGTATCTCTCTCTGTATCTCTCTGCCTTTGTCTCTGTATCTCTCTCTGTCTCTCTCTATGTCTCTCTCGCTCTGCCTCTGCCTCTAACTCTGTATCTCTCCCTGTATCTCTCTCTGTACCTCTCTCTGTAAATCTCACTCTGTATCTCTCTCTGTATCCCCCTCTGTATCTCTCTCTGAATCTCACTCTGTATACCCCCTGTATCGCTCTCTGTATCTCGCTGCCTCTGTCTCTGTATCTCTCTCTGTTTCTATCTCTGTATCTCTCTCTCTGTATCTCTCTCTCTGTATCTCTGTCTGCATCTCTCTCGCGTTGTATCTCTCTGTACTCCTCTCTGTATTCCTCTCTGTATACCTCTCGCGTTGAAGCACTCTCGCTCTATATCTCCCTCTGTATCTCTCTGTGTATATCTCTCTGTGTCTGAGTCTGTATCTCTCTGTGTATCTCCCTGTGTATCTCTCTGTGTATCTCTCTGTGTATCTCCATTTGAATCTCTCTCTGTATCTCTCTCTGTATCTGACTCTGTATCTCTCTCTGTATCTCACTCTGTATCTCTCACTGAATCTCTCTCTCGTTCTCTCTCTGTATCTCTCTCGCGTTGTATCTCATTGTGTTCCTCTGTGTATTCATTTCTGTATTCCACCCTGTATACCTCTCCTGTTGAATCTCTCTCGCTCTCTATCTCACTCTGTATCTCTCACTGAATCTCTCTCTCGTTCTCTCTCTGTATCTCACTCTGTATCTCTCTCGCGTTGTATCTCATTTCTGCATTCCACCCTGTAGACCTCTCCTGTTGAATCTCTCTCGCTCTCTACCTCTCTCTGTATCTATCTCTGGATCTCTCTCTGTCTCTCTTTCTAACTCTCTCTGTATCTCTCTCTCTCTCCCTCTCTGTATCTCTCTGCCTCTGTCTCTGTATCTCTCTCTGTACCTATCTCTGTAACTCTCTCTGTATCTCTCTCTGTTTCTCTCTGTCTGCACCCTCTCTGTCTCTCTCTCTGTATCTCTCTCTGCCTCTCTCTGTATCTCTCCCTGTATCTCCCTCTGTCTCTCTCTCTGTATCTCTCTCTGTACCTCTCACTGTCTCTCACGCTGTCTCTCTCTCTGTATCTCTCTGTATCGCTCTCTGTAGCTCTCTCTGTATCTCTCTCTGCATTTCTCACTGTTGCTGTGTCTCTGTCTCTGTATCTTACTCTAAATCGTTCTCTCCAACTCTCTGTACCTTTCTCTGTATCTCTCTCTGTATCGCTATCTGTGTCTCCCCCTGTATCTCCCACTGTATCTCTCTCTCTGTATCTCTCTCTGTATCTCTCTATGTATCTCCCTCTGATTCTCTCTCTGTATATTACTCCGTATCTCGCTCTGTATCTCCATCTGTCTCTCTCGCTCTCTATCTCTCTCTGTATCTCTCTCTGTATCTCCCTCTGTATCACTCTCTCTGTCCTCTCTCTGTATCTCTCTCTGTTTCTCTCTGCCTGTACTCTCTCTTTATCTCTCTCTGTATCTCTCTCTGTCTCTCTCTCTCTGTATTTCTCCCTGTATCTCCCTCTGTCTCTCTCTCTGTATCTCTCTCTGTATCGCTCTCTGTAGCACTCTCTGTATCTCTCTCTGTATTTCTCACTGTCGCTGTGTCTCTCTCTGTCTCTGTATCTTACTCTGTATCGTTCTCTCTTTCTCTCTGTATCTCTCTCTGTATCTCGAGTGGAATTTCTCTCTGTATCTCCCTCTGTATCTCTCTCTGTATCTCACTCTGTATCACTCTCTGTATCTCTCTGTGTATCCCCCTCTGTATCTCTCTCTGTATCTCACTCTGTATCTCGCTCTGTATCTACATCTGTCTCTCTCGCTCTCTAACTCTCTTGTATCTCTCTCTTATTCTCCCTCTGTATCACTCTATCTGTCCTCTCCCTGTATCTCTCTCTGTTTCTCTCTGCCTGTACTCTCTCTGTATCTCTCTCTGTCTCTCTCCCTCTCTGTATCTCTCCCTGTATCTCCCACTGTCTCTCTCTCTGTATCTCTCTCTGTATCGCTCTCGGTCTCTCTCTCTGTATCTCTCTCTGTATCAATCTTTGTATCGCTCTCTGTAGCTCTCTCTGTATCTCTCTCTATATTTCCCACTGTCGCTGTGACTATATGTCTCGGTATCTTATTCTGTATCGTTCTCTGTATCTATCTCTGTATCTCTCTCTGTATTTGTCTCTGTATCTCTCTCTGTCTCCCTCTGTCTCCCTCTGTCTCCCTCTGTATCTATCTCTGTATCTCTCTCTGTATCTCACTCTCAGTCTCTCTCTCTGTATCTCTCTCTGTATCTCCCTCTGTATCTCCCTCTCGGTATCTCTCTCTGCATCTCTCTCTGTATCGCCCTCTGTATCTCCCTTTGTATCTCTCTCTCTCTGTATCTCCCTCTGTAGGACTCTCAGTTTCTCACTCTGTATCTCTCTCTGTATCTCACTCTGTATCTCTCTCTGTGTCTCCCTCTGTATCTCCCTCTGTATATCTCTCTCTGTATCTCTCTCTCTCTCTGTATCTCACTCTTTATCTCTCGCTGCATCGCTATCTGTATCTCTCTCTCTGTATCTCTCTGTACCTCCCTCTGTATCTCCCTTTGTATCTCTCTCTCTCTTTATCTCCCTCTGTGGGACTCTCAGTTTCTCACTCTGTATCTCTCTCTGGATCTCACTCTGTATCTCTCTCTGTGTCTCCCTCTGTATCTCCCTCTGTGTATCTCACTCTGTATCTCTCTCTCTCTGTATCTCACTCTGTATCTCTCGCTGCATCGCTATCTGTATTTCTCTCTCTGCATCTCTATCTGTCTCTCTCTCTGTATCTCTCTGCCTTTGTCTCTGTATCTCTCTCTGTATCTCTCTCTCTATCTCTCACTGTATCTCTCTCCACACCTCTCCCTGTAACTATCTCTGTATCTCGCTCTGTCACTCTGTAACTCTCCCTGTACCTCCCTCTGTATCTATCTCTCGGTATCTCTCTCTGTATCTGTCTCTCTCTATCTCTCTCTGTCTCTCTCTCTGTATCTCCCTTTGTATCTCTCTCTCTGTATCTCTCTCTGTATCTCTCCCTGTATCTCTCTGTGTATCTCTCTCTGTATCTCTCTCTGTATCTCTCTCTGTGTATATCTCTTTGTGTCGATCTCTCTGTGTATCTCTCTGTGTATCTCTATCTGAATCTCTCTCTGTATCACTCCCTGTATCTGAGTCTGTATCTCTCGCTGTATCTGAGTCTGTATCTCTCTGTGTATCTCCCTGTGTATCTCGCTGTGTATCTCTCTGTGTATCTCTATCTGAATCTCTCTCTGTATCTCTCTCTGTATCTGAGTCTGTATCTCTCTCTGTATTTCACTCTGTATCTCTCACTTAATCTCTATCTCGTTCTCTCTCTGTATCTCACTCTGTATCTCTCTCGCGTTGTATCTCATTGTGTTCCTCTGTGTATTCATTTCTGTATTCCACCCTGTAGACCTCACCTGTTGAATCTCTCTCGCTCTCTATCTCTCTCTGTATCTCTCTCTGTAACTCTCTCAGTATCTCTCTGTGCATCTCTCTGTGTATCTCTCTCTGCATCTCTCTCTGTAACTCTCTCTGTATCTCTCTGTGCATCTCTCTGTGTATCTCTCTCTGTATCTCTCTCTCTCTCCCTCTCTGTATCTCTCTGCCTCTGTCATTGTATCTCTCTCTGTATCTCTCTCTGTAACTCTCTCTGTATGTCTCTCTGTTTCTCTCTGTCTGCATTCTCTCTGTCTCTCTCTCTGTATCTCTCTCTGTCTCTCTCTCTGTATCTCTCACTGTATCTCCCTCTGTCTCTCTCTCTGTATCTCTCGCTGTACCTCTCTCTGTCTCTCTCGCTGTCTCTCTCCGTATCTCTCTCTGTATGATTCTCTGTAGCTCTCTCTGTATCTCTCTCTGTATTTCTCACTGTCGCTGTGTCTCTCTGTCTCTGTATCTTACTCTGTATTGTTCTCTCTATCTCTCTGTATCTCACTCTGTATCTCTCTCTGTATCTCACTCTGTATCGCTCTCTGTGTCTCCCTCTGTATCTCCCTCTGTATCTCTCTCACTGTATCACTCTCTGTATCTCTCTATGTATCTCCCTCTGTATCTATCTCTGTATCTCACTCTGTATCTCGCTCTGTATCTCCATCTGTCTCTCTCGCTCTCTATCTCTCTCTGTATATATCTCTTATTCTCCCTCTGTATCACTCTCTCTGTCCTCTCCCTGTATCTCTCTCTGTTTCTCTCAGCCTGTACACTCTCTGTATCTCTCTCTATCTCTCCCTGTATCTCCCTCTGTCTCTCTCTCTGTATCACTCTCTGTATCTCTCTCGATCTCTCTCTCTGTATCTCTCTCTGTATCTCACTCTGTATCTCTCTCTCTGTGTCTCCCTCTGTATCTCCCTCTGTATCTCCCTCTCTCTGTATCTCTCTCTGTATCTCTCTCTCTCTCTATCTCACTCTGTATCTCTCTCTGTATCTCACACTGTATCTCTCTCTGTATCTCCCTCTGTCTGTCTCGCTATGTATCTCTCGCTGTATCTATCTCTGTTCTCTCCCTGTATCTCTCTCTGTATCTCTCTCTGTATCTCTCTCTGTATCTCCCTCTGTATCTATCTCTGTATCTCTCTCTGTTCTCTCCCTCTCTATCTCTCTCTCTGTACCTTTCTCTGTCTCTCTCTCTGTATCTCTCTTTCTCGGTATCGCCGCCTGTCTCTCTCCCTCTCTGTATCTCTATCTGTACCTCCCTATGCATCTCTCTCTGTATCTCTCTCTGTATCCCTCTGCCCCTGTCTTTGTATCTCGCTCTGTATCTCTCTCTGTATCTCTCTGCCTCTGTCTCTGTATCTCTCTCTGTACCTCTCTCTGTCTCTCTCGCTGTCTCTCTCTGTATCTCTCTCTGTATGATTCTCTGTAGCTCTCACTGTATCTCTCTCTGTATTTTTCACTGTCGCTGTGTCTCTCTGTCTCTGTATCTTTCTCTGTATTGATCTCTCTATCTCTCTGTGTCTCACTCTGTATCTCTCTCTGTATCTCACTCTGTATCGCTCTCTGTGTCTCCCTCTGTATCTCCCTCTGTATCTCTCTCACTGTATCACTCTCTGTATCTCTCTATGTATCTCCCTCTGTGTCTCTCTCTGTATATTCCTCTGTATCTCTCTATGTATCTCTCTCTGTACCTCTCTCTGTATCTCTCTCTCTGTATCTCTCTCTGTATCTCTCTGTATCTCTCTTTGTATCTCTCTCTTATTTCTCTCTCTGTATCTCTATCTGTCTCTCTCTGTATCTCTCTGTCTCTGTCTCTGTATCTCTCTCTCTATCTCTCACTGTATCTCTCTCCATACCTCTCCCTGTAACTATCTCTGTATCTCTCTCTGTGTCTCCGTATCTCTCCCTGTACCTCCCTCTGTATGTCCCTCTGTACCTCTCTATGTATCTCCCTCTGTATCTCTCTCTGTATCTATCTCTGTCTCCCTCTGTATCTCTCTCTCTGTATCTCTCCCTGTATCTCTCTCTGCATCTCTCTCTGAATCTCCCTCTGTATCTCCCTCTCTATCGCCCCCTATATCTCTCTCTGTATCTCCCTCTGTATCTCTCTCTCTGTATTTCTCTCTGTATCTCTCTCTCTCGGTATCTCCGCCAGTCTCTCTCTCTCTCTGTATATTTACCAGTATCTCTCTCTGTATCTCTCTATGTATCTCTCAGCCGCTGTCTTTGTATCTCTCTCTGTATCTCTCTCTATATCTCTCTGTGTATCTCTCTCTGTATCTCTCTCTGTATCTCTCTGCGTCTGTCGCTGTATCTATCTCTGTATCTCTCCCTGTATCTCTCTGTCTCTGTCTCTCTCTGTATCTCACTCTGTATCGCTCTCTGTATCTCTCTCTGTATCTCTCTGCCTTTGTCTCTGTATCTCTCTCTGTCTCTCTCTATGTCTCTCTCGCTCTGCCTCTGCCTCTAACTCTGTATCTCTCCCTGTATCTCTCTCTGTACCTCTCTCTGTAAATCTCACTCTGTATCTCTCTCTGTATCCCCCTCTGTATCTCTCTCTGAATCTCACTCTGTATACCCCCTGTATCGCTCTCTGTATCTCGCTGCCTCTGTCTCTGTATCTCTCTCTGTTTCTATCTCTGTATCTCTCTCTCTGTATCTCTCTCTCTGTATCTCTGTCTGCATCTCTCTCGCGTTGTATCTCTCTGTACTCCTCTCTGTATTCCTCTCTGTATACCTCTCGCGTTGAAGCACTCTCGCTCTATATCTCCCTCTGTATCTCTCTGTGTATATCTCTCTGTGTCTGAGTCTGTATCTCTCTGTGTATCTCCCTGTGTATCTCTCTGTGTATCTCTCTGTGTATCTCCATTTGAATCTCTCTCTGTATCTCTCTCTGTATCTGACTCTGTATCTCTCTCTGTATCTCACTCTGTATCTCTCACTGAATCTCTCTCTCGTTCTCTCTCTGTATCTCTCTCGCGTTGTATCTCATTGTGTTCCTCTGTGTATTCATTTCTGTATTCCACCCTGTATACCTCTCCTGTTGAATCTCTCTCGCTCTCTATCTCACTCTGTATCTCTCACTGAATCTCTCTCTCGTTCTCTCTCTGTATCTCACTCTGTATCTCTCTCGCGTTGTATCTCATTTCTGCATTCCACCCTGTAGACCTCTCCTGTTGAATCTCTCTCGCTCTCTACCTCTCTCTGTATCTATCTCTGGATCTCTCTCTGTCTCTCTTTCTAACTCTCTCTGTATCTCTCTCTCTCTCCCTCTCTGTATCTCTCTGCCTCTGTCTCTGTATCTCTCTCTGTACCTATCTCTGTAACTCTCTCTGTATCTCTCTCTGTTTCTCTCTGTCTGCACCCTCTCTGTCTCTCTCTCTGTATCTCTCTCTGCCTCTCTCTGTATCTCTCCCTGTATCTCCCTCTGTCTCTCTCTCTGTATCTCTCTCTGTACCTCTCACTGTCTCTCACGCTGTCTCTCTCTCTGTATCTCTCTGTATCGCTCTCTGTAGCTCTCTCTGTATCTCTCTCTGCATTTCTCACTGTTGCTGTGTCTCTGTCTCTGTATCTTACTCTAAATCGTTCTCTCCAACTCTCTGTACCTTTCTCTGTATCTCTCTCTGTATCGCTATCTGTGTCTCCCCCTGTATCTCCCACTGTATCTCTCTCTCTGTATCTCTCTCTGTATCTCTCTATGTATCTCCCTCTGATTCTCTCTCTGTATATTACTCCGTATCTCGCTCTGTATCTCCATCTGTCTCTCTCGCTCTCTATCTCTCTCTGTATCTCTCTCTGTATCTCCCTCTGTATCACTCTCTCTGTCCTCTCTCTGTATCTCTCTCTGTTTCTCTCTGCCTGTACTCTCTCTTTATCTCTCTCTGTATCTCTCTCTGTCTCTCTCTCTCTGTATTTCTCCCTGTATCTCCCTCTGTCTCTCTCTCTGTATCTCTCTCTGTATCGCTCTCTGTAGCACTCTCTGTATCTCTCTCTGTATTTCTCACTGTCGCAGTGTCTCTCTCTGTCTCTGTATCTTACTCTGTATCGTTCTCTCTTTCTCTCTGTATCTCTCTCTGTATCTCGAGTGGAATTTCTCTCTGTATCTCCCTCTGTATCTCTCTCTGTATCTCACTCTGTATCACTCTCTGTATCTCTCTGTGTATCCCCCTCTGTATCTCTCTCTGTATCTCACTCTGTATCTCGCTCTGTATCTACATCTGTCTCTCTCGCTCTCTAACTCTCTTGTATCTCTCTCTTATTCTCCCTCTGTATCACTCTATCTGTCCTCTCCCTGTATCTCTCTCTGTTTCTCTCTGCCTGTACTCTCTCTGTATCTCTCTCTGTCTCTCTCCCTCTCTGTATCTCTCCCTGTATCTCCCACTGTCTCTCTCTCTGTATCTCTCTCTGTATCGCTCTCGGTCTCTCTCTCTGTATCTCTCTCTGTATCAATCTTTGTATCGCTCTCTGTAGCTCTCTCTGTATCTCTCTCTATATTTCCCACTGTCGCTGTGACTATATGTCTCGGTATCTTATTCTGTATCGTTCTCTGTATCTATCTCTGTATCTCTCTCTGTATTTGTCTCTGTATCTCTCTCTGTCTCCCTCTGTCTCCCTCTGTCTCCCTCTGTATCTATCTCTGTATCTCTCTCTGTATCTCACTCTCAGTCTCTCTCTCTGTATCTCTCTCTGTATCTCCCTCTGTATCTCCCTCTCGGTATCTCTCTCTGCATCTCTCTCTGTATCGCCCTCTGTATCTCCCTTTGTATCTCTCTCTCTCTGTATCTCCCTCTGTAGGACTCTCAGTTTCTCACTCTGTATCTCTCTCTGTATCTCACTCTGTATCTCTCTCTGTGTCTCCCTCTGTATCTCCCTCTGTATATCTCTCTCTGTATCTCTCTCTCTCTCTGTATCTCACTCTTTATCTCTCGCTGCATCGCTATCTGTATCTCTCTCTCTGTATCTCTCTGTACCTCCCTCTGTATCTCCCTTTGTATCTCTCTCTCTCTTTATCTCCCTCTGTGGGACTCTCAGTTTCTCACTCTGTATCTCTCTCTGGATCTCACTCTGTATCTCTCTCTGTGTCTCCCTCTGTATCTCCCTCTGTGTATCTCACTCTGTATCTCTCTCTCTCTGTATCTCACTCTGTATCTCTCGCTGCATCGCTATCTGTATTTCTCTCTCTGCATCTCTATCTGTCTCTCTCTCTGTATCTCTCTGCCTTTGTCTCTGTATCTCTCTCTGTATCTCTCTCTCTATCTCTCACTGTATCTCTCTCCACACCTCTCCCTGTAACTATCTCTGTATCTCGCTCTGTCACTCTGTAACTCTCCCTGTACCTCCCTCTGTATCTATCTCTCGGTATCTCTCTCTGTATCTGTCTCTCTCTATCTCTCTCTGTCTCTCTCTCTGTATCTCCCTTTGTATCTCTCTCTCTGTATCTCTCTCTGTATCTCTCCCTGTATCTCTCTGTGTATCTCTCTCTGTATCTCTCTCTGTATCTCTCTCTGTGTATATCTCTTTGTGTCGATCTCTCTGTGTATCTCTCTGTGTATCTCTATCTGAATCTCTCTCTGTATCACTCCCTGTATCTGAGTCTGTATCTCTCGCTGTATCTGAGTCTGTATCTCTCTGTGTATCTCCCTGTGTATCTCGCTGTGTATCTCTCTGTGTATCTCTATCTGAATCTCTCTCTGTATCTCTCTCTGTATCTGAGTCTGTATCTCTCTCTGTATTTCACTCTGTATCTCTCACTTAATCTCTATCTCGTTCTCTCTCTGTATCTCACTCTGTATCTCTCTCGCGTTGTATCTCATTGTGTTCCTCTGTGTATTCATTTCTGTATTCCACCCTGTAGACCTCACCTGTTGAATCTCTCTCGCTCTCTATCTCTCTCTGTATCTCTCTCTGTAACTCTCTCAGTATCTCTCTGTGCATCTCTCTGTGTATCTCTCTCTGCATCTCTCTCTGTAACTCTCTCTGTATCTCTCTGTGCATCTCTCTGTGTATCTCTCTCTGTATCTCTCTCTCTCTCCCTCTCTGTATCTCTCTGCCTCTGTCATTGTATCTCTCTCTGTATCTCTCTCTGTAACTCTCTCTGTATGTCTCTCTGTTTCTCTCTGTCTGCATTCTCTCTGTCTCTCTCTCTGTATCTCTCTCTGTCTCTCTCTCTGTATCTCTCCCTGTATCTCCCTCTGTCTCTCTCTCTGTATCTCTCGCTGTACCTCTCTCTGTCTCTCTCGCTGTCTCTCTCCGTATCTCTCTCTGTATGATTCTCTGTAGCTCTCTCTGTATCTCTCTCTGTATTTCTCACTGTCGCTGTGTCTCTCTGTCTCTGTATCTTACTCTGTATTGTTCTCTCTATCTCTCTGTATCTCACTCTGTATCTCTCTCTGTATCTCACTCTGTATCGCTCTCTGTGTCTCCCTCTGTATCTCCCTCTGTATCTCTCTCACTGTATCACTCTCTGTATCTCTCTATGTATCTCCCTCTGTATCTATCTCTGTATCTCACTCTGTATCTCGCTCTGTATCTCCATCTGTCTCTCTCGCTCTCTATCTCTCTCTGTATATATCTCTTATTCTCCCTCTGTATCACTCTCTCTGTCCTCTCCCTGTATCTCTCTCTGTTTCTCTCAGCCTGTACACTCTCTGTATCTCTCTCTATCTCTCCCTGTATCTCCCTCTGTCTCTCTCTCTGTATCACTCTCTGTATCTCTCTCGATCTCTCTCTCTGTATCTCTCTCTGTATCTCACTCTGTATCTCTCTCTCTGTGTCTCCCTCTGTATCTCCCTCTGTATCTCCCTCTCTCTGTATCTCTCTCTGTATCTCTCTCTCTCTCTATCTCACTCTGTATCTCTCTCTGTATCTCACACTGTATCTCTCTCTGTATCTCCCTCTGTCTGTCTCGCTATGTATCTCTCGCTGTATCTATCTCTGTTCTCTCCCTGTATCTCTCTCTGTATCTCTCTCTGTATCTCTCTCTGTATCTCCCTCTGTATCTATCTCTGTATCTCTCTCTGTTCTCTCCCTCTCTATCTCTCTCTCTGTACCTTTCTCTGTCTCTCTCTCTGTATCTCTCTTTCTCGGTATCGCCGCCTGTCTCTCTCCCTCTCTGTATCTCTATCTGTACCTCCCTATGCATCTCTCTCTGTATCTCTCTCTGTATCCCTCTGCCCCTGTCTTTGTATCTCGCTCTGTATCTCTCTCTGTATCTCTCTGCCTCTGTCTCTGTATCTCTCTCTGTACCTCTCTCTGTCTCTCTCGCTGTCTCTCTCTGTATCTCTCTCTGTATGATTCTCTGTAGCTCTCACTGTATCTCTCTCTGTATTTTTCACTGTCGCTGTGTCTCTCTGTCTCTGTATCTTTCTCTGTATTGATCTCTCTATCTCTCTGTGTCTCACTCTGTATCTCTCTCTGTATCTCACTCTGTATCGCTCTCTGTGTCTCCCTCTGTATCTCCCTCTGTATCTCTCTCACTGTATCACTCTCTGTATCTCTCTATGTATCTCCCTCTGTGACTCTCTCTGTATCTCACTCTGTATCTCGCTCTGTATCTCCATCTGTCTCTCTCGCTCTCTATCTCTCTCTGTATCTCACACTGTATCTCTCTCTGTATCTCCCTCTGTCTGTCTCGCTATGTATCTCTCGCTGTATCTATCTCTGTATATCTCCCTGTATCTCTCTCTGTATCTCTCTCTGTATCTCCCTCTGTATCTATCTCTGTATCTCTCTCTGTATCTCTCTCTCTATCTCTCCCTGTATCTCTCTCTGTATCTCCCTCTCTATCTCTCTCTCTGTACCTTTCTCTGTCTCTCTCTCTGTATCTCTCTTTCTCGGTATCTCCGCCTGTCTCTCTCCCTCTCTTTATCTCTATCTGTACCTCTCTATGCATCTCTCTCTGTATCTCTCTCTGTATCTCTCTGCCCCTGTCTTTGTATCTCTCTCTGTACCTCTCTCTGTAAATCTCTCTCTGCAGCTCTCTCTGTATCTCCCTCTGTATCTCTCTCTGAATCTCCCTCTGTATACCCCCTGTATTGCTCTCTGTATCTCTCTGCCTCTGTCTCTGTATCTCTCTCTGTTTCTCTCTCTGTATCTCTCTCTCTGTATCTGTCTCTCTGTATCTCTCTCTGCATCTCTCTTGCGTTGTATCTCTCTGTATTCCTCTCTGTATACCTCTCGCGTTGAAGCGCTCTCGCTCTCTATCTCCCTCTGTATCTCTCTGTGTATATCTCTCTGTGTCTGAGTCTGTATCTCTCTGTGTATCTCCCTGTGTATCTCTCTGTGTATCTCTCTGTGTATCTCCATTTGAATCTCTCTCTGTATCTGAGTCTGTATCTCTCTCTGTATCTCACTCTGTATCTCTCACTGAATCTCTCTCTCGTTCTCTCTCTGTATCTCTCTCGCGTTGTATCTCATTGTGTTCCTCTGTGTATTCATTTCTGTATTCCACCCTGTATACCTCTCCTGTTGAATCTCTCTCGCTCTCTATCTCACTCTGTATCTCTCACTGAATCTCTCTCTCGTTCTCTCTCTGTATCTCACTCTGTATCTCTCTCGCGTTGTATCTCATTGTGTTCCTCTGTGTATTCATTTCTGTATTCCACCCTGTAGACCACTCCTGTTGAATCTCTCTCGCTCTCTATCTCTCTCTGTATCTCTCTCTGTAACTCTCTCTGTATCTCTCTGTGCATCTCTCTGTGTATCTCTCTCTGCATCTCTCTCTGTAACTCTCTCTGTATCTCTCTGTGCATCTCTCTGTGTATCTCTCTCTGTATCTCTCCCTCTCTCCCTCTCTGTATCTCTCTGCCTCTGTCACTGTATCTCTCTCTGTATCTCTCTCAGTAACTCTCTCTGTATGTCTCTCTGTTTCTCTCTGTCTGCATTCTATCTGTCTCTCTCTCTGTATCTCTCTCTGTCTCTCTCTCTGTATCTCTCCCTGTAACTCCCTCTGTCTCTCTCTCTGTATCTCTCGCTGTACCTCTATCTGTCTCTCTCGCTGTCTCTCTCTGTATCTCTCTCTGTATGATTCTCTGTAGCTCTCTCTGTATCGCTCTCTGTATCTCTCTGCCTCTGTCTCTGTATCTCTCTCTGTTTCTCTCTCTGTTTCTCTCTCTGTATCTCTCTCTCTGTATCTCTCTCTCTGTATCTCTCTCTGCATCTCTCTCGCGTTGTATCTCTCTGTATTCCTCTCTGTATTCCTCTCTGTATACCTCTCGCGTTGAATCTCTCTCGCTCTCTATCTCTCTCTGTATCTCTCTCTGTAACTCTCTCTGTATCTCTCTGTGCATCTCTCTGTGTATCTCTCTCTGCATCTCTCTCTGTAACTCTCTCTGTATCTCTCTGTGCATCTCTCTGTGTATCTCTCTCTGTATCTCTCTCTCTCTCCCTCTCTGTATCTCTCTGCCTCTGTCACTGTATCTCTCTCTGTATCTCTCTCTGTAACTCTCTCTGTATGTCTCTCTGTTTCTCTCTGTCTGCATTCTCTCTGTCTCTCTCTCTGTATCTCTCTCTGTCTCTCTCTCTGTATCTCTCCCTGTATCTCCCTCTGTCTCTATCTCTGTATCTCTCGCTGTACCTCTCTCTGTCTCTCTCGCTGTCTCTCTCTGTATCTCTCTCTGTATGATTCTCTGTAGCTCTCTCTGTATCTCTCTCTGTATTTCTCACTGTCGCTGTGTCTCTCTGTCTCTGTATCTTACTCTGTATTGTTCTCTCTATCTCTCTGTATCTCACTCTGTATCTCTCTCTGTATCTCACTCTGTATCTCGCTCTGTATCTCCATCTGTCTCTCTCGCTCTCTATCTCTCTCTGTATATCTCTCCTGTTCTCCCTCTGTATCACTCTCTCTGTCCTCTCCCTGTATCTCTCTCTGTTTCTCTCTGCCTGTACACTCTCTGTATCTCTCTCTCTCTATCTCTCCCTGTATCTCCCACTGTCTCTCTCTCTGTATCTCTCTCTGTATCGCTCTCGGTCTCTCTCTCTGTATCTCTCTCTGTATCTATCTCTATATTTCCCACTGTCGCTGTGACTATATGTCTCGGTATCTTATTCTGTATCATTCTCTGTATCTCTCTCTGTATCTCTCTCTGTATTTGTCTCTGTATCTCTCTCTGTCTCCCTCTGTCTCCCTCTGTATCTATCTCTGTATCTCTCTCTGTATCTCACTCTCAGTCTCTCTCTCTGTATCTCTCTCTGTATCTCCCTCTGTATCTCCCTCTCGGTATCTCTCTCTGCATCTCTCTCTTTATCGCCCTCTGTATCTCCCTTTGTATCTCTCTCTCTCTGTATCTCCCTCTGTAGGACTCTCAGTTTCTCACTCTGTATCTCTCTCTGTATCTCACTCTATATCTCTCTCTGTGTCTCCCTCTGTATCTCCCTCTGTATATCTCTCTCTGTATCTCTCTCTCTCTCTGTATCTCACTCTTTATCTCTCGCTGCATCGCTATCTGTATCTCTCTCTCTGTATCTCTCTCTGTACCTCCCTCTGTATCTCCCTTTGTATCTCTCTCTCTCTTTATCTCCCTCTGTGGGACTCTCAGTTTCTCACTCTGTATCTCTCTCTGTATCTCACTCTGTATCTCTCTCTGTGTCTCCCTCTGTATCTCCCTCTGTATATCTCACTCTGTATCTCTCTCTCTCTGTATCTCACTCTGTATCTCTCGCTGAATCGCTATCTGTATTTCTCTCTCTGCATCTCTATCTGTCTCTCTCGCTGTCTCTCTCCGTATCTCTCTCTGTATGATTCTCTGTAGCTCTCTCTGTATCTCTCTCTGTATTTCTCACTGTCGCTGTGTCTCTCTGCCTCTGTATCTTACTCTGTATTGTTCTCTCTATCTCTCTGTATCTCACTCTGTATCTCTCTCTGTATCTCACTCTGTATCGCTCTCTGTGTCTCCCTCTGTATCTCCCTCTGTATCTCTCTCACTGTATCACTCTCTGTATCTCACTCTGTATCTCGCTCTGTATCTCCATCTGTCTCTCTCGCTCTCTATCTCTCTCTGTATATCTCTCTTATTCTCCCTCTGTATCACTCTCTCTGTCCTCTCCCTGTATCTCTCTCTGTTTCTCTCTGCCTGTACACTCTCTGTATCTCTCTCTCTCTATTTCTCCCTGTATCTCCCTCTGTCTCTCTCTCTGTATCTCTCTCTGTATCTCTCTCGATCTCTCTCTCTGTATCTCTCTCTGTATCTCACTCTGTATCTCTCTCTGTGTCTCCCTCTGTATCTCCCTCTGTATCTCTCTCTCTCTGTATCTCTCTCTCTCTCTATCTCACTCTGTATCTCTCTCTGTATCTCACACTGTATCTCTCTCTGTATCTCCCTCTGTCTGTCTCGCTATGTATCTCTCGCTGTATCTATCTCTGTTCTCTCCCTGTATCTCTCTCTGTATCTCTCTCTGTATCTCCCTCTGTATCTATCTCTGTTCTCTCCCTGTATCTCTCTCTGTATCTCTCTCTGTATCTCCCTCTGTATCTATCTCTGTATCTCTCTCTGTTCTCTATCTCTCTATCTCTCTCTCTGTACCTTTCTCTGTCTCTCTCTCTGTATCTCTCTTTCTCGGTATCGCCGCCTGTCTCTCTCCCTCTCTGTATCTCTACCTGTACCTCCCTATGCATCTCTCTCTGTATCTCTCTCTGTATCCCTCTGCCCCTGTCTTTGTATCTCTCTCTGTATCTCTCTCTGTATCTCTCTGCCTCTGTCTCTGTATCTCTCTCTGTACCTCTCTCTGTCTCTCTCGCTGTCTCTCTCTGTATCTCTCTCTGTATGATTCTCTGTAGCTCTCTCTGTATCTCTCTCTGTATTTTTCACTGTCGCTGTGTCTCTCTGTCTCTGTATCTTACTCTGTATTGATCTCTCTATCTCTCTGTATCTCACTCTGTATCTCTCTCTGTATCTCACTCTGTATCGCTCTCTGTGTCTCCCTCTGTATCTCCCTCTGTATCTCTCTCACTGTATCACTCTCTGTATCTCTCTATGTATCTCCCTCTGTGTCTCTCTCTGTATCTCACTCTGTATCTCGCTCTGTATCTCCATCTGTCTCTCGCGCTCTCTATCTCTCTCTGTATCTCACACTGTATCTCTCTCTGTATCTCCCTCTGTCTGTCTTGCTATGTATCTCTCGCTGTATCTATCTCTGTATCTCTCCCTGTATCTCTCTCTGTATCTCTCTCTGTATCTCCCTCTGTATCTATCTCTGTATCTCTCTCTGTATCTCTCTCTCTATCTCTCTCTGCATCTCCCTCTCTATCTCTCTGAACCTGTCTTTGTATCTCTCTCTGTAACTCTCTCTGTAAATCTCTCTCTGCAGCTCTCTCTGTATCTCCCTCTGTATCTCTCTCTGAAGCTCCCTCTGTATACCCCCTGTATTGCTCTCTGTATCTCTCTGCCTCTGTCTCTGTATCTCTCTCTGTTTCTCTCTCTGTATCTCTCTCTCTGTATCTCTCTCTCTGTATCTCTCTCTGCATCTCTCTTGCGTTGTATCTCTCTGTATTCCTCTCTGTATACCTCTCGCGTTGAAGCACTCTCGCTCTCTATCTCCCTTTGTATCTCTCTGTGTATATCTCTCTGTGTCTGAGTCTTTATCTCTCTGTGTATCTCCCTGTGTATCTCTCTGTGTATCTCTCTGTGTATCTCCATTTGAATCTCTCTCTGTATCTCCCTCTGTATCTGAGTCTGTATCTCTCTCTGTATCTCACTCTGTATCTCTCACTGAATCTCTCTCTCGTTCTCTCTCTGTATCTCACTCGCGTTGTATCTCATTGTGTTCCTCTGTGTATTAATTTCTGTATTCCACCCTGTATACCTCTCCTGTTGAATCTCTCTCGCTCTCTATCTCACTCTGTATCTCTCACTGAATCTCTCTCTCGTTCTCTCTCTGTATCTCACTCTGTATCTCTCTCGCGTTGTATCTCATTGTGTTCCTCTGTGTATTCATTTCTGTATTCCACCCTGTAGACCTCTCCTGTTGAATCTCTCTCGCTCTCTATCTCTCTCTGTATCTCTCTCTGTAACTCTCTCTGTATCTCTCTGTGCATCTCTCTGTGTATCTCTCTCTGCATCTCTCTCTGTAACTCTCTCTGTATCTCTCTGTGCATCTCTCTGTGTATCTCTCTCTGTATCTCTCCCTCTCTCCCTCTCTGTATCTCTCTGCCTCTGTCACTGTATCTCTCTCTGTATCTCTCTCAGTAACTCTCTCTGTATGTCTCTCTGTTTCTCTCTGTCTGCATTCTATCTGTCTCTCTCTCTGTATCTCTCTCTGTCTCTCTCTCTGTATCTCTCCCTGTAACTCCCTCTGTCTCTCTCTCTGTATCTCTCGCTGTACCTCTATCTGTCTCTCTCGCTGTCTCTCTCTGTATCTCTCTCTGTATGATTCTCTGTAGCTCTCTCTGTATCGCTCTCTGTATCTCTCTGCCTCTGTCTCTGTATCTCTCTTTGTTTCTCTCTCTGTTTCTCTCTCTGTATCTCTCTCTCTGTATCTCTCTCTCTGTATCTCTCTCTGCATCTCTCTCGCGTTGTATCTCTCTGTATTCCTCTCTGTATTCCTCTCTGTATACCTCTCGCGTTGAATCTCTCTCGCTCTCTATCTCTCTCTGTATCTCTCTCTGTAACTCTCTCTGTATCTCTCTGTGCATCTCTCTGTGTATCTCTCTCTGCATCTCTCTCTGTAACTCTCTCTGTATCTCTCTGTGCATCTCTCTGTGTATCTCTCTCTGTATCTCTCTCTCTCTCCCTCTCTGTATCTCTCTGCCTCTGTCACTGTATCTCTCTCTGTATCTCTCTCTGTAACTCTCTCTGTATGTCTCTCTGTTTCTCTCTGTCTGCATTCTCTCTGTCTCTCTCTCTGTATCTCTCTCTGTCTCTCTCTCTGTATCTCTCCCTGTATCTCCCTCTGTCTCGATCTCTGTATCTCTCGCTGTACCTCTCTCTGTCTCTCTCGCTGTCTCTCTCTGTATCTCTCTCTGTATGATTCTCTGTAGCTCTCTCTGTATCTCTCTCTGTATTTCTCACTGTCGCTGTGTCTCTCTGTCTCTGTATCTTACTCTGTATTGTTCTCTCTATCTCTCTGTATCTCACTCTGTATCTCCCTCTGTATCTCTCTCTCTCTGTATCTCTCTCCCTCTCTATCTCACTCTGTATCTCTCTCTGTATCTCACACTGTATCTCTCTCTCTGTATCTCCCTCTGTCTGTCTCGCTATGTATCTCTCGCTGTATCTATCTCTGTTCTCTCCCTGTATCTCTCTCTGTATCTCTCCCTGTATCTCTCTCTGTATCTCCCTCTCTATCTCTCTCTCTGTACCTTTCTCTGTCTCTCTCTCTGTATCTCTCTTTCTCGGTATCTCCGCCTGTCTCTCTCCCTCTCTTTATCTCTATCTGTACCTCTCTATGCATCTCTCTCTGTATCTCTCTCTGTATCTCTCTGCCCCTGTCTTTGTATCTCTCTCTGTACCTCTCTCTGTAAATCTCTCTCTGCAGCTCTCTCTGTATCTCCCTCTGTATCTCTCTCTGAATCTCCCTCTGTATACCCCCTGTATTGCTCTCTGTATCTCTCTGCCTCTGTCTCTGTATCTCTCTCTGTTTCTCTCTCTGTATCTCTCTCTCTGTATCTCTCTCTCTGTATCTCTCTCTGCATCTCTCTTGCGTTGTATCTCTCTGTATTCCTCTCTGTATACCTCTCGCGTTGAAGCACTCTCGCCCTCTATCTCCCACTGTATCTCTCTGTGTATATCTCTCTGTGTCTGAGTCTGTATCTCTCTGTGTATCTCCCTGTGTATCTCTCTGTGTATCTCTCTGTGTATCTCCATTTGAATCTCTCTCTGTATCTCTCTCTGTATCTGAGTCTGTATCTCTCTCTGTATCTCACTCTGTATCTCTCACTGAATCTCTCTCTCGTTCTCTCTCTGTATCTCTCTCGCGTTGTATCTCATTGAGTTCCTCTGTGTATTCATTTCTGTATTCCACCCTGTATAACTCTCCTGTTGAATCTCTCTCGCTCTCTATCTCACTCTGTATCTCTCACTGAATCTCTCTCTCGTTCTCTCTCTGTATCTCACGCTGTATCTCTCTCGCGTTGTATCTCATTGTGTTCCTCTGTGTATTCATTTCTGTATTCCACCCTGTAGACCTCTCCTGTTGAATCTCTCTCGCTCTCTATCTCTCTCTGTATCTCTCTCTGTAACTCTCTCTGTATCTCTCTGTGCATCTCTCTGTGTATCTCTCTCTGCATCTCTCTCTGTAACTCTCTCTGTATCTCTCTGTGCATCTCTCTGTGTATCTCTCTCTGTATCTCTCTCTCTCTCCCTCTCTGTATCTCTCTGCCTCTGCCACTGTATCTCTCTCTGTATCTCTCTCAGTAACTCTCTCTGTATGTCTCTCTGTTTCTCTCTGTCTGCATTCTATCTGTCTCTCTCTCTGTATCTCTCTCTGTCTCTCTCTCTGTATCTCTCCCTGTATCTCCCTCTGTCTCTCTCTATGTATCTCTCGCTGTACATCTATCTGTCTCTCTCGCTGTCTCTCTCTCTGTATGATTCTCTGTAGCTCTCTCTGTATCGCTCTCTGTATCTCTCTGCCTCTGTCTCTGTATCTCTCTCTGTTTCTCTCTCTGTTTCTCTCTCTGTATCTCTCTCTCTCTGTATCTCTCTCTCTGTATCTCTCTCTGCATCTCTCTCGCGTTGTATCTCTCTGTATTCCTCTCTGTATTCCTCTCTGTATACCTCTCGCGTTGAATCTCTCTCGCTCTCTATCTCTCTCTGTATCTCTCTGTAACTCTCTCTGTATCTCTCTGTGCATCTCTCTGTGTATCTCTCTCTGCATCTCTCTCTGTAACTCTCTCTGTATCTCTCTGTGCATCTCTCTGTGTATCTCTCTCTGTATCTCTCTCTCTCTCCCTCTCTGTATCTCTCTGCCTCTGTCACTGTATCTCTCTCTGTATCTCTCTCTGTAACTCTCTCTGTATCTCTCCCTGTATCTCCCTCTGTCTCTCTCTCTGTATCTCTCGCTGTACCTCTCTCTGTCTCTCTCGCTGTCTCTCTCTGTATCTCCCTCTGTCTCTCTCTCTGTATCTCTCGCTGTACCTCTCTCTGTCTCTCTCGCTGTCTCTCTCTGTATCTCTCTCTGTATGATTCTCTGTAGCTCTCTCTGTATCGCTCTCTGTATCTCTCTGCCTCTGTCTCTGTATCTCTCTCTGTTTCTCTCTCTGTTTCTCTCTCTGTATCTCTCTCTCTGTATCTCTCTCTCTGTATCTCTCTCTGCATCTCTCTCGCGTTGTATCTCTCTGTATTCCTCTCTGTATTCCTCTCTGTATACCTCACGCGTTGAATCTTTCTCGCTCTCTATCTCTCTCTGTATCTCTCTGTAACTCTCTCTGTATCTCTCTGTGCATCTCTCTGTGTATCTCTCTCTGCATCTCTCTCTGTAACTCTCTCTGTATCTCTCTGTGCATCTCTCTGTGTATCTCTCTCTGTATCTCTCCCTCTCTCCCTCTCTGTATCTCTCTTCCTCTGTCACTGTATCTCTTTCTGTATCTCTCTCTGTAACTCTCTCTGTATCTCTCCCTGTATCTCCCTCTGTCTCTCTCTCTGTATCTCTCGCTGTACCTCTCTCTGTCTCTCTCGCTGTCTCTCTCTGTATCTCCCTCTGTCTCTCTCTCTGTACCTCTCGCTGTACCTCTCTCTGTCTCTCTCGCTGTCTCTCTCTGTATCTCTCTCTGTATGATTCTCTGTAGCTCTCTCTGTATCTCTCTCTGTATTTCTCACTGTCGCTGTGTCTCTCTGTCTCTGTATCTTACTCTGTATTGTTCTCTCTATCTCTCTGTATCTCACTCTGTATCTCTCTCTGTATCTCACTCTGTATCTCGCTCTGTATCTCCATCTGTCTCTCTCGCTCTCTATCTCTCTCTGTATATCTCTCCTATTCTCCCTCTGTATCACTCTCTCAGTCCTCTCCCTGTATCTCTGTCTGTTTCTCTCTGCCTGTACACTCTCTGTATCTCTCTCTCTCTATCTCTCCCTGTATCTCCCTCTGTCTCTCTCTCTGTATCTCTCTCGATCTCTCTCTCTGTATCTCTCTCTGTATCTCACACTGTATCTCTCTCTGTATCTCCCTCTGTCTGTCTCGCTATCTATCTCTCGCTGTATCTATCTCTGTATTTCTCCCTGTATCTCTCTCTGTATCTCTCTCTGTATCTCCCTCTGTATCTATCTCTATATCTCTCTGTGTATCTCTCTCGATCTCTCTCTGTATCTCCCTCTCTATCTCTCTCTCTGTACCTTTCTCTGTCTCTCTCTCTGTATCTCTCTTTCTCGGTATCTCCGCCTGTCTCTCTCCCTCTCTGTATCTCTATCTGTACCTCTCTATGCATCTCTCTCTGTATCTCTCTCTGTATCTCTCTGCCCCTGTCTTTGTATCTCTCTCTGTATCTCTCTCTGTATCTCTCTGCCTCTGTCTCTGTATCTCTCTCTGTACCTCTCTCTGTCTCTCTCGCTGTCTCTCTCTGTATCTCTCTCTGTATGATTCTCTGTAGCTCTCTCTGTATCTCTTTCTGTATTTCTCACTGTCGCTGTGTCTCTCTGTCTCTGTATCTTACTCTGTATTGATCTCTCTATCTCTCTGTATCTCACTCTGTATCTCTCTCTGTATCTCACTCTGTATCGCTCTCTGTGTCTCCCTCTGTATCTCCCTCTGTATCTCTCTCACTGTATCACTCTCTGTATCTCTCTATGTATCTCCCTCTGTGTCTCTCTCTGTATCTCACTCTGTATCTCGCTCTGTATCTCCATCTGTCTCTCTCCCTCTCTATCTCTCTCTGTATATCTCTCTTATTCTCCCTCTGTATCACTCTCTCTGTCCTCTCCCTGTATCTCTCTCTGTTTCTCTCTGCCTGTATACTCTCTGTATCTCTCTCTCTCTCTCTCTCTCCCTGTATCTCCCTCTGTCTCTCTCTCTGTATCTCTCTCTGTATCTCTCTCGATCTCTCTCTCTGTATCTCTCTCTGTATATCACTCTGTATCTCTCTCTGTGTCTCCATCTGTATCTCCCTCTGTATCTCTCTCTCTGTGTCTCTCTCTGTATCTCTCTCTCTCTATCTCACTCTGGATCTCTCTCTGTATCTCACACTGTATCTCTCTCTGTATCTCCCTCTGTCTGTCTCGCTATGTATCTCTCGCTGTATCTATCTCTGTATCTCTCCCTGTCTCATCTCTGTATCTCTCTCTCTATCACTCCCTGTATCTATCTCTGTATCTCCCTCTCTATCTCTCTCTCTGTACCTTTCTCTGTCTCTCTCTCCGTATCTCTCTTTCTCGGTAACTCCGCCTGTCTCTCTCCCTCTCTGTATCTCTACCTGTACCTCTCTATGCATCTCTCTCTCTGTATCTCTCTCTGTATCACTCTGCCCCTGTCTTTGTATCTCTCTCTGTATCTCTCTCTGTATCTCTCTGCCTCTGTCTCTGTATCTCTCTCTGTATCTATATCTGTATCTATCTCTGTATCTCTCTGTGTATCACTCCCTGTATCTATCTCTGTATCTCCCTCTCTATCTCTCTCTCTGTACCTTTCTCTGTCTCTCTCTCTGTATCTCTCTTTCTCGGTATCTCCGCCTGTCTCTCTCCCTCTCTGTATCTCTACCTGTACCTCTCTATGCATCTCTCTCTCTGTATCTCCCTCTGTATCTCTCTGCCCCTGTCTTTGTATCTCTCTCTGTATCTCTCTGCCTCTGTCTCTGTATCTCTCTCTGTATCTATATCTGTATCTCTCTCTGTATCTCTCTGTGTATCACTCTCTGTATCTCCCTCTGTGTCTCTCTGTGTATCACTCTCTGTATCTCTCTCTGTATCTCTCTGTGTATCACTCTCTGTATCTCCCTCTGTGTCTCTCTGCCTCTGCCTCTGTATCTATGTCTGTATCTCGCTCTGTATCTCTCAGTCTCGGTACCGCTCTCTGGATTTCTCTCACCATCTCTCTCTGTGTCTCCTTCTGTATCTCTCTCTCGGTATCTCTTTCTGTTTCTCTCTCTGTCTCTCCCTCTGTATCTCCCTCTGTATTTCTCTCTATGTATCTCCCTCTGTATCTCTCACTGTATCTCACTCTGTATCTCTCTCTGTACCTCACTCTGTACCTCTCTCTGTATCTCCATCTGTATCTCCCTCTGTCTCTCTCTCTCTATCTCGCTCTGTATCTCCATCTGTATCTCTCTCTGTCTCTCTCTTTGTATCTCCCTCTGTATCTCCCTCTGTATCACTGTCTGTATCTCAGTCTGTATCGCTCTCGGTATCTCACTCTGTATCTCTCTGTGTATCCTCCTCTGTATCTCTCTCTGTATCTCACTCTGTATCTCGCTCTGTATCTCCATCTGTCTCTCTCGCTCTCTATCTCTCCCTGTATCTCTCTCTTATTCTCCCTCTGTATCACTCTCTCTGTCCTCTCCCTGTATCTCTCTCTGTTTCTTTCTGCCTGTACTCTCTCTGTATCTCTCTACTGTATCTCTCTCTGTCTCCCTCTCTCTGCATCTCTCCCTGTATCTCCCTCTGTCTCTCTCTCTGTATCTCTCTCTGTATCGCTCTCGGTCACTCTCTCTGTATCTCTCTCTGTATCTATCTTTGTATCGCTCTCTGTAGCTCTCTCTGTATCTCTCTCTATATTTCCCACTGTCGCTGTGACTATATGTCTCTGTATCTTATTCTGTATCGTTCTCTGTATCTCTCTCTGTATCTCTCTCTGTATTTGTCTCTGTATCTCTCTCTGTCTCCCTCTGTCTCCCTCTGTATCTCTCTCTGTATCTCTCTCTGTATCTCACTCTCAGTCTCTCTCTCTGTATCTCTCTCTGTATCTCCCTCTGTATCTCCCTCTCGGTATCTCTCTCTGCATCTCACTCTGTATCGCCCCCTGTATCTCCCTTTGTATCTCTCTCTCTCTGTATCTCCCTCTGTAGGACTCTCAGTTTCTCACTCTGTATCTCTCCCTGGATCTCACTCTGTATCTCTCTCTGTGTCTCCCTCTGTATCTCCCTCTGTATATCTCACTCTGTATCTCTCTCTCTCTCTCTGTATCTCACTCTGTATCTCTCGCTGCATCGCTATCTGTATTTCGCTCTCTGCATCTCTATCTGTCTCTCTCTCTGTATCTCTCTGCCTTTGTCTCTGTAACTCTCTCTGTATCTCTCTCTCTATCTCTCACTGTATCTCTCTCCACACCTCTCCCTGTAACTATCTCTGTATCTCGCTCTGTCACTCTGTAACTCTCCCTGTACGTCCCTCTGTATCTATCTCTCGGTATCTCTCTCTGTATCTGTCTCTCTCTATCTCTCTCTGTCTCTCTCTCTGTATCTCCCTTTGTATCTCTCTCTGTATCTCTCTCTGTATCTCTCCCTGTATCTCCCTGTGTATCTCTCTGTGTATCTCCCTCTGTATCTCTCTCTGTGTATCTCTCTCTGTGTCGATCCCTCTGTGTATCTCTCTGTGTATCTCTATCTGAATCTCTCTCTGTATCACTCCCTGTATCTGAGTCTGTATCTCTCTTTGTATCTCGCTGTGTATCTCGCTGTTTATCTCTCTGTGTATCTCTATCTGAATCTCTCTCTGTATCTCCCGCTGTATCTGAGTCTGTATCTCTATCTGTATTTCACTCTGTATCTCTCACTGAATCTCTCTCTCGTTCTCTCTCTGTATCTCACTCTGTATCTCTCTCGCGTTGTATCTCATTGTGTTCCTCTGTGTATTCATTTCTGTATTCCACCCTGTAGACCTCTCCTGTTGAATCTCTCTCGCTCTCTATCTCTCTCTGTATCTCTCTCTGTAACTCTCTCTGTATCTCACTGTGCATCTCTCTGTGTATCTCTCTCTGCATCTCTCTCTGTAACTCTCTCTGTATCTCTCTGTGCATCTCTCTGTGTATCTCTCTCTGTATCTCTCTCTCTATCTCCCTCTCTGTAACTCTCTGCCTCTGTCACTGTATCTCTCTCTGTAACTCTCTCTGTATGTCTCTCTGTTTCTCTCTGTCTGCATTCTCTCTGTCTCTCTCTCTGTATCTCTCTCTGCCTCTCTCTCTGTATCTCTCCCTGTATCTCCCTCTGTCTCTCTCTCTGTATCTCTCGCTGTACCTCTCTCTGTCTCTCTCGCTGTCTCTCTCTGTATCTCTCTCTGTATGATTCTCTGTAGCTCTCTCTGTATCTCTCTCTGTATTTCTCACTGTCGCTGTGTCTCTCTGTCTCTGTATCTTACTCTGTATTGTTCTCTCTATCTCTCTGTATCTCACTCTGTATCTCTCTCTGTATCTCACTCTGTATCGCTCTCTGTGTCTCCCTCTGTATCTCCCTCTGTATCTCTCTCACTGTATCACTCTCTGTATCTCTCTATGTATCTCCCTCTGTATCTCTCTCTGTATCTCACTCTGTATCTCGCTCTGTATCTCCATCTGTCTCTCTCGCTCTCTATCTCTCTCTGTATATCTCTCTTATTCTCCCTCTGTATCACTCTCTCTGTCCTCCTCCTGTATCTCTCTCTGTTTCTCTCTGCCTGTACACTCTCTGTATCTCTCTCTCTATCTCTCCCTGTATCTCCCTCTGTCTATCTCTCTATATCTCTCTCTGTATCTCTCTCGATCTCTCTATCTGTATCTCTCTCTGTATCTCGCTCTGTATCTCTCTCTGTGTCTCCCTCTGTATCTCCCTCTGTATCTCCCTCTCTCTGTATCTCTCTCTGTATCTCTCTCTCTCTATCTCACTCTGTATATCTCTCTGTATCTCACACTGTATCTCTCTCTGTATCTCCCTCTGTCTGTCTCGCTATGGATCTCTCGCTGTATCTATCTCTGTTCTCTCCCTGTATCTCTCTATGTATCTCCCGCTGTATCTCTCTCTGTATCTCTCTCTGTATCTCTCTCTCTATCTCTCCCTGTATCTATCTCTGTTCTCTCCCTCTCTATCTCTCTCTCTGTATCTCTCTCTGTATCTCCCTCTGTACCTCTCTTTCTCGGTATCTCCGCCTGTCTCTCTCCCTCTCTGTATATCTATCTGTACCTCCCTATGCATCTCTCTCTGTATCTCTCTCTGTATCTCTCTGCCCCTGTCTTTATATCTCTCTCTGTATCTCTCTCTGTATCTCTCTGCCTCTGTCTCTGTATCTCTCTCTGTACCTCACGCTGTCTCTCTCGCTGTCTCTCTCTGTATCTCTCTCTGTATGATTCTCTGTAGCTCTCTCTGTATCTCTCTCTGTACTTTTCACTGTCGCTGTGTCTCTCTGTCTCTGTATCTTACTCTGTATTGTTCTCTCTATCTCTCTGTATCTCACTCTGTATCTCTCTCTGTATCTCACTCTGTATCGCTCTCTGTGTCTCCCTCTGTATCTCCCTCTGTATCTCTCTCACTGTATCACTCTCTGTATCTCTCTATCTATCTCCCTCTGTGTCTCTCTCTCTGTATCTCACTCTGTATCTCGCTCTGTATCTCCATCTGTCTCTCTCGCTCTCTATCTCTCTCTGTATCTCACACTGTATCTCTCTTTGTATCTCCCTCTGTCTGTCTCGCTATGTATCTCTCGCTGTATCTATCTCTGTATCTCTCCCTGTATCTCTCTCTGTATCTCTCTCTGTATCTCCCTCTGTATCTATCTCTGTATCTCTCTCTGTATCTCTCTCTCTATCTCTCCCTGTATCTCTCTCTGTATCTCCCTCTCTATCTCTCTCTCTGTACCTTTCTCTGTCTCTCTCTCTGTATCTCTCTTTCTCGGTATCTCCGCCTGTCTCTCTCCCTCTCTGTATCTCTATCTGTACCTCTCTATGCATCTCTCTCTGTATCTCTCTCTGTATCTCTCTGCCCCTGTCTTTGTATCTCTCTCTGAACCTCTCTTTGTAAATCTCTCTCTGTATCTCTCTCTGTATCTCCCTCTGTATCTCTCTCTGAATCTCCCTCTGTATACCCCCTGTATCGCTCTCTGTATCTCTCTGCCTCTGTCTCTGTATCTCTCTCTGTTTCTCTCTCTGTATCTCTCTCTCTGTATCTCTCTCTGCATCTCTCTCGCGTTGTATCTCTCTGTATTCCTCTCTGTATACCTCTCGCGTTGAAGCACTCTCGCTCTCTATCTCCCTCTGTATCTCTCTGTGTATATCTCTCTGTGTCTGAGTCTGTATCTCTCTGTGTATCTCCCTGTGTATCTCTCTGTGTATCTCTCTGTGTATCTCCATTTGAATCTCTCTCTGTATCTGAGTCTGTATCTCTCTCTGTATCTCACTCTGTATCTCTCACTGAATCTCTCTCTCGTTCTCTCTCTGTATCTCTCTCGCGTTGTATCTCATTGTGTTCCTCTGTGTATTCATTTCTGTATTCCACCCTGTATACCTCTCCTGTTGAATCTCTCTCGCTCTCTATCTCACTCTGTATCTCTCACTGAATCTCTCTCTCGTTCTCTCTCTGTATCTCACTCTGTATCTCTCTCGCGTTGTATCTCATTGTGTTCCTCTGTGTATTCATTTCTGTATTCCACCCTGTAGACCTCTCCTGTTGAATCTCTCTCGCTCTCTATCTCTCTCTGTATCTCTCTCTGTAACTCTCTCTGTATCTCTCTGTGCATCTCTCTGTGTATCTCTCTCTGCATCTATCTCTGTAACTCTCTCTGTATCTCTCTGCGCATCTCTCTGTGTATCTCACTCTGTATCTCTCCCTCTCTCTCTCTCTGTATCTCTCTGCCTCTGTCACTGTATCTCTCTCTGTATCTCTCTCAGTAACTCTCTCTGTATGTCTCTCTGTTTCTCTCTGTCTGCATTCTATCTGTCTCTCTCTCTGTATCTCTCCCTGTATCTCCCTCTGTCTCTCTCTCTGTATCTATCGCTGTACCTCTATCTGTCTCTCTCGCTGTCTGTCTCTGTATCTCTCTCTGTATGATTCTCTGTAGCTCTCTCTGTATCGCTCTCTGTATCTCTCTGCCTCTGTCTCTGTATCTCTCTCTGTTTCTCTGTTTCTCTCTCTGTATCTCTCTCTCTGTATCTCTCTCTCTGTATCTCTCTCTGCATCTCTCTCGCGTTGTATCTCTCTGTATTCCTCTCTGTATTCCTCTCTGTATACCTCTCGCGTTGAATCTCTCTCGCTCTCTATCTCTCTCTGTATCTCTCTCTGTAACTCTCTCTGTATCTCTCTGTGCATCTCTCTGTGTATCTCTCTCTGCATCTCTCTCTGTAACTCTCTCTGTATCTCTCTGTGCATCTCTCTCTCTCTCCCTCTCTGTATCTCTCTGCCTCTGTCACTGTATCTCTCTCTGTAACTCTCTCTGTATGTCTCTCTGTTTCTCTCCCTGTATCTCCCTCTGTCTCTCTCTCTGTATCTCTCGCTGTAACTCACTCTGTCTCTCTCGCTGTCTCTCTCTGTATGATTCTCTGTAGCTCTCTCTGTATCTCTCTCTGTATTTCTCGCTGTCGCTGTGTCTCTCTGTCTCTGTATCTTACTCTGTATTGTTCTCTCTATCTCTCTGGATCTCACTCTGTATCTCTCTCTGTATCTCACTCTGTATCTCGCTCTGTATCTCCCTCTATCTGTCTCGCTATGTATCTCTCGCTGTATCTATCTCTGTATTTCTCCCTGTATCTCTCTCTGTATCTCTCTCTGTATCTCCCTCTGTATCTATCTCTATATCTCTCTCTGTATCTCTCTCGATCTCTCTCCCTGTATCTCTCTCTGTATCTCCCTCTCTATCTCTCTCTCTGTATCTCTCTCGATCTCTCTCTCTGTATCTCTCTCTGTATCTCACTCTGTATCTCTCTCTGTGTCTCCCTCTGTATCTCCCTCTGTATCTCTCTCTCTCTGTATCTCTCTCTGTATCTCTCTCTCTCTATCTCACTCTGTATCTGTCTCTGTATCTCACACTGTATGTCTCTCTGTATCTCCCTCTGTCTGTCTCGCTATGTATCTCTCGCTGTATCTCTCCCTGTATCTCTCTCTGTATCTCTCTCTGTATCTCCCTCTGTATCTATCTCTATATCTCTCTCTGTTTCTCTCTCGATCTCTCTCCCTGCATCTCTCTCTGTATCTCCCTCTCTATCTCTCTCTCTGTACCTTTCTCTGTCTCTCTCTCTGTATCTCTCTTTCTCGGTATCTCCGCCTGTCTCTCTCCCTCTCTGTATCTCTATCTGTACCTCTCTATGCATATCTCTCTGTATCTCTCTCTGTATCTCTCTGCCCCTGTCTTTTTATCTCTCTCTGTATCTCTCTCTGTATCTCTCTCCCTCTCTCTCTGTATCTCTCTCTGTATGATTCTCTGTAGCTCTCTCTGTATCTCTCTCTGTATTTCTCACTGTCGCTGTGTCTCTCTGTCTCTGTATCTTACTCTGTATTGATCTCTCTATCTCTCTGTATCTCAGTCTGTATCTCTCTCTGTATCTCACTCTGTATCGCTCTCTGTGTCTCCCTCTGTATCTCCCTCTGTATCTCTCTCACTGTATCACTCTCTGTATCTCTCTATGTATCTCCCTCTGTGTCTCTCTCTGTATCTCACTCTGTATCTCGCTCTGTATCTCCATCTGTCTCTCTCGCTCTCTATCTCTCGCTGTATATCTCTCTTATTCTCCCTCTGTATCACTCTCTCTGTCCTCTCCCTGTATCTCTCTCTGTTTCTCTCTGCCTGTACACTCTCTGTATCTCTCTCTCTCTATCTCTCCCTGTATCTCCCTCTGTCTCTCTCTCTGTATCTCTCTCTGTATCTCTCTCGATCTCTCTCTGGGTATCTCTCTCTGTATATCATTCCGTATCTCTCTCTGTGTCTCCCTCTGTATCTCCCTCTGTATCTCTCTCTCTGTATCTCTCTCTGTATCTCTCTCTCTCTATCTCACTCTGTATCTCTCTCTGTATCTCACACTGTATCTCTCTCTGTATCTCCCTCTGTCTGTCTCGCTATGTATCTCTCGCTGTATCCATCTCTGTATCTCTCCCTGTATCTCTCACTGTATCTCTCTCTCTATCTCTCCCTGTATCTATCTCTGTATCTCCCTCTCTATCTCTCTCTCTGTACCTTTCTCTGTCTCTCTCTCTGTATCTCTCTTTCTCGGTATCTCCGCCTGTCTCTCTACCTCTCTGTATCTCTCCCTGGATCTCACTCTGTATCTCTCTCTGTGTCTCCCTCTGTATCTCCCTCTGTATATCTCACTCTGTATCTCTCTCTCTCTCTCTGTATCTCACTCTGTATCTCTCGCTGCATCGCTATCTGTATTTCGCTCTCTGCATCTCTATCTGTCTCTCTCTCTGTATCTCTCTGCCTTTGTCTCTGTAACTCTCTCTGTATCTCTCTCTCTATCTCTCACTGTATCTCTCTCCACACCTCTCCCTGTAACTATCTCTGTATCTCGCTCTGTCACTCTGTAACTCTCCCTGTACGTCCCTCTGTATCTATCTCTCGGTATCTCTCTCTGTATCTGTCTCTCTCTATCTCTCTCTGTCTCTCTCTCTGTATCTCCCTTTGTATCTCTCTCTGTATCTCTCTCTGTATCTCTCCCTGTATCTCCCTGTGTATCTCTCTGTGTATCTCCCTCTGTATCTCTCTCTGTGTATCTCTCTCTGTGTCGATCCCTCTGTGTATCTCTCTGTGTATCTCTATCTGAATCTCTCTCTGTATCACTCCCTGTATCTGAGTCTGTATCTCTCTTTGTATCTCGCTGTGTATCTCGCTGTTTATCTCTCTGTGTATCTCTATCTGAATCTCTCTCTGTATCTCCCGCTGTATCTGAGTCTGTATCTCTATCTGTATTTCACTCTGTATCTCTCACTGAATCTCTCTCTCGTTCTCTCTCTGTATCTCACTCTGTATCTCTCTCGCGTTGTATCTCATTGTGTTCCTCTGTGTATTCATTTCTGTATTCCACCCTGTAGACCTCTCCTGTTGAATCTCTCTCGCTCTCTATCTCTCTCTGTATCTCTCTCTGTAACTCTCTCTGTATCTCACTGTGCATCTCTCTGTGTATCTCTCTCTGCATCTCTCTCTGTAACTCTCTCTGTATCTCTCTGTGCATCTCTCTGTGTATCTCTCTCTGTATCTCTCTCTCTATCTCCCTCTCTGTAACTCTCTGCCTCTGTCACTGTATCTCTCTCTGTAACTCTCTCTGTATGTCTCTCTGTTTCTCTCTGTCTGCATTCTCTCTGTCTCTCTCTCTGTATCTCTCTCTGCCTCTCTCTCTGTATCTCTCCCTGTATCTCCCTCTGTCTCTCTCTCTGTATCTCTCGCTGTACCTCTCTCTGTCTCTCTCGCTGTCTCTCTCTGTATCTCTCTCTGTATGATTCTCTGTAGCTCTCTCTGTATCTCTCTCTGTATTTCTCACTGTCGCTGTGTCTCTCTGTCTCTGTATCTTACTCTGTATTGTTCTCTCTATCTCTCTGTATCTCACTCTGTATCTCTCTCTGTATCTCACTCTGTATCGCTCTCTGTGTCTCCCTCTGTATCTCCCTCTGTATCTCTCTCACTGTATCACTCTCTGTATCTCTCTATGTATCTCCCTCTGTATCTCTCTCTGTATCTCACTCTGTATCTCGCTCTGTATCTCCATCTGTCTCTCTCGCTCTCTATCTCTCTCTGTATATCTCTCTTATTCTCCCTCTGTATCACTCTCTCTGTCCTCCTCCTGTATCTCTCTCTGTTTCTCTCTGCCTGTACACTCTCTGTATCTCTCTCTCTATCTCTCCCTGTATCTCCCTCTGTCTATCTCTCTATATCTCTCTCTGTATCTCTCTCGATCTCTCTATCTGTATCTCTCTCTGTATCTCGCTCTGTATCTCTCTCTGTGTCTCCCTCTGTATCTCCCTCTGTATCTCCCTCTCTCTGTATCTCTCTCTGTATCTCTCTCTCTCTATCTCACTCTGTATATCTCTCTGTATCTCACACTGTATCTCTCTCTGTATCTCCCTCTGTCTGTCTCGCTATGGATCTCTCGCTGTATCTATCTCTGTTCTCTCCCTGTATCTCTCTATGTATCTCCCGCTGTATCTCTCTCTGTATCTCTCTCTGTATCTCTCTCTCTATCTCTCCCTGTATCTATCTCTGTTCTCTCCCTCTCTATCTCTCTCTCTGTATCTCTCTCTGTATCTCCCTCTGTACCTCTCTTTCTCGGTATCTCCGCCTGTCTCTCTCCCTCTCTGTATATCTATCTGTACCTCCCTATGCATCTCTCTCTGTATCTCTCTCTGTATCTCTCTGCCCCTGTCTTTATATCTCTCTCTGTATCTCTCTCTGTATCTCTCTGCCTCTGTCTCTGTATCTCTCTCTGTACCTCACGCTGTCTCTCTCGCTGTCTCTCTCTGTATCTCTCTCTGTATGATTCTCTGTAGCTCTCTCTGTATCTCTCTCTGTACTTTTCACTGTCGCTGTGTCTCTCTGTCTCTGTATCTTACTCTGTATTGTTCTCTCTATCTCTCTGTATCTCACTCTGTATCTCTCTCTGTATCTCACTCTGTATCGCTCTCTGTGTCTCCCTCTGTATCTCCCTCTGTATCTCTCTCACTGTATCACTCTCTGTATCTCTCTATCTATCTCCCTCTGTGTCTCTCTCTCTGTATCTCACTCTGTATCTCGCTCTGTATCTCCATCTGTCTCTCTCGCTCTCTATCTCTCTCTGTATCTCACACTGTATCTCTCTTTGTATCTCCCTCTGTCTGTCTCGCTATGTATCTCTCGCTGTATCTATCTCTGTATCTCTCCCTGTATCTCTCTCTGTATCTCTCTCTGTATCTCCCTCTGTATCTATCTCTGTATCTCTCTCTGTATCTCTCTCTCTATCTCTCCCTGTATCTCTCTCTGTATCTCCCTCTCTATCTCTCTCTCTGTACCTTTCTCTGTCTCTCTCTCTGTATCTCTCTTTCTCGGTATCTCCGCCTGTCTCTCTCCCTCTCTGTATCTCTATCTGTACCTCTCTATGCATCTCTCTCTGTATCTCTCTCTGTATCTCTCTGCCCCTGTCTTTGTATCTCTCTCTGAACCTCTCTTTGTAAATCTCTCTCTGTATCTCTCTCTGTATCTCCCTCTGTATCTCTCTCTGAATCTCCCTCTGTATACCCCCTGTATCGCTCTCTGTATCTCTCTGCCTCTGTCTCTGTATCTCTCTCTGTTTCTCTCTCTGTATCTCTCTCTCTGTATCTCTCTCTGCATCTCTCTCGCGTTGTATCTCTCTGTATTCCTCTCTGTATACCTCTCGCGTTGAAGCACTCTCGCTCTCTATCTCCCTCTGTATCTCTCTGTGTATATCTCTCTGTGTCTGAGTCTGTATCTCTCTGTGTATCTCCCTGTGTATCTCTCTGTGTATCTCTCTGTGTATCTCCATTTGAATCTCTCTCTGTATCTGAGTCTGTATCTCTCTCTGTATCTCACTCTGTATCTCTCACTGAATCTCTCTCTCGTTCTCTCTCTGTATCTCTCTCGCGTTGTATCTCATTGTGTTCCTCTGTGTATTCATTTCTGTATTCCACCCTGTATACCTCTCCTGTTGAATCTCTCTCGCTCTCTATCTCACTCTGTATCTCTCACTGAATCTCTCTCTCGTTCTCTCTCTGTATCTCACTCTGTATCTCTCTCGCGTTGTATCTCATTGTGTTCCTCTGTGTATTCATTTCTGTATTCCACCCTGTAGACCTCTCCTGTTGAATCTCTCTCGCTCTCTATCTCTCTCTGTATCTCTCTCTGTAACTCTCTCTGTATCTCTCTGTGCATCTCTCTGTGTATCTCTCTCTGCATCTATCTCTGTAACTCTCTCTGTATCTCTCTGCGCATCTCTCTGTGTATCTCTCTCTGTATCTCTCCCTCTCTCTCTCTCTGTATCTCTCTGCCTCTGTCACTGTATCTCTCTCTGTATCTCTCTCAGTAACTCTCTCTGTATGTCTCTCTGTTTCTCTCTGTCTGCATTCTATCTGTCTCTCTCTCTGTATCTCTCCCTGTATCTCCCTCTGTCTCTCTCTCTGTATCTATCGCTGTACCTCTATCTGTCTCTCTCGCTGTCTGTCTCTGTATCTCTCTCTGTATGATTCTCTGTAGCTCTCTCTGTATCGCTCTCTGTATCTCTCTGCCTCTGTCTCTGTATCTCTCTCTGTTTCTCTGTTTCTCTCTCTGTATCTCTCTCTCTGTATCTCTCTCTCTGTATCTCTCTCTGCATCTCTCTCGCGTTGTATCTCTCTGTATTCCTCTCTGTATTCCTCTCTGTATACCTCTCGCGTTGAATCTCTCTCGCTCTCTATCTCTCTCTGTATCTCTCTCTGTAACTCTCTCTGTATCTCTCTGTGCATCTCTCTGTGTATCTCTCTCTGCATCTCTCTCTGTAACTCTCTCTGTATCTCTCTGTGCATCTCTCTCTCTCTCCCTCTCTGTATCTCTCTGCCTCTGTCACTGTATCTCTCTCTGTAACTCTCTCTGTATGTCTCTCTGTTTCTCTCCCTGTATCTCCCTCTGTCTCTCTCTCTGTATCTCTCGCTGTAACTCACTCTGTCTCTCTCGCTGTCTCTCTCTGTATGATTCTCTGTAGCTCTCTCTGTATCTCTCTCTGTATTTCTCGCTGTCGCTGTGTCTCTCTGTCTCTGTATCTTACTCTGTATTGTTCTCTCTATCTCTCTGGATCTCACTCTGTATCTCTCTCTGTATCTCACTCTGTATCTCGCTCTGTATCTCCCTCTATCTGTCTCGCTATGTATCTCTCGCTGTATCTATCTCTGTATTTCTCCCTGTATCTCTCTCTGTATCTCTCTCTGTATCTCCCTCTGTATCTATCTCTATATCTCTCTCTGTATCTCTCTCGATCTCTCTCCCTGTATCTCTCTCTGTATCTCCCTCTCTATCTCTCTCTCTGTATCTCTCTCGATCTCTCTCTCTGTATCTCTCTCTGTATCTCACTCTGTATCTCTCTCTGTGTCTCCCTCTGTATCTCCCTCTGTATCTCTCTCTCTCTGTATCTCTCTCTGTATCTCTCTCTCTCTATCTCACTCTGTATCTGTCTCTGTATCTCACACTGTATGTCTCTCTGTATCTCCCTCTGTCTGTCTCGCTATGTATCTCTCGCTGTATCTCTCCCTGTATCTCTCTCTGTATCTCTCTCTGTATCTCCCTCTGTATCTATCTCTATATCTCTCTCTGTTTCTCTCTCGATCTCTCTCCCTGCATCTCTCTCTGTATCTCCCTCTCTATCTCTCTCTCTGTACCTTTCTCTGTCTCTCTCTCTGTATCTCTCTTTCTCGGTATCTCCGCCTGTCTCTCTCCCTCTCTGTATCTCTATCTGTACCTCTCTATGCATCTCTCTCTGTATCTCTCTCTGTATCTCTCTGCCCCTGTCTTTTTATCTCTCTCTGTATCTCTCTCTGTATCTCTCTCCCTCTCTCTCTGTATCTCTCTCTGTATGATTCTCTGTAGCTCTCTCTGTATCTCTCTCTGTATTTCTCACTGTCGCTGTGTCTCTCTGTCTCTGTATCTTACTCTGTATTGATCTCTCTATCTCTCTGTATCTCAGTCTGTATCTCTCTCTGTATCTCACTCTGTATCGCTCTCTGTGTCTCCCTCTGTATCTCCCTCTGTATCTCTCTCACTGTATCACTCTCTGTATCTCTCTATGTATCTCCCTCTGTGTCTCTCTCTGTATCTCACTCTGTATCTCGCTCTGTATCTCCATCTGTCTCTCTCGCTCTCTATCTCTCGCTGTATATCTCTCTTATTCTCCCTCTGTATCACTCTCTCTGTCCTCTCCCTGTATCTCTCTCTGTTTCTCTCTGCCTGTACACTCTCTGTATCTCTCTCTCTCTATCTCTCCCTGTATCTCCCTCTGTCTCTCTCTCTGTATCTCTCTCTGTATCTCTCTCGATCTCTCTCTGGGTATCTCTCTCTGTATATCATTCCGTATCTCTCTCTGTGTCTCCCTCTGTATCTCCCTCTGTATCTCTCTCTCTGTATCTCTCTCTGTATCTCTCTCTCTCTATCTCACTCTGTATCTCTCTCTGTATCTCACACTGTATCTCTCTCTGTATCTCCCTCTGTCTGTCTCGCTATGTATCTCTCGCTGTATCCATCTCTGTATCTCTCCCTGTATCTCTCACTGTATCTCTCTCTCTATCTCTCCCTGTATCTATCTCTGTATCTCCCTCTCTATCTCTCTCTCTGTACCTTTCTCTGTCTCTCTCTCTGTATCTCTCTTTCTCGGTATCTCCGCCTGTCTCTCTACCTCTCTGTATCTCTACCTGCACCTCTCTATGCATCTCTCTCTCTGTATCGCTCTCTGTATCTCTCTGCCCCTGTCTTTGTATCTCACTCTGTATCTCTCTCTGTATCTCTCTGCCTCTGTCTCTGTATCTCTCTCTGTATCTATATCAGTATCTATCTGTGTATCACTCTCTGTATCTCCCTCTGTGTCTCTCTGCCTCTGCCTCTGTATGTATCTCTGTATCTCTCTCTGTATCTATCTCTGTATCTCTCTGTGTATCACTCTCTGTATCTCCCTCTGTGTCTCTCTGCCTCTGCCTCTGTATCTATCTCTGTATCTCGCTCTGTATCTCTCTGTCTCGGTACCGCTCTCTGAATTTCTCTCACCATCTCTCTCTGTGTCTCCTTCTGTATCTCTCTCTCGGTATCTCTCTCTGTATCTCTCTCTGTCTCTCCCTCTGTATCTCCCTCTGTATTTCTCTCTATGTATCTCCCTCTGTATCTATCACTGTATCTCACTCTGTATCTCTCTCTGTACCTCACTATGTATCTCTCTCTGTATCTCCATCTGTATCTCCCTCTGTCTCGCTCTCTCTGTATATCGCTCTGTATCTCCATCTGTTTCTCTCTCTGTATCTCTCTTTGTATCTCCATCTGTATCTCACTCTGTATCACTGTCTGTATCTCAGTCTGTGTCGCTCTCGGTATCTCACTCTGTATCTCTCTCTGTGTCTCCCTCTATATCTCCCTCTGTATCTCTCTCTCTGAAACTCTCTGTGTATCTCTCTCTATCTATCTTACTCTGTATCTCTCTCTGTATCTCACACTGTATCTCTCTCTGTATCTCCCTGTATCTCCCTCTGTATCTATCTCTGTATCTCTCTCTGTATCTCTCTCTGTATCTCTCTTTGTATCTCCCTCTCTATCTCTCTCTCTGTACCTCTCTCTGTATCTCTCTCTCTGTATCTCTCTATGCATCTCTCTCTGTATCTCTCTCTGTATCTCTCTTTGTATCTCCCTCTCTATCTCTCTCTCTGTACCTCTCTCTGTATCTCTCTCTCTGTATCTCTCTATGCATCTCTCTCTGTATCTCTCTCTGTATCTCTCTGCCCCTGTCTTTGTATCTCTCTCTGTATCACTCTGCCTCTGTCTCTGTATCTCTCTCTGTATCTATATCTGTATCTCTCTGTGCATCTCTCTCTGTATCTCTCTCTGTATCTCTCTGCCTCTGTCTCTGTATCTCTCTCTGTATCTATATCTGTATTTATCTCAGTATCTCTCTGTGTATCTCTATCTGTATCTCTCTCTGTGTCTCTCTGTCTCTCTATCTCTCTCTGTCTCTCTCTCTGTATCTATATCTGTATCTATCTCTGTATCTCTCTCTGTATCTCTCTCTGTATCTCTCTCTGTATCTATATCTGTATCTATCTCTGTATCTCTCTGTGTATCTCTCTCTGTATCTCCCTCTGTGTATCTCTGCCTCTGTCTCTCTATCTATCTCTGTATCTCGCTCTGTATCTCTCTGTCTCGGTACCGCTCTCTGAATTTCTCTCTGTATCTCTCTCTGTGTCTCCTTCTGTATCTCTCTCTCGGTATCTCTCTCTCTTTCTCTCTCTGTCTCTCACTCTGTATCTCCCTGAGTATTTCTCTCTCTGTATCTCCCTCTGTATCTCTCACTGTATCTCACTCTTTATCTCTCTCTGTATCTCACTCTGTATCTCTCTCTGTATCTCCATCTGTATCTCCATCTGTATGTCTCTCTTTATCTCTCTCTGTATCTCCATATGAATCTCCCTCTGTATCTCACTCTGTGTCTCTCTCTGTATCTCCAGCTGTATCTCTCTCTGTATCTCTCTCTCTTTCTCTCTCTGTATCTCCATCTGTATATCCCTCTGTATCTCTCTCTCCGTATCTCTCTCCGTATCTCTCTCTCTGTATCTCCCTCTTTATCTCTCTCTATATCTCACTCTGTATCTCTCTCTGTATCTCGCTCTGTCTCTCTCGCACTGTATCTCTCCCTGTATCTCTCTCTGTATCACTATCTCTGTAGATCTCTCTGTATCTCTCTCTCTCTTTCTCTCTCTGTATCACTCCCTGTATCTCTCTTTGTTTTTCTCTCTGTGCGTATCTCTCTCTCTGTATCTCTCTCTGTCTCGATCTTTTTATCTCTCTCTGTATCTCTCTCCGTAACTCTCTCTACATCTCTCTCTGTATCTCTCTGCCCCTGTCTTTGTATCTCTCTCTGTATCTCTCTCTGTATCTCTCTGCCTCTGTCTCTGTATCTCTCAGTGCATCTCTCTCTGTATCTCTCTATGTATCTATATCTGTATCTCTCTCTGTATCTCCTTCTGTATTTGTCTCACGGTATCTCTCTCTGTATCTCTCTCTCCGTATCTCTCTCCGAATCTCTCTCTCTGTATCTCCCTCTTTATCTCTCTATAAAACTCACTCTGTATCTCTCTCTATATCTCCCTCTGTCTCTCTCGCTCTGTATCTCTCGCTGTATCTCTCTCTGTATATCTCTCTGTATCTCTCTCTCTCTGTATCTCTCTCTGTATCTCCTTCTGTATTTCTCTCACGGTATCTCTCTCTGTATCTCTCTCTCCGTATCTCTCTCCGAATCTCTCTCTCTGTATCTCCCTCTTGATCTCTCTATGTATCTCACTCTGTATCTCTCTCTGTATCTCCCTCTGTCTCTCTCGCTCTGTATCTCTCGCTGTATCTCTCTCTGTATATCACTCTGTATCTCTCTCTCTGTATCTCTCTCTGTATCTCCTTCTGTATCTCTCTCACGGTATCTCTCTCTGTATCTCTCTCTCCGTATATCTCTCCGAATCTCTCTCTGTATCTCCCTCTTTATCTCTCTATGAAACTCACTCTGTATCTATCTCTATATCTCCCTCTGTCTCTCTCGCTCTGTATCTCTCGCTGTATCTCTCTCTGTATATATCTCTGTATCTCTCTCTCTGTATCTCTCTCTGTATCTCTCCCTGTATCTCGCTCTGTGATTCTCTCTCTGTATCTCTCTGAATCTCTCTCTCAGTATCCCTCTCTGTCTCGCTCTCTTTATCTCTCTCTGTATCTCTCTCTGTATCTCTCTCTGTTTCTCTCTCTGTATCTCTCTGCCCCTGTCTTTGTATCTCTCTCTGTCTCGCTCTCTTTATCTCTCTTTGTATCTCTCTCTGTATCTCTCTCTCTGTAACTCTCTCTGTATCTCTCTCTCTGTAACTCTCTCTGTATCTCCATCTGTAACTCCCTCTGTCTCTCTCTCTGAATATCCCCCTGTATCTCCATCTGTATGTCTCTCTTTATCTCTCTCTGTATCTCACTCTGTGTCTCTCTCTGTATCTCCATCTGTATCTCTCTCTGTATCTCTCTCTCTTTCTCTCTCTGTATCTCCATCTGTATACCCCTCTGTATCTCTCTCTCCGTATCTCTCTCCGTATCTCTCTCTCTGTATCTCCCTCTTTATCTCTCCCTGTATCTCTCTCTGTATCACTATCTCTGTAGATCTCTCTGTATCTCTCTGTATCTCTCTCTCTGTATCTCTCTCTGTATCACTCCCTGTATCTCTCTCTGTTTTTCTCTCTGTGCGTATCTCTCTCTCTGTATCTCTCTCTGTCTCGATCTTTTTATCTCTCTCTCTGTATCTCTCTCCGTATCTCTCTCTGCATCTCTCTCTGTATCTCTCTGCCCCTGTCTTTGCATCTCTCTCTGTATCTCTCTCTGTATCTCTCTGCCTCTGTCTCTGTATCTCTCAGTGCATCTCTCTCTGTATCTCTCTATGTATCTATATCTGTATCTCTCTCTGTATCTCCTTCTGTATTTGTCTTACGGTATCTCTCTCTGTATCTCTCTCTCCGTATCTCTCTCCGAATCTCTCTCTCTGTATCTCCCTCTTTATCTCTCTTTAAAACTCACTCTGTATCTCTCTCTATACCTCCCTCTGTCTCTCTCGCTCTGTATCTCTCGCTGTATCTCTCTCTGTATATCTCTCTGTATCTCTCTCTCTCTGTATCTCTCTCTGTATCTCCTTCTGTATTTCTCTCACGGTATCTCTCTCTGTATCTCTCTCTCCGTATCTCTCTCCGAATCTCTCTCTCTGTATCTCCCTCTTGATCTCTCTATGTATCTCACTCTGTATCTCTCTCTGTATCTCCCTCTGTCTCTCTCGCTCTGTATCTCTCGCTGTATCTCTCTCTGTATATCTCTCTGTATCTCTCTCTCTGTATCTCTCTCTGTATCTCCTTCTGTATCTCTCTCACGGTATCTCTCTCTGTATCTCTCTCTCCGTATATCTCTCCGAATCTCTCTCTCTGTATCACCCTCTTTATCTCTCTATGAAACTCACTCTGTATCTCTCTCTATATCTCCCTCTATCTCTCTCGCTCTGTATCTCTCGCTGTATCTCTCTCTGTATATCTCTCTGTATCTCTCTCTCTGTATCTCTCTCTGTATCTCTCCCTGTATCTCGCTCTGTGATTCTCTCTCTGTATCTCTCTGAATCTCTCTCTCTGTATCCCTCTCTGTCTCGCTCTCTTTATCTCTCTCTGTATCTCTCTCTGTATCTCTCTCTGTTTCTCTCTCTGTATCTCTCTGCCCCTGTCTTTGTATCTCTCTCTGTCTCGCTCTCTTTATCTCTCTTTGTATCTCTCTCTGTATCTCTCTCTCTGTAACTCTCTCTGTATCTCTCTCTCTGTATCTCTCTGTATCTCCATCTGTATCTCTCTCTGTATCGCTCTCTGTAGCACTCTCTCTATCTCTCTCTGTATTTCTCACAGTCGCTGTGTTTCTCTGTCTCTGCATCTTACTCTGAATCGTTCTCTCTATCTCTCTGTATATCTCTCTATATCTCTCTGTATCTGTCTCTCGGTATCTCTCTCTGTATCTCTCTCAGTCTCCCTCTGTATCTCTCTCTGTATCTCTCTGTGCATCTCTCTGTGTATCTCTCTCTGCATCTATCTCTGTAACTCTCTCTGTATCTCTCTGCGCATCTCTCTGTGTATCTCTCTCTGTATCTCTCCCTCTCTCTCTCTCTGTATCTCTCTGCCTCTGTCACTGTATCTCTCTCTGTATCTCTCTCAGTAACTCTCTCTGTATGTCTCTCTGTTTCTCTCTGTCTGCATTCTATCTGTCTCTCTCTCTGTATCTCTCCCTGTATCTCCCTCTGTCTCTCTCACTGTATCTATCGCTGTACCTCTATCTGTCTCTCTCGCTGTCTGTCTCTGTATCTCTCTCTGTATGATTCTCTGTAGCTCTCTCTGTATCGCTCTCTGTATCTCTCTGCCTCTGTCTCTGTATCTCTCTCTGTTTCTCTGTTTCTCTCTCTGTATCTCTCTCTCTGTATCTCTCTCTCTGTATCTCTCTCTGCATCTCTCTCGCGTTGTATCTCTCTGTATTCCTCTCTGTATTCCTCTCTGTATACCTCTCGCGTTGAATCTCTCTCGCTCTCTATCTCTCTCTGTATCTCTCTCTGTAACTCTCTCTGTATCTCTCTGTGCATCTCTCTGTGTATCTCTCTCTGCATCTCTCTCTGTAACTCTCTCTGTATCACTCTGTGCATCTCTATCTCTCTCCCTCTCTGTATCTCTCTGCCTCTGTCACTGTATCTCTCTCTGTAACTCTCTCTGTATGTCTCTCTGTTTCTCTCCCTGTATCTCCCTCTGTCTCTCTCTCTGTATCTCTCGCTGTAACTCACTCTGTCTCTCTCGCTGTCTCTCTCTGTATGATTCTCTGTAGCTCTCTCTGTATCTCTCTCTGTATTTCTCGCTGTCGCTGTGTCTCTCTGTCTCTGTATCTTACTCTGTATTGTTCTCTCTATCTCTCTGGATCTCACTCTGTATCTCTCTCTGTATCTCACTCTGTATCTCGCTCTGTATCTCCCTCTATCTGTCTCGCTATGTATCTCTCGCTGTATCTATCTCTGTATTTCTCCCTGTATCTCTCTCTGTATCTCTCTCTGTATCTGCCTCTGTATCTATCTCTATATCTCTCTCTGTATCTCTCTCGATCTCTCTCCCTGTATCTCTCTCTGTATCTCCCTCTCTATCTCTCTCTCTGTATCTCTCTCGATCTCTCTCTCTGTATCTCTCTCTGTATCTCACTCTGTATCTCTCTCTGTGTCTCCCTCTGTATCTCCCTCTGTATCTCTCTCTCTCTGTATCTCTCTCTGTATCTCTCTCTCTCTATCTCACTCTGTATCTGTCTCTGTATCTCACACTGTATGTCTCTCTGTATCTCCCTCTGTCTGTCTCGCTATGTATCTCTCGCTGTATCTCTCCCTGTATCTCTCTCTGTATCTCTCTCTGTATCTCCCTCTGTATCTGTCTCTATATCTCTCTCTGTTTCTCTCTCGATCTCTCTCCCTGCATCTCTCTCTGTATCTCCCTCTCTATCTCTCTCTCTGTACCTTTCTCTGTCTCTCTCTCTGTATCTCTCTTTCTCGGTATCTCCGCCTGACTCTCTCCCTCTCTGTATCTCTATCTGTACCTCTCTATGCATCTCTCTCTGTATCTCTCTCTGTATCTCTCTGCCCCTGTCTTTTTATCTCTCTCTGTATCTCTCTCTGTATCTCTCTCCCTCTCTCTCTGTATCTCTCTCTGTATGATTCTCTGTAGCTCTCTCTGTATCTCTCTCTGTATTTCTCACTGTCGCTGTGTCTCTCTGTCTCTGTATCTTACTCTGTATTGATCTCTCTATCTCTCTGTATCTCAGTCTGTATCTCTCTCTGTATCTCACTCTGTATCGCTCTCTGTGTCTCCCTCTGTATCTCCCTCTGTATCTCTCTCACTGTATCACTCTCTGTATCTCTCTATGTATCTCCCTCTGTGTCTCTCTCTGTATCTCACTCTGTATCTCGCTCTGTATCTCCATCTGTCTCTCTCGCTCTCTATCTCTCGCTGTATATCTCTCTTATTCTCCCTCTGTATCACTCTCTCTGTCCTCTCCCTGTATCTCTCTCTGTTTCTCTCTGCCTGTACACTCTCTGTATCTCTCTCTCTCTATCTCTCCCTGTATCTCCCTCTGTCTCTCTCTCTGTATCTCTCTCTGTATCTCTCTCGATCTCTCTCTGGGTATCTCTCTCTGTATATCATTCCGTATCTCTCTCTGTGTCTCCCTCTGTATCTCCCTCTGTATCTCTCTCTCTGTATCTCTCTCTGTATCTCTCTCTCTCTATCTCACTCTGTATCTCTCTCTGTATCTCACACTGTATCTCTCTCTGTATCTCCCTCTGTCTGTCTCGCTATGTATCTCTCGCTGTATCCATCTCTGTATCTCTCCCTGTATCTCTCACTGTATCTCTCTCTCTATCTCTCCCTGTATCTATCTCTGTATCTCCCTCTCTATCTCTCTCTCTGTACCTTTCTCTGTCTCTCTCTCTGTATCTCTCTTTCTCGGTATCTCCGCCTGTCTCTCTACCTCTCTGTATCTCTACCTGCACCTCTCTATGCATCTCTCTCTCTGTATCGCTCTCTGTATCTCTCTGCCCCTGTCTTTGTATCTCACTCTGTATCTCTCTCTGTATCTCTCTGCCTCTGTCTCTGTATCTCTCTCTGTATCTATATCAGTATCTATCTGTGTATCTCTGTGTATCACTCTCTGTATCTCCCTCTGTGTCTCTCTGCCTCTGCCTCTGTATGTATCTCTGTATCTCTCTCTGTATCTATCTCTGTATCTCTCTGTGTATCACTCTCTGTATCTCCCTCTGTGTCTCTCTGCCTCTGCCTCTGTATCTATCTCTGTATCTCGCTCTGTATCTCTCTGTCTCGGTACCGCTCTCTGAATTTCTCTCACCATCTCTCTCTGTGTCTCCTTCTGTATCTCTCTCTCGGTATCTCTCTCTGTATCTCTCTCTGTCTCTCCCTCTGTATCTCCCTCTGTATTTCTCTCTATGTATCTCCCTCTGTATCTATCACTGTATCTCACTCTGTATCTCTCTCTGTACCTCACTATGTATCTCTCTCTGTATCTCCATCTGTATCTCCCTCTGTCTCGCTCTCTCTGTATATCGCTCTGTATCTCCATCTGTTTCTCTCTCTGTATCTCTCTTTGTATCTCCATCTGTATCTCACTCTGTATCACTGTCTGTATCTCAGTCTGTGTCGCTCTCGGTATCTCACTCTGTATCTCTCTCTGTGTCTCCCTCTATATCTCCCTCTGTATCTCTCTCTCTGAAACTCTCTGTGTATCTCTCTCTATCTATCTTACTCTGTATCTCTCTCTGTATCTCACACTGTATCTCTCTCTGTATCTCCCTGTATCTCCCTCTGTATCTATCTCTGTATCTCTCTCTGTATCTCTCTCTGTATCTCTCTTTGTATCTCCCTCTCTATCTCTCTCTCTGTACCTCTCTCTGTATCTCTCTCTCTGTATCTCTCTATGCATCTCTCTCTGTATCTCTCTCTGTATCTCTCTTTGTATCTCCCTCTCTATCTCTCTCTCTGTACCTCTCTCTGTATCTCTCTCTCTGTATCTCTCTATGCATCTCTCTCTGTATCTCTCTCTGTATCTCTCTGCCCCTGTCTTTGTATCTCTCTCTGTATCACTCTGCCTCTGTCTCTGTATCTCTCTCTGTATCTATATCTGTATCTCTCTGTGCATCTCTCTCTGTATCTCTCTCTGTATCTCTCTGCCTCTGTCTCTGTATCTCTCTCTGTATCTATATCTGTATTTATCTCAGTATCTCTCTGTGTATCTCTATCTGTATCTCTCTCTGTGTCTCTCTGTCTCTCTATCTCTCTCTGTCTCTCTCTCTGTATCTATATCTGTATCTATCTCTGTATCTCTCTCTGTATCTCTCTCTGTATCTATATCGGTATCTATCTCTGTATCTCTCTGTGTATCTCTCTCTGTATCTCCCTCTGTGTATCTCTGCCTCTGTCTCTCTATCTATCTCTGTATCTCGCTCTGTATCTCTCTGTCTCGGTACCGCTCTCTGAATTTCTCTCTGTATCTCTCTCTGTGTCTCCTTCTGTATCTCTCTCTCGGTATCTCTCTCTCTTTCTCTCTCTGTCTCTCACTCTGTATCTCCCTGAGTATTTCTCTCTCTGTATCTCCCTCTGTATCTCTCACTGTATCTCACTCTTTATCTCTCTCTGTATCTCACTCTGTATCTCTCTCTGTATCTCCATCTGTATCTCCATCTGTATGTCTCTCTTTATCTCTCTCTGTATCTCCATATGAATCTCCCTCTGTATCTCACTCTGTGTCTCTCTCTGTATCTCCAGCTGTATCTCTCTCTGTATCTCTCTCTCTTTCTCTCTCTGTATCTCCATCTGTATATCCCTCTGTATCTCTCTCTCCGTATCTCTCTCCGTATCTCTCTCTCTGTATCTCCCTCTTTATCTCTCTCTATATCTCACTCTGTATCTCTCTCTGTATCTCGCTCTGTCTCTCTCGCACTGTATCTCTCCCTGTATCTCTCTCTGTATCACTATCTCTGTAGATCTCTCTGTATCTCTCTCTCTCTTTCTCTCTCTGTATCACTCCCTGTATCTCTCTTTGTTTTTCTCTCTGTGCGTATCTCTCTCTCTGTATCTCTCTCTGTCTCGGTCTTTTTATCTCTCTCTGTATCTCTCTCCGTAACTCTCTCTACATCTCTCTCTGTATCTCTCTGCCCCTGTCTTTGTATCTCTCTCTGTATCTCTCTCTGTATCTCTCTGCCTCTGTCTCTGTATCTCTCAGTGCATCTCTCTCTGTATCTCTCTATGTATCTATATCTGTATCTCTCTCTGTATCTCCTTCTGTATTTGTCTCACGGTATCTCTCTCTGTATCTCTCTCTCCGTATCTCTCTCCGAATCTCTCTCTCTGTATCTCCCTCTTTATCTCTCTATAAAACTCACTCTGTATCTCTCTCTATATCTCCCTCTGTCTCTCTCGCTCTGTATCTCTCGCTGTATCTCTCTCTGTATATCTCTCTGTATCTCTCTCTCTCTGTATCTCTCTCTGTATCTCCTTCTGTATTTCTCTCACGGTATCTCTCTCTGTATCTCTCTCTCCGTATCTCTCTCCGAATCTCTCTCTCTGTATCTCCCTCTTGATCTCTCTATGTATCTCACTCTGTATCTCTCTCTGTATCTCCCTCTGTCTCTCTCGCTCTGTATCTCTCGCTGTATCTCTCTCTGTATATCACTCTGTATCTCTCTCTCTGTATCTCTCTCTGTATCTCCTTCTGTATCTCTCTCACGGTATCTCTCTCTGTATCTCTCTCTCCGTATATCTCTCCGAATCTCTCTCTGTATCTCACTCTTTATCTCTCTATGAAACTCACTCTGTATCTATCTCTATATCTCCCTCTGTCTCTCTCGCTCTGTATCTCTCGCTGTATCTCTCTCTGTATATCTCTCTGTATCTCTCTCTCTGTATCTCCCTCTGTATCTCTCCCTGTATCTCGCTCTGTGATTCTCTCTCTGTATCTCTCTGAATCTCCCTCTCAGTATCCCTCTCTGTCTCGCTCTCTTTATCTCTCTCTGTATCTCTCTCTGTATCTCTCTCTGTTTCTCTCTCTGTATCTCTCTGCCCCTGTCTTTGTATCTCTCTCTGTCTCGCTCTCTTTATCTCTCTTTGTATCTCTCTCTGTATCTCTCTCTCTGTAACTCTCTCTGTATCTCTCTCTCTGTAACTCTCTCTGTATCTCCATCTGTAACTCCCTCTGTCTCTCTCTCTGAATATCCCCCTGTATCTCCATCTGTATGTCTCTCTTTATCTCTCTCTGTATCTCACTCTGTGTCTCTCTCTGTATCTCCATCTGTATCTCTCTCTGTATCTCTCTCTCTTTCTCTCTCTGTATCTCCATCTGTATACCCCTCTGTATCTCTCTCTCCGTATCTCTCTCCGTATCTCTCTCTCTGTATCTCCCTCTTTATCTCTCCCTGTATCTCTCTCTGTATCACTATCTCTGTAGATCTCTCTGTATCTCTCTGTATCTCTCTCTCTATATCTCTCTCTGTATCACTCCCTGTATCTCTCTCTGTTTTTCTCTCTGTGCGTATCTCTCTCTCTGTATCTCTCTCTGTCTCGATCTTTTTATCTCTCTCTCTGTATCTCTCTCCGTATCTCTCTCTGCATCTCTCTCTGTTTCTCTCTGCCCCTGTCTTTGCATCTCTCTCTGTATCTCTCTCTGTATCTCTCTGCCTCTGTCTCTGTATCTCTCAGTGCATCTCTCTCTGTATCTCTCTATGTATCTATATCTGTATCTCTCTCTGTATCTCCTTCTGTATTTGTCTTACGGTATCTCTCTCTGTATCTCTCTCTCCGTATCTCTCTCCGAATCTCTCTCTCTGTATCTCCCTCTTTATCTCTCTTTAAAACTCACTCTGTATCTCTCTCTATACCTCCCTCTGTCTCTCTCGCTCTGTATCTCTCGCTGTATCTCTCTCTGTATATCTCTCTGTATCTCTCTCTCTCTGTATCTCTCTCTGTATCTCCTTCTGTATTTCTCTCACGGTATCTCTCTCTGTATCTCTCTCTCCGTATCTCTCTCCGAATCTCTCTCTCTGTATCTCCCTCTTGATCTCTCTATGTATCTCACTCTGTATCTCTCTCTGTATCTCCCTCTGTCTCTCTCGCTCTGTATCTCTCGCTGTATCTCTCTCTGTATATCTCTCTGTATCTCTCTCTCTGTATCTCTCTCTGTATCTCCTTCTGTATCTCTCTCACGGTATCTCTCTCTGTATCTCTCTCTCCGTATATCTCTCCGAATCTCTCTCTCTGTATCACCCTCTTTATCTCTCTATGAAACTCACTCTGTATCTCTCTCTATATCTCCCTCTATCTCTCTCGCTCTGTATCTCTCGCTGTATCTCTCTCTGTATATCTCTCTGTATCTCTCTCTCTGTATCTCTCTCTGTATCTCTCCCTGTATCTCGCTCTGTGATTCTCTCTCTGTATCTCTCTGAATCTCTCTCTGTATCCCTCTCTGTCTCGCTCTCTTTATCTCTCTCTGTATCTCTCTCTGTATCTCTCTCTGTTTCTCTCTCTGTATCTCTCTGCCCCTGTCTTTGTATCTCTCTCTGTCTCGCTCTCTTTATCTCTCTTTGTATCTCTCTCTGTATCTCTCTCTCTGTAACTCTCTCTGTATCTCTCTCTCTGTATCTCTCTGTATCTCCATCTGTATCTCTCTCTGTATCGCTCTCTGTAGCACTCTCTCTATCTCTCTCTGTATTTCTCACAGTCGCTGTGTTTCTCTGTCTCTGCATCTTACTCTGAATCGTTCTCTCTATCTCTCTGTATATCTCTCTATATCTCTCTGTATCTGTCTCTCGGTATCTCTCTCTGTATCTCTCTCAGTCTCCCTCTGTATCTCTCTCTGTATCTCTCTCTCTGTATATCTCTCTGTATCTCTCTCTGTATCTCACTCTGTATCTCTCTCTATGTATCTCTCTCTGTATCTCTCTCTCTCTGTATCTCCCTCCGTATTTCTCTCTTTATCTCACTTTCTATCTCCCTCTGTATCTCCCTCTGCATCTCTCTCTGTATCTCCCTCTGTATCTCTCTCTCTGTATCTCTCTCCATCCCTCTCACTGTAACTCACTCTGTCTCTCTCTTTGTATCTCTCTCTCTGCACTCTCTCTGTCTCTCTCTCTGTACCTCTCTCTGTCTCTCTCTCTGTACCTCTCCCTGTATTGCCCTCTGTCTCTCTCTCTGTATCGCTCTCTGTATCTCACTCTGTATCTCCCTCTGTGTCTTCCTCTGTATCTCTCTCTGTGTATCTCACTCTGTATCTCTCTCTGTATCTCCCTCTGTATCTCTCTCTCTCTGTATCTCTCTGAATCTCTCTCTCTGTATCTCTCTCCATCCCTCTCACTGTAACTCACTCTGTCTCTCTCTTTGTATCTCTCTCTCTGCACTCTCTCTGTCTCTCTCTCTGTACCTCTCTCTGTCTCTCTCTCTGTACCTTTCCCTGTATTTCCCTCTGTCTCTCTCTCTGTATCGCTCTCTGTATCTCACTCTGTATCTCTCTCTGTGTCTTCCTCTGTGTCTCTCTCTCTGAATCTCACTCTGTATCTCTCTCTGTATCTCGCACTGTATCGCTTTGTATCTCCCTCTGTTTCTCTCGATCTGTATCTCTCGCTGTATCGCTCTTTGTATCTCTCTCTCTCTCTCTGTATCTCTCTCAGTATCTGTCTCTGTATCTCTCTCTGTATCTCTCTCTCTGTCTCTGTGTATCTCTCTCTGTATCTCCCTCTGTATCTCCCTCTGTATTTCCCAATGTCGCTGTGTCTCTCTGTATCTTACTCTGTATCGTTCTCTCTCTCTCTGTATCTCTCTCTGTGTCTCCCTCTGTATCTCTCTCTGTGTCTTCCTCTGTGTCTCTCTCTCTGAATCTCACTCTGTATCTCTCTCTGTATCTCGCACTGTATCGCTTTGTATCTCCCTCTGTTTCTCTCGATCTGTATCTCTCGCTGTATCGCTCTTTGTATCTCTCTCTCTCTCTCTGTATCTCTCTCAGTATCTGTCTCTGTATCTCTCTCTGTATCTCTCTCTCTGTCTCTGTGTATCTCTCTCTGTATCTCCCTCTGTATCTCCCTCTGTATTTTCCAATGTCGCTGTGTCTCTCTGTATCTTACTCTGTATCGTTCTCTCTCTCTCTGTATCTCTCTCTGTGTCTCCCTCTGTATCTCCCTCTGTATATCTCTCTCTGTATCTCTCTCTCTCTTTATCTCACTCTGTATCTCTCGCTGCATCGCTATCTGTATTTCTCTCTCTGTATCACTATCTGTCTCTCTCTCTTTATCTCTCTGCCTTTGTCTCTGTATCTCTCTCGGTATCTCTCTCTCTATCTCTCACTGCATCTCTCTCCACACCTCTCCCTGTAACTATCTCTGTATCTCGCTCTGTTACTCTGTAACGCTCCCTGTACGTTCCTCTGTATCTATCTCTCGGTATCTCTCTCTATATCTGTCTCTCTCTATCTCTCTCTGTTTCTCTCTCTCTGTATCTCCCTTTGTATCTCTCTCTCTGTATCTCTCTCTGTATCTCTCCCTGTATCTCTCTGTGTATCTCTCTCTGTATCTCCCTCTGTATCTCTCTCTCTGTATCTCTCTCTCTGTCGATCTCTCTGTGTATCTCTCTGTGTATCTCTATCTGAATCTCTCTCTGTATCACTCCCTGTATCTGAGTCTGTATCTCTCTCTGTATCTAAGTCTGTATCTCTCTGTTTATCTCCCTGTGTATCTCGCTGTGTATCTCTCTGTGTATCTCTATCTGAATCTCTCTCTGTATCCCTCTCTGTATCTGAGTCTGTATCTCTCTCTGTATTTCACTCTGTATCTCTCACTGAATCTCTCTCTCGTTCTCTCTCTGTATCTCACTCTGTATCTCTCTCGCGTTGGATCTCATTGTGTTCCTCTGTGTATTCATTTCTGTATTCCACCCTGTATACCTCTCCTGTTGAATCTCTCTCGTTCTCTATCTCTCTCTGTATCTCTCTCTGGTATATCTCTCTGGATCTCTCTCTGTATCTTTCTCTGTAACTCTCTCTGTATCTCTCTGTGCATCTCTCTGTGTATCTCTCTCTGTATCTCTCTCTCTCTCTCTCTCCCTCTCTGTATCTCTCTGCCTCTGTCTCTGTATCTCTCTCTGTATCTCTCTCTGTAACTCTCTCTGTATGTCTCTCTGTTTCTCTCTGTCTGCACTCTCTCTGTCTCTCTCTCTGTATCTCTCTCTGTCTCTCTCTCTGTATCTCTCCCTGTATCTCCCTCTGTCTCTCTCTCTCTGTATCTCTCTCTGTACCTCTCTCTGTCTCTCTCGCTGTCTCTCTCTGTATCTCTCTCTGTATCGCTCTCTGTAGCTCTCTCTGTAGCTCTCTCTGTATTTCTCACTGTCGCTGTGTCTCTCTGTCTCTGTATCTTACTCTGTATTGTTCTCTCTATCTCTCTGTATCTCACTCTGTATCTCTCTCTGCATCTCACTTTGTATTGCTCTCTGTGTCGCCCTCTGTATCTCCCTCTGTATCTCCCTCTGTATCTCTATCACTGTATCACTCTCTGCATCTCTCTATGTATCTCCCTCTGTATCTCTCTCTGTATCTCACTCTGTATCTCGCTCTGTATCTCCATCTGTCTCTCTCGCTCTCTATCTCTCTCTGTATCTCTCTCTTATTCTCCCTCTGTATCACTCTCTCTGTTCTCTCCCTGTATCTCTCTCTGTTTCTCTCTGCCTGTACACTCTCTGTATCTCTCTCTCTGTCTCTCTCTCTGTCTCTCTCTCTATATTTCCCACTGTCGCTGTGTCTATACGTCTCTGTATCTTATTCTGTTTCGTTCTCTGTATCTCTCTGTATCTCTCTGTATCTATCTCTGTATCTGTCTCTGTATCTCTCTCTGTCTCCCTCTGTCTCCCTCTGTATCTCTCTCTGTATCTCTCTCTGTATCTCGCTCTCTGTCTCTCTCTCTGTATCTCTCTCTGTATCTCCCTCTGTATCTCCCTCTCGCTTTCTCTCTCTGCATCTCTCTCTGTATCTCCCTCTATATCTCCCTTTGTATCTCTCTCTCTCTGTATCTCCCTCTGTAGGACTCTCAGTTTATCACTCTGAATCTCTCTCTGTATCTCATTCTGTATCTCTCTGTGTCTCCCTCTGTATCTCCCTGTATATCTCTCTCTGTATCTCTCTCTCTCTGTATCTCACTCTGTATCTCTCGCTGCATCGCTCTCTGTATCTCTCTCTCTGCATCTCTCTCTCTGTATCTCTCTCTGCATTTCTCTCACTGTATCTCTATCTGTCTCTCTCTCTGTATCTCTCTGCCTCTGTCTCTGTATCTCTCTTTCTATCTCTCTCTCTATCTCTCACTGTATCTCTCTCCACACCTCTCCCTGTAACTATCTCTGTATCTCGATCTGTCACTCTGTAACTCTCCCTGTATCACCCTCTGTATCTCCCTCTATATCTCTCTCTGTATCTCCTTCTGTATCTCTCTCTGTATCTCCCTCTGTATCTCTCTCTGTATCGCTCTCTGTATCTCTCTCTCTCTATCTCTCTCTGTATCTCACTCTGTATCTACCTCTGTATCTCTCTGTATTCAGCACTGAGTGCTGAATTTGGTGCTTTTTGAGTGCTTTGGTAAGAGTTTGGTGACCGAGGGAGTATAAGGCTTCATTTTTATCTAAAGTTTAGTCTTTCTTTTATTTAGTTAATTAACTTAAAAGTTGCTGTTTGGTTTAGAAGAAGGTGAATTTTCAATCAGCTTTAAACAGGATTCTACTTGTAGGCACTTGCAGCTGGAGCTTGTTAATTAGTTAATTGGTTTAGGCCAGTTTTCAGAGGCTAGATTCACAGTATAAAAGTGATCCCCTACAGTGCAGACTTTGTTTGCACTGAGTGCTGAATTTGGTGCTTTTTGAGTGCGATAGTAAGAGTTTGGTGACCGAGGGAGTTAGGTGAGGAGGGAGTAAGGTGCTCCTTTCGTTTTGTTTCCGACATTTCCGCAAAGAGTGCGAAGAGAGCCAGGAATTTACAGAAAGTGTAGCTGACTGGGAGCAGAGTCGGAGGGCGGAGATCTAGTTAGTCCACAGGGCAGGTATATTCTGTAAGGTAAGAGGGGATGGAGGCTAAGCCAGTTGCATGCTCCTCCTGTAGGATGTGGGTGGTGATGGATACCACTGGTGTCCCCGCTGACTATACCTGCGGGAAGTGCACCCAACTTCAGCTCCTCAAAGACCGTGTTAGGGAACTGGAGCTGAAGCTGGATGAACTTCGGATCATCCGGGAGGCAGAGGGGGTGATTGAGAAGAGTTACAGGGAGGTAACCACACCCAAGGTACAGGACAAGAATAGCTGGATAACAGTCAGGGGGAAAAAAACAAACAGGCAGACAGTGCAGGGATCCCTCGTGGCCGTACCCCTTCAAAAAAAGTGTACCGTTTTGGATGCTGTTGGGGGGGATGAACTACCGGGGGAAGGCCCTAGCGGCCAGGTCTCTGGCACTGAGTCTGGCTCTGGGGCTCAGAAGGGAAGGGGGAGAATAGAAAAGCAATAGTTGTAGCAGATTCAATGGCTAGGGGAATAGATAGGAGATTCTGTGGTCGCGAGCGAGACTCCCGGAAGGTATGTTGCCTCCCGGGTGCCAGGGCCAGGGATGTCTCGGATCGTGTCTTCAGGATCCTTAAGGGGGAGGTGGAGCAGCCAGAAGTCGTGGTGCACATTGGTACCAACGACATAAGTAGGAAAAGGGGTGTGGAGGTAATAAACAAGTTTAGGGAGTTAGGTTGGAAGATAAAAGCCAGGACAGACAGAGTTGTCATCTCTGGTTTGTTGCCGGTGCCACGTGATAGCGAGGCTAGGACTAGGGAGAGAGTGCAGTTGAACACGTGGCTGCAGGAATGGTGTAGGAGGGAGGGCTTCAGGTATTTGGATAATTGGAGCGCATTCTGTGGAAGGTGGGACCTGTACAAACAGGACGGGTTGCATCTGAACCAGAGGGGCACCAGTATCCTTGGAGGGAGGTTTTCTAGTACTCTTCGGGAGGGTTTAAACTAATTTGGCAGGGGAATGGGAACCGGATTTGTAGTCCAGCAACTAAGGTAGCCGATATTCAGGACGCCAAAGCGTGTAGTGAGGCAGTGGGGAAGGGAACACTGACAAAGGAGAGTACTTGCAGGCACGGAGATGGGTTGAAGTGTGTACATCAAGAAGCATCAGGAATAAGGTGGGTGAACTTAAGGCATGGATCGGTACTTGGGACTACGATGTGGTGGCCATCACGGAAACTTGGATAGAAGAGGGGCAGAAATGGTTGTTGGAGGTCCCTGGTTATAGATGTTTCATTAAGATTAGGGAGGGTGATAAAAGAGGTGGGGGGGTGGCATTATTAATTAGAGATAGTATAACAGCTGCAGAAAGGCAGTTCGAGGAATATCACCCTATTGAGGTAGTATGGGTGGAAGTCAGAAATAGGAAAGGAGCAGTCACCTTGTTAGGAGTTTTCTATAGGCCCCCCAATAGTAGCAGAGATGTGGAGGAACAGATTGGGAAACAGATTTTGGAAAGGTGCAGAAGTCATAGGGTAGTAGTCATGGGCGACTTTAACTTCCCAAATATTGAGTGGAAACTCTTTAGATCAAATAGTTTGGATGGGGTGGTGTTTGTGCCGTGTGGCCAGGAAGCTTTTTTAACACAGTATGTAGATTGTCCGACCAGAGGAGGGGCAATATTGGATTTAGTACTTGTTAATGAACCAGGGCAAGTGATAGCTTTGTTAGTGGGGGAGCATTTTGGAGATAGTGACCACAATTCTGTGACTTTCACTTTAGTAATGGAGAGGGATAGGTACGTGCAACAGGGCAAGGTTTACAATTGGGGGGAAGGGTAAACACGATGTTGTCAGACAAGAATTGAAGTACATAAGTTGGGAACATAGGCTAGCAGGGAAGGACACAAGTGAAATGTGGAACTTGTTCAAGGAACAGGTGCTACGTGTCCTTGATATGTATGTCCCTGTCAGGCAGGGAAGAGATGGTCGAGTGAGGGAACCATGGTTGACAAGAGAGGTTGAATGTCTTGTTAAGATGAAAAAGGAGACTTATATAAGGCTGAGGAAACAGGGTTCAGACAGGGCATTGAAGGGATACAAGATAGCTAGGAGGGAACTGAAGAAAGGGATTAGGAGAGCTAAGAGAGGGCATGAACAATCTTTGGCAGGTAGGATCAAGGAAAACCCCAAGGCCTTTTACACACATGTGAGCATTATAAGAATGACGAGAGCGAGGGTAGGTCCGATCAAGGACAGTAGCGGGAGATTGTGTATTGAGTCTGAAGAGATAGGAGAGGTCTTGAACGAGCACTTTTCTTCTGTATTTACAAATGAGAGGGGCGATATTGTTGGAGAGGACAGTGTGAAACAGATTAGTAAGCTCGAGGAAATACTTGTTAGGAAGGAAGATGTGTTGGGCATTTAGAAAAACTTGAGGATAGACAAGTCCCCCGGGCCTGACGGAATATATCCAAGGATTCTATGGGAAGCAAGAGATGAAATTGCAGAGCCGTTGGCAATGATCTTTTCGTCCTCACTGTCAACAGGGGTGGTACCAGGGGATTGGAGAGTGGCGAATGTCGTGCCCCTGTTCAAAAAAGGGACTCGGGATAACCCTGGGAATTACAGGCCAGTTTGTCTTACTTCAGTGGTCGGCAAAGTAATGGAAAGGGTACTGAAGGATAGGATTTCTGAGCATTCGGAAAGACACTGCTTGATTAGGGATAGTCAGCACGGATTTGTGAGGGGTCGGTCTTGCCTTACAAATCTTATTGAATTCTTTGAGGAGGTGACCAAGCATGTGGATGATGGTAAAGCAGTGGATGTAGTGTACATGGATTTTAGTAATGCATTTGATAAGGTTCCGCATGGTAGGCTTCTGCAGAAAGTAAGGAGGCATGGTATAGTGGGAAATTTGGCCAGTTGGATAACGAACTGGCTAACCGATAGAAGTCAGAGAGTGGTGGTGGATGGCAAATATTCAGCCTGGATCCCAGTTACCAGTGGCGTACCGCAGGGATCATTTCTGGGTCCTCCGCTGTTTGTGATTTTCATTAATGACTTGGATGAGGGAGTTCAAGGTTGGGTCAGTAAATTTGCAGACGATACGAAGATTGGTGGATTTGTAGATAGTAAGGAGGGCTGTTGTCGGCTGCAAAGAGACATAGATAGGATGCAGAGCCGGGCTGAGAAGTGGCAGATGGAGTTTAACCCTGAAAAGTGTGAGGTTGTCCATTTTGGAAGGACAAATATGAATGCGGAATACACGGTTAACAGTAGAGTTCTTGGCAATGTGGAGGAGCAGAGAGATCTTGGGGTCTACGTTCATACATCTTTGAAAGTTGCCACTCAAGTGGATAGAGCTGTGAAGAAGTCCCCGATGTCTTGGAGTGACATCGAGTGACATATGGTGTTACCAAAACTTTGGTAAGGCCACATTTGGAGTACTGTGTACAGTTCTGGTCACCTCATTTTAGGAAGGATGTGGAAGCTTTGGAAAAGGTGCAAAGAAGATTTACCAGGATGTTGCCTGGAATGGAGAGTAGGTCTTACGAGGAAAGGTTGAGGGTGCTAGGCCTTTTCTCATTAGAACGGAGGAGGATGAGGGGCGACTTGATAGAGGTTTATAAGATGATCAGGGGAATAGATAGAGTAGACAGTCAGAGACTTTTCCCCCGGGTGGAACAAACCATTACAAGGGGACATAAATTTAAGGTGAAAGGTGGAAGATATAGGAGGGATATCAGAGGTAGGTTCTTTACCCAGAGAGTAGTGGGGGCATGGAATGCACTGCCTGTAGAAGCAGTTGAGTCGGAAACATTAGGGACCTTCAAGCAGCTATTGGATAGGTACATGGATTACGGTAAAATTATACAGTGTAGATTTATTTGTTCTTAAGGGCAGCACGGTAGCATTGTGGATAGAACAATTGCTTCACAGCTCCAGGGTCCCAGGTTCGATTCCGGCTTGGGTCACTGTCTGTGCGGAGTCTGCACGTTCTCCCCGTGTCTACGTGGGTTTCCTCCGGGTGCTCCGGTTTCCGCCCACAGTCCAAAGATGTGCAGGGTAGGTGGATTGGCCATGATAAATTGCCCTTAGTGTCCAAAATTGCCCTTGGTGTTGGGTTGAGGTGTTGAGTTTGGGTGGGGTGCTCTTTCCAAGAGCCGGTGCAGACTCAGGGGGCCGAATGGCCTCCTTCTGCACTGTAAATTCAATGATAATCTATGATTAATCTGGGACAAAGGTTCGGCACAACATCGTGGGCCGAATGGCCTGTTCTGTGCTGTATGTTCTATGTTCTATTAACCTGCCTCCCTTCCCCAGTTCTATTTTACAGGTGTGGAATATGATGGGGTGGCTACGCACCGCCTGTGTGATCTACGGCCTCACCTCGCTTGGAGTGACATCGGGGACGGACATGGAAAAGGGACATATTATCTACATTTGTAACCCCAATCAAACTACATTTCGTTTATGCAGAGGTGATGTTCTTTGCTGCCCCCATATACGAGGACATGGTCTCGACTCATGGAAGGTCATAAGGATAACGGAAAATGCAGGAGTCATGAAGCAATTGCACCGGTCCCGACGATGAGAAGCGAACATTACATGAACAATGCCTTGTTTTTGGAGTACATGGAAATTTGGTGTTGGATGTGTTAAGATTGGTGCGATAAAGGTAACATCAGACCGTCAGGAGAGGGTAGGAAGAGGTTGTGAGAGAGAGAGGGGGACTAGAGAGAGGACGGGGCGTGTGAGAAGGGAAGTACAACTCGAACGTGGGTTATCAGGAGATACACTTAATTTAGTTAAAGGCAAAACTGAGGAAAACCCGGGCAGTCTGAATCACTTCTACCAGATTTACCACCGCTTGTATGGCCAGGGACGGGTTGTCTACTACCCGAACCCCGCAGCGGTGTCTCGGTTATTTTCTGTTTCACCGCTTTGGGGAACTCCCCAAACGGTGGTTCATTGTCAGCGTTCCGAGCCACCGCCCGAGCAAGTCACTCTTCCTTACGCTCCGGGTTCAGCACCACCGGCTATTTGCCTTCCCCTTCCTCGGGATAATTCCCACTCACAGTATGATAGGCTGCAACGGTGGAGGGCGTACATACCTAGCCACTTGGCTCCCAATAGGGATTCCCGGTCGTACGAGAATTATTTCAGCAGTGAAGGATACGGCTGTTTGCTGGTAGAGGTGGAAACGAATATAACATGTCTGTTCCCCACCTGTACGGACAGGAGGTGTCATATCACCCAGGCGTCTGGCGTTTGTTACAACACCACTTGCGTTCCATTGAACGCCGGCCTCCAGTTCCTTTGTGGCTGGGCGAATGTCTCTCATATCACTGTTGGGACTAGGGCTTTCCGCATTGCTGGGCGGCCCGAATGGGCGTTCCAAAGCTGGATAAACTGGGCTACTGGGGGATCCTTACGCAACCGATATACTGATTGTGATGCTAGCCTGCACACGGAACACGGAACAAGGATACTACTTTTTTAAAAAATTGGTACAGCAACTAATGTTTTGTCACCCCCATTTCCCCGCCAAATTGCTATTGGGACTCTAGTCCCTACCACAGTCCCCTGCCCCTCGGCGTGGATGCTGCATAATCAGTTAGCACGCCGGGCAGTCTCAGCTGAATTTTGCGAGAACTGGAAAAAACCTCAGGTTCTCGCACCCAACCGGGGCCACTCAGCTGGGTGGGGAATCCTTAGCGTCTTGTAGCTGTGGTTGTTTGCACTTCAGAACCGGTATGCTCTTGACTATCTTCTGGCCCGTGAGGGTGGGGCATGCGCCATAGTACAGGGCAAGTGTATCATGGGAGTTCAAGACTCAACCGCTAACATCACTAAATTTATGGATCGCATACGGGATCACCTGGACGGAATGCAGGATCTTGGCTCTTGGGGTAACTGGGAATTTGGAGGTTGGAAGGACTGGTTGATAAATATGGCCATGTATTTAGCAGTGGCTATTGGCTGCATCTTTGTGGGCCCAGCTATCCTTAAATATGTGATGGGTAGAATGCGGGGTGCACTGGAACAGATCAACGCCCCTAAAATATTTGCTGTCAAAATCCATGAGGGTGCAGCGGATGAGGTGGGGGGGGCGGGGGGGGGGGCTACTACAGGAATTGGAAATGCAGCGACGGATCTTTTTAGATGAGGGACCGTAGCTATGGATTGGATAGTTCGGTTATCATGGAATGATAAAAGGAGGGAATGACGAATGTGATATAAAATAGTTACTTTAGAGATATTAGTTACTGTAATGTAGAGATAGGCCAGTCTCATTCTGGTGAGTTCACAGACAAAGGATTTCAGACCGCATGGCAAAGCAAGAAGGAGGTGTGTCCAGCAAAGGAGGAGAAAAGGATGCTGGGTAATAAGGGGGCCAGAGGAAGGGATGAGAAGTGAGCCAATAAGGATGCATGGCCAGGTCACGAGGGGTATAGGCTGACCTATGGGAATCGTGTATGTGAAACTTGATACCTTTTGAATGTATTTGCAGAAATCCCTTTGTCTCCTTGTTCATTCGTTTCCCGGGGTGTAGGAGACAAGTCCTGTGTCCTGTGCCTCTGTGAAATGAATCAGGCTTGCAAGTCAAATAAAACAACTAATGCTGTACCTGCAAATCCATCTCGACTTTTATTGAGGCCAGAGTGACGGGTAAAGAAATTTATATTTGCCACATCTAGATCTCTCTGACTTTCAATAATCTTCAGGGTTCTACCTGTATAAGACCTTCCAAAATGCAGTTCCTTTACATTTTTCCGGATTGAACTCCATCTGCCATATCTTCGACCAACTCTCGAAACGATCTAAATCATGCTGTATCGTCTGACAGTTCTCATCGCTATCCACAATTCCACCAACCTTTGTTTCGTCCACAAACTTACTAATCAGACCAGTTACATTTTCCTCCAAATCATGTATATATACTACGAACAGCAAAGGTCCCAGCACTGATCCCTGCGGAACACCACAAGTCACAGCCCTCCAATCAGAAAAGCACCCTTCCATTGCTACTCTCTGCCTTCTATGATCTAACCAGTTCTGTATCCACCTTGCAACCTCCCACCTGATCCCGTGTGACTTCACCTTTTGTACCAGTCTGCCATAAGGGCCCTTGTTAAAGGTCTTACTGAAGTCCATATAGACAACATCCACTGCCCTACCTGCATCAATCATCTTTGTAACCTCGGCTCATAGGCAACAAATAGCGAAGGCCATGGATGATGTCCGGTCAGGCCAACTGATAACATGCAAACGGTGCATACTGTACGTGCGTTCCAGACCGCATTGGTGCCGCTGTCGAGGTGACGGAGAATTGCGATTTGGCGTGAACTCGGAGCCTGACGCATCTTTTCGCGATTCTGGCGTCAGCCGACGGATAATCCCGCCGATTGTATCCATTGAGTGTTCTGTATCAGTTAAAGGGTCCTTATCGATTGGAGGTTGAAAATACTGAAACATGGAACATAGAACATAGAAGAATAGAGCGCAGTACAGGCCCTTCGGCCCACGATGTTGCACCGAAACAAAAGCCATCTAACCTACACTATGCCATTATCATCCATATGCTTAGCCAATAAACTGTTAAATGCCCTCAATGTTGGCGAGTTCACTACTGTTGCAGGTAGGGCATTCCACGGCCTCACCACTCTTTGTGTAATGAACCTACCTCTGATCTCTGTCCTATATCTATTACACCTCAGTTTAAAGCTATGTCCCCTCGTGCTAGCCATTTCCATCCGCGGGAGAAGGCTCTCACTGTCCACCCTATCTAATCCCCTGATCATTTTGTATGCCTCTATTAAGTCTCCTCTTAACCTTATTCTCTCTCACGAAAACAACCACAAGTACATCAGCCTTTCCTCATAAGATTTTCCCTCCATACCAGGCAACATCCTGGTAAATCTCCTCTGCACCCGCTCCAAAGCTTCCACGTCCTTCCTATAATGCGGTGACCAGAACTGTACGCAATACTCCAAATGCAGCCGTACCAGAGTTTTGTACAGCTGCAACATGACCTCATGACTCCGGAGCTCAATCCCTCTACCAATATAGCCAACACTCCATAGGCCTTCTTTACAACCCTATCAACCTGGTTGGCAACTTTCAGGGATCTATGTACATGGACACCTAGATCCCTCTGCTCATCCACACTTCCAAGAACTTTACCATTAGCCAAATATTCCGCATTCCTGTTATTCCTTCCAAAGTGAATCACCTCACACTTCTCTACATTAAACTCCATTTGCCACCTCTCAGCCCAGCTCTGCAGCTTATCTATGTCCCTCTGTAATCTGCTACATCCTTCCGCACTGTCGACAACACCACCGACTTTAGTGTTGTCTGCAAATTTACTCACCCACCCTTCTGCGCCCTCCCCTAGGTCATTGATAAAAATGACAAACAGCAACGGCCCCAGAACAGATCCTTGTGGTACGCCACTTGCAACTGAACACCATTCTGAACATTTCCCATCAACCACCACCCTCTGTTTTCTTTCAGCTAGCCAATTTCTGATCCACATCTCTAAATCACCCTCAATCCTCAGCCTCCGTATTTTCTGCAATAGCCTACCGTGGGGAACCTTATCAAACGCTTTTCTGAAATGCATATACACCACATCAACTGCTCTACCCTCGTCTACCTGTTCAGTCACCTTCTCAAAGAACTCGATAAGGTTTGTGAGGCATGACCTACCCTTCACAAAGCCATGCTGACTATCCCTGATCATATTATTCCTATCTAGATGATTATAAATCTTGTCTCTTACAATCCCCTCCAAGACTTTACCCACAACAGACGTGAGGCTCACTCGTCTATAGTTGCCGGGGTTGTCTCTACTCCCCTTTTTGAACAAAGGGACCACATTTGCTATCCTCCAGTCCTCTGGCACTATTCCTGTCGCCAATGATGACATAAAAATCAAAGCCAATGGCCCAGCAATCTCTTCCCTGGCTTCCCAGAGAATCCTAGGATAAATCCCATCAGGCCCCGGGGCCTTATCTGTTTTCCGCCTCTCCAGAATTGCCAACACCTCTTACCTAAGTACCTCAATGCCATCTATTCTAATAGCCTGGGTCTCAGCATTCTCCTCCACAACATTATATTTTTCCTGAGTGAATACTGACGAAAAATATTCATTTAGTATCTCGCCTATCTCTTCAGACTCCACATACAACTTCCCATCCCTGTCCTTGACTGGCCCTACTCTTACCCTCGTCATACTTTTATTCCTGACATACCTATAGAAAGCTTTTGGGTTGTCCTTGATCCTTCCTGCCAAATACTTCTCATGTCCCGTCCTTGCTCGTCTTAGCTCTCTCTTTAGATCCTTCCTCGCTACCTTGTAACTATCCATCGCCCCAACTGAACATTCACACCTCATCTTCACATAGGCCTCCTTCTTCCTCTTAACAAGAGATTCCACTTCTTTGGTAATCCACGGTTCCCTCGCTCGACGCCTCCCTGCCTGACCGGTACATACTTATCAAGAACACGCAGTAGCTGTTCCTTGAAAAAGCTCCACTTATCCAGTGTGCCCAACACTTGCAGCCTACTTCTCCACCTTATTCCCCCCCAAGTCACGTCTAATGGCATCATAATTGCCCTTCCCCCAGCTATAACTCTTGCACTCCGGTGTATACTTATTCCTTTCCATCACTAACGTAAACGTCACCGAATTGTGGTTACTGTCCCCAAAGTGCTCTGCTACTTCCAAATCCAACACCTGGCCTGTTTCATTACCCAAAACCAAATCCAAAGTGGCCTCGCCTCTTGTTGGCCTGTCAACATATTGTGTCAGGAAACCCTCCTGCACACATTGTACAAAAAACGACCCGTCTAATGTACTCGAACCATATTTTTTCCAGTCAATACTTGGAAAGTTAAAGTCTCCCATAATAGCTACCCTGCTACTTTCGCTCTTATCCAGAATCATCTTCGCCATCCTTTCCTCTACATCCCTAGAACTATTTGGAGGCCTATAAAAAACTCCCAACAGGGTGACCTCTACTTTCCTGTTTCTAACCTCAGCCAATACTACCTCGGAAGAAGATTACCCATCTAGCATCCTCTCCGCCACCGTAATACTGCTCTTGATTAGGAGCGCCACACCTCCCCCTCTTTTGCCTCCTTCTCTGAGCTTACTAAAACACCTAAACCCCGGAACCTGCAACATCCATTCCTGTCCCTGCTCTATCCATGTCTCCGAAATGGCCACAACATCGAAGTCCCAGACACCAACCCATGCTGCCAGTTCCCCTACCTTGTTTCGTATACTCCTGGCATTGAAGTAGACACACTTCAAACCACCTACCTGAACACTGGCCCCCTCCTGCGACGTCAAATCTGTGCTCCTCACCTCTATACTCTCATTCTCCCTTACCCTAAAACTACAATCCAGGTTCCCATGCCCCTGCTGCATTAGTTTAACCCCTCCCCCCAAAGTGCACTAAGAAATCTCCCTCCCCCCCCCCCCAGGATATTTGTGCCCCTCAGGTTCAGATGTACACCATCCTGTCTGTAGAGGTCCCACCTTCCCCAGAAAGAGCCCCAGTTATCCAGAAATCTGAATCCTTCCCCGCCTGCACCATCCCTGTAGCCACGTGTTTAATTGCTCTCTCTCCCTATTCCTCATCTCATTATCACGTGGCACGGGCAACAACCCAGAGATAATAACTCTGTTTGTTCTCTTTCTGAGTTTCCATCCTAGCTCCCTGAAAGCCTGCCTGATATCCTTGTCCCCTTTCCTACCTATGTCGTCAGTGCCAATGTGGACCACGACTTGGGGCTGCTCCCCCTCCCCCTTAAGGACCCGAAAAACACGATCCGAGACATCACGTACCCTTGCACCTGGGAGGCAACATACCAACCGTGAGTCTCTCTCGCTCCCACAAAATCTCCTATCTGTGACCCTGACTATCGTGTCCCCAATTACTAATGATCTGCTCCTCTCCCCCCTTCCCTTCTGAGCAACAGGGACAGACTCCGTGCCAGAGGCTCGTACCCCATGGCTTACCCCTGGTAAGTCCCCCCCCCCCACACAAGTATCCAAAGCAGTATACTTGTTACTCAGGGGAACGACCGCAGGGGATCCCTGCACTGACTGTTTCTTCCCAGTCCCTCTTACAGTTATCATTCTATCTCTAATCTTTGGTGTAACTAATTCCCTGAAGCTGCTATCTATGACCCCCCTCTGCCTCCCGAATGATCCGAAGTTCATCCAACTCCAGCTCCAGTTCCCTAACTCGGTCTTGGAGGAGCTGGAGATGACTGCACATTCTGCAGGTAAAATCAGCAGGGACACTAACAGGGTCATTAAGGAGGAACATTGCACTCCCTTCCCTGCCATCCCTCTAACTTTCAACCAAGATCTGGCTAATAAATAATTTTTTTTAAAAAGAAAAAATAATAATATAATATGGCACTTACCTCAGACCAATGGGTTTTATTATTAGGTTAGAGGAGGAGGACGGGTGGGAGACACTACACGTGTAGTGTCCAGGGTTTCCTCTCCACCAGAATTTATTGGTGGGGGTGGGGGGACTTTCCCAGAAGTCCTCGGGTCGAACTTCCGGTTCCCGTCTTAAAAAAATAAAAATAAAAAATATAACAGCAAAGAAGAACAGAAACGGGACCAGGTAACTGTTTCAAACTTAAATACTCACCCACTGGCAGCCCCCGCACGCTGCTCTCGCCGAAACTCCAAGTGCTGCTCCTGCAAGGTAAGTGAATTTAAACTTAAATACTCACCCACCGGCAGCCAAACGTTGTATATTAATTGGAGGTACCGTTTGGATTGGAATGACGACTCACTTGCAGCCCTGAATTTGGTTGAGATATCTTTTATGTTTCAAGTTAGCACTCCGGATTTGACCAAAAACTTAAGTGGACTAGCCATGTAAATTATGTAGCTACAAGAGATGGTCAGAGGCTGGGAATCCTGCGGAGAGTAACTCAACTGCTGCCCCACCCCCAACCCACATACACAACCCGGCCGCAAGCATGTCCATAGGGCACAGTTAAGCAGTGTGATGACATAGCCCTGACTGGCCTAAATTGGAACAGCTCCAACAACACTCAAGAATCTCGACACCATCCACAACAAAGCAGGTTGTCTGATTGTCACTCCTTCCACAAACAAGCAGCACCGCCACCACCGACACACAGGGGCGGCGTCTGTACCATCTACAAGATGCATTGCAGAAACGCACCAAAACTTCTTCAACAGCACCGCCCAAACCCACGACCAGTAGAATCTAGAAGGACAGGGTGTTTCATTGGTTGAATGGGTGTTTCTCTGGTTGGCAATCAGTAGCTAGTGGTGTCCCTCAGGGATCAGTGTTGGGCCCACAACTGTTCACAATTTTCATAGATGATTTGGAGTTGGGGACCAAGGGCAATGTGTCCAAGTTTGCAGACGACACTAAGATAAGTGGTAAAGCAAAAAGTGCAGAGGATACTGGAAGTCTGCAGAGGGATTTGGATAGGCTAAGTGAATGGGCTAGGGTCTGGCAGATGGAATACAATGTTGACAAATGTGAGGTGATCCATTTTGGTAGGAATAACAGCAAAAGGGATTATTATTTAAATGATAAAATATTAAAACTTGCTGCTGTGCAGAGAGACCTGGGTGTGCTAGTGCATGAGTCGCAAAAAGTTGGTTTTCAGGTGCAACAGGTGATAAAGAAGGCAAATGGAATTTTGTCATTCATTGCTAGAGGGATGGAGTTTAAGACTAGGGAGGTTCTGCTGCAATTGTATAACGTCTTAGTGAGGCCACACCTGGAGTATTGTGTTCAGTTTTGGTCTCCTTACTTGAGAAAGGACGTACTGGCACTGGAGGGTGTGCAGAGGAGATTCATTAGGCTAATCCCAGAGCTGAAGGGGTTGGATTACGAGGAGAGGTTGAGTAGAATGGGACTGTACTCGTTGGAATTTAGAAGGATGAGGGGGGAACTTATGGAAACGTATAAGATTATGAAGGGAATAGATAGGATAGATGCGGGCAGGTTGTTTCCACTGGCGGATGAAAGCAGAACTAGGGGGCATAACCTCAAAATAAGGGGAAGTAGATTTAGGACTGAGTTTAGGAGGAACTTCTTCACCCAAAGGGTTGTGAATCTATGGAATTCCTTACCCAGTGAAGCAGTAGAGGCTCCTTCATTAAATGTTTTTAAGATAAAGATAGATAGTTTTTTGACGAATAAAGGGATTAAGGGTTATTGTGTTCGGGCCGGAAAGTGGAGCTGAGTCCACAAAAGATCAGCCATAATCTCATTGAATGGTGGAGCAGGCTCGAGAGGCCAGATGGCCTACTCCTGCTCCTAGTTCTTATGTTCTTATGTTCTTATGACAGTAGATAACTGGAATCGCCACCATCTGGAGGTTTCGCCGACCATCCTGCCTTCTAAATATATTGTCGTTTCTTCTCTGTGTCTGTGGTAAATTTGAACCTCGCTTTCTAAAAGCATAGCGGATGTTCTGACACCACAGGGACTGAAGTGGTTCAAGCAGGCAGCTCACCACCAGCATCTCAAGGGAAATTAGGGATGGGAAACATATGCCAGACTCGCCAGCGAAGCCGACATTCAGGAAAAATGAAAAGGAGAAAAAAAGACGACGTGGGATTTTCGGGGTTAATAATTGTGATCAGAAATGTCCACTGCTTTCATCTATCGTAGATCATAGAATTTACAGTGCAGAAGGAGGCCATTCGGCCCCTCGTTACTGCCCAGGCCCTTGGAAAGAGCACCCTACCCAAGCCCACACATTCACCCCATCCCTGCAACAAGGTAACCCCACCTATCCTTTTCTTTGCACACGAAGGGTAATTTGACATGGCCAATCCAGACATCCTGCAGATCATTGGACTTTCCAAGTCAATTGGCGAAGACCACATTTATTTCGCAACTCGATGTCGGAATCCGTTGTTCAGTTGTTTGAAAAGAAAAGATCTTGAAAGATGTCGCAAGTTCAATATCCCCATGGAGATCACACAAGATATATATTGAATGATTGAAAGTGTATCACCAAAGTGACGAACCGCCACACGAAGGGGCAGAGAGCTGAGCACCGAAAATGCTTGTCGCATTTAGCAGTGTAGATAAAATCTTCTACACATTCCTGGCTGCCATTGGTATTCCAGGTACGTGATTATAGCAATTATGTTCCTGGCAATAGTCATTGTGATCAGACTTATTTTACTCTGCTAATTATAATTTCACCAGCAGGATATTTGTCACCACTCCACAGGCACCAGAATAGTGATGTCCATTGATACATGCAAATGTTTTGATTTATTGCTGTGGTAATGTTTTATTACCTCACTCATGGAGATCATTGTTTGTAACTCGCAGCTTCTCGAAGTTAATATGTCCTTGCATTCCGGGGAATATCACGCTCTGTTGTATGACAGCACAGTGAAGGACAACTCTTTCAGTAAGGTATGAGTGGGAGACATACTTAAATTAAATCAAGTGGGAATCGCTAAACGCCGTGCGTGAGATGACTCGAGTGAGAATATGCTCCTGGAAAAATTACCCAACGTGAATTATATTGAACGTGTGTGAGTGACCAGAGTAAACTATCTGACTAACCATTACTGGGAATATGTTTCAGTGTAAAATTCATGGACGGCGCTTACCAATCAGCTTATTGCATGTTATTCCTGTGGCCACATATCTGTGCCTGTATAATCTGAATCACGAATTTAATTGAAATGAGATCCGTTGTTTGAATGTGCCCTTGTGTGGCATACGTCCAATAGATTGGCAATAGAATATATGTCGCTGTTGGTTGAAGGCGTTTTGGAATGGGTCTGTACAATGGTCTATTTCGATTCGGTGGCACAGTGGTTGGCAATGTTGCCCCACAGTGCTAGGGACTCGAGTTCAATCCTCGCCTTGGGTTACTGTTTAGAGTTAGCACACCCTCGCTTGGTCAGCGTGGGTTTCCTCCGGGTGCTTCAGCTTGCTCCCACAGTCCAAAGATGTGCAGTTTAGGTGGAGTGCATTGGCTAAATTGCCCCTTGGTGTCAGAAACTGTGCAGGTTCGGTGCGGGTACGGGGAAAGGGTGGAGGAGTTGGTCTAGATCGCATACTTCTTGGAAGGGACCGTGCCACTCGATGACATTATCGCCTCGTTCTGCACTGATCTTTCATTATTTTCTGTTTTCCGAGCCATAATAAAGGATATTCTAGTTATCGGCAGTTAAACAGTTCGGCGGCACTGTTACCATAACCACATTCATTTGATAATAACGTATTCTAACTCTGACTATTGTTTCTGTAAACATTCCATTTGTTTTCATTTCAAATACCCTCCTCCCCAGGCAAAGGTTCCTGAGAACCTGTGGGCCTTGAGTACTCAATTCCAATTTCTGACTATTACTCGGGATCACCATTCAAATGGGAGCATTTCACCGTTCAATTCGGCAATGATTATTATTTTTATCATCAATTCTGATCAATGTTTCAAAGAGTTTAAATATATCACCTGTACAAGATCTGTGACGTGTGTCCCAGTGAGAAGGGGGACCTGAAACTGAAGATACGCCACATTTTTTCCGAACACAGGGATTAGTCGGAGGGATGTGTTGAGCTTTGGATGATGAAAACCTTATTTCAGAACTCTCAGTTCTATCAGCATTCTGATCATAATCATTTTCACCCTATACAGAGCATCATTTCATGTAAGAGGGGGAACGCACAGAAAGAGCTAATTTAGTGTAGTCAAAACCAAACTGTGAGCTGTTTAGTGCCAGCTCCATTTTTTTAAAAATCCATTCACCTTTGATATATATACTCTTCTTCAGGATTGATGCTGCTGCAAATATTTTGTGAAACGAGGAATGTTTTGGAAAGGTATTGCTTCAACGAAAATACATCAGCTGGCGTTTAGCTACGTTGAAATGAATTAATTGTCATTGGAATGTCACTTGTGCACGTTCTGTGATTATTATTAATATACTCACGTGTTCTGTTCCTGTTTCCTGTGTGATTAATACGTTCTCAAGTTGGATTTGCCATTAAAATTGGACTTTGTGATTCTGCTTCCCAACTCCACATTGTTGATGAAGGGCAGAAATGCCGGCGCTCATTCTTGTGGAATGTCACTTCCCACGCCCCAATAAACTGAAGAAATCGCTTCAACGTCTACACCTTGTGTTATAGAAACATAGAGAGTATGAGCAGGACGATACCCGTATCGTCTTCCATCATTGACTTTGTCGATATGTATGCTTCAGGAACCCACCTCTTCATTCACCTGAGGAAGGAGCAGTGCTCCGAAAGCTAGTGATTCGAAACTTACCTGTTGGACTTTAACCTGGTGTTGTAGGACGTCTTACTGTGCTCACCCCAGTCCAACGCCGGTATTATGATCTTATGATCACGGCTGATCATGCAACTCAATAGCCTGATGTTGCCTTTCATCCTCTTCGCCCCAAGTGCTAAATCTAACTGCTCCTTGAAAACATAGTATTTGGTTTCAACTAATTTCTGGGGCTGCGAGTTGATCAGGTCGACCACTCTCTGGGTGATTTTCTGTTGCATTCCATTCTGCAACTTTTCCCCATAACTTCTACTCGCTCCAAACTTAGTGCCGAGTTTGCTAAGCGGCACCTTAACCAAGGCTTTTGTGTAGTAAAATGATTGTGTACCTGTCCTACAAAACTGTTCTACAATTCATCGTAATTATTAAAATACTTCCAAAAATATATTCAAGTATGATTGTCTTTCCTCTATTCGTAACTCTATCCTGTGCGTCTACGCTGCACCAATATTTTATTTTGATTTTATAATATTTCGGACCTCTGGGGTGTGTTCCTGCTGTAAAGTGTTTTTGGGAAGGAGGTCAGATGTCAGAGAGGTCGCGTCATTCTCTGTGACATCGCATCCGTGATCAAATCCTTTGCGTACCCCCATGGCAATGGCAGGTATGGCATTACGGCGTCGAGCACATGGACTGAAATTCTGTCAATAGATTCGATACAACCGGGACCGATGTAAAGAGCGGGAGACCTCCCTCTTTGTTGATTTCATTGTGCAGCCACAGAGTAACTGGGAATATTTAAATCATAAATAGCTGCATTTCCTCCATGCGCACAGCTTGGCTTAAGCTGCTGGTAGCAGGCGGCGCGAACACAAGAACGTTTTTTCATTTTCATGGAGCTTGAGTTTGAAAAAAGTGCAAGGAGCTGGGACTAACGTCCGGGAGGGTGAATAAGTGGGTTGCAGAATTTAGCAGAACCATCAGAAGCATAGAGGCAGAGCACGTTCCGATCTTGAGAAGCATCACATCGTGAAGAAGAAGCAAATGACGTGTTTTATGACAGCCGGATTCGCTTGCCCATCCTGTCTCTGTATGGGTGTGTGGTCTCATGGAAATTAGGGGTTACCAGTAATAAACGTGTGGAACGGCTTAAATCAGATAGCTTCAGTCTGAGGACAGGTAGACAATGGCAAGAATTCTCGTCAGAGTAATTGTCGGTATTTTTGCGAGTTGAGGTCTGTAACTACTGGTGTTCCACAGGGGTCAGTACTTCGACCTCTGCTCTTTGCAATATATAAATAGATTGGAAGAAAACTTAGCGGGTATGATTAGCAAGCGTGCGGATGATACATAGATTGCAGGCATTTCGGATAGTGATGAAGCTTGTCAGAGAATACAACAGGAGAGGGATAGACTGCAAAATTGGGAGGAGAGATGGTAGATGGAATTTATCCCGGACGAATGCGAAGTGATGCATTTTGGTAGATCCAATTCAGGTGGGATCTATAAAATAATTAGCAGAACCATCAGAAGCATAGAGACACAGGTAGATCTGAGCGTGCAGTACCACACAGCCTTAAAAATGACAACACAGGTGGAAATGGTAGTAAAGAAAGCATATGGCATGCTTGCCTTCATAGGACGGGGTATCAACTATAAAAGGTCGAAAATTATGTTGCAGTTCTTTAGAACGTTGGAAAGGCCATTTCTGGAATGCTGTGTCGAATTCTGGTCACCGCACTACCAGAACGACTTGGAAATTATTAACGGTGTAGATAGGGTGAACAATTGGAGGCTTTTTCTCAGGGCGGAATTAAAAATTATAAGGGCGCCCAAGTTCAAGGTGAGGGGGAAAGGTTCAGTGGAGATGTACGGGGGAATTCTTTTACGCAGAGTATGGTGGTGGCCTGGAATGCACTGCCAATTGAGGTGGTTGTGGCAGATACGCTAGCGACCTATAAGAATTATCTGGATAGGGACATGAAGAGACGGGGTACAGAAATATACAGGCGGTTGGTCTAGATAAGGCACGTGATTGGAGCTTGCTTGGAGGAGCGAAAACCCTGTTCCTGTGCTGTCTTATTCTTTGTTGTTGTTTCTTCTCAATCCTTAGCCCACTAAACTTGGAGCTCGTCTGGATTGGGGGTAGGTTAGTGTCCTGGCATTTGTTTTAAATTATTGCCTCTCATCGCCGCTGTCCTACCTTGTTTCATGTTAAGATCCAGTCTTTCGTTCCTGTGTCACTCACAGAGAATGTTTTATCAGCATTTTCCCTTCTCTCTCTTACAGTTGACTTGCTGGCCATCTTAATCCTGTCCCGGGGAAAGTGCGGTCTCTCCAGCTGTACAACTCGTTACCTGCTGGCCATGGCACTGTCAGATCTATTCGTCATTATCACTGAGGTTATACTTATGCAGATCAATCATTACTATTTTCCAATCTGTTTCCGAGACATCACCCCTATATGCAGCGTTAATGCTATCCTGCGAGGGGCAGCCAGAGACTGTTCGGTGTGGTTCACTATCACTTTCTCCTTTGATCGATTTGTGGCTATTTGTTGCCAGAAGCTTAACGCCAAATATTGCACAGCTAAAACAGCGGCAGTGGTTCTAGCAACATTCTGCATTTTTCTGTGTTTCGCCAACATCCCCATCTACTTCACCTATGAACCCGAAAGCATTACTGACAATGTGCCGTGGTTCTGTCATACAAAGCCAGACTTCTATTCAGAGACCGGATGGGTGAGATACAATTGGTTTGATAGATTTCTAACCCCTTTGCTCCCATTTGCTTTAATTGTGTTGATCAACGCCCTGACGGTCAGACACATTTTAGTGGCCAGTCGGGTCCGAAAGGGACTGAAGGGTCAGAGGAAGGGAGACAACCACCGTGACCCAGAGATGGAGAGCAGAAGGAAGTCTCTGATTTTACTCTTCTCCATATCCGGCAGCTTCATAATTCTGTGGCTGGTAAATGTTATAGAATTCTTATATTACAACCTTGCAGGAATAGATCCCAATGATTACACCGAGGCTGAATATATATTCCAGCAAGTTGGAATTATGCTGCGGAACTTAAGTTGCTGCACGAACACGTTTATTTATGCGGCGACTCAGTCCAAGTTCAGAGGAAAAATCAAGGCCGCTTTGAGCTTCCTAGTTACATAAGTTATTCAACTTGTGAATAAACCAAACATGTGCGAGCAGTGTTTCCAGTCCCATAATGGAACATGGATGCCAGACTCCCAAATAGCAAATAACAAGAGCAGGGCACTATTGAGGAAAAAAGCCGATGCATCCCCCATAAATGGGAAGGAGAGAAAGAACGAGGACAGGTGTTCAAACAGCTGCCACACTATTTCCCCCAGCTGTTTGATCCTCATTTTCTGAGATCTCTGGACGAACTTCTTCTGAAAAGAACGTGCTCGCCGTGATGACAATATTTTAATGTGGATTCCTTCTTATTACAGATTGTTTTTATTGTTTTCTGTGTTCGTTTTGGAGTCACCATATCCTGGAATTTCAACCTATCTTTACCTTCAAATTCCTTGAGCGTGTTGCGGCCTCCGAACCATGTCTCACTTATCGGTTCAAAATAAAGGCGAACTGCCTCGAATTATTTTTCCACCTCTGCCTCCCATGGGCGCTCCCCTCCCTCTAGTCCGTGCAGATTGTCCCTCATCCCCCTACCTCGTACAGAATAAACACCAATCCCTTTCCGTCCCCTGATACCACTCCCAATCTTGGCCAGTTCCATACACCCTCTGCTTGAAAAGGCGATACTCCCCTGCAATAACTGAACATGGAATTTATACAGTGCAGAAGGGGAATCTTCGACCTATCATGCCTGCAGTCTACCCAGGCCCATAGCCAAACCCTATCTCCGTATCCCCATGCGTTGGCCATGGTAAATCCACGTAACATCCACATATTTAGACTCAAAGTGTAAATTTTCCTTGACAAATCCACCTAACCTACATATCGTTCGAATGTTAGAGGAAGCCGGGTCACCCAACAGGGAACCCACCCAGTCACGGGGAGAACTTGCAAGCTCCACAGTCACCCAAGGCTGGAATGGAATCCAGCTCCCTGACGCTGAGAGGCAGCAGTACTAACCACTGAGTCAGCGTGTCGCAACCCCATCGCATTGGTCTCTCCCCTTGTCCTTTACCTCTGACACACACAAAGGATTGTGCCAGGAGCCACCTTCATCAACTGGCATCACGCCAATACCACTTATCCGTCGACCTGTCTTTCCTTCGAATATGGTCCTGCCAAGTAAACGAGTTCCGCTTTCCATCAGCCCATTGGGGTGACAGTCTTTAACCCAACCAGATTCCTCACCACAGAAACAAACCAACACTTTGGATGCAAAACAGATTCACAGTTTTAATACTTTCCCCCAGGGCTGTGGTTGAGGGTGGTGATGGTGGGAAGAGGTGGTTGGAGAAGATAATCTGTAATGTCCGAGAGACCTCCAGGCGAATGAAGCTACTGACTGTTGTCAGCTACCATTCATATTCGTTGCAGACGTAGTTTCTTAATTAAATGCATTATCTGCCTTGTTGTCTCCCAGAAACATACCTGATTTAACATGGACACACTCGGCAAACTCAACGCTGTACTACAATTCCCAGGGGGTAGGGGTCGTGTGTGTGTGTATGTGTGCGTCGGTCTATCATCCACTCTTCTTGGAGTTGGTCACAGTTTGCACTTGCGTGAAAACACGTCAACATCAGTTGCCACTTCTCAGCCCAAGCCTGAATGTTATCCAGGTCTTACTGCATGTTGAGATGCCCACTGAATCCCAACATTGCAGACTGAGGCCCTTCGGCCAATCAAGTCTGCAACGATCTTTTGAAAGAGCACCCTACCTATTCCAATCCGCAGCCCCATCATCATAACCCCACCTAACCTGCACATACCTGTACACCAAATGGAAATTTGCCACAGACAATCCACCTAACCTCCACAGAAAACGTGCAAACTCCACATGGAAAGTCATCCAAGGCGGGAACTAAAATCTGTTCGCTTTTCCTGTGATCCAACGGTGCTAACCCCGTGCCACAGTGCTGCCATGGACGCTGCAAATTGCAGGGATCGTTAACCAACACAATTAACTTGAAATAGTCTCTGCATTGTGCCATGCATTTTACTTTAGTCTGGCGATCGGATATTGTTAGTTTGAGTCGTGTGCGACAAGAGGATTTTCAAAGTAACTTCATTACAGTGTTAAGGTATGCCTACTTGTGACAATAATAAAGATTATTATACGAGACCTGGGGAGGACTTCAAGGGAAGTAATACAGATCACGGCCATGGGTAGCACAAGGAGGGGGATACCAGGAATATCCAGAGTCTGGTTTTGTATTTTCACTAATTTTCACTTAATTGCAAAGAACTTCCCTGATTTTAGATAACAACTATTAATGCGATTATGCCACATTATAAATTTGCACGAGATTAATATAACACTCAGTTCAGAAGTGTCGATGATGTTTGCTGCACATGAAGATGGTTTTGGACATTACATCTTTGAAATCATGTTATTCATTGAATTTGCTTGTGGCTGATTTTCAGTTTGAATCCATTTCCTCACTCCTCTGCCAATTCCCGATAAGCCTTTTCCAAAAAAAGATATTGATGTCTGTGTTAGGTCATTATCTTCTGCGGCTGGGCAGAAGCTACTGTATTTCGATATGTTCCCACGTGGCCTGTTCTACTTTTGAAGACATGCCCTTCTTCTTCTGTATCCCACTGAAAGGTGAGTTTTCCAATCCCCAAACGTTGCACGATCAGAACAATTAAAGTAATCCTGATAAATCATGCTTCTACCGTCTATAATCAGGGGAACAAAAGCTAAGATTCCTCCATTAGACTTTAGATATTTACGTGTAATCTGATTAATGTCGTCTCCAAAGGCGATATGCCTTCTCAATTCTGATGATGCAAAATCTGAATGCTCTATTCCCAAAGTAGACCTAATCCAAATTCGGAAAACCCAAATCAAAATTGGCCCACGATTGTATGTCAACACTGGGCATGATAATCTTTAGTCCTGTGCGATCTTATTTTGAGAAATGCCACGGAATTTCTCACCGAATAAACGATATCAAAAATAGGCCCAGAATGAACAATGGGATACAACTGTAGAATATTGCAAAACCATGTAATATTAATCCTCCATTTGCGTGAAATAACATTACTTCGAATGAGGACAACTGGTGCAGCTTTTGCAGACGTTGAAAATATATTATGACGTTCAGTAACATGCGACAATGCTGATGCACCACGATGGGATAGAGTTGTGATTGTCACAGAAAATTATGATATTCAACCAGAACCACGATCAATATAAACGACAAAAGGACTAAATAAATCACTGCCTCCCCCACCCTCCAACATAGCATTTAGCATCGAAACGTTTGTTGAGGTGATGAGTTTGAAGAACGACCTGATGGATGTTGGACCTTCAGAATTTTTTTCCTACAAATACATTTAGATTACATTATGTGCGCATAATGCCGCCTATAAAACTGCAACACAGCATAAAAACATAAACGAATTAAACGATCGCACATAGTTAGTTGAACAATAATTAAAATGCTCATCACCGGCTTGGTGTCAGACATGGGAATGGAACACAAACTGCTAACTTCGAAATTGATTATTAATGCAAAATGAACCTTCCAGGTGGATTTTAGTGTGTATTCACACTGAGTTCGTTGAAAGAATATAGAATAATTTCATGGCTTGCATCCTTTTGTTTTCAAAATCGTTCTGGAGAATTGCAAATTTAACAGCTGATATATTAGTGTTTGACATTGAACATTTCTCGGAAGACTCATGTACAACATTCATTAGCTCCCAGTCGGTCAAATCCTTTGCAGTATACTTGAGAATTATTTATCTGAAATGAAGTTGCCAAGCCCACGAAGACCACATGGCACTTGGCACATGTTATTAATTCGTTGCGGCGGTGAGTCACTTTGGATAGAAATGAAAATGGCTTATTGTCACAGGTCGGCTTCAAATGAAGTTACTGTGAAAAGCCCCTAGTCGCCACATTCCGGCGCCTATTCGGGGAGGCTGGTACGGTAATTGAACCGTGCTGCTGGCCTGCCTTGGTCTGCTTTCAAAGCCAACGATTTAGCCCAGTGTGCTAAACCAGCCCCGACGATTGAATTAACAGGATGAGGATTCCATAACGAAGCTCGTTCGGCATAATATTCAATACATAACATTGAAGCAAGATGGGAAGAAACCTCTTCGAAAAGAACATTGCTCCATACCGGTGTTCACTTCGCGTGTTAATGATTGAGGATCAAAGTGAGTCAATATTCAAAGTATATTGCATATGCAGATAGAAGGAGAAGTAATAATGTGTTGTTGAGGAAGGAGGAATAAAAATGATTGGAAATTATTTCCATCCGTAAAATTTATTAAAATATTTTGATTCAAATGATTACATATTTTCAACAACCCCCCCCTTACAGACAAAAGAAAAACAAAGATCACATAAATAAACATCTTACCACTACATCACGAATTCCCCCAATATACAAATCCCCCATTAAGTAATAATAAACACAGTAGTAAACTCAAAGTACAACCCCTCCTACCCCCCTCCTACTTCCCCCTCCTACCCCCTCCCCTACCCCCTCCTACCCCCTCCTACACCCCTCGTACCCCACCCTACCCCCCTCCCCCTCACCCTCCCCCCCCCGGTTTGCTGCTGCTGACCACCTCCTAACACCCCGCTAGCAAGTCTAGGAACCGTTGTCACCGCCTGAAGAACCCTTGCACAGACCCTGTCAAGGCAAATCTTACCCTCTCCAATTTAATGAACCCTGCAATGTCGCTGATCCAGGCTTACACGCTCGGGGGCCTCGCATCTTTCCCCTGTAGCAGAATCCTCCGCCGAGCTACCAGTGATGCAAAGGCCAGAATGCCGGCCTCTTTAGCCTCCTGCACTCCCGGCTCATCCGATACCCCAAATAGTTCTAACCCCCAGCTCGGCTTAAACTGGGTGTTCACCACCTTAGACATTGTCCTCGCAATACCCCTCCAGAACCCATCCAGCGCCGGGCACGCCCAGAACATGTGGGTGTGATTTGCTGTGCTCCCCGAGCACCTCCCACACCTGTCTTCCACCCCAAAGAACCTGCTCAGCCTCGCCCCTGTGATATGCGCTCTGTGAAGAACCATAAATAGTATCAGTCTAAGCCTGGCATACGAGGAGGAAGAATTAACCCTACCCAGGGCGTCCGCCCACGTACCCTCTGTGGTGGTATGTATTAGGGGTCATGTGGGACTGTGAGGCCGGGATGCTATTGGCTGACAGATCCCGGGTCCTGGTTGGCTGTTGACTCCTGGCTCCGCCCTGAAGGCGGAGTATAAGATCCCGAGCTTCTCCCCGCCGCTTCATTCTGTTGCTGAACTGCTGGGGACAAGTCTCGCTTAATAAAGCCTCATCGACTTCATCACGACTCGTCTCTCTCGTAAATCATTGTGCGCGACAAATTATTAAGCGAGCTTAAAGGACTATGTAGCTCCGGATCGCCCCGGAATGCCTGCGGATCAGCCCCCACGCAGCGAACTCGGCAGCAGTTTTTAAACACTGGCAAGCTTGTTTTGAAGGCTACCTCCGAACGGCCCCCGGCCGGATCACAGAAGACCAGAAAATGCAGGTCCTGCATTCGAGGGTAAGCCCGGAAATTTACCCTCTCATAGAAGACGCAGAGGATTTCCCGACGGCGCTCGCAGCACTGAAGAGCATCTACGTTCGCCCCGTGAACCAGGTCTACGCACGCTACCAACTCGCAACGAGACAGCAACGTCCCGTAGAATCGTTAGAAGAATTCTACGCTGCACTGCTAATTTTGGGACGGGGCTGCAGCTGCCCGCCGGTGAACGCGATCGAACACATGGACATGCTAATTCGCGATGCGTTTGTGGCAGGTATGAACTCTCCCCATCTCCGCCAAAGACTTTTGAAAGAGAGTCGCAAAACGCCCGCGCCTACGGCCCCGACTGCGCGGCAGCCCCTTGGGCTCCATGGACCCCCGTCGCGACAACCCCCTCCCCTCCCTCACAGGCTTGCGCGGTTAAATCGCCAGACTATCCCAGGGAGGCCCGCTGCTAATTCTCTGGGCAAGTGAAACACCCCCGGCAGCGCTGCCCGGCTCGCGCAGCTATATGCAAAAGCTGCGGCAAGAAGGGCCATTACGTGGCTGTGTGCCGGTCCCGGGGGGGTCGCCGCAATCCCCGGAGAAGAACGAGCCCAGCCCATCCCAAACGCTCCCCAACCCCCCCCCCCCCCCGCAGCGCCCCATGTGTGACCCGCGGGCGCCGCCATTTTGGGTCCCGGGCACCACGAGGGGAGGATGGGCGCCGCCATCATGTGACCCCCCCAGCCACGTGCGATTCATGGGGGCGGCCATTTTGTCCACCCCCGACCACGTGCTATCCATGGGGGCGGCCATTTTGTCCAACCCCGGCCGCGTGCGATTCATGGACGCCGCCATCTTGGATGACAACAAATGTCCCCAGCATCGACGGCTCCACGGGGCCCGAAGAAGACGCCGAGACACTACGACCACGACTGGCTTCGGTGACGCTGGATCAATCATGGCCCCGGACGCTCCAGACGACGACAACAACGGTGCTGATCAACGGACACGAGACATCATGCCTGATCGACTCCGGGAGCACCGAAAGTTTCATTCACCCAGACACGGTAAGACACTGTTTTCTGACCATCCATCCAAGTATGCAAAAGACTTCCCTAGCTGCAGGATCCCACTCCGTAGAGATCAAAGGGTTCTGCATCGCGAACCTAACGGTGCAAGGGAGGGAGTTTGAAAACTACAGGCTCTACGTCCTTCCCCAACTCTGCGCGCCCACATTACTGGGATTAGATTTCCAGTGTAACCTGCAGAGCCTAACATTTCAATTCGGTGGCGCAATACCCCCACTCACTATCTGCGGACTAGCAACACTCAAGGTTGAACCGCTGTCCTTGTTTGCAAACCTCACCCCGGACTGCAAACTCGTTGCCACTAGGAGCAGACGGTACAGCGCCCAGGGTCGGATATTTATTCGGTCTGAAGTCCAGCCGTTGCTGAAGGAAGGCATAATCCAGGTCAGTAATAGTCTCTGGAGAGCACAGGTGGTAGTTGTAAAGACCGGGGAGAAGCAAAGGATGGTCATAGACTATAGCCAGGCCATCAACAGGTACACACAGCTAGATGCGTACCCTCTCCCCCGCATATCCGACATGGTAAATCGGATTGCCCAGTATAAGGTTTTCTCCACCGTGGACCTCATGTCCGCCTACCACCAGCTCCCCATCCGCCCAGGTGACCGCAAGTACACAGCCTTCGAGGCAGATGGGCATGTATACCACTTCCTAAGGGTCCCATTTGGTGTCACGAACGGGGTCTCGGTCTTCCAACGGGAGATGGACTGAATGGTTGACCAGCACGGGTTGCAGGCCACGTTCCCGTATCTCGACAACGTAACCATCTGCGGCCACGATCAGCAGGACCACGACGCCAACCTCCAAAAATTCCTCCAGACCGCTAACGCCTTGAACCTCACATACAACGACAAAAGTGCGTTTTTAGCACAAACCGGTTGGCCATCCTGGGATACGTAGTGCGCAATGGGATAATAGGCCCCGACCCCGAACGCATGCGCCCCGTTATGGAATTTCCCCTCCCCCACTGCTCCAAAGTCCTGAAACGTTGCCTGGGGTACTTTTCATATTACGCCCAGTGGGTCCCCCAGTATGCAGACAAGGCCCGCCCGCTAATACAGACCACTACCTTCCCCCTGTCGACAGAGGCTCGCCAGGCCTTCAGCTACATCAAAGCGGATATCGTAAAGGCCACGATGTGCGCCATCGGTGAGTCCCTCCCCTTCCAGGTCGAGAGCGACGCCTCCGACGTAGCTCTGGCGGCTACGCTTAACCAAGCGGGCAGACCCGTGGCCTTTTTCTCCCGCACCATCCACGCCTCAGAAATCCGCCACTCCTCAGTGGAAAAGGAAGCCCAAGCCATAGTGGAAGCTGTGCGACATTGGAGGCATCACTTGGCCGGCAGGAGATTCACTCTCCTCACCGACCAACGGTCGGTAGCCGTCATGTTCGATAATGCACAGCGGGGCAAAATTAAAAATGACAAGATCTTAAGGTGGAGGATCGAGCTCTCCACCTTCAACTACGAGATCTTGTACCGTCCCAGAAAGCTGAACGAGCCGTCCGATGTCCTATCCCGCGGCACATGTGCCAACGCACTAATAGACCGTCTCCAAGCCCTCCATGAGGACCTCTGCCACCAGGGGGTCACTCGGTTCCACCATTTTATAAAGTCCCGCAACCTCCCCTACTCTGTGGAGGAGGCCCGTACAGTCACCAGGAACTGCCACATCTGCGCGGAGTGCAAACCGCACTTTTTCAGGCCGGATAGAGCGCACCTGATCAAGGCTTCCCGCACGTTTCCTTTGAACGCCTCAGTCTGGATTTCAAAGGGCCCCTCCCCTCCACCGACCGCAACACATACTTCCTGAACGTGGTGGACGAGTACTCCCGTTTCCCCTTCGCCATCGCCTACCCCGACATGACAGCGGCCACAGTCATTAAAGCCCTTGGCACCATATTCACACTGTTCGGTTGCCCCGCATATATCCATAGCGACAGGGGGTCCTCCTTCATGAGTGACGAGCTGCGCCAGTTCCTGCTCAGCAAGGGCATAGCCTCGAGCAGGACGACCAGCTACAACCCCCGGGGGAGCGGGCAAGTAGAGAGGGAGAACGGCACGGTCTGGAAGACCGTCCTACTGGTCCTACGGTCCAGGGATCTCCCAGTTTCCCGGTGGCAGGAGGTCCTCCCGGACGCTCTCCACTCCATCCGGTCGCTGCTGTGTACCACCATTAACCAAACGCCTCACGAGCGCCTCCTTGTCTTCCCCAGGAAGTCCTCCTCCGGAACGTCGCTGCCGACCTGGCTGGCGGCCCCAGGACCCATCTTGCTGTGGAAACATGTGCGGGCGCACAAGTCGGACCCGTTGGTCGAGAGGGTTCACCTCCTCCACGCGAACCCGCAGTACGCCTACGACGGCCGACAGGACACGGTCTCCCTGCGGGACCTGGCGCCCGCCGGCAACACACACACGCCCCCGACACCGATCATCCCCTCCCTGCCACCGGCGCACCCCGCGACTGCCCCCTTCCCGGGAGGATCGGTCCTCCTCCCGTGCCCGCCCAGGAGTAAAACAGGAACAAACACCGAAACGCTCCCGGAGACGACAACGCCGGGACAAGCACCTGCACCACCACCGGGGCTGAGGCGATCGACGAGGAAGACCAGACCGCCCGCTCGACTCGTGGCATCGGCGTGAAACCAAGAATGTTGTTGGACTGTAACAAAAAAAAATTCTCTTACTAATATTGTAAATAGTTCCACAAACCTTGTACATAGCCCAGTGTAGGGCTAAAACTGTAATAACATGCCCGAAATTTTCCTCACAGGACCAGCCTTGTAAACCCCTACCACCATACGAACCACCACCACGCCGGGTTCATTTTTAGCAAGGGGTGAATGTGGTGGTATGTATTAGGGGTCATGTGGGGCTGTGAAGCCGTGATGCAATTGGCTGACAGATCCCGGGTCCTGGTTGGCTGTTGACTCCTGGCTCCGCCCTGAAGGCGGAGTATAAGAACCCAAGCTTCTCCCCGCCGCTTCATTCTGTTGCTGAACTGCTGGGGACAAGTCTCGCTTAATAAAGCCTCATCGACTTCATCACCACTCGTCTCTCTCGTAAGTCATTGTGCGCTACACCTCATCTATCTCCTCCCCAAGCTCCTCCTCCCATTTACCCTTTAGCTCCTCCACCAAGGTCTCCTCCTCCTCCTGCATCTCCTGGTAGATCGCCGAGACCTTGGCTTCTCCAACACACAACCTCGAGAGCACCCCATCCTGGATCCAGCGTGCTGGAAGCAGCGGGAACTCCCTCACCTGCCGTCTTACAAACGCCCTGACCTGCAAGTACCTGAAGGCATTTCCGGGGGCAAGCCCGAATGTTTCCTCCAGCGCCACAAGGCTCGCAAACGTCCCATCTAAAAACAGGTCCCCATCCTTCTAATTCCTGCCCTGTGCCAGTTCAGGAACCCTCCATCCATTCCCCCCCGGGATAAACCGATGGTTCTCCCGGATCGGGGACCAAACCGAAGCCTCAACCTCACGCCTGTGACGCCTCCACTGCCCCCAAATTTTCAAAGTCGCCGCCGCCACCGGACTCGTGGTGTACCTAGTCGGCGGGAGCGGCAGCGGTGCTGTCACCAGCGCTTCCAGACTCGTGCCCACATTGGATGCCATCTCCAGCCTCTCCCACGCCGTCCCCTCCCCCTCGATTACCCACTTGCGCATCATCGCCACATTGGCAGCCCAGTAATACCCACACAGATTAGGTAACGCTAACCCTCCTCTGTCCCTACTCCGCTCCAGAAACACCCTTCTCACCCTCGGGGTCTTTTTAGCCCACACGAATCCTATGATGCTCCTACTGACCCGCTTAAAAAAGGCCTTAGGGATCAGGATGGGGAGGCACTGGAATATAAAAAGGAACCTCGGGAGCACCGTCATCTTCACCGACTGCACCCTACCCGCCAGGGAGAGTGGCACCATATTCCACCTTTTAAATTCCTCCTCCATCTGCTCCACCAGCCTCGTCAAGTTGAGCTTGTGTAGGGCCCCCCAGCACCTGGCCACCTGGATCCCCAGGTACCGAAAACTCCTTTCCGCCCTCTTCAGTGGAAGCTCATCTATCCCCCTTCCCTGGTCCCCTGGGTGTATCACGAAGAGCTCACTCTTCCCCACGTTGAGCTTATATCCGGAAAAGTCACCAAACTCCCTGAGGAACCGCATCACCTCCGGTATCCCCCCCACTGGGTCCGCCACATACAGTAACAGGTCATCGGCATACAACTATACCCGGTACCGCCCCCCCCCCCCCCCCGGACCAGCCCCTCCAGTTCCTGCACTCCCTAAGAGCCATAGCCAAAGGCTCAATTGCCAATGCAAATAGCAAGGGGGATAGGGGGCACCCCTACCTCGGCCCCCGGCACAGCCGAAAGTATTCCGACCTCCTCCGATTCGTGGCCACACTCGCCACTGGGGCTTTGTAAAGTAGCCTAACCCAACTAATGAACCTCTCCCCAAAGCCAAACCTCCTCAACACTTGCAGAGGTACCCCCACTTCACCCTATCGAAGGCCTTCTCCGTGTCCATCGCCGACACAATCTCCGCCTCCCCCTCCACTGTAGGCATCATGATTACGTTAAGGAGCCTCCGCACATTGGGATTCAGCTGCCTTCCCTGAACAACACCCGTCTGGTCCTCGTGAATCACCCTCGGGACACAGTCCTCAATTCAGGTAGCCAACACTTTCGCTAGCAGCTTCGCGTCCATGTTGAGGAGAGAGATTGGCCTATACGACCCCCCCTAGCTGCGTTGCTCCCCCCATAGCACTCCCGTAAGTCAGTTGACTCTGCCTGCGTCTCTGACACAGACACACACACAGACTCTGCCTGTCTCTATGACACAGACACACACACAGACTCTGCTTGTCTCTCTGACACAGACACACACAGACTCTGCCTGTCTCTCTGACACAGGCACACACACAGACTCTTTCTGGCCTGGTTCTCTCTCTGCCTTAATCTCTCTCTCTTTCTCTCTCTGACTCGCTCCTCTCTAACAGCCACGCACACACAAATATTATGACACACAAGACTAACTAGGATTCACCCACACTCTCTATCAGACACATACACACAGACACAGACTCTGTCTCACTCTGGTTCTATCAGACACACAGACTGACAGTCTCTTTCTGTCTCACATTCACTCTTTCTATCAGACACACACATCTGACAAAGATTTTCTCTGTATTATTCTCTTACACGCTCTGGATGAGACACACGCATGCAGAAACATACCATCTCTGTCTCATTTTCTAACCCTCTATCAGACACACATACAGACTCTTTCTGCCTCACTCACTCTTCAGACGCGCACATACAAACACAGACACTCTCACTTTCTCTCTCCCACTATTTCTCTCTGCCTCTCCCTCCTCTCTCTCGTTCTCTCTCTCTCTCTCTCTCTTTCCCGTTCTCTCTCTCTCTCAGACACAGCCACATACTCTTTCTGGACAGGTATGTCTCGCTCAGCCTCTCAGTTACAGACTGTTCCTGCTTCACTCTTGCACTGTTTCAGGCACACACATAGAGACACAGACTGCCTCTCTCTCGCTCTCTCTACCACCCTCCCCTTCTCTCTCACACACACACATACACACATCGACATAGCCACAGAAAGAGAGAGAAAGAATGAGGCAGAGAGAGACAGAAAGAGAAAGAGGCAGAAAGCTCTCTGTCCCTCTCGCTCTCTCTCTTTTTCTCTTTCTCTCTCCACCCGCCCACCCCCCTCCCCTCACACTCTCGTCTTTGTCTCTGAATATTCTAAAATTTATGGAATTGTGATCGCTATTCCCAAAGTAATCACCGACTGAAACTTTAACCACCTGTCCGGGATCATTCCCCAATACCAGGTCCAGTATGGCCCCTTCCAGAGTTGGACAATTTACATTCTGCTCTAAAAAAAACAATCCTGGATGCTCCTTACAAATTCTGCTACATCTACGCCTCCAACACTGCATGAGTCCCATTCAATGTTGGGGAAGTTAAAATCTCCCATTACGATCATCCTATTTCTCCGACATTTTTCTATAATCTGTCTACATATTTGTACCTCTACTTCACGCTCGCTTTTGGGAGGCCTGTCGTAAAATCCCAACTATGTTACTGCCCCCTCCCTATTTCTTAGCTCTACCCATATTGCCTCAGTGCTCGAATCCGCTATAGCGCCCTCCTTAATCACAGCGGTAAGATCATCTCTGACCAGTCGTGCAACTCCTCAACCCCTTTTACCTCCCTCTCTCTCCCGCCTGTGTGATGGGAGCGGCGTTTTCAGAACCTCAAAATGTATCATGGAGCTCAACCAACGTCTTCTTTTAATGTTTTGTTATTTTTGAAGCACACAGCTTCGTCTCCAGGTGTGGTATAACAATTATGCATTACCTCCCTCTCTATCCCTCCTGAAGCATCTGTACCCTGGGATATTTAGTTGCCAGTCTTGCCCTTCCCTCAACCAATAGAACATAGAACATAAACATCGAACATTACAGCGCAGTACAGCCCCTTCGGCCCTCAATGTTGCACCGACCTGTGAAACCACTCTAAAGCCCATTTACACTATTCCCTTATCGTCCATATGTCTATCGCATGACCATTTGAACGCCCTTAGTGTTGGCGAGTCCACTACTGTTGCAGGCAGGGCATTACACGCTCTTACTACTCTCTGAGTAAAGAAGCTACCTCTGACATCTGTCTTATATCTATCTCCCCTCAACTTAAAGCTATGTCCCCTCATGCTAGACATCACCATCCAAGGAAAAAGGCTCTCACTGTCCACCCTATCCAATCCTCTGATCATCTTGTGTGCCTCAATTAAGTCACCTCTTAACCTTCTTCTCTCTAATGAAAACAGCCTCAAGTCCCTCAGCCTTTCCTCATTAGATCTTCCCTCCATACCAGGCAACATTCTGGTAAATCTCCTCTGCACCCTTTCCAATGCTTCCACATCCTTCCGATAATGCGGTGACCAGAATTGCATGCAATACTCCAAATGCGGCCGCACCAGAGTTTTGTACAGCTGCAACATGACCTCATGGCTCCGAAACTCAATCCCTCGACCAATAAAAGCTAACACACCGTACGCCTTCTAAACAACCCTCTCAACCTGGGTGGCAGCTTTCAGGGATCTATGTACATGGAAACCGAGATCTCTCTGCTCATCCACACTGCCAAGAATCTTACCATTAGGCCAGTACTCTGTCTTCCAGTTATTCCTTCCAAAATGAATCACCTCACACTTTTCTGCATTAAACTCCATTTGCCACCTCTCAGCCCAGCGCTGCAGCTTATCTATGTCCCTCTGTAACTTGTAACATACTTCCGCACTTTCCACAACTCCACCGACTTTAGTGTCATCGGCAAATTTACTCACCCATCATTCTACACCCACCTCCAGGCCATTTATAAAAATGACAAACAGCAGTGGCCCCAAAACAGATCCTTGTGATACACCACTAGTAACTGGACTCCAGTCTGAACATTTCCCATCAACCACCACCCTTTGTCTCCTTCCAGCTAGCCAATTTCTGGTCCAAACTGCTAAATCACACTGAATCCCATGCCTCTGTATTTTCTGCAATAGCCTACCATGGGGAACCTTATCACACGCTTTACTGAAATCCATATACACCACATACACTGCTTTACCCTCATCCACCTGTTATGTCACCTTCTGAAAGAACTCAATAAGGTTTGTGAGGCACGACCTACCCTTCACCAAACCGTGTTGACTATCTCTAATCAAATTATTCCTTTACAGATGATTATACATCCTATCTCTTATAAACCTTGCCAAGATTTTGACCACAACAGAAGTAATGCTCACTGGTCCATAGTTACTGGGATTGTCTCTACTCCCAATCTTGAACAAGGGGACAATATTTGCTATCCTCCAGTCTTCTGGCACGATTCCTGTCGACAAAGATGACTTAAAGGTCAAAGCCAAAGGCTCAGCAATCTCCTCCGTAGCTTCACAAAGAATCCTCGGATAAATCCCATCCGGCCCAGGGGACTTATCTGTTTTCACACTTTCCAGAATTGCTAACACCTCCTCCTTATGAACCTCAAGCACTTCTAGTCTAGTAGCCTGAATCTCAGTATTGTCCTCGACAACATTGTCTTTTTCCTGTGTGAATCCTGACGAAAAATATTCATTTAACACCTCTCCTATCTCCTCGGAGTCCAAACACAACTCCCCACTACTGTCCTTGACTGGCCCTACTCTTACCCTAGTCATTCGTTTATTCCTGACATATATATATAAAGCTTTATGGTTATCCTTGATCCTACCTGCCAAATACTTCTCATGTCCCCTCCTGGCTCTTCTTAACCCTCTCTTTAGGTCCTTCCTAGCTAACTTCTAACTCTCGAGCGCCCTAACTGAACCTTCATGTCTCATCTTTACATAAGCCTCCTAATTCCTCTTGACAAGTGTTTCGACTGCCGTAGTAAACCACGGTTCCCTTGCTCGACCACTACCTCCCTGCCTGACAGGTACATACTTATCAAGGACACGCAGCAACTGTTCCTTGAACAAGCTGCACATTTCCATTGTGCCCATCCCCTGCAGTTTTCCTCTCCATCTGATGCATCCTACGTCTTGCCTCATCGCATCATAATTGCCTTTCCCCCAGACACAACTCTTGCCCTGCGGTATATACCTATCCCTTCACTACCTCCAAATCTAACACGTGTCCTGGTTCATTACCCAGTACCAAATCCAATATGGTCTCACCTCTCGTTGGCCTATCTACAGGAAACCCTCTTGCACACATTTCACAAAAACGGACCCATCGAAAGTACTCGAACTACAGCGTTTCCAGTCAATGTTTGGGAAGTTAAAACCCAACTACCCTGTTGATTGCGCTCCTGTTCACAATCATCTTTGCAATCCTTTCCTCAACATCTCTGGAACTTTTCGGAGGCCTATAGAAGACCCCGAACAGGGTGACCTCTCCTCTCATGTTTCTAACCTCAGCCCATAGTATCTCAGTCGACGTGTCCTCATCAAACGTGCTTCCTGCCACCGTAAAACTGCCCTTGACTAACAATACCACCCCTCCCCCTCTTTTACCACCTTCCCTGCGCTTACTGAAATATCTAAACACCGCCACCTGCAACAACCATTCCTATCCCTGCTCTATCCATGTCTCCGAAATGGCCACAACATCAAAGTCCCAGATACCAACCCATGCCGCACGTTCACCCACCTTATTCCGGATGCTCCTGGCGTTGAAGAAGACACACTTTAAACCACCTTCCTGCCTGCCGGTATACTCCTGCAACTTTGAAACCTTACTCATGACCTCACTACTCTCAACCTCCTGTATACTGGAGCTACAATTCAGGTTCCCAAGCCCCTGCTGAACTAGTTTAAACCCTCCCGAAGAGCATCAGCACATATCCCCCCTAAGTCTCAGTAATACCAATAACATCATATTCACAGTACCCGGTTGAGCCTCTGGCCTCCGGGTAAGCGGTTTCCAAGGCGGCCTTCAGGACGCACGACAACGCAGAATCTCCGAGCAGAAACTTATAGCCAAGATCCGGGACCTGGGATTCATGTCGCATTACATTCATCCCCCACCATCTGGCCTGCGAAATCCTACCAACTGTCCTGGCTTGATACAATTCACACCTCTTTAACCTGAGGTTACCCCATTTTTGGATCTGTAAAAATTTAACCACCTGCTAACGCTCGCATTCCAAGCTTGTCTGGCATCTTTGAATTTGTCTATATATGTGTTTCTGGAACATACCTCTTCATTCACCTGAGGAAGGAGCAGCGCTCCGAAAGCTAGTGACATCGAAACAAACCTGTTGGACTTTAACCTGGTGTTGTAAGACTTCGTACTGTAAATAATGACATACTACACAGGGACCACTGTAAATAAGGATATACTACCCAGGGACCACTGTAAATATGTATGTACTACTCAGGGAGCACTGTAAATAATGAGATACTATCCAGGGACCACTGTAATTGATGAAATTCCACTCCGGGACCGTTGTAAATGATGATGTACTACACAGGGAAATAATGTAAATAATGACATACTGCCCAGGGACGACTGTGAATAATGATGAACTACCCATGTACCATTGTCAATAATGATATTATACCCAGGGAACACTGTAAATCATGATACACTATCCAGGGATCACTGTAAGTAATGACATTCCTCCATGGGACCGTTGTAAACAATGATTTACTACACAGTGACCACTGCAAATAATCACATACTGTCCAGGGACCACTGCAAATAAGATGTTCTATCCAGGGACAACTGTAAATAATGATAAACAATCCAGGGACAACTGTCAAAAACAACATTCCAACATGCGGCTGTTGTAAATAATGATGTATTACACAGGGACCACTGTAAAAAAGAAATTCCAGCCTGGGACCGTTGTAAGTTATGATGTACTATCCAGAGGCCACTGTAAATAATGATATACTATCAAGGAGCCACCGTAAGTGATGATATAATATCTAGGGACCACTGTAAATAATGATCTACTATCCAGGGACCACTGTAAATAATGAAATCCCACACTGGGTCCATTGTAAACAATGATGTACTATACAAGTAACACTGTACATAATGACATATTCCCCAGGGACCACTGTAAATAATGATATTCTACACAGAGACCACTGTAAATAATGATATACTACACAGGGAGCACAGTAAATAATGATTTAATATCCAGGGATCAATGTAAGTAATGAAATCCCACACTGGGTCCATTGTAAACAATGATGTACTATACAAGTAACACTGTACATAATGACATATTCCCCAGGGACAACTGTAAATAATGATATGCTACCCAGAGACCACTGTGATTAATGATATATTTCCCAGGGACCACTGTAAATAATGAAATACTATACAGGAACCACTGTAAATAATGATCTACTACCCAGGGCCCACGGTAAATAATGAAATACGACACAGGGACCACTGCAAATAATGATACTCTACTGTAAATAATGATATACTACCCAAGGGCCACTGTACATTATGATATACTATCCAGGGATCATTGAAAATAATGAAATTCCACCCTGGGACCGTTGTAAATCGTGACGCACTAATAATGAGGGACTATCCAGGGCCCACTGTAAATGATTATATACTACCTAGGGGACTCTGGAAATAATGATATACTACCCAGCAACCACTGTAAATAATGCGATATTATCCAGGGACCACTGTAAATAATGAAATACTACACAGGAACCACTGTAAATAATGAAATCCTGCCCAGGGACTATTATAAATAATGATATACTACCCAGGGACTATTGTAAATAATGAAATGCAACACAGGAACCAGGGTAAATAACGGAATACTACACAGGGACCACTGGAAGGAATGATATACTACACAGGGACCACTGGAGGTAATGATATACTGCACAGGGACCAGTGTAAGTAATGATATACTGCACAGGGACCACTTTACATGGTGATATACTGCCCAGGGAACACTGTAAATGATGTTACCTAGCCAAGGTCACTATAAATAATGATATACTTCCCATGGACTACTGTAAATAATGATATACTACTCGAAGCCACTGTAATAATGATCTTCTACCCAGGGACCACTGTAAATTATGAAATTCTTCCCTGGGACTACTGTAATAAATAGGGAGAGTGTCTAGAAAACGCAAATCCATTCTACAACGAAGGGGTCACAGTGGAGGCCTGTCCCTGGAATACAGTGGTTCTTTTATAGTATTTCATTTTTTACAGTAGTCCCTTAGTATTATATCATTTTTTACAGTTGTCCCAGGGTAGCATATCTTGGCAATGTGGAGGAGCAGAGAGATCTTGGGGTCTATGTTCATACATCTTTGAAAGTTGCCACTCAAGTGGATAGAGCTGTGAAGAAGGCCTATGGTGTGCTAGCGTTCATTAACAGAGGGATTGAATTTAAGAGCCGTGAGGTGATGATGCAGCTGTACAAAACTTTGGTAAGGCCACATTTGGAGTACTGTGTACAGTTCTGGTCGCCTCATTTTAGGAAGGATGTGGAAGCTTTGGAAAAGATGCAAAGGAGATTTACCAGGATGTTGCCTGTGATGGAGAGTAGGTCTTTCGAGGAAAGGTTGAGGGTGCTAGGCCTTTTCTCATTAGAACGGAGAAGGATGAGGGGCGACATGATAGAGGTTTATATGAAGATCAGGGGAATAGATAGAGTAGACAGTCAGATACTTTTTCCCAAGGTGTAACAAAGCATTACAAGGTGACATCAATTTAATGTGAATGGTGGAAGATATAAGGGGGATGTCAGAGGTAGGTTATTTACCCAGAGAGTAGTGGGGGCATGGAGTGCACTGCCTGTGGAAGTAGTTGAGTCGGAAACATTAGGGACCTTCAAGCAGCTATTGGATAGATACATGGATTACGGTAGAATGATATAGTGTAGATTACTTTGTTCTTAAGGTCAGCACGGTAGCATTGTGGATAGCACAATTGCTTCACAGCTCCAGGGTCCCAGGTTCGACTCCGGCTTGGGCCACTGTCTGTGCGGAGTCTGCACATCCTCCCCGTGTGTGCGTGGGTTTCCTCTGGGTGCTCCGGTTTCCTCCCACAGTCCAGTGATGTTTCGGTTAGGTGGATTGGCCATGATAAATTGCCCTTAGTGTCTAAAATTACCCTTAGTGTTGGGTGGAGGTGTTGCCCTTAGGTAGGGTGCTCTTTCCAAGAGCTGATGCAGACTGAATGGGCCGAATGGCCTCCTTCTGCTCTGTAAATTCAATGATAATCTATGATTAATCTGGGACAAACGTTCGGCACAACATTGTGGGCCGAAGGGCCTCATATCTGCTGTATTTTTCTATGGTGTATATAGTGGTCCCTGGGAAGTATATCATTTTCTACAGTGGTTCCTGTTGTATTCTGTTGTATCACTGGACAGCGAGCGCAGAGATGGTGAAGTGATGTTTAAGGGAGCAGGAGGTGGACTGGGTCTGAATGGAGGAGGCCACCTGCACGGGTAACCCACTCTGAGCGCTGGATGCAACTCCACTCCCGGCCAGCCACTCACTCCAGGCCAGGCCACTCCCGACCAACCCGCACACACTGCAGGCCACTCCCGGCCAGCCCACACACACACTCCAGGCCAGGCACTCCCGGCCAGCCCACACACACTCTCCAGGCCAGGCCACTCCCGGCCAGCCCACACACACACTCCAGGCCACTCCCGACCAGCCCACACACACACTCCAGGCCAGGCCACTCCCGGCCAACCCACACACACACTCCTGGTCACTCCCGGCCAGCCCACACACACACTACAGGCCACTCCCGGCCAGCCCACACACACACTCCAGGCCACTCCCGGCCAGACCACACACACACTCCAGGACTCTCCCGACCAGCCCACACACACACTCCAGGCCAGTCCCGGCCAGCCCACACACACACTCCAGGCCACTCCCGGCCAGACCACACACACACTCCAGGACTCTCCCGGCCAGCCCACACACACACACTCCAGGCCACTCCCGGCCAGCCCACACACACACTCCAGGACTCTCCCGTCCAGCCCACACACACACTCCACGCCACTCCCGTCCAGCCCACACACACACCCCAGGCCACTCCCGGCCAGCCCACACACCCACTCCAGGCCACTCCCGGCCAGCCCACACACACACTCCAGGCCACTCCCGACCAGCACACACACACACTCCAGGCCACTCGCGCCCAGCCCACACACACACTAAAGGCAATGCCTCTCCCGGCAATCCCACACACACACTCCAGGCCTCTCCCGGCCAACCCACACACACACTCCAGGCCTCTCACGGCCATCCCACACATACACACCTGGCCACTCCCGGCAAGACCCCAAACGCGCTCCCGGCCACTCCCGGCGAGCCCACAAACACACTCCAGGCCACTCCCTGCCAGCCCACACACACACTCCAGGCCACTCCCTGCCAGCCCACACACACACTCCAGGCCAATCCCGGCCAGCCCACACACACTCCAGGCCACTCCCGGCCAGCCCACACACACACTCCAGGCCACTCCCGGCCAGCCCACACACACACTCCAGGCCACTCCCGGCCAGCCCACACACACACTCCAGGCCACTCCCGGCCAGCCCACACAAACACTCCAGGCCACTCCCGGCCAGCCCACACAAACACTCCAGGCCACTCCTGGCCAGCCCACACACGCGCTCTAGGCCCATCCCGGCCATTCCACACACACACTCGCGGCCACTCCCGGCCAGCCCACACACATACTCCAGGCCACACACACACCCGGCCAGGCCACTCCCGGCCACCCACACACACACTCCAGGCCACTCCCGGCCATTCCACACACACACTCCAGGCCACTCCCGACCAGGCCACACACACACCCGGCCACACCCGGCCATCCCACACACACATTCCAGGCCAATCCCGGCCAGCCCACACACACACTCCAGGCCACTCCCGGCCAGCCCATACACACACTCCAGGCCACTCCCGGCCACCCACACACACACACTCCAGGCCACTCCCGGCCAGCCCACACACACACTCCAGGACATTCCCGGCCAGACCACACACACACTCCAGGCAACTCCCTGCCAGCCCACACACACACACTCCAGGCCACGACTCACCCGGCCATCCCACACACACTCCAGGCCACTCCCGGCCAGCCCACACACACACTCCAGGCCTCTCCCTGCCAGCCCACACACACACTCCAGGCCAGGCCACTCCCGGCCAGCCCACACACACACTCCAGGCCTCTCCCTGCCAGCCCACACACACACTCCAGGCCAGGCCACTCCTGGCCAGCCCACACACACACTCCAGGCCTCTCCCTGCCAGCCCACACACACACTCCAGGCCTCTCCCTGCCAGCCCACACACACACTCCAGGCCAGGCCACTCCCGGCCAGCCGACACACACACTCCAGGCCACGCCTCACCCGGCCATCCCACACACACTCCAGGCCACTCCCGGCCAGCCCACACACACACTCCAGGCCACGCCTCACCCGGCCATCCCACACACACTCCAGGCCACTCCCGGCCAGCCCACACACACACTCCAGGCCTCTCCCTGCCAGCCCACACACACACTCCAGGCCAGGCCACTCCAGGCCAGCCCACACACACACACACTCCAGACCACTCCCAGCCAGCCCACACCTACACTCCAGGCCACTCCTGGCCAGCCCACACACACACTCAAGGCCACTCCCGGCCAGCCCACACACACACTCCAGGCCACTCCCGGCCAGCCCACAGACACACTCCAGGCCAGGCCACTCCCGACCAGTCCACACACACACTCCAGTACACTCCCGGCCAGCCCACACACACACTCCAGGCCAGGCCACACCCGGCCAGCCCACAAACACACTTCCGGCCAGGCCACTCCCGGCCAGCCCACACACACACTCCAGGCCACTCCCGGCCAGCCAACACACACACTCCAGGCCACTCCCGGCCAACCCACACACACACTCCTGGTCACTCCCGGCCAGCCCACACACACACTCCAGGCCACTCCCGGCCAGCCCACATACACACTCCAGGCCACTCCAGGCCAGACCACACACACACTCCAGGACTCTCCCGGCCAGCCCACACACACACTCCAGGCCACTCCCGGCCAGCCCACACACACACTCCAGGACACTCCCGTCCAGCCCACACACACACTCCACGCCACTCCCGTCCAGCCCACACACACACCCTAGGCCACTCCCGGCCAGCCCACACACACACTCCAGGCCACTCACGGCCAGCCCACACACACACTCCAGGCCATCCCGGCCAGCACACACACACACGCTAGGCCACTCGCGCCCAGCCCACACACACACTAAAGGCAATGCCTCTCCCGGCAATCCCACACACACACTCCAGGCCTCTCCCGGCCAACCCACACACACACTCCAGGCCTCTCCCGGCCATCCCACACATACACACCCGGCCACTCCCGGCAAGACCCCAAACGCGCTCCCGGCCACTCCCGGCGAGCCCACAAACACACTCCAGGCCACTCCCTGCCAGCCCACACACACACTCCAGGCCAATCCCGGCCAGCCCACACACACACTCCAGGCCACTCCCGGCCAGCCCACACACACTCCAGGCCACTCCCGGCCAGCCCACACACACACTCCAGGCCACTCCCGGCCAGCCCACACACACACTCCAGCCCACTCCCGGCCAGCCCACACACACACTCCAGGCCACTCCCGGCCATCCCACAAACACTCCAGGCCACTCCTGGCCAGCCCACACACGCGCTCTAGGCCCATCCCGGCCATTCCACACACACACTCCCGGCCACTCCCGGCCAGCCCACACACACACTCCAGGCCACTCCCGGCCAGCCCACACACACACTCCAGGCCACTCCCGGCCACCCACACACACACTCCAGGCCACTCCCGGCCAGCCCACACACACACTCCAGGCCTCTCCCGGCCAGCCCACACACACACTCCAGGCCACTCCCGGCCAGCCCACACACACACTCCAGGCCACTCCCGGCCATCCCACAAACACTCCAGGCCACTCCTGGCCAGCCCACACACGCGCTCTAGGCCCATCCCGGCCATTCCACACACACACTCCCGGCCACTCCCGGCCAGCCCACACACACACTCCAGGCCACTCCCGGCCAGCCCACACACACACTCCAGGCCACTCCCTGCCAGCCCACACACACACTCCAGGCCACTCCCGGCCAGCCCACACAAACACTCCAGGCCACTCCCGGCCTCCCACACACACACTCCAGGCCCATCCCGGCCATTCCACACACACACTCCCGGCCACTCCCGGCCAGCCCACACACACACTCCAGGCCACTCCCGGCCAGCCCACACACACACTCCAGGACATTCCCGGCCAGACCACACACACACTCCAGGCCACTCGCTGCCAGCCCACACACACACTCCAGGCCACGCCTCACCCGGCCATCCCACACACACTCCAGGCCACTCCCGGCCAGCCCACACACACTCCAGGCCACTCCCGGCCAGCCCACACACACACTCCAGGCCACTCCCGGCCAGCCCACACACACACTCCAGGCCAGGCCACTCCCGGCCAGCCCACACACACACACACTCCAGACCACTCCCAGCCAGCCCACACCTACACTCCAGGCCACTCCTGGCCAGCCCACACACACACTCAAGGCCACTCCCGGCCAGGCCACACACACACTCCAGGCCACTCCCGGCCAGCCCACAGACACACTCCAGGCCAGGCCACTCCCGACCAGTCCACACACATACTCCCGGCCACACCCGGCCAGCCCACACACACATTCCAGGCCACTCCCGGCCAGCCCACACACACACTCAGGCCACTCCCGGCCAACCCACACACACACACCAGGCCACTCCGGGCCAGCCCACACACACACTCCAGGCCACTCCCGGCCAGCCCACACACACAGTCCAGGCCACTCCAGGCCAGCCCACACACACACTCCCGGCCACTCCTGGCCAGCCCACACACACACTCCAGGCCACTCCCGGCCAGCCCACACACACACTCCAGGCCACTCACGGCCAGCCCACACACACAGTCTAGGCCACTCCAGGCCAGCCCACACACACACTCCCGGCCACTCCCGGCCAGACCACACACACACTCCAGGCCACTCCTGGCCCGTCCACACACAGACTTCAGGCCAGGCCACGCCCGGCCAGCCACACACACACTCCCGGCCACCACACACACACACTCCAGGCCTCTCCGGGCAACCCACACACACTCCAGGCCACTCCCGGCCAGCCCACACACACACCCCAGGCCAGTCCCGGCAAGCCCACGCACAAAAGCCATCTAACCTACACTGTGCCATTATCATCCATATGTTTATCCAATAAACTTTTAAATGCCCTCAAAGTTGGCGAGTTCACTACTGTAGCAGGTACAGTATTCCACGGCCTCACTACTCTTTGCGTAAACAACCTACCTCTGACCAATGTCCTACATCTATTACCCCTCCGTTTAATGTTATGTCCCCTCGTGCCAGCCATATCCATCCGCGGGAGAAGGCTCTCACTGTCCACCCTATCCAACTCCCTGATCATTTTGTAGGCCACTCCCTGCCAGCCCACACACACACACCAGGCCACGCCTCTCCCGGCCATCCCACACACACACGCCAGGCCACTCCCGGCCAGCCCACACACACACACCAGGCCAGGCCACTCCAGGCCAGCCCACACACACACTCCAGGCCTCTCCCGGCCATCCCACACACACACTCCCAGCCACTCCCGGTAAGACGCCACACGCGCTCCAGGCCAGGCCACTCCCGGCCAGCCCACACACACACACTCCAGGCCACTCCCGGCCAGCCCACACACACACTCCAGGCCACTCCCGGCTAGCACACTCACACACTCCAGGTTGCACTCCCGTCCAACCCACGTACACACTCCAGGCCACTCGCGCCCAGCCCACACACACACTCCAGGCCACTCCCGGCCAGCCCACACACACACTCCTGGCCACTCCCGGCCAGCCCACACACACACTCCAGGTCACTCCCGGCCAGCCCACACACACATTCCAGGCCACTCCCGGCCACCCCACACACACACTCCAGGCCAGGCCACACCCGGCCAGCCCACACACACTCCAGGACATTCCCGTCCAGTCCACACACACACTTCAGGCCACTCCCTGCCACCCCACACACACACTCCAGGCCACGCCTCTCCCGGCCATCCAACACACACACTCCAGGCCACTCCCGGCCAGCCCACACACACACTCCAGGCCAGGCCACTCCCGGCCAGCCCACAAACACACTCCAGGCCAGGCCACTCCCGGCCCGCCCTCACACACACTCCAGTCCACTCCCGGCCAGCCCACACACACACTCCAGGCCAGGCCACTCCCGGCCAGCCCACAAACACACTTCCGGCCAGGCCACTCCCGGCCAGCCCACACACACACTCCAGGCCACTCCCGGCCAGCCCACACACACACTCCAGGCCACTCCCGGCCAACCAACACACACACTCCAGGGCACTCCCGGCCAACCCACACACACACTCCTGGTCACTCCCGGCCAGCCCACACACACACTCCAGGCCACTCCCGGCCAGCCCACATACACACTCCAGGCCACTCCAGGCCAGACCACACACACACTCCAGGACTCTCCCGGCCAGCCCACACACACACTCCAGGCCACTCCCGGCCAGCCCACACACACACTCCAGGACACTCCCGTCCAGCCCACACACACACTCCATGCCACTCCCGTCCAGCCCACACACACACCCCAGGCCACTCCCGGCCAGCCCACACACACACTCCAGGCCACTCCCGGCCAGCCCACACACACACTCCAGGCCACTCCCGGCCAGCACACACACACACTCCAGGCCACTCGCACCCAGCCCACACACACACTAAAGACAATGCCTCTCCCGGCAATCCCACACACACACTCCAGGCCTCTCCCGGCCATCCCACACATACACACCCGGCCACTCCCGGCAAGACCCCAAACGCGCTCCCGGCCACTCCCGGCGAGCCCACAAACACACTCCAGGCCACTCCCTGACAGCCCACACACACACTCCAGGCCAATCCCGGCCAGCCCACACACACACTCCAGGCCACTCCCGGCCAGCCCACACACACACTCCAGGCCACTCCCGACCAGCCCACACACACACTCCAGGCCAGGCCACAAACGGCCAGCCCACACACACACTCCAGACCACTCCTGGCCAGCCCACACAGACACTCCATGACACTCCCGTCCTGCCCACACACACACTCCAGGCCACTCCCGTCCAGCCCACACACACACTCCAGGCCACTCCCGTCCAAGCCACGTACACACTCCAGGCCACTCCCGGCCAACCCACACACACACTCCAGGCCACTCCCGGCCAGCCCAACACACACTCCAGGCCACTCCCGGCCAGCCCACACACACACTCCAGGCCACGCCCTGCCAGCCCACACACACACTCCAGGCCAGGCCTCTCCCGGCCATCCCACACACACACTCCAGGCCATTCCCGGCCAGCCAACAGTCACACTCCAAGCCAGGCCACTCCTGGCCAGCCCACACACACGCTCCAGGCCACTCTCGGCCAGCACACTCACACACTCCAGGCCACTCCCGGCCTGCCCACACACACACTCCAGTCCAGTCCCGGCCAGCCCACAGACGCAATCCAGGCCACTCCGGAGCAGCCCACACACAGACTCCCGTTCACTCCCGGCCAGCCCACAATCACACTCCAGGCTACTCCCGGCCAGCCCACACACACACTCCAGTCCACTCCCAGCCAGCCCACACACACACTCCAGGCCACTCCGGACAGCCCACACACACACTCCAGGCCACTCCCAGCCAGCCCACACACACACTCCAGGTCACTCCCGGCCAGCACACACACACACTCCAGACCACTCCCGTACAGCCCACTCCACACGCACTTCAGGCCACTACCGTCCAGCCAACACACACACTCCAAGCCAGGCCACTCCTGGCTAGCCCACACTCACACTCCAGGCCACTCCGGACCAGCCCACACCCACACTCCAGGACACTCCCGGCCAGCCCACACACACACACCAGGCCAGCCCCGCCCAGCCCACACACAGACTCCAGGCCACTCCCGGCCAGCCCACACACACACTCCAGGCCACTCCCGGCCAGCCCACACACACACTCCAGGCCAGGCCACTCCCGGCCAGCCCACACACACACTCCAGGCCAATCACGGCCAGCCAACACACACACTCCAGGCCTCTCCCTGCCAGCCCACACACACACACTCCAAGCCACTCCCGGCCAGCCCACACACACACTCCAGTCCTCTCCCGGCCATTCCACACACACACTCCCGGCCACTCCCGGCCCACACAGACACACTCCAGGCCAGGCCACTCCCGGCCAGCCCACACACACACTCCAGGCCACTCCCGGCCAGCCCACACACACACTCCAGGCCACTCCCGGCCAGCCCACACACACACCCCAGGCCTGGCCTCTCCCGGCCAGCCCACACACACACTCCAGGCCACTCCCGTCCTGCCCACACACACAGTCCCGGCCACTCCCTGCCAGCCCACACACACACTCCAGGCCTCTCCCTGCCAGCCCACACACGCGCTCTAGGCCCATCCCGGCCATTCCACACACACACTCCCGGCCACTCCCGGCCAGCCCTCACACACACTCCAGGCCACCCCACACACACACTCCAGGCCAGGCCACACCCGGCCAGCCCACACACACTCCAGGACATTCCCGCCCAGTCCACACACACACTTCAGGCCACTCCCTGCCACCCCACACACACACTCCAGGCCTCTCCCGGCCATCCAACACACACACTCCAGGCCACTCCCGGCCAGCCCACAAACACACTCCAGGCCAGGCCACTCCCGGCCAGCCCTCACACACACTCCAGTCCACTCCCGGCCAGCCCACACACACACTCCAGGCCAGGCCACTCCCGGCCAGCCCACAAACACACTCCAGGCCAGGCCACTCCCGGCCAGCCCTCACACACACTCCAGGCCACTCCCGGCCAGCCCACACACACACTCCAGGCCACTCCCGGCCAGCCAACACACACACTCCAGGCCACTCCCGGCCAACCCACACACACACTCCTGGTCACTCCCGGCCAGCCCACACACACACTCCAGGCCACTCCCGGCCAGCCCACACACACACTCCAGGCCACTCCCGGCCAGACCACACACACACTCCAGGACTCTGCCGACCAGCCCACACACACACTCCAGGCCACTCCCGGCCAGCCCACACACACACACCAGGCCACTCCCGGCCAGACCACACACACACTCCAGGACTCTCCCGGCCAGCCCACACACACACACTCCAGGCCACTCCCGGCCAGCCCACACACACACTCCAGTCCTCTCCCGGCCATTCCACACACACACTCCCGGCCACTCCCGGCCCACACAGACACACTCCAGGCCAGGCCACTCCCGGCCAGCCCACACACACACTCCAGGCCACTCCCGGCCAGCCCACACACACACTCCAGGCCACTCCCGGCCAGCCCACACACACACCCCAGGCCTGGCCTCTCCCGGCCAGCCCACACACACACTCCAGGCCACTCCCGTCCTGCCCACACACACAGTCCCGGCCACTCCCTGCCAGCCCACACACACACTCCAGGCCTCTCCCTGCCAGCCCACACACGCGCTCTAGGCCCATCCCGGCCATTCCACACACACACTCCCGGCCACTCCCGGCCAGCCCTCACACACACTCCAGGCCACCCCACACACACACTCCAGGCCAGGCCACACCCGGCCAGCCCACACACACTCCAGGACATTCCCGCCCAGTCCACACACACACTTCAGGCCACTCCCTGCCACCCCACACACACACTCCAGGCCTCTCCCGGCCATCCAACACACACACTCCAGGCCACTCCCGGCCAGCCCACAAACACACTCCAGGCCAGGCCACTCCCGGCCAGCCCTCACACACACTCCAGTCCACTCCCGGCCAGCCCACACACACACTCCAGGCCAGGCCACTCCCGGCCAGCCCACAAACACACTCCAGGCCAGGCCACTCCCGGCCAGCCCTCACACACACTCCAGGCCACTCCCGGCCAGCCCACACACACACTCCAGGCCACTCCCGGCCAGCCAACACACACACTCCAGGCCACTCCCGGCCAACCCACACACACACTCCTGGTCACTCCCGGCCAGCCCACACACACACTCCAGGCCACTCCCGGCCAGCCCACACACACACTCCAGGCCACTCCCGGCCAGACCACACACACACTCCAGGACTCTGCCGACCAGCCCACACACACACACCAGGCCACTCCCGGCCAGCCCACACACACACTCTAGGCCACTCCCGGCCAGCCCACACACACACTCCAGGCCACTCGCGCCCAGCCCACACACCCACTCCAGGACTCTCCCGGCCAGCCCACACACACACACTCCAGGCCACTCCCGGCCAGCCCACACACACACTCCAGTCCTCTCCCGGCCATTCCACACACACACTCCCGGCCACTCCCGGCCCACACAGACACACTCCAGGCCAGGCCACTCCCGGCCAGCCCACACACACACACCAGGCCACTCCCGGCCAGACCACACACACACTCCAGGACTCTCCCGGCCAGCCCACACACACACACTCCAGGCCACTCCCGGCCAGCCCACACACACGCTCCAGGACACTCCCGTCCAGCCCACACACACACTCCACGCCACTCCCGTCCAGCCCACACACACACCCAAGGCCACTCCCGGCCAGCCCACACACACACTCCAGGCCACTCCCGGCCAGCCCACACACACACTCTAGGCCACTCCCGGCCAGCCCACACACACACTCCAGGCCACTCGCGCCCAGCCCACACACCCACTCCAGGCCACTCCGGGCCAGCCCACACACACACTCCCAGTCACTCCCGGCCAGCCCACAAACACACTCCAGGCCACTCCCGGCCAGCCCACACACACACTCCAGGCCACTCCCCGCCAGCCCACACACACACTCCAGGCCACACCCGGCCAGCCCACGCACAGACTCCAGGCCACTCCCGGCCAGCCCACACACAGACTCCAAGCCACTCACGGCTCGCCCACACACAAATTCCAGGCCACTCCCGGCCAGCCCACACACACACATTCCAGGCCACTCCCGGCCAGACCACACTCACACTCCAGGCCACACCCGGCCAACCAACACACACACTCCAAGCCATGCCACTCCTGGCCAGCCCACACACACGCTCCGGGCCACTCTCGGCCAGCCTACTCACACACTCCAGGACAGTCCCGGCCAGCCGACACACACACTCCAGGCCACTCCCGGCCAGCCAACACACACACTCGAGACAACTCCCAGCCAGCCTACACACAAACTCCAGTCTACTCCTGACCAGCACACACAGACACTCCAGGCCACTCCCGGCCAGCCCACACAGACTCCAGCCACTCCCGGCCAGCCCACACACACACTCCAGGACACTCGGGCCAGCCAACACAAACACTCCAGGCCACTCCCGTCCAGCCCACAAACACACTCCAGGCCACTCCCGGCCAGCCGACACACACACACTCCAGGCCACTCCCGGCCAGCCATTACACACACTCCAGGCCAGGCCACTAAATGCCAGCCCACACACCCACTCCAGGCCAGTCCAGGCGAGCCCACACCCATACTCCAGGCCACACACGGCCAGCCCACACACACACTGCAGGCCACTCCCGGCCAGCCCATACACACACTCCAGGCCAGGCCACTGCAGGCCAGCCCACATAACCCACTCCAGGCCAGTCCCGGCCAGCCCACACACACACTCCAGGCCACACCCGACCAGCCCACACACACACTCCAGGCCACTCCCGGCCAGCCCACACACACGCTCCAGGCCACTCCGGTCAGCCGACACACAAACTCCAGGCCACTCCCGGCCAGCCCACACACACACACTCCAGGCCAGTCCCGGCCAGCCTACACACACACTCCAGGTCACTCCCGGCCAGCACACACACACACTCCAGACCACTCCCGTACAGCCCACTCCACACGCACTTCAGGCCACTACCGTCCAGCCAACACACACACTCCAAGCCAGGCCACTCCTGGCTAGCCCACACTCACACTCCAGGCCACTCCGGACCAGCCCACACCCACACTCCAGGACACTCCCGGCCAGCCCACACACACACACCAGGCCAGCCCCGCCCAGCCCACACACAGACTCCAGGCCACTCCCGGCCAGCCCACACACACACTCCAGGCCACTCCCGGCCAGCCCACACACACACTCCAGGCCAGGCCACTCCCGGCCAGCCCACACACACACTCCAGGCCAATCACGGCCAGCCCACACACACACTCCAGGCCTCTCCCTGCCAGCCCACACACACACACTCCAAGCCACTCCCGGCCAGCCCACACACACACTCCAGTCCTCTCCCGGCCATTCCACACACACACTCCCGGCCACTCCCGGCCCACACAGACACACTCCAGGCCAGGCCACTCCCGGCCAGCCCACACACACACTCCAGGCCACTCCCGGCCAGCCCACACACACACTCCAGGCCACTCCCGGCCAGCCCACACACACACCCCAGGCCTGGCCTCTCCCGGCCAGCCCACACACACACTCCAGGCCACTCCCGTCCTGCCCACACACACAGTCCCGGCCACTCCCTGCCAGCCCACACACACACTCCAGGCCTCTCCCTGCCAGCCCACACACGCGCTCTAGGCCCATCCCGGCCATTCCACACACACACTCCCGGCCACTCCCGGCCAGCCCTCACACACACTCCAGGCCACCCCACACACACACTCCAGGCCAGGCCACACCCGGCCAGCCCACACACACTCCAGGACATTCCCGCCCAGTCCACACACACACTTCAGGCCACTCCCTGCCACCCCACACACACACTCCAGGCCACTCCCGGCCAGCCCACAAACACACTCCAGGCCAGGCCACTCCCGGCCAGCCCTCACACACACTCCAGTCCACTCCCGGCCAGCCCACACACACACTCCAGGCCAGGCCACTCCCGGCCAGCCCACAAACACACTCCAGGCCAGGCCACTCCCGGCCAGCCCTCACACACACTCCAGGCCACTCCCGGCCAGCCCACACACACACTCCAGGCCACTCCCGGCCAGCCAACACACACACTCCAGGCCACTCCCGGCCAACCCACACACACACTCCTGGTCACTCCCGGCCAGCCCACACACACACTCCAGGCCACTCCCGGCCAGCCCACACACACACTCCAGGCCACTCCCGGCCAGACCACACACACACTCCAGGACTCTGCCGACCAGCCCACACACACACTCCAGGCCACTCCCGGCCAGCCCACACACACACACCAGGCCACTCCCGGCCAGACCACACACACACTCCAGGACTCTCCCGGCCAGCCCACACACACACACTCCAGGCCACTCCCGGCCAGCCCACACACACACTCCAGTCCTCTCCCGGCCATTCCACACACACACTCCCGGCCACTCCCGGCCCACACAGACACACTCCAGGCCAGGCCACTCCCGGCCAGCCCACACACACACTCCAGGCCACTCCCGGCCAGCCCACACACACACTCCAGGCCACTCCCGGCCAGCCCACACACACACCCCAGGCCTGGCCTCTCCCGGCCAGCCCACACACACACTCCAGGCCACTCCCGTCCTGCCCACACACACAGTCCCGGCCACTCCCTGCCAGCCCACACACACACTCCAGGCCTCTCCCTGCCAGCCCACACACGCGCTCTAGGCCCATCCCGGCCATTCCACACACACACTCCCGGCCACTCCCGGCCAGCCCTCACACACACTCCAGGCCACCCCACACACACACTCCAGGCCAGGCCACACCCGGCCAGCCCACACACACTCCAGGACATTCCCGCCCAGTCCACACACACACTTCAGGCCACTCCCTGCCACCCCACACACACACTCCAGGCCTCTCCCGGCCATCCAACACACACACTCCAGGCCACTCCCGGCCAGCCCACAAACACACTCCAGGCCAGGCCACTCCCGGCCAGCCCTCACACACACTCCAGTCCACTCCCGGCCAGCCCACACACACACTCCAGGCCAGGCCACTCCCGGCCAGCCCACAAACACACTCCAGGCCAGGCCACTCCCGGCCAGCCCTCACACACACTCCAGGCCACTCCCGGCCAGCCCACACACACACTCCAGGCCACTCCCGGCCAGCCAACACACACACTCCAGGCCACTCCCGGCCAACCCACACACACACTCCTGGTCACTCCCGGCCAGCCCACACACACACTCCAGGCCACTCCCGGCCAGCCCACACACACACTCCAGGCCACTCCCGGCCAGACCACACACACACTCCAGGACTCTGCCGACCAGCCCACACACACACTCCAGGCCACTCCCGGCCAGCCCACACACACACACCAGGCCACTCCCGGCCAGACCACACACACACTCCAGGACTCTCCCGGCCAGCCCACACACACACACTCCAGGCCACTCCCGGCCAGCCCACACACACGCTCCAGGACACTCCCGTCCAGCCCACACACACACTCCACGCCACTCCCGTCCAGCCCACACACACACCCAAGGCCACTCCCGGCCAGCCCACACACACACTCCAGGCCACTCCCGGCCAGCCCACACACACACTCTAGGCCACTCCCGGCCAGCCCACACACACACTCCAGGCCACTCGCGCCCAGCCCACACACCCACTCCAGGCCACTCCGGGCCATCCCACACACACACTCCCAGTCACTCCCGGCCAGCCCACAAACACACTCCAGGCCACTCCCGGCCAGCCCACACACACACTCCAGGCCACTCCCCGCCAGCCCACACACACACTCCAGGCCACACCCGGCCAGCCCACGCACAGACTCCAGGCCACTCCCGGCCAGCCCACACACAGACTCCAAGCCACTCACGGCTCGCCCACACACAAATTCCAGGCCACTCCCGGCCAGCCCACACACACACATTCCAGGCCACTCCCGGCCAGACCACACTCACACTCCAGGCCACAACCGGCCAACCAACACACACACTCCAAGCCATGCCACTCCTGGCCAGCCCACACACACGCTCCGGGCCACTCTCGGCCAGCCTACTCACACACTCCAGGACAGTCCCGGCCAGCCGACACACACACTCCAGGCCACTCCCGGCCAGCCAACACACACACTCGAGACAACTCCCAGCCAGCCTACACACAAACTCCAGTCTACTCCTGACCAGCACACACAGACACTCCAGGCCACTCCCGGCCAGCCCACACAGACTCCAGCCACTCCCGGCCAGCCCACACACACACTCCAGGACACTCGGGCCAGCCAACACAAACACTCCAGGCCACTCCCGTCCAGCCCACAAACACACTCCAGGCCACTCCCGGCCAGCCGACACACACACACTCCAGGCCACTCCCGGCCAGCCATTACACACACTCCAGGCCAGGCCACTAAATGCCAGCCCACACACCCACTCCAGGCCAGTCCAGGCGAGCCCACACCCATACTCCAGGCCACACACGGCCAGCCCACACACACACTGCAGGCCACTCCCGGCCAGCCCATACACACACTCCAGGCCAGGCCACTGCAGGCCAGCCCACATAACCCACTCCAGGCCAGTCCCGGCCAGCTCACACACACACTCCAGGCCACACCCGACCAGCCCACACACACACTCCAGGCCACTCCCGGCCAGCCCACACACACGCTCCAGGCCACTCCGGTCAGCCGACACACAAACTCCAGGCCACTCCCGGCCAGCCCACACACACACACTCCAGGCCAGTCCCGGCCAGCCTACACACACACTCCAGGCCACTCCCGGCCAGCCCACACACAGACTCCAGGCCACTCCCGGCCAGCCCACGGACACACTTCAGCCACTCCCGGTCAACCCAAACACAGACTCCAGGCCACTCCCGGCCAGCCCACACACACACTCCATGCCACTCCCGGCCAGCCCACACACACACTCCAGGCCTCTCCCGGCCAGCCCCCACACACACACTCCAGGCCACTCCCGGCCAGCCCACACACACACTCCAGGCCACTCCCGGCCAGCCCACACACACACTCCAGGCCACTCCCGGCCAGCCCACACACACACTCCAGGCCTCTCCCGGCCAGCCAACACACACACTCCAGGCCATTCCCGGCCAGACCACAATCACACTCCAGGCCACTCCCGGCCAGCCAACACTCACACTCCAAGCCAGGCCACTCCTGGCCAGCCCACACACACGCTCCAGGCCACTCTCGGCCAGCCCACTCACACACTCCAAGACAGTCCCGGCCAGCCCACTCACACACTCCAGGCCACACCGGACCAGCCACACACAGACTCCCGGTCACTCCCGGCCAGCCCACAATCACACTCCAGGCCACTCCCGGCCAGCCCACAATCACACTCCAGGCCACTCCCGGCCAACCGACACACACACACTCCAGGCCACTCCGACCAGCCCACACACACACTCCAAGCCAGGCCACTCCTGGCCAGCCCACACACACGCTCCAGGCCACTCTCGGCCAGCCCACACACACACTCCAGGCCACTCCCGGCCAGCCCACACACACACTCCAGGCCACTCCCGGCCAGCCCACACACACACTACAGGCCACTCCCGTACAGCTCCACCACACGCACTTCAGGCCACTCCCGTACAGCCAACACACAGACTCCAAGCCAGGCCACTCCTGGCTAGCCCACACTCACACTCCAGGCCCCTCCGGGTCAGTCCACACACCCACTCCAGGCCCCTCCGGGTCAGTCCACACACCCACTCCAGGCCAGTCCCGGCCAGCCCACACACACACTCCAGGCCACTCCCGGCCAGCCCACACACACACTCCAGGCCACTCCCGGCCAGCCCACACACACACTCCAGCCACTCCCGGCCAGCTCACACACACACACTCCAGGCCACTCGTGCCAGCCCACACACACACTCCAGTCCACTCCCGGCCAGCCCACACACACACTTTAGGCCCCTCCGGGCCCGTCCACACACACTCTCCCGGTCACTCCCGACCAGCCCACACACACACTCCAGTCCACTCCCGGCCAGCCAACACACACACTCCAGGCCCCTCCGGGCCCGTCCACACACACACACTCCCGGTCACTCCCGACCAGCCCACACACACACTCCGGGCCACTCCCGGCCATCGGACACACACAGACTCCAGGCCACTCCCGGCGAGCCCAGACACACACTCCAGGCCAGGCCACTCCCGGCCAGCCCACACACACACTCCCGGCCACTCCCGGCCAGCCCAGACACACACTCCAGGCCAGGCCACTCCCGGCCAGCCAACCCACACACTCCAGGCCACACCCGGCCAGCCCACACTCACTCTCCAGGCCACTCCCGGCCAGCCCACACACACACTCCAGGCCACTCCGGGCCAGCCCACACACAAACTCCCGGTCACTCCCGACCTGCCCACACACACACTCCAGGCCACTCCCGGCCAGCCCACACTCACTCTCCAGGCCACTCCCGGCCAGCCCACACACACACTCCAGTCCAGTCCCAGCCAGTACACACACACACTCCAGGCCACTCCCAGCCAGCCCACACACACGCACAGCCCACGCCACTCCCGGCTAGACCACACACACATTCCAGGCCACTCACGGCCAGCCATCACTCACACTCCAAGCCTGGCCACTCCTGGCCAGACCACACACACGCTCCAGGCCACTCCCAGCCAGCCCACACACACGCTCCAGGCCACTCTCGGCCAGCCCACTCACACACTCCAGGCCACTCCCAGCCAGCCCACACACACGCTCCAGGCCACTCTCGGCCAGCCCACTCACACACTCCAGGCCACTCCCGGCCAGCCAACACACACACTCCAGGTCACTGCCGGCCAGCCCACACTCACGCTCCAGGCCACTCCCGGCCAGCCCACACACACACTCCAGGCCACTCCGGGCCAGCCCACACACACACTCCCGGTCACTCCCGACCAGCCCACACACACACACCAGTCCACTCCCGGCCTGCCCACACACACACTCCAGGCCACTCCCGGCCAGCCCACACTCACTCTCCAGGCCACTCCCGGCCAGCCCACACACACACTCCAGGCCACTCCCGGCCAGCCCACACACACACTCCAGGCCACTCCCGGCCAGCTCACACACAAACTCCAGGCCACTCCCGGCCAGCACACACACACTCCAGGCCACTCCGGGCCAGCCCACACACACACTCCTGGCAATTCCCGGCCAGCCCACACACACTCTCCAGGCCACTCCCGGCCAGCCCACACTCACTCTCCAGGGCACTCCCGGCCAGCCCACACTCACTCTCCAGGCCACTCCCGGACAGCCCACACACACACTCTCCAGGCCACTCCCAGCCAGCCCACACACACACACCCCAGGCCACTCCCGGCCAGACAACACACACACTCCAGGACAGTCCCGGCCAGCCGACACTCACATTGCAGGCCACTCCCGGCCTGCCCACACACACACTCCAGGCCACTCCTGGCCAGCCCACACAGGCACTCCAGGCCACTCACGGCCAGCCCACACACACAATCCTGCCACTCCCGGCCAGCTCACACACACACTCCAGGCCACTCCCGTACAGCCCCCCCCCACACGCACTTCAGGCCACTACCGTCCAGCCAACACACACACTCCAAGCCAGGCCACTCCTGGCTAGCCCACACTCACACTCCAGGCCACTCCGGACCAGCCCACACCCACACTCCAGGACACTCCCGGCCAGCCCACACACACACACCAGGCCAGTCCCGCCCAGCCCACACACCCACTCCAGGCCACTCCGGGCCAGCCCACACACACACTCCAGGCCACTCCCCGCCAGCCAACACACACACTCCAGTCCACTCCAGGCCAGCCGACACACACACTCCAGGCCACTCCCGGCCAGCCCACACACACGCTCCAGGCCACTCCCGGACAGCCCACGCACACACTCCAGGCCACACCCGGCCAGCCCACGCACACACTCCAGGCCACACCCGGCCAGCCCACGCACAGACTCCAGGCCACTCCCGGCCAGCCCACACACACACTCCAAGCCACTCACGGCCCGCCCACACACAAATTCCAGTCCACTCCCGGCCAGCCCACACACACAAATTCCAGGCCACTCCCGGCCAGACCACACTCACACTCCAGGCCACACCCGGCCAACCAACACACACACTCCAAGCCATGCCACTCCTGGCCAGCCCACACACACGCTCCGGGCCACTCTCGGCCAGCCTACTCACACACTCCAGGACAGTCCCGGCCAGCCGACACACACACTCCAGGCCACTCCATACCAGCCCACACAAACACTCCCGGTGACTCCCGGCCAGCCCACAAATACACTCCAGGCCACTCCGTACCAGCCCACACAAACACTCCCGGTCACTCCCGGCCAGCCCACAAATACACTCCAGGCCACTCCCGGCCAGCCCACAAACACAATCCAGACCATTCCCGGCCAGCCAACACACACACTCAAGACATCTCCCAGCCAGCCTACACACAAACTCCAGTCTACTCCTGACCAGCACACACAGACACTCCAGGCCACTCCCGGCCAGCCCACACAGACTCCAGCCACTCCCGGCCAGCCCACACACACACTCCAGGCCACTCGGGCCAGCCAACACAAACACTCCAGGCCACTCCCGTCCAGCCCACAAACACACTCCAGGCCACTCCCGGCCAGCCGACACACACACACTCAAGGCCACTCCCGGCCAGCCATTACACACACTCCAGGCCAGGCCACTATCGGCCAGCCCACACACCCACTCCAGGCCAGTCCAGGCGAGCCCACACCCATACTCCAGGCCACACACGGCCAGCCCACACACACTCTGCTGGCCACTCCCGGCCAGCCATTACACACACTCCAGGCCAGGCCACTACCGGCCAGCCCACATAACCCACTCCAGGCCAGTCCCGGCCAGCCCACACACACACACTCCAGGCCACACCCGATCAGCCCACACACACACTCCAGGCCACTCCCGGCCAGCCCACACACACGCTCCAGGTCACTCCCGACCAGCCCACACACACTCTCCGGGCCACTCCCGGCCATCGGACACACACAGACTCCAGGCCACTCCCGGCCAGCCCAGACACACACTCCAGGCCAGTCCACTCCCGGCCAGCCCACTCTCACTCTCCAGGCCACTCCCGGCCAGTCCACACACACACTCCAGGCCACTCCGGGCCAGCCCACACACACACTCCAGGCCACTCCCGGCCAGCTCACACACAAACTCCAGGCCACTCCCGGCCAGCCCACACACACACTCCAGGCCACTCCGGGCCAGCCCACACACACACTCCAGGCCACTCCCGGCCAGCCCACACACACACTCCTGGCAATTTCCGGCCAGCCAACACACACGCTCCAGGCCACACCCGGCCAGCCCACACACACACTCCTGGCAATTCCCGGCCAGCCAACACACACGCTCCAGGCCACTCCGGCCAGCCGACACACAAACCCCAGGCCACTCCCGGCCAGCCCCCACACACACTCCAGGCTATTCATTCCAGCCCACACACACACTCCAGGCCTCTCCCGGCCAGCCCACACACACACTCCAGGCAACTCCCGGCCAGCCCACACACACACTCCAGGCCAGGCCACTCCCGGCCAGCCCACACACACACTCCAGGCCAGGCCACTCCCAGCCAGCCCACACACACACACCCCAGGCCACTCCCGGCCAGCCCACACACACACTCCAGGCCAGGCCACTCCCGTCCAGCCCACACACACACTCCAGGCCACTCCCGGCCAGCCCACACACACACTCCAGGCCAGGCCACTCCCGGCCAGCCCACACAAACATTCCCGGTCACTCCCGGCCAGCCCACAAATACACTCCAGGCCACTCCCGGCCAGCCCACAAACACAATCCAGACCATTCCCGGCCAGCCAACACACACACTCAAGACAACTCCCAGCCAGCCTACACACAAACTCCAGTCTACTCCTGACCAGCACACACAGACACTCCAGGCCACTCCCGGCCAGCCCACACAGACTCCAGCCACTCCCGGCCAGCCCACACACACAGTCCAGGCCACTCGGGCCAGCCAACACAAACACTCCAGGCCACTCCCGTCCAGCCCACAAACACACTCCAGGCCACTCCCGGCCAGCCATTACACACACTCCAGGCCAGGCCACTATCGGCCAGCCCACACACCCACTCCAGGCCAGTCCAGGCGAGCCCACACCCATACTCCAGGCCACACACGGCCAGCCCACACACACACGGCAGGCCACTCCCGGCCAGCCATTACACACACTCCAGGCCAGGCCACTACCGGCCAGTCCACATAACCCACTCCAGGCCAGTCCCGGCCAGCCCACACACACACACTCCAGGCCACACCCGACCAGCCCACACACACACTCCAGGCCACTCCCGGCCAGCCCACACACACGCTCCAGGTCACTCCCGACCAGCCCACACACACACTCCGGGCCACTCCCGGCCATCGGACACACACAGACTCCAGGCCACTCCCGGCTAGCCCAGACACACACTCCAGGCCAGGCCACTCCCGGCCAGCCCACACACACACTCCTGGCAATTCCCGGCCAGCCAACACACACACTCCAGTCCACTCCCGGCCAGCCCACACTCACTCTCCAGGCCACTCCCGGCCAGTCCACACACACACTCCAGGCCACTCCGGGCCAGCCCACACACACACTCCAGGCCACTCCCGGCCAGCTCACACACAAACTCCAGGCCACTCCCGGCCAGCCCACACACACACTCCAGGCCACTCCCGGCCAGCCCACACACACACTCCCGGCCAGGCCACACACACACTCCCGGCCAGGCCACACACACACTCCCGGCCAGCCCACACACACACTCCCGGCCAGCCCACACACACACTCCTGGCAATTCCCGGCCAGCCAACACACACGCTCCAGGCCACACCCGGCCAGCCCACACACACACTCCTGGCAATTCCCGGCCAGCCAACACACACGCTCCAGGCCACTCCGGCCAGCCGACACACAAACCCCAGGCCACTCCCGGCCAGCTCCCACACACACTCCAGACTATTCATTCCAGCCCACACACACACTCCAGGCCTCTCCCGGCCAGCCCACACACACACTCCAGGCCACTCCCGGCCAGCCCACACACACACTCCAGGCCAGGCCACTCCCGGCCAGCCCACACACACACTCCAGGCCAGGCCACTCCCAGCCAGCCCACACACACACACTGCAGGCCACTCCCGGCCAGCCCACACACACACTCCAGGCCACTCCCGGCCAGCTCACACACAAACTCCAGGCCACTCCCGGCCAGCCCACACACACACTCCAGGCCACTCCGGGCCAGCCCACACACACACTCCTGGCAATTCCCGGCCAGCCCACACACACTCTCCAGGCCACTCCCGGCCAGCCCACACTCACTCTCCAGGGCACTCCCGGCCAGCCCACACTCACTCTCCAGGCCACTCCCGGCCAGCCCACACACACACTCTCCAGGCCACTCCCAGCCAGCCCACACACACACACCCCAGGCCACTCCCGGCCAGACAACACACACACTCCAGGACAGTCCCGGCCAGCCGACACTCACATTGCAGGCCACTCCCGGCCTGCCCACACACACACTCCAATCCAGTCCCAGCCAGCACACACACACACTCCAGGCCACTCCCAGCCAGCCCACACACACGCACAGCCCACGCCACTCCCGGCTAGACCACACACACATTCCAGGCCACTCACGGCCAGCCATCACTCACACTCCAAGCCTGGCCACTCCTGGCCAGCCCACACACACGCTCCAGGCCACTCCCAGCCAGCCCACACACACGCTCCAGGCCACTCTCGGCCAGCCCACTCACACACTCCAGGACACTCCCAGCCAGCCCACACACACGCTCCAGGCCATTCTCGGCCAGCCCACTCACACACTCCAGGACAGTCCCGGCCAGCCCACACACACACTCCAGGCCACTCTCGGCCAGCCGACACTCACATTGCAGGCCACTCCCGGCCAGCCCACACACACACTCCTGGACAGTCCCGGACCAGCCCACACACACACTCCAGGCCACTCTCGGCCAGCCGACACTCACATTGCAGGCCACTCCCGGCCAGCCCACACACACACTCCACTCCAGTCCCGGCCAGCCCACAGACGCACTCTAGGCCACTCCGGGCCAGCCCACACACAGACACCCGGTCACTCGCGGCCAGCCCACAATCACACTCCAGGCCACTCCGGCCAGCCAACACACACACTCCAGGCCACTCCCGGCCCGCCCACACACACACTCCAGGCCACTCCCGGCCCGCCCACACACACACTCCAGGCCACTCCCGGCCCGCCAACACACACACTCCAGGCCACTCCCGGCCCGCCAACACACACACTCCAGGCCACTCCCGGCCCGCCAACACACACACTGCAGGCCACTCCCGGCCAGCCCACACACACACTCCAGGCCACTCCAGGCCAGGCCACACACACACTCCAGCCACTCGGGCCAGCCCACACACACACTCCAGACCACTCGCGCCCAGCCCACACACACACTCCAGGCCACTCCCGGCCAGCCCACACACACACTCCAGGCCACTCCCGTACAGCCCCCCCCCACACGCACTTCAGTCCACTCCCGTCCAGCCAACCCACACACTCCAAGCCAGGCCACTCCTGGCTAGCCCACACTCACACTCCAGGCCACTCCGGACCAGCCCACACCCACACTCCAGGACACACCCGGCCAGCCCACACACACACTCCAGGCCACTCCCGGCCAGCCGACACAGACTTTCCAGGCCACTAACGGCCTGCCAACACACACACTCCATGCCCCTCCGGGCCTGTCCACACACACACTCCCGGTCACTCCCGACCAGCCAACACACACACTCCGGGCCACTCCCGGCCATCGGACACAAACAGACTCCAGGCCACTCCCGGCCAGCCCAGACACACACTCCAGGCCAGGCCACTCACGGTCAGCCCACACACACACCCCAGGCCCCTCCCGGCCAGCCCACACACACACTCCAGGCCAGGCCAGCCCACACACACACTCCAGGCCACTCCCGGCCAGTCGACACCCACACACTCCAGGCCACTCCCGGCCAGCCCAGACACACACTCCAGGCCAGTCCACTCCCGGCCAGCACAAACACACACTCCAGGCGACACCCGGCCAGCCCACACACACACTCCAGGCCACTCCCGGCCAGCCCACACACACACTCCAGGCCACTCCCGCCAGCGCACACACACACTCCCGGCCACTGCCGGCCAGCCCACACACACATTCCAGGCCATTCCCGGCCAGCCAACACACACACTCAAGACAACTCCCAGCCAGCCTACACACAAACTCCAGTCTACTCCTGACTAGCACACACAGACACTCCAGGCCACTCCCGGCCAGCCCACACAGACTCCAGCCACTCCCGGCCAGCCCACACACACAGTCCAGGCCACTCGGGCCAGCCAACACAAACACTCCAGGCCACTCCCGTCCAGCCCACAAACACACTCCAGGCCACTCCCGGCCAGCCATTACACACACTCCAGGCCAGGCCACTATCGGCCAGCCCACACACCCTCTCCAGGCCAGTCCAGGCGAGCCCACACCCATACTCCAGGCCACACACGGCCAGCCCACACACACACGGCAGGCCACTCCCGGCCAGCCATTACACACACTCCAGGCCAGGCCACTACCGGCCAGTCCACATAACCCACTCCAGGCCAGTCCCGGCCAGCCCACACACACACACTCCAGGCCACACCCGACCAGCCCACACACACACTCCAGGCCACTCCCGGCCAGCCCACACACACGCTCCAGGTCACTCCCGACCAGCCCACACACACACTCCGGGCCACTCCCGGCCATCGGACACACACAGACTCCAGGCCACTCCCGGCTAGCCCAGACACACACTCCAGGCCAGGCCACTCCCGGCCAGCCCACACACACACTCCTGGCAATTCCCGGCCAGCCAACACACACACTCCAGTCCACTCCCGGCCAGCCCACACTCACTCTCCAGGCCACTCCCGGCCAGTCCACACACACACTCCAGGCCACTCCGGGCCAGCCCACACACACACTCCAGGCCACTCCCGGCCAGCTCACACACAAACTCCAGGCCACTCCCGGCCAGCCCACACACACACTCCAGGCCACTCCCGGCCAGCCCACACTCACACTCCAGGCCATTCCGGACCAGACCACACATGCTCCAGGCCACTCTCGTCCAGCCCACTCACACACTCCAGTCCAGTCCCGGCCAGCCCACAGACGCACTCCAGGCCACTCCGGACCAGCCCACACACACACTCCCGGTCACTCCCGGCCAGCCCACAATCACACTCCAGGCCACTCCCGGCCAGCCCACACACACGCACCAGGCCACACCCGGACAGCACACAGATACACTCCAGACCACTCCCGGCCAGACCACACACACACACACTCCAGGCCACTCCTGGCCAGCCCACGCACACACTCCAGGCCATCCCCGGCCAGATCACACACACTCCAGGCCACTCCCGGCCCGCCCACACACAAATTCCAGGACACTTCCAGCCAGCCCACACACAAAAATTCCAAGCCACTCACGGCCAGCCCACACACCCACTCCAGGCCAGGCCACTCCCAGCCAGCCCAGACATACACACTACAGGCCACTCCCGGCCAGACCACACACACACTCCAGGCCACTCCCGGCCAGCCCACACACACTCCAGGCCACTCCCGCCAGCGCACACACACACTCCCGGCCACTGCCGGCCAGCCCACACACACATTCCAGGCCACAATCGGTCAGACCACACACACACTCCAGGCCACTCTGGGACAGCCCACACACACGCTCCAGGCCACTCTGGGACAGCCCACACACACACTCCAGGCCACTCTGGGACAGCCCACACACACGCTCCAGTCCACTCCCGGCCTGCCCACACACACACTCCAGTCCACTCCCGGCCAGCCCACACACACACTCCAGGCCACTCCGGGCCAGCCCACACAAACACTCCAGGCCACTCCGGGCCAGCCCACACACACACTCCAGGCCACTCCCGGCCAGCCCACACACACACTCCAGTCCACTCAGGCCAGCCCACACACGCACTCCAGGCCACTCCCGGCCAGCCCACACACACACTCCAGGCCACTCCCGGCCCGCCCACACACAATTTCCAGGCGACTCCCAGGCAGCCCACACACACAAATTCCAGGCCACTCCAGGCCAGCCCACACACATACTCCTGGCAATTCCCGGCCAGCCGACACTCACATTGCAGGCCACTCCCGATCAGCCCACACACACACTCCAAACCAGGCCACTCCTGGCTAGCCCATACTCACACTCCAGGCCATTCCGGACCAGCCCACACATGCTCCAGGCCACTCACGTCCAGCCCACTCACACACTCCAGTCCAGTCCCGGCCAGCCCACAGACGCACTCCAGTCCACTCCGGACCAGCCAACACACACACTCCCGGTCACTCCCGGCCAGCCCACAATCACACTCCAGGCCACTTCCGGCCAGTCGACACACACACAAACTCCAGGCCACTCCCGGCCAGCCCACACACACACTCCAGGCCACTCCCGGCCAGCCCACACTCACACTCCCGGCCAGGCCACACACACACTCCCGGCCAGCCCACACACACACTCCCGGCCAGCCCACACACACACTCCTGGCAATTCCCGGCCAGCCAACACACACGCTCCAGGCCACACCCGGCCAGCCCACACACACACTCCTGGCAATTCCCGGCCAGCCAACACACACGCTCCAGGCCACTCCGGCCAGCCGACACACAAACCCCAGGCCACTCCCGGCCAGCTCCCACACACACTCCAGGCTATTCATTCCAGCCCACACACACACTCCAGGCCTCTCCCGGCCAGCCCACACACACACTCCAGGCCACTCCCGGCCAGCCCACACACACACTCCAGGCCAGGCCACTCCCGGCCAGCCCACAAACACACTCCAGGCCAGGCCACTCCCAGCCAGCCCACACACACACACTCCAGGCCACTCCCGGCCAGCCCACACACACACTCCAGGCCACTCCCGGCCAGCTCACACACAAACTCCAGGCCACTCCCGGCCAGCCCACACACACACTCCAGGCCACTCCGGGCCAGCCCACACACACACTCCTGGCAATTCCCGGCCAGCCCACACACACTCTCCAGGCCACTCCCGGCCAGCCCACACTCACTCTCCAGGGCACTCCCGGCCAGCCCACACTCACTCTCCAGGCCACTCCCGGCCAGCCCACACACACACTCTCCAGGCCACTCCCAGCCAGCCCACACACACACACCCCAGGCCACTCCCGGCCAGACAACACACACACTCCAGGACAGTCCCGGCCAGCCGACACTCACATTGCAGGCCACTCCCGGCCTGCCCACACACACACTCCAATCCAGTCCCAGCCAGCACACACACACACACTCCAGGCCACTCCCAGCCAGCCCACACACACGCACAGCCCACGCCACTCCCGGCTAGACCACACACACATTCCAGGCCACTCACGGCCAGCCATCACTCACACTCCAAGCCTGGCCACTCCTGGCCAGCCCACACACACGCTCCAGGCCACTCCCAGCCAGCCCACACACACGCTCCAGGCCACTCTCGGCCAGCCCACTCACACACTCCAGGACACTCCCAGCCAGCCCACACACACGCTCCAGGCCATTCTCGGCCAGCCCACTCACACACTCCAGGACCGTCCCGGCCAGCCCACACACACACTCCAGGCCACTCTCGGCCAGCCGACACTCACATTGCAGGCCACTCCCGGCCAGCCCACACGCACACTCCTGGACAGTCCCGGACCAGCCCACACACACACTCCAGGCCACTCTCGGCCAGCCGACACTCACATTGCAGGCCACTCCCGGCCAGCCCACACACACACTCCACTCCAGTCCCGGCCAGCCCACAGACGCACTCTAGGCCACTCCGGGCCAGCCCACACACAGACACCCGGTCACTCGCGGCCAGCCCACAATCACACTCCAGGCCACTCCGGCCAGCCAACACACACACTCCAGGCCACTCCCGGCCCGCCCACACACACACTCCAGGCCACTCCCGGCCCGCCCACACACACACTCCAGGCCACTCCCGGCCCGCCAACACACACACTCCAGGCCACTCCCGGCCCGCCAACACACACACTCCAGGCCACTCCCGGCCCGCCAACACACACACTGCAGGCCACTCCCGGCCAGCCCACACACACACTCCAGGCCACTCCAGGCCAGGCCACACACACACTCCAGCCACTCGGGCCAGCCCACACACACACTCCAGACCACTCGCGCCCAGCCCACACACACACTCCAGGCCACTCCCGGCCAGCCCACACACACACTCCAGGCCACTCCCGTACAGCCCCCCCCCCCCACACGCACTTCAGTCCACTCCCGTCCAGCCAACCCACACACTCCAAGCCAGGCCACTCCTGGCTAGCCCACACTCACACTCCAGGCCACTCCGGACCAGCCCACACCCACACTCCAGGACACACCCGGCCAGCCCACACACACACTCCAGGCCACTCCCGGCCAGCCGACACAGACTTTCCAGGCCACTAACGGCCTGCCAACACACACACTCCATGCCCCTCCGGGCCTGTCCACACACACACTCCCGGTCACTCCCGACCAGCCAACACACACACTCCGGGCCACTCCCGGCCATCGGACACAAACAGACTCCAGGCCACTCCCGGCCAGCCCAGACACACACTCCAGGCCAGGCCACTCACGGTCAGCCCACACACACACCCCAGGCCCCTCCCGGCCAGCCCACACACACACTCCAGGCCAGGCCAGCCCACACACACACTCCAGGCCACTCCCGGCCAGTCGACACCCACACACTCCAGGCCACTCCCGGCCAGCCCAGACACACACTCCAGGCCAGTCCACTCCCGGCCAGCACAAACACACACTCCAGGCGACACCCGGCCAGCCCACACACACACTCCAGGCCACTCCCGGCCAGCCCACACACACACTCCAGGCCACTCCCGCCAGCGCACACACACACTCCCGGCCACTGCCGGCCAGCCCACACACACATTCCAGGCCACAATCGGCCAGACCACACACACATCCAGGCCACTCTGGGACAGCCCACACTCACACTCCAGGCCATTCCGGACCAGACCACACATGCTCCAGGCCACTCTCGTCCAGCCCACTCACACACTCCAGTCCAGTCCCGGCCAGCCCACAGACGCACTCCAGGCCACTCCGGACCAGCCCACACACACACTCCCGGTCACTCCCGGCCAGCCCACAATCACACTCCAGGCCACTCCCGGCCAGCCCACACACACGCACCAGGCCACACCCGGACAGCACACAGATACACTCCAGACCACTCCCGGCCAGACCACACACACACACACTCCAGGCCACTCCTGGCCAGCCCACGCACACACTCCAGGCCATCCCCGGCCAGATCACACACACTCCAGGCCACTCCCGGCCCGCCCACACACAAATTCCAGGACACTTCCAGCCAGCCCACACACAAAAATTCCAAGCCACTCACGGCCAGCCCACACACCCACTCCAGGCCAGGCCACTCCCAGCCAGCCCAGACATACACACTACAGGCCACTCCCGGCCAGACCACACACACACTCCAGGCCACTCCCGGCCAGCCCACACACACACTCCAGGCCACTCCCGCCAGCGCACACACACACTCCCGGCCACTGCCGGCCAGCCCACACACACATTCCAGGCCACAATCGGTCAGACCACACACACACTCCAGGCCACTCTGGGACAGCCCACACACACGCTCCAGTCCACTCCCGGCCTGCCCACACACACACTCCAGTCCACTCCCGGCCAGCCCACACACACACTCCAGGCCACTCCGGGCCAGCCCACACACACACTCCAGGCCACTCCCGCCAGCGCACACACACACTCCCGGCCACTGCCGGCCAGCCCACACACACATTCCAGGCCACTCTGGGACAGCCCACACACACGCTCCAGGCCACTCTGGGACAGCCCACACACACGCTCCAGTCCACTCCCGGCCTGCCCACACACACACTCCAGTCCACTCCCGGCCAGCCCACACACACACTCCAGGCCACTCCGGGCCAGCCCACACAAACACTCCAGGCCACTCCGGGCCAGCCCACACACACACTCCAGGCCACTCCCGGCCAGCCCACACACACACTCCAGTCCACTCAGGCCAGCCCACACACGCACTCCAGGCCACTCCCGGCCAGCCCACACACACACTCCAGGCCACTCCCGGCCCGCCCACACACAATTTCCAGGCGACTCCCAGGCAGCCCACACACACAAATTCCAGGCCACTCCAGGCCAGCCCACACACATACTCCTGGCAATTCCCGGCCAGCCGACACTCACATTGCAGGCCACTCCCGATCAGCCCACACACACACTCCAAACCAGGCCACTCCTGGCTAGCCCATACTCACACTCCAGGCCATTCCGGACCAGCCCACACATGCTCCAGGCCACTCACGTCCAGCCCACTCACACACTCCAGTCCAGTCCCGGCCAGCCCACAGACGCACTCCAGTCCACTCCGGACCAGCCAACACACACACTCCCGGTCACTCCCGGCCAGCCCACAATCACACTCCAGGCCACTTCCGGCCAGTCGACACACACACACACTCCAGGCCACTCCCGGCCAGCCCACAATCACACTCCAGGCCACTTCCGGCCAGCCCACACACACCCTCCACGCCAGGCCACTCCCGGCCAGCCCACACACACGCACCAGGCCACTCCCGGACAGCACACACCCACACTCCAGGCCACTCCCGGCCAGCCCACACACACGCTCCAGGCCACTACGGCCAGACGACACACACACTCCATGCCACTCCCGGCCAGCCCACACACACACTCCAGGCCACTCCCAGCCAGCCCACACACACGCACCAGGCCACTCCCGGACAGCACACAGATACACTCCAGACCACTCCCGGCCAGACCACACACACACACACTCCAGGCCACTCCTGGCCAGCCCACGCACACACTCCAGGCCACCCCCGGCCAGATCACACACACACTCCAGGCCACTCCCGGCCCGCCCACACACAAATTCCAGGACACTTCCAGCCAACCCACACACAAAAATTCCAAGCCACTCACGCCCAGCCCACACACCCACTCCAGGCCAGGCCACTCCCAGCCAGCCCAGACATACACACTACAGGCCACTCCCGGCCAGACCACACACACACTCCAGGCCACTCCCGGCCAGCCCACACACCCACTCTAGGCCACTCCCGGCCAGCCAACTCTCACACTCCAAGCCAGGCCACTCCTGGCCAGCCCACACACACGCTTCAGGCCACTCCCGGCCAGCCCACGCACACCCTGCAGGCCACTCTCGGCCAGCCCACACACAAATTCCAGGCCACTCCCGGCCAGCCCACACACACACTCCAGGCCACTCTCGGCCCGCCCACACACAAATTCCAGGCAACTCCCAGCCAACCCACACACACACTGCAGTCCACTCCAGGCCAGCCTACACACACACTCCAGGACACTCCCGGCCAGCCCACACACACACTCCAGGCCACTCCCGGCCAGCCCACACACACACTCCAGGCCAGGCCACTCCCGGCCAGCCCACAAACACACTCCAGGCCAGGCCACTCCCAGCCAGCCCACACACACACACTCCAGGCCACTCCCGGCCAGCCCACACACACACTCCAGGCCACTCCCGGCCAGCTCACACACAAACTCCAGGCCACTCCCGGCCAGCCCACACACACACTCCAGGCCACTCCGGGCCAGCCCACACACACACTCCTGGCAATTCCCGGCCAGCCCACACACACTCTCCAGGCCACTCCCGGCCAGCCCACACTCACTCTCCAGGGCACTCCCGGCCAGCCCACACTCACTCTCCAGGCCACTCCCGGCCAGCCCACACACACACTCTCCAGGCCACTCCCAGCCAGCCCACACACACACACCCCAGGCCACTCCCGGCCAGACAACACACACACTCCAGGACAGTCCCGGCCAGCCGACACTCACATTGCAGGCCACTCCCGGCCTGCCCACACACACACTCCAATCCAGTCCCAGCCAGCACACACACACACTCCAGGCCACTCCCAGCCAGCCCACACACACGCACAGCCCACGCCACTCCCGGCTAGACCACACACACATTCCAGGCCACTCACGGCCAGCCATCACTCACACTCCAAGCCTGGCCACTCCTGGCCAGCCCACACACACGCTCCAGGCCACTCCCAGCCAGCCCACACACACGCTCCAGGCCACTCTCGGCCAGCCCACTCACACACTCCAGGACACTCCCAGCCAGCCCACACACACGCTCCAGGCCATTCTCGGCCAGCCCACTCACACACTCCAGGACAGTCCCGGCCAGCCCACACACACACTCCAGGCCACTCTCGGCCAGCCGACACTCACATTGCAGGCCACTCCCGGCCAGCCCACACACACACTCCTGGACAGTCCCGGACCAGCCCACACACACACTCCAGGCCACTCTCGGCCAGCCGACACTCACATTGCAGGCCACTCCCGGCCAGCCCACACACACACTCCACTCCAGTCCCGGCCAGCCCACAGACGCACTCTAGGCCACTCCGGGCCAGCCCACACACAGACACCCGGTCACTCGCGGCCAGCCCACAATCACACTCCAGGCCACTCCGGCCAGCCAACACACACACTCCAGGCCACTCCCGGCCCGCCCACACACACACTCCAGGCCACTCCCGGCCCGCCCACACACACACTCCAGGCCACTCCCGGCCCGCCAACACACACACTCCAGGCCACTCCCGGCCCGCCAACACACACACTCCAGGCCACTCCCGGCCCGCCAACACACACACTGCAGGCCACTCCCGGCCAGCCCACACACACACTCCAGGCCACTCCAGGCCAGGCCACACACACACTCCAGCCACTCGGGCCAGCCCACACACACACTCCAGACCACTCGCGCCCAGCCCACACACACACTCCAGGCCACTCCCGGCCAGCCCACACACACACTCCAGGCCACTCCCGTACAGCCCCCCCCCCCCACACGCACTTCAGTCCACTCCCGTCCAGCCAACCCACACACTCCAAGCCAGGCCACTCCTGGCTAGCCCACACTCACACTCCAGGCCACTCCGGACCAGCCCACACCCACACTCCAGGACACACCCGGCCAGCCCACACACACACTCCAGGCCACTCCCGGCCAGCCGACACAGACTTTCCAGGCCACTAACGGCCTGCCAACACACACACTCCATGCCCCTCCGGGCCTGTCCACACACACACTCCCGGTCACTCCCGACCAGCCAACACACACACTCCGGGCCACTCCCGGCCATCGGACACAAACAGACTCCAGGCCACTCCCGGCCAGCCCAGACACACACTCCAGGCCAGGCCACTCACGGTCAGCCCACACACACACCCCAGGCCCCTCCCGGCCAGCCCACACACACACTCCAGGCCAGGCCAGCCCACACACACACTCCAGGCCACTCCCGGCCAGTCGACACCCACACACTCCAGGCCACTCCCGGCCAGCCCAGACACACACTCCAGGCCAGTCCACTCCCGGCCAGCACAAACACACACTCCAGGCGACACCCGGCCAGCCCACACACACACTCCAGGCCACTCCCGGCCAGCCCACACACACACTCCAGGCCACTCCCGCCAGCGCACACACACACTCCCGGCCACTGCCGGCCAGCCCACACACACATTCCAGGCCACAATCGGCCAGACCACACACACATCCAGGCCACTCTGGGACAGCCCACACTCACACTCCAGGCCATTCCGGACCAGACCACACATGCTCCAGGCCACTCTCGTCCAGCCCACTCACACACTCCAGTCCAGTCCCGGCCAGCCCACAGACGCACTCCAGGCCACTCCGGACCAGCCCACACACACACTCCCGGTCACTCCCGGCCAGCCCACAATCACACTCCAGGCCACTCCCGGCCAGCCCACACACACGCACCAGGCCACACCCGGACAGCACACAGATACACTCCAGACCACTCCCGGCCAGACCACACACACACACACTCCAGGCCACTCCTGGCCAGCCCACGCACACACTCCAGGCCATCCCCGGCCAGATCACACACACTCCAGGCCACTCCCGGCCCGCCCACACACAAATTCCAGGACACTTCCAGCCAGCCCACACACAAAAATTCCAAGCCACTCACGGCCAGCCCACACACCCACTCCAGGCCAGGCCACTCCCAGCCAGCCCAGACATACACACTACAGGCCACTCCCGGCCAGACCACACACACACTCCAGGCCACTCCCGGCCAGCCCACACACACACTCCAGGCCACTCCCGCCAGCGCACACACACACTCCCGGCCACTGCCGGCCAGCCCACACACACATTCCAGGCCACAATCGGTCAGACCACACACACACTCCAGGCCACTCTGGGACAGCCCACACACACGCTCCAGGCCACTCTGGGACAGCCCACACACACACTCCAGGCCACTCTGGGACAGCCCACACACACGCTCCAGTCCACTCCCGGCCTGCCCACACACACACTCCAGTCCACTCCCGGCCAGCCCACACACACACTCCAGGCCACTCCGGGCCAGCCCACACAAACACTCCAGGCCACTCCGGGCCAGCCCACACACACACTCCAGGCCACTCCCGGCCAGCCCACACACACACTCCAGTCCACTCAGGCCAGCCCACACACGCACTCCAGGCCACTCCCGGCCAGCCCACACACACACTCCAGGCCACTCCCGGCCCGCCCACACACAATTTCCAGGCGACTCCCAGGCAGCCCACACACACAAATTCCAGGCCACTCCAGGCCAGCCCACACACATACTCCTGGCAATTCCCGGCCAGCCGACACTCACATTGCAGGCCACTCCCGATCAGCCCACACACACACTCCAAACCAGGCCACTCCTGGCTAGCCCATACTCACACTCCAGGCCATTCCGGACCAGCCCACACATGCTCCAGGCCACTCACGTCCAGCCCACTCACACACTCCAGTCCAGTCCCGGCCAGCCCACAGACGCACTCCAGTCCACTCCGGACCAGCCAACACACACACTCCCGGTCACTCCCGGCCAGCCCACAATCACACTCCAGGCCACTTCCGGCCAGTCGACACACACACACACTCCAGGCCACTCCCGGCCAGCCCACAATCACACTCCAGGCCACTTCCGGCCAGCCCACACACACCCTCCACGCCAGGCCACTCCCGGCCAGCCCACACACACGCACCAGGCCACTCCCGGACAGCACACACCCACACTCCAGGCCACTCCCGGCCAGCCCACACACACGCTCCAGGCCACTACGGCCAGACGACACACACACTCCATGCCACTCCCGGCCAGCCCACACACACACTCCAGGCCACTCCCAGCCAGCCCACACACACGCACCAGGCCACTCCCGGACAGCACACAGATACACTCCAGACCACTCCCGGCCAGACCACACACACACACACTCCAGGCCACTCCTGGCCAGCCCACGCACACACTCCAGGCCACCCCCGGCCAGATCACACACACACTCCAGGCCACTCCCGGCCCGCCCACACACAAATTCCAGGACACTTCCAGCCAACCCACACACAAAAATTCCAAGCCACTCACGCCCAGCCCACACACCCACTCCAGGCCAGGCCACTCCCAGCCAGCCCAGACATACACACTACAGGCCACTCCCGGCCAGACCACACACACACTCCAGGCCACTCCCGGCCAGCCCACACACCCACTCTAGGCCACTCCCGGCCAGCCAACTCTCACACTCCAAGCCAGGCCACTCCTGGCCAGCCCACACACACGCTTCAGGCCACTCCCGGCCAGCCCACGCACACCCTGCAGGCCACTCCCGGCCAGCCCACACACAAATTCCAGGCCACTCCCGGCCAGCCCACACACACACTCCAGGCCACTCTCGGCCCGCCCACACACAAATTCCAGGCCACTCCCAGCCAACCCACACACACACTGCAGTCCACTCCAGGCCAGCCTACACACACACTCCAGGACACTCCCGGCCAGCCCACACATACACTCCAGGCCACTCCCGGCCAGCCCACGCACACAGACAGGCCACTCCCGGCCAACCCACACACACACTCCAGGCCACTCCCGGCCAGCCCACACACACACTCCAGGCCACTCAGGCCAGCCCACACATACACTCCAGGCCACTCCCGGCCAGCCCACACACACACTCCAGGCCACTCCCGGCCCGCCCACAGACAAATTCCAGGACACTCCCAGCCAGCCCACACACACAAATTCCAGGCCACTCCCAGACAGCCCACACACACACAACCCAGGCCACTCCCGGCCAGACCACACACACACTCCAGGCCACTCCCGACCAGCCCACACACACACACCAGGCCACTCCCGGCCAGCCGACACACACATTCCAGGCCACTAACGGCCAGCCCACACACACACTTCAGGCCACTCCCGTCCAGCCCACACGGCCAGCCCCGTCAAAAACACACACAACAAGCCAGGCCACTCCTGGCCAGCCCACCATCACACTCCAGGCCACTCCCGACCAGCCCACATCCACAGTCCAGGACACTCCCGGCCAACCCACACACATACACCAGGCCACTCCCGGCCAGCCGACACACATATTCCAGGCCACTCCGGGCCAGCCCACACACACACTCCAGGCCACTCCCGGCCAGCCCACACACACACTCCAGTCCACTCAGGCCAGCCCACACACGCACTCCAGGCCACTCCCGGCCAGACCACACACACACTCCAGGCCACTCCCGGCCCGCCCACACACAAATTCCAGGCGACTCCCAGGCAGCCCACACACACAAATTCCAGGCCACTCCAGGCCAGCCCACACACATACTCCTGGCAATTCCCGGCCAGCCGACACTCACATTGCAGGCCACTGCCGATCAGCCCACACACACACTCCAAACCAGGCCACTCCTGGCTAGCCCACACTCACACTCCAGGCCATTCCGGACCAGCCCACACATGCTCCAGGCCACTCTCGTCCAGCCCACTCACACACTCCAGTCCAGTCCCGGCCAGCCCACAGACGCACTCCAGGCCACTCCGGACCAGCCCACACACACAGACAGGCCACTTCCGGCCAGTCGACACACACACACACTCCAGGCCATTCCCGGCCAGCCCACACACACCCTCCAGGCCACTCCCAGCCAGCCCACACACACGCACCAGGCCACTCCCGGACAGCACACAGATACACTCCAGACCACTCCCGGCCAGACCACACACACACTCCAGGCCACTCCTGGCCAGCCCACGCACACACTCCAGGCCATCCCCGGCCAGATCACACACACACTCCAGGCCACTCCCGGCCCGCCCACACACAAATTCCAGGACACTCCCGGCCAGCCCACACACACAGTCCGGGCCACACCCGGCCATCCGACACACACACACTCCAGGCCAGGCCACACACGGTCAGCCCACGCACACACTCCCAGTCACTCCGTGCCAGCCCACACATACACTCCAGGCCACTCCCGGCCAGTCGACACACACACTCCAGGCCACTCCCGGCCAGCCCACACACACAATCCAGGTCACTCCCGGCCCGCCCACACACAAATTCCAGGCCACACCCAGCCAGCCCACACACACAAATTCCAGGCCACCCGCCCAGCCCACATACACACTCCAGCCCAGGCCACTCCCAGCCAGCCCACACACACACACTTCAGGGCACTCCCGGCCAGACCACACACACACTCCAGGCCACTCCCGGCCAGCCAACACTCACACTCCAAGCCAGGCCACTCCTGGCCAGCCCACACACACGCTCCAGGCCACTCTAGGCCAGCCCACACACACACTCTAGGCCACTCCCGGCCAGCCCAGTCACAAACTCCAGGCCCGGCCACTCCCAGCCAACCCACACACACACTCCAGGCATCTCCGGGCCAGCCCACGCGCACACTCCCGGTCACTCCTTGCCAGCTCACACACACACAACAGGCCACTTCCGGCCAGTCGACACACACACACACACCAGGCCACTCCCGGCCAGCCCACACACACCCTCCACGCCAGGCCACTCCCAGCCAGCCCACAGACACGCACCAGGCCACTCCCGACGGGCCCAAACCCACACTCCGGGCCACTCCCGGCCAGCCCACACACACACTCCAGGCCACTCTCGGCCCGCCCACACACACACTCCAGGCCACACTCGGCCAGCCCACACACACACTCCAGGCCACTCCCGACCAGCCCACACACACACTCCAGGCCAATCCCGGCCAGCCCACACACACACTCCAGCCACTCCCGGCCAGCTCACACACACACTCCAGGCCATTCCCAGCCAGCCCACACACACACTCCAGCCACTCCCGGCCAGCTCACACACACACTCCAGGCCACTCGGGCCAGCCCACTCACACACTCCAGGCCAGGCCACTATCGGCCAGCCTTCACACTCACTCCAGGCCAGTCCCTGCCAGCTCACACACATACTCCAGGCCGCACCAGGCCAGCCCACGCACACACTCCAGGCCACTCCCGGCCAGCCCACACACGCTCTTCAGGCCGCTCACGGCCAGCCCACACACACACTCCTGGCAATTGCCGGCCAGCCCACACACGCTCTTCAGGCCACTCACGGCCAGCACACACCCACACTTCAGGCCACTCCCGGCCAGCCCACGCACACACTCCAGGCCACTCCCGACGGACCCAAACCCACACTCCAGGACACTCCCGGCCAGCCGACACACACACTCCAGGCCACTCCCGGCCAGCCGACACACACACTCCAGGCCACTCCCGGCCTGCCGACACACACATTCCAGGCCACTCACGGCCAGCCCACACACACACTCCCGGCCAGCCGACACACACACTCCGGGCCCCTCCGCGCCAGACCACACACACACTCCCGGTCACTCCCGGCCAGCCCATACACACACTCCAGGCCAGGTCACTACCGGCCAGCCCACACACCCACAACAGGCCAGTCCCGGCCAGCCCACACACCCACTCCAGGCCAGTCCCGGCCAGCCCACACACACACTCCAAGCCACTCCCGGCCAGCCCACACACACGCTCCAGGCCACACCGGCCAGCCGACACACAAACTCCAGGCCACTCTCGGCCAGCCCACACACACACTCCTGGCAATTCCCGGTCCAGCCAACACACACACTCCAGGCCACTCACGGCCAGCACAGACCCACACTTCAGGCCACTCCCGGCCAACCCACGCACACACTCCAGGCCACTCGCGGCCAACACACACACACACACTCCAGGCCACTTCCGAGCAGCCTACACACACGCTCCAGGCCACTAAGGCCAGCCCACACACATACTCCAGGCCACTCCCGGCCAGCCCACACACACACTCCAGGCCACTCCCGGCCCGCCCACACACAAATTCCAGGCCACTCCAAGCCAGCCCACACACACAAATTTCAGGCCAATCCCGTCCAGCCCACACACACACTCCCGGCCACTCCCGGCCAGCCCACAGACACACTCCAGGCCACTCCCGGCCAGCCCTACACACACTCCAGGCCAGGTCACTACCGGCCAGCCCACACACCCACTCCAGGCCAGTCCCGGCCTGCCCACACACACACTCCAGGCCATAACCGGCCAGTCCACACACACACTCCAAGCCACTCCCGGCCAGCACACACACACATTTCAGGCCACTCCCGGCCAGCCCACACACACACTCCAGGCCACTCCGGCCAGCCGACACACAAACTCCAGGCCACTCTCGGCCAGCCCACACACACACTCCTGGCAATTCCCGGCCAGCCAACACACACACTCCAGGCCACGTACGGCCAGCCCACACACATACTCCAGGCCACTCCCGGCCAGCCGACACAAACACACTCCAGGCCACTCCCGGCCAACCCTACACACACTCCAGGCCAGGTCACTACCGGCCAGCCCACACACCCACTCCTGGCCAGTCTCGGCCAGCCCACACACACATTCCTGGCAATTCCCGGCCAGCCCACACACACACTCCTGGCAATTCCCGGCCAGCCAACACACAAACTCCAGGCCACTAACGGCCAGCACACACCCACACTTCAGGCCACTCCCGGCCAGCCCACGCACACACTCAAGGCCACTCCCGGCCAACACACACACACACTCCAGGCCACTTCCGACCAGCCTACACTCACGCTCCAGGCCACTCAGGACAGCCCACACACATACTCCATGCCACTCCCGGCCAGCCAACACACACACTCCAGGCCACTCCCGGCCCGTCCACACACAAATTCCAGGCCACTCCAAGCCAGCCCACACACACAAATTTCAGGCCAATCCCGTCCAGCCCACACACACACTCCCGGCCAGTCCCAGCCAGCCCTCAGACACACTCCAGGCCACTATCGGCCAGCCGACACACACACACTCCAGGCCACAACGGCCAGCCACACACACACTCCCGGCCACTCCCGGCCAGCCCACACACACACTTCCGGCCACTCCCGGCCAGCCCACACACACACTCCCGGCCACTCCCGGCCAGCCCACACAGACACTCCAGGACACTCCCGTCCTGCCCACACACACACTCCAGGCCACTCCCGTCCAGCCCACACACACACTCCAGGCCACTCCCGTCCAAGCCACGTACACACTCCAGGCCACTCCCGGCCAACACACACACACACACTCCAGGCCACTCCCGGCCAGCCCAACACACACTCCAGGCCACGCCTCTCCCGGCCATCCAACACACACACTCCAGGCCAGGCCACTCCCGGCCCGCCCTCACACACACTCCAGTCCACTTCCGGCCAGCCCACACACACACTCCAGGCCACTCCCGGCCACCCGCACACACACTCCAGGCCAGGCCACTCCCGGCCAGCCCACAAACACACTGCAGGCCAGGCAACTCCCGGCCAGCCCACACACACACTCCAGGCCAGGCCCCTCCCGGCCAGCCCACTAACACACTCCAGGCCAGGCCACTCCCGGCCAGCCCTCACACACACTCCAGGTCACTCCCGGCCAGTCCACACATACACTACAGGCCACTCCCGGCCTTCCCTCACACACACTCCAGGCCACTCCCGGCCAGCCCACACACACACTCCAGTCCACTCCCGGCCAGCCCACACACACACTCCAGGCCACTCCCGGCCAGCCCACAAACACACTCCAGGCCAGGCCACTCCCGGCCAGCCCTCACACACACTCCAGGCCACTCCCGGCCAGCCCACACACACACTCCAGGCCACTCCCGGCCAGCCCACAAACACACTCCAGGCCAGGCCACTCCCGGCCAGCCCTCACACACACTCCAGGCCACTCCCGGCCAGCCGACACACACACTCCAGGCCACTCCTGGCCAGCCCACACACGCGCTCTAGGCCCATCCCGGCCATTCCACACACACACTCCCGGCCACTCCCGGCCAGCCCACACACACACTCCAGGCCAGGCCACTCCCGGCCAGCCCTCACACACACTCCAGTCCACTGCCGGCCAGCCCACACACGCACTCCAGGCCACTCCCGACCAGCCCACACACACACTCCAGGCCAGGCCACTCCCGGCCAGCCGACACACACACACACTCCAGACCACTCCCAGCCAGCCCACACCTACACTCCAGGCCACTCCTGGCCAGCCCACACACACACTCAAGGCCACTCCCGGCCAGCCCACACACACACTCCAGGCCACTCCCGGCCAGCCAACACACACACTCCAGGCCACTCCCGGCCAACCAACACACACACTCCTGGTCACTCCCGGCCAGCCCACAGACACACTCCAGGCCACTCCCGGCCAGCCCACACACACTCCAGGCCACTCCCGGCCAGACCACACACACACTCCAGGACTCTCCCGACCAGCCCACACACACACTCCAGGCCACTCCCGGCCATCCCACACACACACTCCAGGCCACTCCCGGCCAGACCACACACACACTCCAGGACTCTCCCTGCCAGCCGACACACACACACTCCAGGCCACTCCCGACCAGCACACACACACACTCCAGGCTACTCGCGCCCAGCCCACACAAACACTAAAGGCAATGCCTCTCCCGGCAATCCCACACACACACTCCAGGCCTCTCCCGGCCAACCCACACACACACTCCAGGCCTCTCCCGGCCATCCCACACATACACACCCGGCCACTCCCGGCAAGACCCCAAACGCGCACCCGGCCACTCCCGGCGAGCCCACAAACACACTCCAGGCCACTCCCTGCCAGCCCACACACACACTCCAGGCCAATCCCGGCCAGCCCACACACACACTCCAGGCCACTCCCGGCCAGCCCACACACACACTCCAGGCCACTCCCGGCCAGCCCACACACACACTCCAGGCCAGGCCACAAACGGCCAGCCCACACAAACACTCCAGACCACTCCCGGCCAGCCCACACAGACACTCCATGACACTCCCGTCCTGCCCACACGCACACTCCAGGCCACTCCCGTCCAGCCCACACACACACTCCAGGCCACTCCCGGCCAGCCCAACACACACTCCAGGCCACTCCCGGCCAGCCCACACACACACTCCAGGCCACGCCCTGCCAGCCCACACACACACTCCAGGCCAGGTCTCTCCCGGCCATCCCACACACACACTCCAGGCCACTCCCGGCCAGACCACACACACACTCCAGGCCATTCACGGCCAGCCAACAGTCACACTCCAAGCCAGGCCACTCCCGGCCAGCCCACACACACACTCCAGGCCACTCCCGGCCAGCCGACACTCACATTGCAGGCCACTCCCGGCCTGCCCACACACACACTCGAGTCCAGTCCCGGCCAGCCCACAGACGCAATCCAGGCCACTCCGGACCAGCCCACACACAGACTCCCGTTCACTCCCGGCCAGCCCACAATCACACTCCAGGCTACTCCCGGCCAGCCGACACACACACACTCCAGGCCACTCCGGACAGCCCACACACACACTCCAGGCCACTCCCGGCCAGCCCACACACACACTCCAGGCCACTCCCGGCCAGCCAAGATACACACTCCAGTCCACTCCCAGCCAGCCCACACACACACTCCAGGCCACTCCTGGCCAGCCCACACAGGCACTCCAGGCCACTCACGGCCAGCCCACACACACAATCCAGCCACTCCCGGCCAGCTCACACACACACTCCAGGTCACTCCCGGCCAGCTCACACACTCACTCCAGGCCACTCCCGTACAGGCCCCCCCACACGCACTTCAGGCCACTACCGTCCAGCCAACACACACACTCCAAGCCAGGCCACTCCTGGCTAGCCCACACTCACACTCCAGGCCACTCCGGACCAGCCCACACCCACACTCCAGGACACTCCCGGCCAGCCCACACACACACACCAGGCCAGTCCCGCCCAGCCCACACACAGACTCCAGGCCACTCCCGGCCAGTCCACAGACACACTCCGGGCCACTGCCGGCCATCCCACACACACACTCCAGGCCACGCCGGGCCAGCCCACACCCACACTCCAGGACACTCCCGGCCAGCCCACACGCACACACCAGGCCAGTCCCGCCCAGCCCACACACAGACTCCAGGCCACTCCCGGCCAGCCCACACACACACTCCAGGCCACTCCCGGCCAGCCTACACACACACTCCAGGCCACTCCCGGCCAGCCCACACACACTCCAGGCCAGGCCACTCCCGGCCAGCCCACACACACACTCCAGGCCAATCCCGGCCAGCCCACACACACACTCCAGGCCACTCCCGGCCAGCCCTCACACACACTCCAAGCCACTCCCGGCCAGCCCACACACACACTCCAGGCCACGCCTCTCCCGGCCATCCCACACACACTCCAGGCCACTCCCGGCCAGCCCACACACACACTCCAGGCCTCTCCCTGCCAGCCCACACACACACTCCAGGCCACTCCCGGCCAGCCCACACACACACTCCAGGCCAGGCCACTCCCGGCCAGCCCACAAACACACTCCAGGTCAGGCCACTCCCGGCCAGCCCTCACACACACTCCAGTCCACTGCCGGCCAGCCCACACACGCAATCCAGGCCACTCCCGACCAGCCCACACACACACTCCAGGCCAGGCCACTCCCGGCCAGCCCACACACACACACACTCCAGACCACTCCCAGCCAGCCCACACCTACACTCCAGGCCACTCCTGGCCAGCCCGCACACACAATCAAGGCCACTCCCGGCCAGCCCGCAGACACACTCCAGGCCACTCCCGCCCAGCCCACACACACACTCCAGGCCAGGCCACTCCCGACCAGTCCACACACATACTCCCGGCCACACCCGGCCAGCCCACACACACATTCCAGGCCACTCCCGGCCAGCCCACACACACACTCCAGGCCACTCCCGGCCAGCCCACACACACACTCCAGGCCACTCCCGGCCAGCCCACACACACACTCCAGGCCACTCACGGCCAGCCCACACACACAGTCCAGGCCACTCCAGGCCAGCCCACACACACACTCCCGGCCACTCCGGGCCAGCCCACACACACACTCCAGGCCACTCCCGGCCAGCCCACACACACACTCCAGGCCACTCACGGCCAGCCCACACACACAGTCCAGGCCACTCCAGGCCAGCCCACACACACACTCCCGGCCACTCCCGGCCAGACCACACACACACACTCCAGGCCACTCCTGGCCCGTCCACACACACACTTCAGGCCAGGCCACGCTCGGCGAACCACACACACACTCCCGGCCAGACCACACACACACTCCAGGCCACTCCTGGCCCGTCCACACACACACTTCAGGTCAGGCCACGCCCGGCCAGCCACACACACACTCCCGGCTACCACACACACACACTCCAGGCCACTCCTGGCAACCCACACACACTCCAGGCCACTCCCGGCCAGCCCACACACACACCCCAGGCCAGTCCCGGCAAGCCCACGCACAAAAGCCATCGAACCTACACTATGCCATTATCATCCATATGTTTATCCAATAAACTTTTAAATGCCCTCAAAGTTGGCGAGTTCACTACTGTAGCAGGTACGGCATTCCACGGCCTCACTACTCTTTGTGTAAACAACCTACCTCTGACCAATGTCCTACATCTATTACCCCTCACTTTAATGTTATGTCCCCTCGTGCCAGCCATATCCATCCGCGGGAGAAGGCTCTCACTGTCCACCCTATCCAACTCCCTGATCATTTTGTAGGCCACTCCCTGCCAGCCCACACACACACACCAGGCCACGCCTCTCCCGGCCATCCCACACACACACTCCAGGCCACTCCCGGCCAGCCCACACACACACACCAGGCCAGGCCACTCCCGGCCAGCCCACACACACACTCCAGGCCTCTCCCGGCCATCCCACACACACACTCCCTGCCACTCCCGGTAAGACGCCACACGCGCTCCAGGCCAGGCCACTCCCGGCCAGCCCACACACACACACTCCAGGCCACTCCCGGCCAGCCCACACACACACTCCAGGCCACTCCCGGCTAGCCCACTCACACACTCCAGGTTGCACTCCCGTCCAACCCACGTACACACTCCAGGCCACTCGCGCCCAGCACACACACGCACTCCAGGCCACTCCCGGCCAGCCCACACACACACTCCAGGCCACTCCCAGCCTGCCAACACACACACTACTTGCCACTCCCGGCCAGCCCACACACACACTCCTGGCCAATCCCGGCCAGCCCACACACACACTACAGGTCACTCCCGGCCAGCCCACACACACACTCCTGGCCACTCCCGGCCAGCCCACACACACACTCCAGGCCACCCCACACACACACTCCAGGCCAGGCCACACCCGGCCAGCCCACACACACTCCTGGACATTCCCGGCCAGTCCACACACACACTTCAGGCCACTCCCTGCCACCCCACACACTCACTCCAGGCCACGCCTCTCCCGGCCATCCAACACACACACTCCAGGCCACTCCCGGCCAGCCCACAAACACACTCCAGGCCAGGCCACTCCCGGCCAGCTCTCACACACACTCCAGTCCACTCCCGGCCAGCCCACACACACACTCCAGGCCAGGCCACTCCCGGCCAGCCCACAAACACACTCCAGGTCAGGCCACTCACGGCCAGCCCTCACACACACTCCAGGCCACTCCCGGCCAGCCCGCACACACACTCCAGGCCACTCCCGGCCAGCCAACACACACACTCCAGGCCACTCCCGGCCAACCCACACACACACTCCTGGTCACTCCCGGCCAGCCCACACACACACTCCAGGCCACTCCCGGCCAGCCCACACACACACTCCAGGCCACTCCCGGCCAGACCACACACACACTCCAGGACTCTGCCGACCAGCCCACACACACACTCCAGGCCACTCCCGGCCAGACCACACACACACTCCAGGCCACTCCCGGCCAGACCACACACACACTCCAGGACTCTCCCGGCCAGCCCACACACACACACTCCAGGCCACTCCCGGCCAGCCCACACACACGCTCCAGGACACTCCCGTCCAGCCCACACACACACCCCAGGCCACTCCCGGCCAGCCCACACACACACTCCAGGCCACTCCCGGCCAGCCCACACACACACTCTAGGCCACTCCCGGCCAGCCCACACACACACTCCAGGCCACTCGCGCCCAGCCCACACACCCACTCCAGGCCACTCCGGGCCAGCCCACACACACACTCCCAGTCACTCCCGGCCAGCCCACAAACACACTCCAGGCCACTCCCGGCCAGCCCACACACACACTCCAGGCCACTCCCCGCCAGCCCACACACACACTCCAGGCCACACCCGGCCAGCCCACGCACAGACTCCAGGCCACTCCCGGCCAGCCCACACACACACTCCAAGCCACTCACGGCTCGCCCACACACAAATTCCAGGCCACTCCCGGCCAGCCCACACACACAAATTCCAGGCCACTCCCGGCCAGACCACACTCACACTCCAGGCCACACCCGGCCAACCAACACACACACTCCAAGCCATGCCACTCCTGGCCAGCCCACACACACGCTCCGGGCCACTCTCGGCCAGCCTACTCACACACTCCTGGACAGTCCCGGCCAGCCGACACACACACTCCAGGCCATTCCATACCAGCCCACACAAACACTCCCGGTGACTCCCGGCCAGCCCACAAACACAATCCAGACCATTCCCGGCCAGCCAACACACACACTCGAGACAACTCCCAGCCAGCCTACACACAAACTCCAGTCTACTCCTGACCAGCACACACAGACACTCCAGGCCACTCCCGGCCAGCCCACACAGACTCCAGCCACTCCCGGCCAGCCCACACACACACTCCAGGACACTCGGGCCAGCCAACACAAACACTCCAGGCCACTCCCGTCCAGCCCACAAACACACTCCAGGCCACTCCCGGCCAGCCGACACACACACACTCCAGGCCACTCCCGGCCAGCCATTACACACACTCCAGGCCAGGCCACTATCGGCCAGCCCACACACCCACTCCAGGCCAGTCCAGGTGAGCCCACACCCATACTCCAGGCCACACACGGCCAGCCCACACACGCACTGCAGGCCACTCCCGGCCAGCCCATACACACACTCCAGGCCAGGCCACTACAGGCCAGCCCACATAACCCACTCCAGGCCAGTCCCGGCCAGCCCACACACAGACTCCAGGCCACACCCGACCAGCCCACACACACACTCCAGGCCACTCCCGGCCAGCCCACACACACGCTCCAGGCCACTCCGGTCAGCCGACACACAAACTCCAGGCCACTCCCGGCCAGCCCACACACACACACTCCAGGCCACTCCCGGCCAGCCTACACACACACTCCAGGCCACTCCCGGCCAGCCCACACACAGACTCCAGGCCACTCCCGGCCAGCCCACGGACACACTCCAGCCACTCCCGGTCAACCCAAACACAGACTCCAGGCCACTCCCGGCCAGCCCACACACACACTCCAGGCCACTCCCGGCCAGCCCACACACACACTCCAGGACTCTCCCGGCCAGCCCACACACACACTCCAGGCCATTCCCGGCCAGACCACAATCACAATCCAGGCCACTCCCGGCCAGCCCACACACACACCCCAGGCCATTCCCGGCCAGACCACAATCACAATCCAGGCCATTCCCGGCCAGCCCACACACACACTCCAGGCCAGGCCACTCCCGGTCAGCCGACACACACACACTCCAGGACACTCCGGGCAGCCCACACACACACTCCAGGTCATTCCCGGCCAGCCCCCACACACGCTCCAGGCCACTCCCGGCCAGCCCACACACACGCTCCAGGCCACTCCCGGCCAGCCCACACACACACTCCAGGCCAATCCGACCAGCCCACACACACACTCCAGGCCACTCCCGGCCAGCCCACACACACACTCCAGGCCACTCCCGTACAGCTCCACCACACGCACTTCAGGCCACTCCCGTCCAGCCAACACACAGACTCCAAGCCAGGCCACTCCTTGCTAGCCCACACTCACACTCCAGGCCCCTCCGGGTCAGTCCACACACACACTCCAGGCCAGTCCCGGCCAGCCCACACACACACTCCAGGCCACTCCCGGCCAGCCCACACACACAATCCAGGCCACTCCCGGCCAGCCCACACACACACTCCAGCCACTCCCGGCCAGCCCACACACACACTCCAGTCCACTCCCGGCCAGCCCACACACACACTACAGGCCCCTCCGGGCCCGTCCACACACACACTCCCGGTCACTCCCGACCAGCCCACACACACACTCCGGGCCACTCCCGGCCATCGGACACACACAGACTCCAGGCCACTCCCGGCCAGCCCAGACACACACTCCAGGCCAGGCCACTCCCGGCCAGCGCACACACACACTCCCGGCCACTCCCGGCCAGCCCAGACACACACTCCAGGCCAGGCCACTCCCGGCCAGCCAACCCACACACTCCAGGCCACTCCCGGCCAGCCCACACACACACTCCAGGCCACTCCGGGCCAGCCCACACACACACTCCCGGTCACTCCCGACCAGCCCACACACACACTCCAGTCCACTCCCGGCCTGCCCACACACACACTCCAGGCCACTCCCGGCCAGCCCACACACACACTCCAGGCCACTCCCGGCCAGCTCACACACAAACTCCAGGCCACTCCCGGCCAGCCCACACACACACTCCAGGCCACTCCGGGCCAGCCCACACACACACTCCTGGCAATTCCCGGCCAGCCCACACACACTCTCCAGGCCACTCCCGGCCAGCCCACACTCACTCTCCAGGGCACTCCCGGCCAGCCCACACTCACTCTCCAGGCCACTCCCGGCCAGCCCACACACACACTCTCCAGGCCACTCCCAGCCAGCCCACACACACACACCCCAGGCCACTCCCGGCCAGACAACACACACACTCCAGGACAGTCCCGGCCAGCCGACACTCACATTGCAGGCCACTCCCGGCCTGCCCACACACACACTCCAGGCCTCTCCTGGCCAGCCCACACAGGCACTCCAGGCCAGTCAATGCCAGCCCACACACACAATCCTGCCACTCCCGGCCAGCTCACACACACACTCCAGGCCACTCCCGTACAGCCCCCTCACACGCACTTCAGGCCACTAACGTCCAGCCAACACACACACTCCAAGCCAGGCCACTCCTGGCTAGCCCACACTCACACTCCAGGCCACTCCGGACCAGCCCACACCCACACTCCAGGACACTCCCGGCCAGCCCACACACACACACCAGGCCAGTCCCGCCCAGCCCACACACCCACTCCAGGCCACTCCGGGCCAGCCCACACACACACTCCAGGCCACTCCCCGCCAGCAAACACACACACTCCAGTCCACTCCAGGCCAGCCCACACACACACTCCAGGCCACTCCCGGCCAGCCCACACACACGCTCCAGGCCACTCCCGGACAGCCCACGCACACACTCCAGGCCACACCCGGCCAGCCCACGCACAGACACCAGGCCACTCCCGGCCAGCTCACACACACACTCCAAGCCACTCACGGCCCGCCCACACACAAATTCCAGTCCACTCCCGGCCAGCCCACACACACAAATTCCAGGCCACTCCCGGCCAGACCACACTCACACTCCAGGCCACACCCGGCCAACCAACACACACACTCCAAGCCATGCCACTCCTGGCCAGCCCACACACACGCTCCGGGCCACTCTCGGCCAGCCTACTCACACACTCCAGGACAGTCCCGGCCAGCCGACACACACACTCCAGGCCACTCCATACCAGCCCACACAAACACTCCCGGTGACTCCCGGCCAGCCCACAAATACACTCCAGGCCACTCCGTACCAGCCCACACAAACACTCCCGGTCACTCCCGGCCAGCCCACAAATACACTCCAGGCCACTCCCGGTCAGCCCACAAACACAATCCAGACCATTCCCGGCCAGCCAACACACACACTCAAGACAACTCCCAGCCAGCCTACACACAAACTCCAGTCTACTCCTGACCAGCACACACAGACACTCCAGGCCACTCCCGGCCAGCCCACACAGACTCCAGCCACTCCCGGCCAGCCCACACACACACTCCAGACCACTCGGGCCAGCCAACACAAACACTCCAGGCCACTCCCGTCCAGCCCACAAACACACTCCAGGCCACTCCCGGCCAGCCGACACACACACACTCCAGGCCACTCCCGGCCAGCCATTACACACACTCCAGGCCAGGCCACTATCGGCCAGCCCACACACCCACTCCAGGCCAGTCCAGGCGAGACCACACCCATACTCCAGGCCACACACGGCCAGCCCACACAAACACTGCAGGCCACTCCCGGCCAGCCATTACACATACTCCAGGCCAGGCCACTACCGGCCAGCCCACATAACCCACTCCAGGCCAGTCCCGGCCAGCCCACACACACACTCCAGGCCACTCCCGGCCAGCCCACACACACGCTCCAGGTCACTCCCGACCAGCCCACACACACACTCCGGGCCACTCCCGGCCATCGGACACACACAGACTCCAGGCCACTCCCGGCCAGCCCAGACACACACTCCAGGCCAGGCCACTCCCGGCCAGCCCACACACACACTCCTGGCAATTCCCGCCCAGCCCACACACACACTCCAGTCCACTCCCGGCCAGCCCACTCTCACTCTCCAGGCCACTCCCGGCCAGTCCACACACACACTCCAGGCCACTCCGGGCCAGCCCACACACACACTCCAGGCCACTCCCGGCCAGCTCACACACAAACTCCAGGCCACTCCCGGCCAGCCCACACACACACTCCAGGCCACTCCGGGCCAGCCCAAACACACACTCCAGGCCACTCCCGGCCAGCCCACACACACACTCCTGGCAATTCCCGGCCAGCCAACACACACTCTCCAGGCCACACCCGGCCAGCCCACACACACACTCCTGGCAATTCCCGGCCAGCCAACACACACGCTCCAGGCCACTCCGGCCAGCCGACACACAAACCCCAGGCCACTCCCGCCAGCCCCCACACACACTCCAGGCTATTCATTCCAGCCCACACACACACTCCAGGCCTCTCCCGGCCAGCCCACACACACACTCCAGGCCACTCCCGGCAAGCCCACAAACACACTCCAGGCCAGGCCACTCCCGGCCAGCCCACACACACACTCCAGGCCAGGCCACTCCCAGCCAGCCCACACACACACACCCCAGGCCACTCCCGGCCAGCCCACACACACACTCCAGGCCAGGCCACTCCCGGCCAGCCCACACACACACTCCAGGCCACTCCCGGCCAGCCCACACACACACTCCAGACCAGGCCACTCCCGGCCAGCCCACACAAACACTCCCGGTCACTCCCGGCCAGCCCACAAATACACTCCAGGCCACTCCCGGCCAGCCCACAAACACAATCCAGACAATTCCCGGCCAGCCAACACACACACTCAAGACAACTCCCAGCCAGCCTACACACAAACTCCAGTCTACTCCTGACCAGCACACACAGACACTCCAGGCCACTCCCGGCCATCCCACACAGACTCCAGCCACTCCCGGCCAGCCCACACACACACTCCAGGCCACTCGGGCCAGCCAACACAAACACTCCAGGCCACTCCCGTCCAGCCCACAAACACACTCCAGGCCACTCTCGGCCAGCCGACACACACACACTCCAGGCCACTCCCGGCCAGCCATTACACACACTCCAGGCCTGGCCACTATCGGCCAGCCCACACACCCACTCCAGGCCAGTCCAGGCGAGCCCACACCCATACTCCAGGCCACACACGGCCAGCCCACACACACACTGCAGGCCACTCCCGGCCAGCCATTACACATACTCCAGGCCAGGCCACTACCGGTCAGCCCACATAACCCACTCCAGGCCAGTCCCGGCCAGCCCACACACACACACTCCAGGCCACACACGACCAGCCCACACACACACTCCAGGCCACTCCCGGCCAGCCCACACACACGCTCCAGGTCACTCCCGACCAGCCCACACACACACTCCGGGCCACTCCCGGCCATCGGACACACACAGACTCCAGGCCACTCCCGGCCAGCCCAGACACACACTCCAGGCCAGGCCACTCCCGGCCAGCCCACACACACACTCCTGGCAATTCCCGGCCAGCCAACACACACACTCCAGTCCACTCCCGGCCAGCCCACACTCACTCTCCAGGCCACTCCCGGCCAGTCCACACACACACTCCAGGCCACTCCGGGCCAGCCCACACACACACTCCAGGCCACTCCCGGCCAGCTCACACACAAAGTCCAGGCCACTCCCGGCCAGCCCACACACACATTCCAGGCCACTCCCGGCCAGCCCACACACACACTCCCGGCCAGGCCACACACACACTCCCGGCCAGCCCACACACACACTCCTGGCAATTCCCGGCCAGCCAACACACACGCTCCAGGCCACACCCGGCCAGCCCACACACACACTCCTGGCAATTCCCGGCCAGCCAACACACACGCTCCAGGCCACTCTAGCCAGCCGACACACAAACCCCAGGCCACTCCCGGCCAGCCCCCACACACACTCCAGGCTATTCATTCCAGCCCAAACACACACTCCAGGCCTCGCCCGGCCAGCCCACACACACACTCCAGGCCACTCCCGGCCAGCCCACACACACACTCCAGGCCAGGCCACTCCCGGCCAGCCCACACACACACTCCAGGCCAGGCCACTCCCAGCCAGCCCACACACACACACTCCAGGCCACTCCCGGCCAGCCCACGCACACACTCCAGGCCACTCCCGGCCAGCTCACACTCAAACTCCAGGCCACTCCCGGCCAGCCCACACACACACTCCAGGCCACTCCGGGCCAGCCCACAGACACACTCCTGGCAATTCCCGGCCAGCCCACACACACTCTCCAGGCCACTCCCGGCCAGCCCACACTCACTCTCCAGGGCACTCCCGGCCAGCCCACACTCACTCTCCAGGCCACTCCCGGCCAGCCCACACACACACTCTCCAGACCACTCCCAGCCAGATCACACACACACACCCCAGGCCACTCACGGCCAGACAACACACACACTCCAGGACAGTCCCGGCCAGCCGCCACTCACATTGCAGGCCACTCCCGGCCTGCCCACACACACACTCCAGTCCAGTCCCAGCCAGCACACACACACACTCCAGGCCACTCCCAGCCAGCCAACACACACGCACAGCCCACGCCACTCCCGGCTAGACCACACACACATTCCAGGCCACTCACGGCCAGCCATCACTCACACTCCAAGCCTGGCCACTCCTGGCCAGCCCACACACACGCTCCAGGCCACTCCCAGCCAGCCCACACACACGCTCCAGGCCACTCTCGGCCAGCCCACTCACACACTCCAGGCCACTCCCAGCCAGCCCACAGACACGCTCCAGGCCACTCTTGGCCAGCCCACTCACACACTCCAGGCCACTCCCGGCCAGCCAACACACACACTCCAGGCCACTCCCGGCCAGCCCACACTCACTCTCCAGGCCACTCCCGGCCAGCCCACACACACACTCCAGGCCACTCCGGGCCAGCCCACACACACACTCCCGGTCACTCCCGACCAGCCCACACACACACTCCAGTCCACTCCCGGCCAGCCCACACACACACACTCCAGGCCACTCCCGGCCAGCCCACACTCACTCTCCAGGCCACTCCCGGCCAGCCCACACACACACTCCAGGCCACTCCCGGCCAGCCCACACACACACTCCAGGCCACTCCGGCCAGCTCACACACAAACTCCAGGCCACTCCCGGCCAGCCCACACACACACTCCAGGCCACTCCGGGCCAGCCCACACACACACTCCTGGCAATTCCCGGCCAGCCCACACACACTCTCCAGGCCACTCCCGGCCAGCCCACACTCACTCTCCAGGGCACTCCCGGCCAGCCCACACTCACTCTCCAGGCCACTCCCGGCCAGCCCACACACACACTCTCCAGGCCACTCCCAGCCAGCCCACACACACACACCCCAGGCCACTCCCGGCCAGAGAACACACACTCTCCAGGACAGTCCCGGCCAGCCGACACTCACATTGCAGGCCACTCCCGGCCTGCCCACACACACACTCCAGGCCACTCCTGGCCAGCCCACACAGGCACTCCAGGCCACTCACGGCCAGCCCACACACACAATCCTGCCACTCCCGGCCAGCTCACACACACACTCCAGGCCACTCCCGTACAGCCCCCCCACACGCACTTCAGGCCACTACCGTCCAGCCAACACACGCACTCCAAGCCAGGCTACTCCTGGCTAGCCCACACTCACACTCCAGGCCACTCCGGACCAGCCCACACCCACACTCCAGGACACTCCCGGCCAGCCCACACACACACCAGGCCAGTCCCGCCCAGCCCACACACCCACTCCAGGCCACTCCGGGCCAGCCCACACACACACTCCAGGCCACTCCCCGCCAGCCAACACACACACTCCAGTCCACTCCAGGCCAGCCCACACACACACTCCAGGCCACTCCCGGCCAGCCCACACACACGCTCCAGGCCACTCCCGGACATCCCACGCACACACTCCAGGCCACACCCGGCCAGCCCACGCACAGACTCCAGGCCACTCCCGGCCAGCCCACACACACACTCCAAGCCACTCACGGCCCGCCCACACACAAATTCCAGTCCACTCCCGGCCAGCACACACACACAAATTCCAGGCCACTCCCGGCCAGACCACACTCACACTCCAGGCCACACCCGGCCAACCAACACACACACTCCAAGCCATGCCACTCCTGGCCAGCCCACACACACGCTCCGGGCCACTCTCGGCCAGCCTACTCACACACTCCAGGACAGTCCCGGCCAGCCGACACACACACTCCAGGCCACTCCATACCAGCCCACACAAACACTCCCGGTGACTCCCGGCCAGCCCACAAATACACTCCAGGCCACTCCGTACCAGCCCACACAAACACTCCAGGCCACTCCCGGCCAGCCCACACAGACTCCAGCCACTCCCGGCCAGCCCACACACACACTCCAGGCCACTCGGGCCAGCCAACACAAATACTCCAGGCCACTCCCGTCCAGCCCACAAACACACTCCAGGCCACTCCCGGCCAGCCGACACACACACACTCCAGGCTACTCCCGGCCAGCCATTACACACACTCCAGGCCAGGCCACTATCGGCCAGCCAAACACCCACTTCAGGTCAGTCCAGGCGAGCCCACACCCATACTCCAGGCCACACACGGCCAGCCCACACACACACTGCAGGCCACTCCCGGCCAGCCATTCCACACACTCCAGGCCAGGCCACTACCGGCCAGCCCACATAACCCACTCCAGGCCATTCCCGGCCAGCCCACACACACACACTCCAGGCCACACCCGACCAGCCCACACACACACTCCAGGCCACTCCCGGCCAGCCCACACACACGCTCCAGGTCACTCCCGACCAGCCCACACACAATCTCCGGGCCACTCCCGGCCATCGGACACACACAGACTCCAGGCCACTCCCGGCCAGCCCAGACACACACTCCAGGCCAGGCCACTCCCGGCCAGCCCACACACACACTCCTGGCAATTCCCGGCCAGCCCACACACACACTCCAGTCCACTCCCGGCCAGCCCACTCTCACTCTCCAGGCCACTCCCGGCCAGTCCACACACACACTCCAGGCCACTCCGGGCCAGCCCACACACACACTCCAGGCCACTCCCGGCCAGCTCACACACAAACTCCAGGCCACTCCCGGCCAGCCCACACACACACTCCGGGCCACTCCCGGCCATTGGACACACACAGACTCCAGGCCACTCCCGGCCAGCCCAGACACACACTCCAGGCCAGGCCACTCCCGGCCAGCCCACACACACACTCCTGGCAATTCCCGGCCAGCCAACACACACACTCCAGTCCACTCCCGGCCAGCCCACACTCACTCTCCAGGCCACTCCCGGCCAGTCCACACACACACTCCAGGCCACTCCGGGCCAGCCCACACACACACTCCAGGCCACTCCCGGCCAGCTCACACACAAACTCCAGGCCACTCCCGGCCAGCCCACACACACACTCAAGGCCACTCCCGGCCAGCCCACACACACACTCCCGGCCAGGCCACACACACACTCCCGGCCAGGCCACACACACACTCCCGGCCAGCCCACACACACACTCCCGGCCAGCCCACACACACACTCCTGGCAATTCCCGGCCAGCCAACACACACGCTCCAGGCCACACCCGGCCAGCCCACACACACACTCCTGGCAATTCCCGGCCAGCCAACACACACGCTCCAGGCCACTCCGGCCAGCCGACACACAAACCCCAGGCCACTCCCGGCCAGCCCCCACACACACTCCAGGCTATTCATTCCAGCCCACACACACACACCAGGCCTCTCCCGGCCAGCCCACACACACACTCCAGGCCACTCCCGGCCAGCCCACACACACACTCCAGGCCAGGCCACTCCCGGCCAGCCCACACACACACTCCAGGCCAGGCCACTCCCAGCCAGCCCACACACACACACTCCAGGCCACTCCCGGCCAGCCCACACACACACTCCAGGCCACTCCCGGCCAGCTCACACACAAACTCAAGGCCACTCCCGACCAGCCCACACACACACTCCAGGCCACTCCGGGCCAGCCCACACACACACTCCTGGCAATTCCCGGCCAGCCCACACACACTCTCCAGGCCACTCCCGGCCAGCCCACACTCACTCTCCAGGGCACTCCCGGCCAGCCCACACTCACTCTCCAGGCCACTCCCGGCCAGCCCACACACACACTCTCCAGGCCACTCCCAGCCAGCCCACACACACACACCCCAGGCCACTCCCGACCAGACAACACACACACTCCAGGACAGTCCCGGCCAGCCGACACTCACATTGCAGGCCACTCCCGGCCTGCCCACACACACACTCCAGTCCAGTCCCAGCCAGCACACACACACACTCCAGGCCACTCCCAGCCAGCCCACACACACGCACAGCCCACGCCACTCCCGGCTAGACCACACACACATTCCAGGCCACTCCCGGCCAGCCCACACACACAAATTCCAGGCCACTCCCGGCCAGACCACACTCACACTCCAGGCCACACCCGGCCAACCAACACACACACTCCAAGCCATGCCACTCCTGGCCAGCCCACACACACGCTCCGGGCCACTCTCGGCCAGCCTACTCACACACTCCAGGACAGTCCCGGCCAGCCCACAGACGCACTCCAGGCCACTCCCGGCCAGCCCACAATCACACTCCAGGCCACTTCCGGCCAGTCGACACACACACACACACCAGGCCATTCCCGGCCGGCCCACACACACCCTCCACGCCAGGCCACTCCCGGCCCGCCCACACACAAATTCCAGGACACTTCCAGCCAGCCCACACACAAAAATTCCAAGCCACTCACGGCCAGCCCACACACCCACTCCAGGCCAGGCCACTCCCAGCCAGCCCAGACATACACACTACAGGCCACTCCCGGCCAGACCACACACCCACTCTAGGCCACTCCCGGCCAGCCAACTCTCACACTCCAAGCCAGGCCAGTCCTGGCCAGCCCACACACACGCTTCAGGCAACTCCCGGCCAGCCCACACACACACTCCAGGCAACTCAGGCCAGCCCACACATACACTCCAGGCCACTCCCGGCCAGCCCACACACACACTCCAGGCCACTCCTGGCCAGCCCACAAATACACTCCAGGCCACTCCGTACCAGCCCACACAAACACTCCCGGTCACTCCCGGCCAGCCCACAAATACACTCCAGGCCACTCCCGGCCAGCCCACAAACACAATCCAGACCATTCCCGGCCAGCCAACACACACACTCAAGACAACTCCCAGCCAGCCTACACACAAACTCCAGTCTACTCCTGACCAGCACACACAGACACTCCAGGCCACTCCCGGCCAGCCCACACAGACTCCAGCCACTCCCGGCCAGCCCACACACACACTCCAGACCACTCGGGCCAGCCAACACAAACACTCCAGGCCACTCCCGTCCAGCCCACAAACACACTCCAGGCCACTCCCGGCCAGCCGACACACACACACTCCAGGCCACTCCCGGCCAGCCCACACACACACTCCTGGCAATTCCCGGCCAGCCAACACACACTCTCCAGGCCACACCCGGCCAGCCCACACACACACTCCTGGCAATTCCCGGCCAGCCAACACACACGCTCCAGGCCACTCCGGCCAGCCGACACACAAACCCCAGGCCACTCCCGCCAGCCCCCACACACACTCCAGGCTATTCATTCCAGCCCACACACACACTCCAGGCCTCTCCCGGCCAGCCCACACACACACTCCAGGCCACTCCCGGCCAGCCCACAAACACACTCCAGGCCAGGCCACTCCCGGCCAGCCCACACACACACTCCAGTCCACGCCACTCCCAGCCAGCCCACACACACACACCCCAGGCCACTCCCGGCCAGCCCACACACACACTCCAGGCCAGGCCACTCCCGGCCAGCCCACACACACACTCCAGGCCACTCCCGGCCAGCCCACACACACACTCCAGACCAGGCCACTCCCGGCCAGCCCACACAAACACTCCCGGTCACTCCCGGCCAGCCCACAAATACACTCCAGGCCACTCCCGGCCAGCCCACAAACACAATCCAGACCATTCCCGGCCAGCCAACACACACACTCAAGACAACTCCCAGCCAGCCTACACACAAACTCCAGTCTACTCCTGACCAGCACACACAGACACTCCAGGCCACTCCCGGCCATCCCACACAGACTCCAGCCACTCCCGGCCAGCCCACACACACACTCCAGGCCACTCGGGCCAGCCAACACAAACACTCCAGGCCACTCCCGTCCAGCCCACAAACACACTCCAGGCCACTCCCGGCCAGCCGACACACACACACTCCAGGCCAGGCCACTATCGGCCAGCCCACACACCCACTCCAGGCCAGTCCAGGCGAGCCCACACCCATACTCCAGGCCACACACGGCCAGCCCACACACACACTGCAGGCCACTCCCGGCCAGCCATTACACATACTCCAGGCCAGGCCACTACCGGCCAGCCCACATAACCCACTCCAGGCCAGTCCCGGCCAGCCCACACACACACACTCCAGGCCACACACGACCAGCCCACACACACACTCCAGGCCACTCCCGGCCAGCCCACACACACGCTCCAGGTCACTCCCGACCAGCCCACACACACACTCCGGGCCACTCCCGGCCATCGGACACACACAGACTCCAGGCCACTCCCGGCCAGCCCAGACACACACTCCAGGCCAGGCCACTCCCGGCCAGCCCACACACACACTCCTGGCAATTCCCGGCCAGCCAACACACACACTCCAGTCCACTCCCGGCCAGCCCACACTCACTCTCCAGGCCACTCCCGGCCAGTCCACACACACACTCCAGGCCACTCCGGGCCAGCCCACACACACACTCCAGGCCACTCCCGGCCAGCTCACACACAAACTCCAGGCCACTCCCGGCCAGCCCACACACACATTCCAGGCCACTCCCGGCCAGCCCACACACACACTCCCGGCCAGGCCACACACACACTCCCGGCCAGGCCACACACACACTCCCGGCCAGCCCACACACACACTCCCGGCCAGCCCACACACACACTCCTGGCAATTCCCGGCCAGCCAACACACACGCTCTAGGCCACACCCGGCCAGCCCACACACACACTCCTGGCAATTCCCGGCCAGCCAACACACACGCTCCAGGCCACTCTAGCCAGCCGACACACAAACCCCAGGCCACTCCCGGCCAGCCCCCACACACACTCCAGGCTATTCATTCCAGCCCAAACACACACTCCAGGCCTCGCCCGGCCAGCTCACACACACACTCCAGGCCACTCCCGGCCAGCCCACACACACACTCCAGGCCAGGCCACTCCCGGCCAGCCCACACACACACTCCAGGCCAGGCCACTCCCAGCCAGCCCACACACACACACTCCTGGCAATTCCCGGCCAGCCCACACACACACTCCAGGCCACTCCCGGCCAGCTCACACTCAAACTCCAGGCCACTCCCGGCCAGCCCACACACACTCTCCAGGCCACTCCCGGCCAGCCCACACACACACTCTCCAGACCACTCCCAGCCAGATCACACACACACACCCCAGGCCACTCACGGCCAGACAACACACACACTCCAGGACAGTCCCGGCCAGCCGCCACTCACATTGCAGGCCACTCCCGGCCTGCCCACACACACACTCCAGTCCAGTCCCAGCCAGCACACACACACACTCCAGGCCACTCCCAGCCAGCCAACACACACGCACAGCCCACGCCACTCCCGGCTAGACCACACACACATTCCAGGCCACTCACGGCCAGCCATCACTCACACTCCAAGCCTGGCCACTCCTGGCCAGCCCACACACACGCTCCAGGCCACTCCCAGCCAGCCCACACACACGCTCCAGGCCACTCTCGGCCAGCCCACTCACACACTCCAGGCCACTCCCAGCCAGCCCACAGACACGCTCCAGGCCACTCTTGGCCAGCCCACTCACACACTCCAGGCCACTCCCGGCCAGCCAACACACACACTCCAGGCCACTCCCGGCCAGCCCACACTCACTCTCCAGGCCACTCCCGGCCAGCCCACACACACACTCCAGGCCACTCCGGGCCAGCCCACACACACACTCCCGGTCACTCCCGACCAGCCCACACACACACTCCAGTCCACTCCCGGCCAGCCCACACACACACACTCCAGGCCACTCCCGGCCAGCCCACACTCACTCTCCAGGCCACTCCCGGCCAGCCCACACACACACTCCAGGCCACTCCCGGCCAGCCCACACACACACTCCAGGCCACTCCCGGCCAGCTCACACACAAACTCCAGGCCACTCCCGGCCAGCCCACACACACACTCCAGGCCACTCCGGGCCAGCCCACACACACACTCCTGGCAATTCCCGGCCAGCCCACACACACTCTCCAGGCCACTCCCGACCAGCCCACACTCACTCTCCAGGGCACTCCCGGCCAGCCCACACTCACTCTCCAGGCCACTCCCGGCCAGCCCACACACACACTCTCCAGGCCACTCCCAGCCAGCCCACACACACACACCCCAGGCCACTCCCGGCCAGAGAACACACACACTCCAGGACAGTCCCGGCCAGCCGACACTCACATTGCAGGCCACTCCCGGCCTGCCCACACACACACTCCAGGCCACTCCTGGCCAGCCCACACAGGCACTCCAGGCCACTCACGGCCAGCCCACACACACAATCCTGCCACTCCCGGCCAGCTCACACACACACTCCAGGCCACTCCCGTACAGCCCCCCCACACGCACTTCAGGCCACTACCGTCCAGCCCACACACACACTCCAGGCCACTCCCGGCCAGCCCACACACACACTCCAGGCCACTCCCGTACAGCCCCCTCCCCCCACACTCCAAGCCAGGCCAGTCCTGGCCAGCCCACACACACGCTTCAGGCAACTCCCGGCCAGCCCACACACACACTCCAGGCAACTCAGGCCAGCCCACACATACACTCCAGGCCACTCCCGGCCAGCCCACACACACACTCCAGGCCACTCCTGGCCCGCCCACAGACAAATTCCAGGACACTCCCAGCCAGCCCACACACACAAATTCCAGGCCACTCCCAGACAGCCCACACACACAAAACCCAGGCCACTCCCGGCCAGACCACACACACACTCCAGGCCACTCCCGACCAGCCCACACACACACACCAGGCCACTCCCGGCCAGCCGACACACACATTCCAGGCCACTAACGGCCAGCCCACACACACACTTCAGGCCACTCCCGTCCAGCCCACACGGCCAGCCCCGTCCAAAACACACACAACAAGCCAGGCCACTCCTGGCCAGCCCACCATCACACTCCAGGCCACTCCCGACCAGCCCACATCCACACTCCAGGACACTCCCGGCCAACCCACACACATACACCAGGCCACTCCCGGCCAGCCGACACACATATTCCAGGCCACTAACGGCCAGCCCACACACACACTCCAGGCCCCTCCGGGCCAGTCCACACACACACTCCCGGTCACTCCCGGCCAGCCCACACACACAGTCCGGGCCACACCCGGCCAGCCCAGACACACACTCCAGGCCAGGCCACACACGGTCAGCCCACACACACACACCAGGCCACTCCCGGCCAGCCCACACACACACTCCAGGCCACTCCCGACCAGCCCACACACACACTCCAGGTCACTCCCGGCCCGCCCACACACAAATTCCAGGCCACACCCAGCCAGCCCACACACACAAATTCCAGGCCACCCGCCCAGCCCACATACACACTCCAGCCCAGGCCACTCCCAGCCAGCCCACACACACACACTTCAGGGCACTCCCGGCCAGACCACACACACACTCCAGGCCTCTCCCGGCCAGCCAACACTCACACTCCAAGCCAGGCCACTCCTGGCCAGCCCACACACACGCTCCAGGCCACTCTAGGCCAGCCCACACACACACTCTAGGCCACTCCCGGCCAGCCCAGTCACAAACTCCAGGCCCGGCCACTCCCAGCCAACCCACACACACACTCCAGGCATCTCCGGGCCAGCCCACGCGCACACTCCCGGTCACTCCTTGCCAGCCCACACACACACAACAGGCCACTTCCGGCCAGTCGACACACACACACACACCAGGCCACTCCCGGCCAGCCCACACACACCCTCCACGCCAGGCCACTCCCAGCCAGCCCACAGACACGCACCAGGCCACTCCTGGACAGCACACACCCACACTCCAGGCCAATCCCGGCCAGCCCACACACACGCTCCAGGCCACTACGGCCATACGACACACACACTCCAGGCCACTCCCTGCCAGCCCACACACACACTCCAGTCCACTCCCGGCCAGCCCACAGATACACTCCAGACCACTCCCGGCCAGACCACACACACACACACTCCAGGCCACTCCCGGCCAGATCACACACACACTCCAGGCCACTCCCGGCCAGCCCACAAACACACTCCAGGTAACTCCCGGCCAGCCGATACACACACATTCGAGGCCACTCCCGGCCAGCCCTTACACACACTCCAGGCCAGGCCACTATCGGCCAGCCAACACACCGACTCTAGGCCAGTCCCGGCCAGCCTACACACATACTCCAGGCCACATCCGGCCAGCCCACACACACTCTCCAGGCCACTCCCGGCCAGCCCATACACACACTCCAGGCCACTACCGGCCAGCCCACACACCCACTCCAGACCAGTCCCGGCCAGCCCACACACCCACTCCAGGCCAGTCCCGGCCAGCCCACACCCACACTCCAGGCCACACCCGGCCAGCCCACACACACACTCTAAGCCACTCCCGGCCAGCCCACACACACGCTCCAGGCCACTCCGGCCAGCCCACACACAAACTCCAGTCCACTCCCGGCCAGCCCACACACACACACTCCAGGCCACTCCCGGCCAGCCCACACAGACACACCTGTCAATTCCCGGCCAGCCAACACACACACTCCAGTCCACTCCCGGCCTGCCCACACACACACTCCAGGCCACTCCCGGCCAGCCCACACACACACACTCCAGGCCAGTCCCGGCCAGCCCACGCACACACTCCAGGCCACTCCCAGCCAGCCCACACGCACACTCCAGGCCACTCCCGGCCAAACCACACACACACACACCAGGCCACTCCCTGCCAGCCAATACTCACACTCAAAGCCAGGCCACTCCAGGCCAACCCACACACACGCTCCAGGCCACTCTCGTCCAGCACACTCACACACTCCAGGACAGTCCCGGCCAGCCCACACACACATTCCAGACCACTCCCGGCCAGCCGACACTCACATTGCAGGCCACTCCCGGCCGGCCAACACACGCACTCCAGGTCAGTCCCGGTGAGCCCACAGACACACTCCAGGCCACTCGGGAGCAGCCCACACACACACTCACGGTCACTCCCGGCCAGCCAACACACCCACTCCAGTCCACTCCCAGCCAGCCCACACACACACTCCGGGACACTCACGGCCAGCCCACACACAGACTCCAGGCCACTCCCGTCCAGCCAACACACACACTCCAAGCCAGGTCACTCCTGGCCAGCCCACACCCACACTCCATGACACTCCCGGCCAGCCCACACACACACTCCAGGCCACTCCCGGCCAGCCCACACACACACTCCAGGACACTCCCGGCCAGCCCACACACATACTCCTGGCAATTCCCGGCCAGCCGACACTGACATTGCAGGCCACTCCCGATCAGCCCACACACACACTCCAAACCAGGCCACTCCTGGCTAGCCCACACTCACACTCCAGGCCATTCCGGACCAGCCCACACATGCTCCAGGCCTCTCTCGTCCAGCCCACTCACACACTCCAGTCCAGTCCCGGCCAGCCCACAGACGCACTCCAGGCCACTCCGGACCAGCCCACACACACACTCCCGGTCACTCCCGGCCAGCCCACAATCACACTCCAGGCCACTTCCGGCCAGTCGACACACACACACACACCAGGCCATTCCCGGCCAGCCCACACACACCCTCCACGCCAGGCCACTCCCAGCCAGCCAACACACACGCACCAGGCCACTCCCGGACAGCACACACCCACACTCCAGGCCACTCCCGGCCAGCCCACACACACGCTCCAGGCCACTACGGCCAGACGACACACACACTCCATGCCACTCCCGGCCAGCCCACACACACACTCCAGGCCACTCCCAGCCAGCCCACACACACGCACCAGGCCACACCCGGACAGCACACAGATACACTCCAGACCACTCCCGGCCAGACCACACACACACACACTCCAGGCCACTCCTGGCCAGCCCACGCACACACTCCAGGCCACCCCCGGCCAGATCACACACACACTCCAGGCCACTCCCGGCCCGCCCACACACAAATTCCAGGACACTTCCAGCCAACCCACACACAAAAATTCCAAGCCACTCACGCCCAGCCCACACACCCACTCCAGGCCAGGCCACTCCCAGCCAGCCCAGACATACACACTACAGGCCACTCCCGGCCAGACCACACACACACTCCAGGCCACTCCCGGCCAGCCCACACACCCACTCCAGGCCACTCCCGCCAGCGCACACACACACTCCCGGCCACTGCCGGCCAGCCCACACACACATTCCAGGCCACAATCGGCCAGACCACACACACACTCCAGGCCACTCTGGGACAGCCCACACACACGCTCCAGGCCACTCTGGGACAGCCCACACACACACTCCAAGCCACTCTGGGACAGCCCACACACACGCTCCAGTCCACTCCCGGCCTGCCCACACACACACTCCAGTCCACTCCCGGCCAGCCCACACACACACTCCAGGCCACTCCGGGCCAGCCCACACAAACACTCCAGGCCACTCCGGGCCAGCCCACACACACACTCCAGGCCACTCCCGGCCAGCCCACACACACACTCCAGGCCACTCCCGGCCCGCCCACACACAAATTCCAGGCGACTCCCAGGCAGCCCACACACACAAATTCCAGGCCACTCCAGGCCAGCCCACACACATACTCCTGGCAATTCCCGGCCAGCCGACACTCACATTGCAGGCCACTCCCGATCAGCCCACACACACACTCCAAACCAGGCCACTCCTGGCTAGCCCACACTCACACTCCAGGCCACTCTCGTCCAGCCCACTCACACACTCCAGTCCAGTCCCGGCCAGCCCACACACACACTCCAGGCCACTCCGGACCAGCCCACACACACACTCCCGGTCACTCCCGGCCAGCCCACAATCACACTCCAGGCCACTTCCGGCCAGTCGACACACACACACACACCAGGCCATTCCCGGCCAGCCCACACACACCCTCCACGCCAGGCCACTCCCGGCCCGCCCACACACAAATTCCAGGACACTTCCAGCCAGCCCACACACAAAAATTCCAAGCCACTCACGGCCAGCCCACACACCCACTCCAGGCCAGGCCACTCCCAGCCAGCCCAGACATACACACTACAGGCCACTCCCGGCCAGACCACACACCCACTCTAGGCCACTCCCGGCCAGCCAACTCTCACACTCCAAGCCAGGCCAGTCCTGGCCAGCCCACACACACGCTTCAGGCCACTCCCGGCCAGCCCACGCACACACTGCAGGCCACTCCCGGCCAGCCCACACACAAATTCCAGGCCACTCCCGGCCAGCCCACACACACACTCCAGGCCACTCTCGGCCCGCCCACACACAAATTCCAGGCCACTCCCAGCCAACCCACACACACACTCCAGTCCACTCCCGGCCAGCCTAAACACACACTCCAGGACTCTCCCGGCCAGCCCACACATATACTCCAGGCCACTCCCGGCCAGCCCACGCACACAGACAGGCCACTCCCGGCCAACCCACACACACACTCCAGGCCACTCCCGGCCAGCCCACACACACACTCCAGGCCACTCAGGCCAGCCCACACATACACTCCAGGCCACTCCCGGCCAGCCCACACACACACTCCAGGCCACTCCCGGCCCGCACACAGACAAATTCCAGGACACTCACAGCCAGCCACACACACAAATTCCAGGCCACTCCCAGACAGCCCACACACACAAAACCCAGGCCACTCCCGGCCAGACCACACACACACTCCAGGCCACTCCCGACCAGCCCACACACACACACCAGGCCACTCCCGGCCAGCCGACACACACATTCCAGGCCACTAACGGCCAGCCCACACACACACTTCAGGCCACTCCCGGCCAGCCCACACACACACTCCAGGCCACTCCCGTCCAGCCCACACGGCCAGCCCCGTCCAAACCACACACAACAAGCCAGGCCACTCCTGGCCAGCCCACCATCACACTCCAGGCCACTCCCGACCAGCCCACATCCACACTCCAGGACACTCCCGGCCAACCCACACACATACACCAGGCCACTCCCGGCCAGCCGACACACATATTCCAGGCCACTAACGGCCAGCCCACACACACACTCCAGGCCCCTCCGGGCCAGCCCACACACCCACTCCAGGCCAGTCCCGGCCAGCCCACACACACACTCCAAGCCACTCCCGGCCAGCACAAACACACACTTCAGGCCACTCCCGGCCAGCCCACACACACGCTCCAGGCCACACCGGCCAGCCGACACACAAACTCCAGGCCACTCTATGCCAGCCCACACACACACTCCTGGCAATTCCCGGTCCAGCCAACACACACACTCCAGGCCACTCACGGCCAGCACAGACCCACACTTCAGGCCACTCCCGGCCAACCCAGGCACACACTCCAGGCCACTCCCGGCCAACACACACACACACACTCCAGGCCACTTCCGACCAGCCGACACACACGCTCCAGGCCACTAAGGCCAGCCCACACACATACTCCAGGCCACTCCCGGCCAGCCCACACACACACTCCAGGCCACTCCCGGCCCGCCCACACACAAATTCCAGGCCACTCCAAGCCAGCCCACACACACAAATTTCAGGCCAATCCCGTCCAGCCCACACACACACTCCCGGCCACTCCCGGCCAGCCCACAGACACACTCCAGGCCACTCCCGGCCAGCCCTACACACACTCCAGGCCAGGTCACTACCGGCCAGCCCACACACCCACTCCAGGTTAGTCCCGGCCAGCACACACACACACTTCAGGCCACTCCCGGCCAGCCCACACACACACTCCAGGCCACTCCGGCCAGCCGACACACAAACTCCAGGCCACTCTCGGCCAGCCCACACACACACTCCTGGCAATTCCCGGCCAGCCAACACACACACTCCAGGCCACTAACGGCCAGCCCACACACACACTCCAGGCCACTCCCGGCCAGCCGACACAAACACACTCCAGGCCACTCCCGGCCAGCCCTACACACACTCCAGGCCAGGTCACTACCAGCCAGCCCACACACCCACTCCAGGCCAGTCCCGGCCAGCCCACACACACATTCCAGGCCATAACCGGCCAGTCCACACACAAACTCCAGGCCACTCTCGGCCAGCCCACACACACACTCCCTGCAATTCCCGGCCAGCCCACACACACAGTCCTGGCAATTCCCGGCCAGCCAACACACAAACTCCAGGCCACTAACGGCCAGCACACACCCACACTTCAGGCCACTCCCGGCCAGCCCACGCACACACTCAAGGCCACTCCCGGCCAACACACACACGCACTCCAGGCCACTTCCGACCAGCCTACACTCACGCTCCAGGCCACTCAGGACAGGCCACACACATACTCCATGCCACTCCCGGCCAGCCAATACACACACTCCAGGCCACTCCCGGCCCGTCCACACACAAATTCCAGGCCACTCCAAGCCAGCCCACACACACAAATTTCAGGCCAATCCCGTCCAGCCCACACACACACTCCCGGCCAGTCCCGGCCAGCCCTCAGACACACTCCAGGCCACTCCCGGCCAGCTGACACACACACACACTCCAGGCCACAACGGCCAGCCCACACACACACTCCCGGCCACTCCCGGCCAGCCCACACACACACTCCCGGCCACTCCCGGCCAGCCCACACACACACTCCAGGCCACTCCCGGCCAGCCCACGCACAGACTCCAGGCCACTCCCGGCCAGCCCCCACACACACTCCAGGCCACTTCCGGCCAGCCCACGCACCCACTCCCGGCCAGCCCACACACAAATTCCAGTCCACTCCCGGCCAGCCTACACACACACTCCAGTCCACTCCCGGCCAGCCTACACACACACTCCAGGACACTCCCGGCCAGACAACACACACACTCCAGGACACTCCCGGCTAACCCACACACAAATTCCAGGACACTCCCAGCCAGCCCACACACACACACCAGGCCACTCCCGGCCAGCCCAACACACACTCCAGGGCACTCCCGGCCAGCCCAACACACACTCCAGGGCACCCCGGGCCAGCCCACACATACACTCCCGGTCACTCCCGGCCAGCCCACACACACACTCCAGGCAACTCCCGGCCAGCCCACACACACACTCCTGGCCACTCCCATCCAGCCAACACACACACTCCAAGCCAGGCCACTGCAGGCTAGCCCACACTCACACTCCAGGCCACTCCCGACGGACCCAAACCCATACTCCAGGCCACTCCCGGCCAGCCGACACACACATTCCAGGCCACTCACGGCCAGCCCACACACACACACTCCAGGCCAGGCCTCTCCCTGCCAGCCCACACACACACTCCAGGCCACTCCCGGCCAGCACACGCACACACCCCAGGCCCTCCGTGCCAGTCCACACACACACTCCAGGACACTCCCGGCCAGCCCACACTCACACTCCAGGTCAACCCGGGCCAGCCCACACACACACATACTCCAGGCCACTCCCGGCCAGCCCACACACACACTCCAGGCCACACCGGCCAGCCCACACACACACTCCAGGCCACTCCCGGCCAGCCCACACACACACTCCAGGCAGGCCACTCCCGGCAAGCCCACACACACACTCCAGGCCACTCCCGGCCAGCCCACACACACACCACAGTCCACTCCCGGCCCGCCCACACACAAATTCCACGCCACTCCCAGCCAGCCCACACACAGAAATTCCAGGCCACTCCCAGCCAGCCCACACACACACACTCCAGTCCACTCCCGGCCAGCCCACACACACACTCCAGTCCACTCCCAGCCAGCCCACACACACACACTCCAGTCCACTCCCGGCCAGTCGACACACACACTCCCGGCTACTCCCGGCCAGCCAATACACACACTCCAAGCCAGGCAAAACCTGGTCAGCCCACACACACACTCCAGGCCACACCCGGCCAGACCACACACACGCTCGAGGCCACTCTCGGCCTGCCCACTCACACACTCCAGGGCAGTCCTGGCCAGCCCACACACACACACTCCAGGCCACTCCGGCCAGCCGACACTCACATTGAAGGCCACTCCCGGCCAGCCCACACACACACTCCAGGCCACTCCCGGCCAGCCCACACACACACTCCAGGCCACTCCCGGACAGCCAACACACACACTCCAGCCACGCCCGGCCAGCCCACACACACACTCCAGGCCACTCGGGCCAGCCCATACACACACACACCAGCCACTCCCGGCCAGCCCATACACACACTCCAGGCCAGACCACTATCGGCCAGCCCACAAACCCGCTCCAGGCCACTTCCGGCCAGTCGACACGCACACACTCCAGGCCACTCGGGCCAGCCCATACACACACACTCCAGCCACTCCCAGCCAGCCCACACACACTCTCCAGGCCACTTCCGGCCAGCACACACCCACACTCAACGCCACTCCCGGCCAGCCCACACACACTCCAGGCCACTCCTGGCCAGACCACACACACACCCCAGGCCAGTCCCGGCAAGCCCACGCACAAAAGCCATCTAACCTACACTATGCCATTATCATCCATATGTTTATCCAATAAACTTTTAAATGCCCTCAAAGTTGGCGAGTTCACTACTGTAGCAGGTACAGCATTCCACGGCCTCACTACTCTTTGCGTAAACAACCTACCTCTGACCAACGTCCTACATCTATTACCCCTCAGTTTAATGTTATGTCCCCTCGTGCCAGCCATATCCATCCGCGGGAGAAGGCTCTCACTGTCCACCCTATCCAACTCCCTGATCATTTTGTAGGCCACTCCCTGCCAGCCCACACACACACACCAGGCCACGCCTCTCCCGGCCATCCCACACACACACGCCAGGCCACTCCCGGCCAGCCCACACACACACACCAGGCCAGGCCACTCCCGGCCAGCCCACACACACGCTCCAGGCCTCTACCGGCCATCCCACACAAACACTCCCGGCCACTCCCGGAAAGATGCCACACGCGCTCCAGGCCAGGACACTCCCGGCCAGCCCACACACACACACTCCAGGCCACTCCCGGCCAGCCCAGACACACACTCCAGGCCACTCCCGGCTAGCCCACTCACACACTCCAGGTTGCACTCCCGTCCAACCCACGTACACACTCCAGGCCACTCGCGCCCAGCCCACACACACACTCCAGGCCACTCCCGGCCAGCCCACACACAAACTCCAGGCCACTCCCAGCCTGCCAACACACACACTACTTGCCACTCCCGGCCAGCCCACACACACACTCCTGGCCACTCCCGGCCAGCCCACACACACACTCCAGGTCACTCCCGGCCAGCCCACACACACACTCCAGGCCACTCCCGGCCACCCCACACACACACCCCAGGCCAGGCCACACCCGGCCAGCCCACACACACTCCAGGACATTCCCGTCCAGTCCACACACACACTTCAGGCCAGTCCCTGCCACCCCACACACACACTCCCGGCCAGCCCACACACACACTCCAGGCCACTCCCGGCCAGCCCACACACACACTCCAAGCCACTCCCGGCCATTCCACACACACACTCCCGGCTACTCCCGGCCAGCCCACACACACACTCCAGGCCAGGCCACTCCCGGCCAACCCACACACACACACCAGGCCACTCCCGGCCAGCCCACACACACACTCCAGGCCACTCCCGGCCAGCCCACACACACACTCCAGGCCACTCCCGGCCAGCCCACACACACACTCCAGGCCACTCCCGGCCACCCACACACACACTCCAGGCCACTCCCGGCCAGCCCACACACACACTCCAGGCCTCTCCCGGCCAGCCCACACACACACTCCAGGCCACTCCCGGCCAGCCCACACACACACTCCAGGCAACTCCCGGCCAGCCCACACACACACTCCTGGCCACTCCCATCCAGCCAACACACACACTCCAAGCCAGGCCACTGCAGGCTAGCCCACACTCACACTCCAGGCCACTCCTCTCCCGGCCAGCCCACACACACACTCCAGGCCACTCCCTGCCAGCCCACACACACACTCCAGGCCACGCCTCTCCCGGCCAGCCCACACACACACTCCAGGCCACTCCCTGCCAGCCCACACACACACTCCAGGCCACGCCTCTCCCGGCCATCCCACACACACTCCAGGCCACTCCCGGCCAGCCCACACACACACTCCCGGCCACTCCCGGCCAGCCCACACACACACTCCAGGCCACTCCCGGCCATCCCACACACACTCCAGGCCACTCCTGGCCAGCCCACACACGCGCTCTAGGCCCAGCCCGGCCATTCCACACACACACTCCCGGCCAGCCCACACACACACTCCAGGTCAGGGCACTCCCGGCCAGCCCTCACACACACTCCAGTCCACTGCCGGCCAGCCCACACACACACTCCAGTCCACTCCCGGCCAGCCCACACACACACACACTCCAGACCACTCCCAGCCAGCCCACACACACACTCAAGGCCACTCCCGGCCAGCCCACACACACACTCCAGGCCACTCACGGCCAGCCCACACACACACTCCAGGCCAGGCCACTCCCGACCAGTCCACACACATGCTCCCGGCCACACCCGGCCAGCCCACACACACATTCCAGGCCACTCCCGGCCAGCCCACACACACACTCCAGGCCACTCCCGGCCAGCCCACACACACACACCAGGCCACTCCGGGCCAGCCCACACACACACTTCAGGCCACTCACGGCCAGCCCACACACACAGTCCAGGCCACTCCAGGCCAGCCCACACACACACTCCAGGCCACTCCCGGCCAGCCCACACACACACACCAGGCCACTCCGGGCCAGCCCACACACACACTCCAGGCCACTCACGGCCAGCCCACACACACAGTCCAGGCCACTCCGGGCCAGCCCACACACACACTCCAGGCCACTCAAGGCCAGCCCACACACACACTCCCGGCCACTCCCGGCCAGACCACACACACACTCCAGGCCACTCCTGGCCCGTCCACACACACACTTCAGGCCAGGCCACGCCCGGCCAGCCACACACACACTCCCGGCCACCACACACACACACTCCTGGCCACTCCGGGCAACCCACACACACTCCAGGCCAGTCCCGGCAAGCCCACGCACAAAAGCCATCGAAACTACACTATGCCATTATCATCCATATGTTTATCCAATAAACTTTTAAATGCCCTCAAAGTTGGCGAGTTCACTACTGTAGCAGGTACGGCATTCCACGGCCTCACTACTCTTTGTGTAAACAACCTACCTCTGACCAATGTCCTACATCTATTACCCCTCACTTTAATGTTATGTCCCCTCGTGCCAGCCATATCCATCCGCGGGAGAAGGCTCTCACTGTCCACCCTATCCAACTCCCTGATCATTTTGTAGGCCACTCCCTGCCAGCCCACACACACACACCAGGCCACGCCTCTCCCGGCCATCCCACACACACACTCCAGGCCACTCCCGGCCAGCCCACACACACACACCAGGCCAGGCCACTCCCGGCCAGCCCACACACACACTCCAGGCCTCTCCCGTCCATCCCACACACACACTCCCGGCCACTCACTGTAAGACGCCACACGCGCTCCAGGCCAGGCCACTCCCGGCCAGCCCACACACACACACTCCAGGCCACTCCCGGCCAGCCCACACACACACTCCAGGCCACTCCCGGCTAGCCCACTCACACACTCCAGGTTGCACTCCCGTCCAACCCACGTACACACTCCAGGCCACTCGCGCCCAGCCCACACACACACTCCAGGCCACTCCCGGCCAGCCCACACACACACTCCAGGCCACTCCCAGCCTGCCAACACACACACTACTTGCCACTCCCGGCCAGCCCACACACACACTCCTGGCCACCCGGCCAGCCCACACACACACTACAGGTCACTCCCGGCCAGCCCACACACACACTCCTGGCCAGGCCACTCCCGGCCAGCCCACAAACACACTCCAGGCCAGGCCACTCCCGGCCAGCCCTCACACACACTCCAGTCCACTCCCGGCCAGCCCACACACACACACACTCCAGGCCAGGCCACTCCCGGCCAGCCCACAAACACACTCCAGGCCAGGCCACTCCCGGCCAGCCCTCACACACACTCCAGGCCACTCCCGGCCAGCCCACACACACACTCCTGGCCACTCCCGGCCAGCCAACACACACACTCCAGGCCACTCCCGGCCAACCCACACACACACTCCTGGTCACTCCCGGCCAGCCCACACACACACTCCAGGCCACTCCCGGCCAGCCCACACACACACTCCAGGACTCTGCCGACCAGCCCACACACACACTCCAGCCCACTCCCGGCCCGACCACACACACACTCCAGGACTCTGCCGACCAGCCCACACACACACTCCAGGCCACTCCCGGCCAGACCACACACACACTCCAGGACTCTCCCGGCCAGCCCACACACACACACTCCAGGCCACTCCCGGCCAGCCCACACACACACTCCAGGACACTCCCGTCCAGCCCACACACACATTCCACGCCACTCCCGTCCAGCCCACACACACACCCCAGGCCACTCCCGGCCAGCCCACACACACACTCCAGGCCACTCCCGGCCAGCCCACACACACACTCCAGGCCACTCCCGGCCAGCCCACACACACACTCCAGGCCACTCGCGCCCAGCCCACACACACACTAAAGGCAATGCCTCTCCCGGCCAACCCACACACACACTCCAGGCCTCTCCCGGCCATCCCACACATACACACCCGGCCACTCACGGCAAGACCCCAAACGCGCTCCCGGCCACTCCCGGCGAGCCCACAAACACACTCCAGGCCACTCCCTGCCAGCCCACACACACACTCCAGGCCAATCCCGGCCAGCCCACACACACACTCCAGGCCACTCCCGGCCAGCCCACACACACACTCCAGGCCACTCCCGGCCAGCCCACACACACACTCCAGGCCAGGCCACAAACGGCCAGCCCACACACACACTGCAGACCACTCCCGGCCAGCCCACACAGACACTCCAGGACACTCCCGTCCTGCCCACACACACACTCCAGGACACTCCCGGCTAACCCACACACAAATTCCAGGACACTCCCAGCCAGCCCACACACACACACCAGGCCACTCCCGGCCAGCCCAACACACACTCCAGGGCACTCCCGGCCAGCCCAACACACACTCCAGGGCACCCCGGGCCAGCCCACACACACACTCCCGGTCACTCCCGGCCAGCCCACACACACACTCCAGGCAACTCCCGGCCAGCCCACACACACACTCCAGGCCACTCCCATCCAGCCAACACACACACTCCAAGCCAGGCCACTGCAGGCTAGCCCACACTCACACTCCAGGGCACTCCCGACGGACCCAAACCCACACTCCAGGCCACTCCCGGCCAGCCGACACACACATTCCAGGCCACTCACGGCCAGCCCACACACACACACTCCAGGCCAGGCCTCTCCCTGCCAGCCCACACACACACTCCAGGCCACTCCCGGCCAGCACACGCACACACCCCAGGCCACTCCGTGCCAGTCCACACACACACTCCAGGCCACTCCCGGCCAGCCCACACTCACACTCCAGGTCAACCCGGGCCAGCCCACACACACACATACTCCAGGCCACTCCCGGCCAGCCCACACACACACTCCAGGCCACACCGGCCAGCCCACACACACACTCCAGGCCACTCCCGTCAAGCCAACACACACACTCCCGGCCACTCCGGGCCAGCCCACACACACACTCCAGGCCACTCCCGGCCAGCCCACACACACACTCCAGGCCACTCACGGCCAGCCCACACACACAGTCCAGGCCACTCCAGGCCAGCCCACACACACACTCCCGGCCACTCCCGGCCAGACCACACACACACTCCAGGCCACTCCTGGCCCGTCCACACACACACTTCTGGCCAGGCCACGCCCGGCCAGCCACACACACACTCCCGGCCACCAGACACACACACTCCTGGCCACTCCGGGCAACCCACACACACTCCAGGCCACCCCCGGCCAGCCCACACACACACCCCAGGCCAGTCCCGGCAAGCCCACGCACAAAAGCCATCGAACCTACACTATGCCATTATCATCCATATGTTTATCCAATAAACTTTTAAATGCCCTCAAAGTTGGCGAGTTCACTACTGTAGCAGGTACGGCATTCCACGGCCTCACTACTCTTTGTGTATACAACCTACCTCTGACCAATGTCCTACATCTATTACCCCTCACTTTAATGTTATGTCCCCTCGTGCCAGCCATATCCATCCGCGGGAGAAGGCTCTCACTGTCCACCCTATCCAACTCCCTGATCATTTTGTAGGCCACTCCCTGCCAGCCCACACACACACACCAGGCCACGCCTCTCCCGGCCATCCCACACACACACTCCAGGCCACTCCCGGCCAGCCCACACACACACACACCAGGCCAGGCCACTCCCGGCCAGCCCACACACACACTCCAGGCCTCTCCCGTCCATCCCACACACACACTCCCGGCCACTCACTGTAAGACGCCACACGCGCTCCAGGCCAGGCCACTCCCGGCCAGCCCACACACACACACTCCAGGCCACTCCCGGCCAGCCCACACACACACTCCAGGCCACTCCCGGCTAGCCCACTCACACCCTCCAGGTTGCACTCCCGTCCAACCCACGTACACACTCCAGGCCACTCGCGCCCAGCCCACACACACACTCCAGGCCACTCCCGGCCAGCCCACACACACACTCCAGGTCAGGGCACTCCCGGCCAGCCCTCACACACACTCCAGTCCACTGCCGGCCAGCCCACACACACACTCCAGGCCAGGCCACTCCCGACCAGTCCACACACATGCTCCCGGCCACACCCGGCCAGCCCACACACACATTCCAGGCCACTCCCGGCCAGCCCACACACACACTCCAGGCCACTCCCGGCCAGCCCACACACACACACCAGGCCACTCCGGGCCAGCCCACACACACACTTCAGGCCACTCACGGCCAGCCCACACACACAGTCCAGGCCACTCCAGGCCAGCCCACACACACACTCCAGGCCACTCCCGGCCAGCCCACACACACACACCAGGCCACTCCGGGCCAGCCCACACACACACTCCAGGCCACTCACGGCCAGCCCACACACACAGTCCAGGCCACTTCGGGCCAGCCCACACACACACTCCAGGCCACTCCAGGCCAGCCCACACACACACTCCCGGCCACTCCCGGCCAGACCACACACACACTCCAGGCCACTCCTGGCCCGTCCACACACACACTTCAGGCCAGGCCACGCCCGGCCAGCCACACACACACTCCCGGCCACCACACACACACACTCCTGGCCACTCCGGGCAACCCACACACACTCCAGGCCAGTCCCGGCAAGCCCACGCACAAAAGCCATCGAACCTACACTATGCCATTATCATCCATATGTTTATCCAATAAACTTTTAAATGCCCTCAAAGTTGGCGAGTTCACTACTGTAGCAGGTACGGCATTCCACGGCCTCACTACTCTTTGTGTAAACAACCTACCTCTGACCAATGTCCTACATCTATTACCCCTCACTTTAATGTTATGTCCCCTCGTGCCAGCCATATCCATCCGCGGGAGAAGGCTCTCACTGTCCACCCTATCCAACTCCCTGATCATTTTGTAGGCCACTCCCTGCCAGCCCACACACACACACCAGTACACGCCTCTCCCGGCCATCCCACACACACACTCCAGGCCACTCCCGTCCAGCCCACACACACACACCAGGCCAGGCCACTCCCGGCCAGCCCACACACACTCTCCAGGCCTCTCCCGTCCATCCCACACACACACTCCCGGCCACTCACTGTAAGACGCCACACGCGCTCCAGGCCAGGCCACTCCCGGCCAGCCCACACACACACACTCCAGGCCACTCCCGGCCAGCCCACACACACACTCCAGGCCACTCCCGGCTAGCCCACTCACACACTCCAGGTTGCACTCCCGTCCAACCCACGTACACACTCCAGGCCACTCGCGCCCAGCCCACACACACACTCCAGGCCACTCCCGGCCAGCCCACACACACACTCCAGGCCACTCCCAGCCTGCCAACACACACACTACTTGCCACTCCCGGCCAGCCCACACACACACTCCTGGCCACCCGGCCAGCCCACACACACACTACAGGTCACTCCCGGCCAGCCCACACACACACTCCTGGCCACTCCCGGCCAGCCCACACACACACTCCTGGCCACTCCCGGCCAGCCCACACACACACTCCAGGCCACTCCCGGCCAGGCCACACACACACTCCAGGCCAGGCCACACACGGCCAGCCCACACACACTCCAGGACATTCCCGGCCAGTCGACACACAAACTTCAGGCCACTCCCTGCCACCCCACAAACACACTCCAGGCCAGGCCACTCCCGGCCAGCCCTCACACACACTCCAGTCCACTCCCGGCCAGCCCACACACACACTCCAGGCCAGGCCACTCCCGGCCAGCCCACAAACACACTCCAGGCCAGGCCACTCCCGGCCAGCCCTCACACACACTCCAGGCCACTCCCGGCCAGCCCACACACACACTCCTGGCCACTCCCGGCCAGCCAACACACACACTCCAGGCCACTCCCGGCCAACCCACACACACACTCCTGGTCACTCCCGGCCAGCCCACACACACACTCCAGGCCACTCCCGGCCAGCCCACACACACACTCCAGGCCACTCCCGCCCAGACCACACACACACTCCAGGACTCTGCCGACCAGCCCACACACACACACCAGCCCACTCCCGGCCCGACCACACACACACTCCAGGACTCTGCCGACCAGCCCACACACACACTCCAGGCCACTCCCGGCCAGACCACACACACACTCCAGGACTCTCCCGGCCAGCCCACACACACACACTCCAGGCCACTCCCGGCCAGCCCACACACACACTCCAGGACACTCCCGTCCAGCCCACACACACATTCCACGCCACTCCCATCCAGCCCACACACACACCCCAGGCCACTCCCGGCCAGCCCACACACACACTCCAGGCCACTCCCGGCCAGCCCACACACACACTCCAGGCCACTCCCGGCCAGCCCACACACACACTCCAGGCCACTCGCGCCCAGCCCAAACACACACTAAAGGCAATGCCTCTCCCGGCCAACCCACACACACACTCCAGGCCTCTCCCGGCCATCCCACACATACACACCCGGCCACTCCCGGCAAGACCCCAAACGCGCTCCCGGCCACTCCCGGCGAGCCCACAAACACACTCCAGGCCACTCCCTGCCAGCCCACACACACAGTCCAGGCCAATCCCGGCCAGCCCACACACACACTCCAGGCCACTCCCGGCCAGCCCACACACACACTCCAGGCCACTCCCGGCCAGCCCACACACACACTCCAGGCCAGGCAACAAACGGCCAGCCCACACACACACTGCAGACCACTCCCGGCCAGCCCACACAGACACTCCAGGACACTCCCGTCCTGCCCACACACACACTCCAGGACACTCCCGGCTAACCCACACACAAATTCCAGGACACTCCCAGCCAGCCCACACACACACACCAGGCCACTCCCGGCCAGCCCAACACACACTCCAGGGCACTCCCGGCCAGCCCAACACACACTCCAGGGCACCCCGGGCCAGCCCACACACACACTCCCGGTCACTCCCGGCCAGCCCACACACACACTCCAGGCAACTCCCGGCCAGCCCACACACACACTCCAGGCTACTCCCATCCAGCCAACACACACACTCCAAGCCAGGCCACTGCAGGCTAGCCCACACTCACACTCCAGGGCACTCCCGACGGACCCAAACCCACACTCCAGGCCACTCCCGGCCAGCCGACACACACATTCCAGGCCACTCACGGCCAGCCCACACACACACACCAGGCCAGGCCTCTCCCTGCCAGCCCACACACACACTCCAGGCCACTCCCGGCCAGCACACGCACACACCCCAGGCCACTCCGTGCCAGTCCACACACACACTCCAGGCCACTCCCGGCCAGCCCACACTCACACTCCAGGTCAACCCGGGCCAGCCCACACACACACATACTCCAGGCTACTCCCGGCCAGCCCACACACACACTCCAGGCCACACCGGCCAGCCCACACACACACTCCAGGCCACTCCCGTCAAGCCAACACACACACTCCCGGCCACTCCGGGCCAGCCCACACACACACTCCAGGCCACTCCCGGCCAGCCCACACAAACACTCCAGGCCACTCACGGCCAGCCCACACACACAGTCCAGGCCACTCCAGGCCAGCCCACACACACACTCCCGGCCACTCCCGGCCAGACCACACACACACTCCAGGCCACTCCTGGCCCGTCCACACACACACTTCAGGCCAGGCCACGCCCGGCCAGCCACACACACACTCCCGGCCACCAGACACACACACTCCTGGCCACTCCGGGCAACCCACACACACTCCAGGCCACTCCCGGCCAGCCCACACACACACCCCAGGCCAGTCCCGGCAAGCCCACGCACAAAAGCCATCGAACCTACACTATGCCATTATCATCCATATGTTTATCCAATAAACTTTTAAATGCCCTCAAAGTTGGCGAGTTCACTACTGTAGCAGGTACGGCATTCCACGGCCTCACTACTCTTTGTGTATACAACCTACCTCTGACCAATGTCCTACATCTATTACCCCTCACTTTAATGTTATGTCCCCTCGTGCCAGCCATATCCATCCGCGGGAGAAGGCTCTCACTGTCCACCCTATCCAACTCCCTGATCATTTTGTAGGCCACTCCCTGCCAGCCCACACACACACACCAGGCCACGCCTCTCCCGGCCATCCCACACACACACTCCAGGCCACTCCCGGCCAGCCCACACACACACACCAGGCCAGGCCACTACCGGCCAGCCCACACACACACTCCAGGCCTCTCCCGTCCATCCCACACACACACTCCCGGCCACTCCCGGTAAGACGCCACACGCGCTCCAGGCCAGGCCACTCCCGGCCAGCCCACACACACACACTCCAGGCCACTCCCGGCCAGCCCACACACACACTCCAGGCCACTCCCGGCTAGCCCACTCACACACTCCAGGTTGCACTCCCGTCCAACCCACGTACACACTCCAGGCCACTCGCGCCCAGCCCACACACACACTCCAGGCCAATCCCGGCCAGCCCACACACACACTCCAGGCCACTCCCAGCCTGCCAACACACACACTACTTGCCACTCCCGGCCAGCCCACACACACACTCCTGGCCACCCGGCCAGCCCACACACACACCACAGGTCACTCCCGGCCAGCCCACACACACACTCCTGGCCACTCCCGGCCAGCCCACACACACACTCCTGGCCACTCCCGGCCAGCCCACACACACACTCCAGGCCACTCCCGGCCAGCCCACACACACACTCCAGGCCAGGCCACACCCGGCCAGCCCACACACACTCCAGGACATTCCCGGCCAGTCCACACACACACTTCAGGCCACTCCCTGCCACACCACACACACACTCCAGGCCACGCCTCTCCCGGCCATCCAACACACACACTCCAGGCCACTCCCGGCCAGCCCACAAACACACTCCAGGCCAGGCCACTCCCGGCCAGCCCTCACACACACTCCAGTCCACTCCCGGCCAGCCCACACACACACTCCAGGCCAGGCCACTCCCAGCCAGCCCTCAAACACACTCCAGGCCAGGCCACTCCCGGCCAGCCCTCACACACACTCCAGGCCACTCCCGGCCAGCCCACACACACACTCCTGGCCACTCCCGGCCAGCCAACACACACACTCCAGGCCGCTCCCGGCCAACCCACACACACACTCCTGGTCACTCCCGGCCAGCCCACACACACACTCCAGGCCACTCCCGGCCAGCCCACACACACACTCCAGGCCACTCCCGGCCAGACCACACACACACTCCAGGACTCTGCCGACCAGCCCACACACACACTCCAGCCCACTCCCGGCCAGACCACACACACGCTCCAGGACTCTGCCGACCAGCCCACACACACACACCAGGCCACTCCCGGCCAGACCACACACACACTCCAGGACTCTCCCGGCCAGCCCACACACACAAACTCCAGGCCACTCCCGGCCAGCCCACACACACACTCCAGGACACTCCCGTCCAGCCCACACACACACTCCACGCCACTCCCGTCCAGCCCACACACACACCCCAGGCCACTCCCGGCCAGCCCACACACACACTCCAGGCCACTCCCGGCCAGCCCACACACACACTCCAGGCCACTCCCGGCCAGCCCACACACACACTCCAGGCCACTCGCGCCCAGCCCACACACACACTAAAGGCAATGCCTCTCCCGGCCAACCCACACACACACTCCAGGCCTCTCCCGGCCATCCCACACATACACACCCGGCCACTCCCGGCAAGACCCCAAACGCGCTCCCGGCCACTCCCGGCGAGCCCACAAACACACTCCAGGCCACTCCCTGCCAGCCCACACACACACTCCAGGCCAATCCCGGCCAGCCCACACACACACTACAGGCCACTCCCGGCCAGCCCACACACACACTCCAGGCCACTCCCGGCCAGCCCACACACACACTCCAGACCAGGCCACAAACGGCCAGCCCACACACACACTCCAGACCACTCCCGGCCAGCCCACACAGACACTCCAGGACACTCCCGTCCTGCCCACACACACACTCCAGGCCACTCCCGTCCAGCCCACACACACACTCCAGGCCACTCCCGTCCAGCCCACACACACACTCCAGGCCACTCCCGTCCAAGCCACGTACACACTCCAGGCCACGCCCGGCCAACCCACACACACACTCCAGGCCACTCCCGTCCAGACCACACACACACTACAGGCCAGGCCTCTGCAATCCAGCCCACACACACACTCCAGGCCACTCCCGGCCAGCCCACACACACACTCCAGGCCACGCCCTGCCAGCCCACACACACACTCCAGGCCAGGCCTCTCCCGGCCATCCCACACACACACTCCAGGCCACTCCCGGCCAGACCACACACACACTCCAGGCCATTCCCGGCCAGCCTACAGTCACACTCCAAGCCAGGCCACTCCTGGCCAGCCCACACACACGCTCCAGGCCACTCTCGGCCAGCCCACTCACACACTCCAGGACAGTCCCGGCCAGCCCAAACACACTCTCCAGGCCACTCCCGGCCAGCCGACACTCACACTCCAGGCCACTCCCGGCCTGCCCACACACACACACCAGTCCAGTCCCGGCCAGCCCACAATCACACTCCAGGCCACTCCGGACCAGCCCACACACAGACTCCCGTTCACTCCCGGCCAGCCCACAATCACACTCCAGGCTACTCCCGGCCAGCCGACACACACACACTCCAGGCCACTCCGGACAGCCCACACACACACTCCAGGCCACTCCTGGCCAGCCCACACAGGCACTCCAGGCCATTCCCGGCCAGCCAACATACACACTCCAGGCCACTCCTGGCCAGCCCACACACACACTCCAGGCCACTCCTGGCCAGCCCACACAGGCACTCCAGGCCACTCACGGCCAGCCCACACACACAATCCTGCCACTCCCGGCCAGCTCACACACACACTCCAGGTCACTCCCGGCCAGCCCACACACACACTCCAGGCCACTCCCGTACAGCCCCCCCCCACACGCACTTCAGGCCACTACCGTCCAGCCAACACACACACTCCAAGCCAGGCCACTCCTGGCTAGCCCACACTCACACTCCAGGCCACTCCGGACCAGCCCACACCCACACTCCAGGACACTCCCGGCCAGCCCACACACACACACCAGGCCAGTCCCGCCCAGCCCACACACCCACTCCAGGCCACTCCGGGCCAGCCCACACACACACTCCCAGTCACTCCCGGCCAGCCCACAAACACACTCCAGGCCACTCCCGGCCAGCCCACACACACCCCAGGCCATTCCCGGCCAGCCAACACACACACTCCAGGCCAGGCCACTCCAGGCCAGCCCACACACACGCTCCAGGCCACTCCCGGACAGCCCACGCACACACTCCAGGCCACACCCGGCCAGCCCACACAAACACTCCAAGCCACTCACGGCTCGCCCACACACAAATTCCAGGCCACTCCCGGCCAGCCCACACACACAAATTCCAGGCCACTCCCGGCCAGACCACACTCACACTCCAGGCCACACCCGGCCAACCAACACACACACTCCAAGCCATGCCACTCCTGGCCAGCCCACACACACGCTCCGGGCCACTCTCGGCCAGCCTACTCACACACTCCAGGACAGTCCCGGCCAGCCGACACACACACTCCAGGCCATTCCATACCAGCCCACACAAACACTCCCGGTGACTCCCGGCCAGCCCACAAATACACTCCGGGCCACTCCGTACCAGCCCACACAAACACTCCCGGTCACTCCCGGCCAGCCCACAAATACACTCCAGGCCACTCCCGGCCAGCCCACAAACACAATCCAGACCATTCCCGGCCAGCCAACACACACACTCGAGACAACTCCCAGCCAGCCTACACACAAACTCCAGTCTACTCCTGACCAGCACACACAGACACTCCAGGCCACTCCCGGCCAGCCCACACAGACTCCAGCCACTCCCGGCCAGCCCACACACACACTCCAGGCCACTCGGGCCAGCCAACACAAACACTCCAGGCCACTCCCGTCCAGCCCACAAACACAATCCAGGCCACTCCCGGCCAGCCGACACACACACACTCCAGGCCACTCCCGGCCAGCCATTACACACACTCCAGGCCAGGCCACTATCGGCCAGCCCACACACCCACTCCAGGCCAGTCCAGGCGAGCCCACACCCATACTCCAGGCCACACACGGCCAGCCCACACACACACTGCAGGCCACTCCCGGCCAGCCCATACACACATTCCAGGCCAGGCCACTACCGGCCAGCCCACATAACCCACTCCAGGCCAGTCCCGGCCAGCCCACACACACACTCCAGGCCACACCCGACCAGCCCACACACACACTCCAGGCCACTCCCGGCCAGCCCACACACACGCTCCAGGCCACTCCGGTCAGCCGACACACAAACTCCAGGCCACTCCCGGCCACCCACACACACACTCCTGGCAATTCCCGGCCAGCCAACACTCACTCTCCAGGCCACTCCCGGCCAGTCCACACACACACTCCAGGCCACTCCGGGCCAGCCCACACACAAACTCCAGGCCACTCCCGGCCAGCTCACACACAAACTCCAGGCCACTCCCGGCCAGCCCACACACACACTCCAGGCCACTCCCGGCCAGCCCACACACACACTCCAGGCCACTCCGGGCCAGCCCACACAGAGACTCCAGTCCACTCCCGGCCAGCCCACACACACACTCCTGGCAATTCCCGGCCAGCCAACACACACGCTCCAGGCCACACCCGGCCAGCCCACACAGAAACACCTGGCAATTCCCGGCCATCCCACACACACGCTCCAGGCCACTCCGGCCAGCCGACACACAAACCCCAGGCCACTCCCGGCCAGCCCCCACACACACTCCAGGCTATTCATTCCAGCCCACACACACACTCCAGGCCTCTCCCGGCCAGCTCACACACACACTCCAGGCCACTCCCGGCCAGCCCACACACACACTCCAGGCCAGGCCACTCCCGGCCAGCCCACACACACACTCCAGGCCAGGCCACTCCCAGCCAGCCCACACACACACACCCCAGGCCACTCCCGGCCAGACAACACACACACTCCAGGACAGTCCCGGCCAGCCGACACTCACATTTCAGGCCACTCCCGGCCTGCCCACACACACACTCCAGGCCACTCCTGGCCAGCCCACACACACACTCCAGTCCAGTCCCGGCCAGCACACACACACACTCCAGGCCACTCCCGGCCAGCACACACACACACTCCAGTCTACTCCTGGCCAGCCACACAGGCACTCCAGGCCACTCCCGTCCAGCCCCCCCACACGCACTTCAGGCCACTCCCGTCCAGCCAACACACACTCTCCAAGCCACGCCACTAACGGCCAGCCCACACACACACTCCAGGCCCCTCCCGCCCTCCCCATACACACACTCCAGGCCACTCCCAGCAAGCCCACACACACAAATTCCAGGCCACGCCCGGACAGCCCACACACCCACTCCAGGCCAGGCCACTTCCAGCCAGCCCACACACGCACAGCCCACGCCACTCCCGGCTAGACCACACACACATTCCAGGCCACTCACGGCCAGCCATCACTCACACTCCAAGCCAGGCCACTCCTGGCCAGCCCACACACACGCTCCAGGCCACTCTCGGCCAGCCCACACACACACTCCAGGCCACTCCCGGCCAGCCCACACTCACATTGCAGGCCACTCCCGGCCAGCCCACACACACTCCACTCCAGTCCCGGCCAGCCCACAGACGCACTCTAGGCCACTCCGGGCCAGCCCACACACAGACACCCGGTCACTCGCGGCCAGCCCACAATCACACTCCAGGCCACTCCCGGCCAGCCGACACACCCACAGTCCAGGCCACTCCGGACTGCCCACACACACACTCCAGGCCATTTCCGGCCAGCCAACACACACACTCCAGCCACTCGGGCCAGCCCACACACACACTCCAGGCCACTCCCGGCCAGCCCACACATACACTCCAGGCCACTCCCGTACAGCACCCCCCCCCCCCACACGCACTTCAGTCCACTCCCGTCCAGCCAACCCACACACTCCAAGTCAGGCCACTCCTGGCTAGCCCACACTCACACTCCAGGCCACTCCGGACCAGCCCACACCCACACTCCAGGACACACCCGGCCAGCCCACACACACACTCCAGGCCACTCCCGGCCAGCCGACACACACTTTCCAGGCCACTAACGGCCTGCCAACACACACACTCCATGCCCCTCCGGGCCTGTCCACACACACACTCCCGGTCACTCCCGACCAGCCAACACACACACTCCGGGCCACTCCCGGCCATCGGACACAAACAGACTCCAGGCCACTCCCGGCGAGCCCAGACACACACTCCAGGCCAGGCCACTCACGGTCAGCCCACACACACACCCCAGGCCCCTCCCGGCCATTCGACACCCACACACTCCAGGCCACTCCCGGCCAGCCCAGACACACACTCCAGGCCAGTCCATTCCCGGCCAGCACAAACACACACTCCAGGCGACACCCGGCCAGCCCACACACACACTCCTGGACACTCCCGGCCAGCCCACACACACACTCCAGGCCACTCCCGGCCAGCCCACACACACACTCCAGGACACTCCCGGCCAGCCCACACACACATTCCAGGCCACAATCGGCCAGACCACACACACACTCCAGGCCACTCTGGGACAGCCCACACACACGCTCCAGGCCACTCTGGGACAGCCCACACACACACTCCAGGCCACTCCCGGCCAGCCCACACACACACTCCAGTCCACTCCCAGCCAGCCCACACACAGACTCCAGTCTACTCCTGGCCAGCCCACACACACACTCCAGCCACTCGGGCCAGCCCACACACACATTCCAGGCCACAATCGGCCAGCCCACACACACACTCCAGCCACTCGGGCCAGCCCACACACACACTCCAGTCCACTCCCGGCCAGCTCACACACACACTCCAGCCACTCCCGGCCAGCTCACACACATACTCCAGGCCAGTCCCGGCAGCTCACACACATACTCCAGGCCGCACCAGGCCAGCCCACACATACACTCCAGGCCACTCCCGGCCAGCCCACACACACACTCCAGGCCACTCGGGCCAGCCCACACACACACTCCAGGCCACTCAGGCCAGCCCATACACACACACCAGGCCAGGCCAGTCACGGCCAGCTCACACACATACTCCAGGCCGCACCAGGCCAGCCCACGCACACACTCCAGGCCACTCCCGGCCAGCCCACACACACACTCCAGGCCACTCGGGCCAGCCCACACACACACTCCAGGCCACTCGGCCCAGCCCACACACACACTCCAGGCCACTCAGGCCAGCCCACACACACACTCCAGGCCACTCCGGCCAGCCCATACACACACACCAGGCCAGGCCAGTCACGGCCAGCTCACACACATACTCCAGGCCGGACCAGGCCAGCCCACGCACACACTCCAGGCCACTCCCGGCCAGCCCACAAACGCTCTTCAGGCCGCTCCCGGCCAGCCCACGCACACACTCCAGGCCTCTCCCGACGGACCCAAACCCACACTCCAGGACACTCCCGGCCAGCACACACCCACACTTCAGGCCACTCCCGGCCAGCCGACACACACATTCCAGGCCACTCACGGCCAGGCCACACACACACTCCCGGCCTACCCCCACACACACACTCCAGGCCCCTCCGGGCCAGTCCACACACACACTCCCGGTCACTCGCGGCCAGCCGACACACACACTCCAGGCCACTCCCGGCCAGCCGACACACACATTCCAGGCCACTCCCGGCCAGCCCCCACACACACACTCCAGGCCAGGTCACTACCGGCCAGCCCACACACCCACTCCAGGCCAGTCCCGGCCAGCCCACACACCCACTCCAGGCCAGTCCCGGCCAGCCCACACACAAACACTCCAAGCCACTCCCGGCCAGCACAAACACACACTTCAGGCCACTCCCGGCCAACCCACACACACGCTCCAGGCCACACCGGCCAGCCGACACACAAACTCCAGGCCACTCACGGCCAGCACAGACCCACACTTCAGGCCACTCCCGGCCAACCCACGCACACACTCCAGGCCACTGCCGGCCAGCCCACACACACACTCCAGGCAACTCCCGGCCAGCCCACACACACACTCCTGGCCACTCCCATCCAGCCAACACACACACTCCAAGCCAGGCCACTGCAGGCTAGCCCACACTCACACTCCAGGCCACTCCCGACGGACCCAAACCCATACTCCAGGCCACTCCCGGCCAGCCGACACACACATTCCAGGCCACTCACGGCCAGCCCACACACACACACTCCAGGCCAGGCCTCTCCCTGCCAGCCCACACACACACTCCAGGCCACTCCCGGCCAGCACACGCACACACCCCAGGCCCTCCGTGCCAGTCCACACACACACTCCAGGACACTCCCGGCCAGCCCACACTCACACTCCAGGTCAACCCGGGCCAGCCCACACACACACATACTCCAGGCCACTCCCGGCCAGCCCACACACACACTCCAGGCCACACCGGCCAGCCCACACACACACTCCAGGCCACTCCCGGCCAGCCCACACACACACTCCAGGCAGGCCACTCCCGGCAAGCCCACACACACACTCCAGGCCACTCCCGGCCAGCCCACACACACACTACAGTCCACTCCCGGCCCGCCCACACACAAATTCCACGCCACTCCCAGCCAGCCCACACACAGAAATTCCAGGCCACTCCCAGCCAGCCCACACACACACACTCCAGTCCACTCCCGGCCAGCCCACACACACACTCCAGTCCACTCCCAGCCAGCCCACACACACACACTCCAGTCCACTCCCGGCCAGTCGACACACACACTCCCGGCTACTCCCGGCCAGCCAATACACACACTCCAAGCCAGGCAAAACCTGGTCAGCCCACACACACACTCCAGGCCACACCCGGCCAGACCACACACACGCTCGAGGCCACTCTCGGCCTGCCCACTCACACACTCCAGGGCAGTCCTGGCCAGCCCACACACACACACTCCAGGCCACTCCGGCCAGCCGACACTCACATTGAAGGCCACTCCCGGCCAGCCCACACACACACTCCAGGCCACTCCCGGCCAGCCCACACACACACTCCAGGCCACTCCCGGACAGCCAACACACACACTCCAGCCACGCCCGGCCAGCCCACACACACACTCCAGGCCACTCGGGCCAGCCCATACACACACACACCAGCCACTCCCGGCCAGCCCATACACACACTCCAGGCCAGACCACTATCGGCCAGCCCACAAACCCGCTCCAGGCCACTTCCGGCCAGTCGACACGCACACACTCCAGGCCACTCGGGCCAGCCCATACACACACACTCCAGCCACTCCCAGCCAGCCCACACACACTCTCCAGGCCACTTCCGGCCAGCACACACCCACACTCAACGCCACTCCCGGCCAGCCCACACACACTCCAGGCCACTCCTGGCCAGACCACACACACACCCCAGGCCAGTCCCGGCAAGCCCACGCACAAAAGCCATCTAACCTACACTATGCCATTATCATCCATATGTTTATCCAATAAACTTTTAAATGCCCTCAAAGTTGGCGAGTTCACTACTGTAGCAGGTACAGCATTCCACGGCCTCACTACTCTTTGCGTAAACAACCTACCTCTGACCAACGTCCTACATCTATTACCCCTCAGTTTAATGTTATGTCCCCTCGTGCCAGCCATATCCATCCGCGGGAGAAGGCTCTCACTGTCCACCCTATCCAACTCCCTGATCATTTTGTAGGCCACTCCCTGCCAGCCCACACACACACACCAGGCCACGCCTCTCCCGGCCATCCCACACACACACGCCAGGCCACTCCCGGCCAGCCCACACACACACACCAGGCCAGGCCACTCCCGGCCAGCCCACACACACGCTCCAGGCCTCTACCGGCCATCCCACACAAACACTCCCGGCCACTCCCGGAAAGATGCCACACGCGCTCCAGGCCAGGACACTCCCGGCCAGCCCACACACACACACTCCAGGCCACTCCCGGCCAGCCCAGACACACACTCCAGGCCACTCCCGGCTAGCCCACTCACACACTCCAGGTTGCACTCCCGTCCAACCCACGTACACACTCCAGGCCACTCGCGCCCAGCCCACACACACACTCCAGGCCACTCCCGGCCAGCCCACACACAAACTCCAGGCCACTCCCAGCCTGCCAACACACACACTACTTGCCACTCCCGGCCAGCCCACACACACACTCCTGGCCACTCCCGGCCAGCCCACACACACACTCCAGGTCACTCCCGGCCAGCCCACACACACACTCCAGGCCACTCCCGGCCACCCCACACACACACCCCAGGCCAGGCCACACCCGGCCAGCCCACACACACTCCAGGACATTCCCGTCCAGTCCACACACACACTTCAGGCCAGTCCCTGCCACCCCACACACACACTCCCGGCCAGCCCACACACACACTCCAGGCCACTCCCGGCCAGCCCACACACACACTCCAAGCCACTCCCGGCCATTCCACACACACACTCCCGGCTACTCCCGGCCAGCCCACACACACACTCCAGGCCAGGCCACTCCCGGCCAACCCACACACACACACCAGGCCACTCCCGGCCAGCCCACACACACACTCCAGGCTACTCCCGGCCAGCCCACACACACACTCCAGGCCACTCCCGGCCAGCCCACACACACACTCCAGGCCACTCCCGGCCACCCACACACACACTCCAGGCCACTCCCGGCCAGCCCACACACACACTCCAGGCCTCTCCCGGCCAGCCCACACACACACTCCAGGCCACTCCCGGCCAGCCCACACACACACTCCAGGCAACTCCCGGCCAGCCCACACACACACTCCTGGCCACTCCCATCCAGCCAACACACACACTCCAAGCCAGGCCACTGCAGGCTAGCCCACACTCACACTCCAGGCCACTCCTCTCCCGGCCAGCCCACACACACACTCCAGGCCACTCCCTGCCAGCCCACACACACACTCCAGGCCACGCCTCTCCCGGCCAGCCCACACACACACTCCAGGCCACTCCCTGCCAGCCCACACACACACTCCAGGCCACGCCTCTCCCGGCCATCCCACACACACTCCAGGCCACTCCCGGCCAGCCCACACACACACTCCCGGCCACTCCCGGCCAGCCCACACACACACTCCAGGCCACTCCCGGCCATCCCACACACACTCCAGGCCACTCCTGGCCAGCCCACACACGCGCTCTAGGCCCAGCCCGGCCATTCCACACACACACTCCCGGCCACTCCCGGCCAGCCCACACACACACTCCAGGTCAGGGCACTCCCGGCCAGCCCTCACACACACTCCAGTCCACTGCCGGCCAGCCCACACACACACTCCAGTCCACTCCCGGCCAGCCCACACACACACACACTCCAGACCACTCCCAGCCAGCCCACACACACACTCAAGGCCACTCCCGGCCAGCCCACACACACACTCCAGGCCACTCACGGCCAGCCCACACACACACTCCAGGCCAGGCCACTCCCGACCAGTCCACACACATGCTCCCGGCCACACCCGGCCAGCCCACACACACATTCCAGGCCACTCCCGGCCAGCCCACACACACACTCCAGGCCACTCCCGGCCAGCCCACACACACACACCAGGCCACTCCGGGCCAGCCCACACACACACTTCAGGCCACTCACGGCCAGCCCACACACACAGTCCAGGCCACTCCAGGCCAGCCCACACACACACTCCAGGCCACTCCCGGCCAGCCCACACACACACACCAGGCCACTCCGGGCCAGCCCACACACACACTCCAGGCCACTCACGGCCAGCCCACACACACAGTCCAGGCCACTCCGGGCCAGCCCACACACACACTCCAGGCCACTCAAGGCCAGCCCACACACACACTCCCGGCCACTCCCGGCCAGACCACACACACACTCCAGGCCACTCCTGGCCCGTCCACACACACACTTCAGGCCAGGCCACGCCCGGCCAGCCACACACACACTCCCGGCCACCACACACACACACTCCTGGCCACTCCGGGCAACCCACACACACTCCAGGCCAGTCCCGGCAAGCCCACGCACAAAAGCCATCGAAACTACACTATGCCATTATCATCCATATGTTTATCCAATAAACTTTTAAATGCCCTCAAAGTTGGCGAGTTCACTACTGTAGCAGGTACGGCATTCCACGGCCTCACTACTCTTTGTGTAAACAACCTACCTCTGACCAATGTCCTACATCTATTACCCCTCACTTTAATGTTATGTCCCCTCGTGCCAGCCATATCCATCCGCGGGAGAAGGCTCTCACTGTCCACCCTATCCAACTCCCTGATCATTTTGTAGGCCACTCCCTGCCAGCCCACACACACACACCAGGCCACGCCTCTCCCGGCCATCCCACACACACACTCCAGGCCACTCCCGGCCAGCCCACACACACACACCAGGCCAGGCCACTCCCGGCCAGCCCACACACACACTCCAGGCCTCTCCCGTCCATCCCACACACACACTCCCGGCCACTCACTGTAAGACGCCACACGCGCTCCAGGCCAGGCCACTCCCGGCCAGCCCACACACACACACTCCAGGCCACTCCCGGCCAGCCCACACACACACTCCAGGCCACTCCCGGCTAGCCCACTCACACACTCCAGGTTGCACTCCCGTCCAACCCACGTACACACTCCAGGCCACTCGCGCCCAGCCCACACACACACTCCAGGCCACTCCCGGCCAGCCCACACACACACTCCAGGCCACTCCCAGCCTGCCAACACACACACTACTTGCCACTCCCGGCCAGCCCACACACACACTCCTGGCCACCCGGCCAGCCCACACACACACTACAGGTCACTCCCGGCCAGCCCACACACACACTCCTGGCCAGGCCACTCCCGGCCAGCCCACAAACACACTCCAGGCCAGGCCACTCCCGGCCAGCCCTCACACACACTCCAGTCCACTCCCGGCCAGCCCACACACACACACACTCCAGGCCAGGCCACAAACGGCCAGCCCACACACACACTGCAGACCACTCCCGGCCAGCCCACACAGACACTCCAGGACACTCCCGTCCTGCCCACACACACACTCCAGGCCACTCCCGCCCAGACCACACACACACTCCAGGACTCTGCCGACCAGCCCACACACACACTCCAGCCCACTCCCGGCCCGACCACACACACACTCCAGGACTCTGCCGACCAGCCCACACACACACTCCAGGCCACTCCCGGCCAGACCACACACACACTCCAGGACTCTCCCGGCCAGCCCACACACACACACTCCAGGCCACTCCCGGCCAGCCCACACACACACTCCAGGACACTCCCGTCCAGCCCACACACACATTCCACGCCACTCCCGTCCAGCCCACACACACACCCCAGGCCACTCCCGGCCAGCCCACACACACACTCCAGGCCACTCCCGGCCAGCCCACACACACACTCCAGGCCACTCCCGGCCAGCCCACACACACACTCCAGGCCACTCGCGCCCAGCCCACACACACACTAAAGGCAATGCCTCTCCCGGCCAACCCACACACACACTCCAGGCCTCTCCCGGCCATCCCACACATACACACCCGGCCACTCACGGCAAGACCCCAAACGCGCTCCCGGCCACTCCCGGCGAGCCCACAAACACACTCCAGGCCACTCCCTGCCAGCCCACACACACACTCCAGGCCAATCCCGGCCAGCCCACACACACACTCCAGGCCACTCCCGGCCAGCCCACACACACACTCCAGGCCACTCCCGGCCAGCCCACACACACACTCCAGGCCAGGCCACAAACGGCCAGCCCACACACACACTGCAGACCACTCCCGGCCAGCCCACACAGACACTCCAGGACACTCCCGTCCTGCCCACACACACACTCCAGGACACTCCCGGCTAACCCACACACAAATTCCAGGACACTCCCAGCCAGCCCACACACACACACCAGGCCACTCCCGGCCAGCCCAACACACACTCCAGGGCACTCCCGGCCAGCCCAACACACACTCCAGGGCACCCCGGGCCAGCCCACACACACACTCCCGGTCACTCCCGGCCAGCCCACACACACACTCCAGGCAACTCCCGGCCAGCCCACACACACACTCCAGGCCACTCCCATCCAGCCAACACACACACTCCAAGCCAGGCCACTGCAGGCTAGCCCACACTCACACTCCAGGGCACTCCCGACGGACCCAAACCCACACTCCAGGCCACTCCCGGCCAGCCGACACACACATTCCAGGCCACTCACGGCCAGCCCACACACACACACTCCAGGCCAGGCCTCTCCCTGCCAGCCCACACACACACTCCAGGCCACTCCCGGCCAGCACACGCACACACCCCAGGCCACTCCGTGCCAGTCCACACACACACTCCAGGCCACTCCCGGCCAGCCCATACTCACACTCCAGGTCAACCCGGGCCAGCCCACACACACACATACTCCAGGCCACTCCCGGCCAGCCCACACACACACTCCAGGCCACACCGGCCAGCCCACACACACACTCCAGGCCACTCCCGTCAAGCCAACACACACACTCCCGGCCACTCCGGGCCAGCCCACACACACACTCCAGGCCACTCCCGGCCAGCCCACACACACACTCCAGGCCACTCACGGCCAGCCCACACACACAGTCCAGGCCACTCCAGGCCAGCCCACACACACACTCCCGGCCACTCCCGGCCAGACCACACACACACTCCAGGCCACTCCTGGCCCGTCCACACACACACTTCTGGCCAGGCCACGCCCGGCCAGCCACACACACACTCCCGGCCACCAGACACACACACTCCTGGCCACTCCGGGCAACCCACACACACTCCAGGCCACCCCCGGCCAGCCCACACACACACCGCAGGCCAGTCCCGGCAAGCCCACGCACAAAAGCCATCGAACCTACACTATGCCATTATCATCCATATGTTTATCCAATAAACTTTTAAATGCCCTCAAAGTTGGCGAGTTCACTACTGTAGCAGGTACGGCATTCCACGGCCTCACTACTCTTTGTGTATACAACCTACCTCTGACCAATGTCCTACATCTATTACCCCTCACTTTAATGTTATGTCCCCTCGTGCCAGCCATATCCATCCGCGGGAGAAGGCTCTCACTGTCCACCCTATCCAACTCCCTGATCATTTTGTAGGCCACTCCCTGCCAGCCCACACACACACACCAGGCCACGCCTCTCCCGGCCATCCCACACACACACTCCAGGCCACTCCCGGCCAGCCCACACACACACACACCAGGCCAGGCCACTCCCGGCCAGCCCACACACACACTCCAGGCCTCTCCCGTCCATCCCACACACACACTCCCGGCCACTCACTGTAAGACGCCACACGCGCTCCAGGCCAGGCCACTCCCGGCCAGCCCACACACACACACTCCAGGCCACTCCCGGCCAGCCCACACACACACTCCAGGCCACTCCCGGCTAGCCCACTCACACCCTCCAGGTTGCACTCCCGTCCAACCCACGTACACACTCCAGGCCACTCGCGCCCAGCCCACACACACACTCCAGGCCACTCCCGGCCAGCCCACACACACACTCCAGGTCAGGGCACTCCCGGCCAGCCCTCACACACACTCCAGACCACTGCCGGCCAGCCCACACACACACTCCAGTCCACTCCCGGCCAGCCCACACACACACACACTCCAGACCACTCCCAGACAGCCCACACACACACTCAAGGCCACTCCCGGCCAGCCCACACACACACTCCAGGCCACTCACGGCCAGCCCACACACACACTCCAGGCCAGGCCACTCCCGACCAGTCCACACACATGCTCCCGGCCACACCCGGCCAGCCCACACACACATTCCAGGCCACTCCCGGCCAGCCCACACACACACTCCAGGCCACTCCCGGCCAGCCCACACACACACACCAGGCCACTCCGGGCCAGCCCACACACACACTTCAGGCCACTCACGGCCAGCCCACACACACAGTCCAGGCCACTCCAGGCCAGCCCACACACACACTCCAGGCCACTCCCGGCCAGCCCACACACACACACCAGGCCACTCCGGGCCAGCCCACACACACACTCCAGGCCACTCACGGCCAGCCCACACACACAGTCCAGGCCACTTCGGGCCAGCCCACACACACACTCCAGGCCACTCCAGGCCAGCCCACACACACACTCCCGGCCACTCCCGGCCAGACCACACACACACTCCAGGCCACTCCTGGCCCGTCCACACACACACTTCAGGCCAGGCCACGCCCGGCCAGCCACACACACACTCCCGGCCACCACACACACACACTCCTGGCCACTCCGGGCAACCCACACACACTCCAGGCCAGTCCCGGCAAGCCCACGCACAAAAGCCATCGAACCTACACTATGCCATTATCATCCATATGTTTATCCAATAAACTTTTAAATGCCCTCAAAGTTGGCGAGTTCACTACTGTAGCAGGTACGGCATTCCACGGCCTCACTACTCATTGTGTAAACAACCTACCTCTGACCAATGTCCTACATCTATTACCCCTCACTTTAATGTTATGTCCCCTCGTGCCAGCCATATCCATCCGCGGGAGAAGGCTCTCACTGTCCACCCTATCCAACTCCCTGATCATTTTGTAGGCCACTCCCTGCCAGCCCACACACACACACCAGTACACGCCTCTCCCGGCCATCCCACACACACACTCCAGGCCACTCCCGTCCAGCCCACACACACACACCAGGCCAGGCCACTCCCGGCCAGCCCACACACACTCTCCAGGCCTCTCCCGTCCATCCCACACACACACTCCCGGCCACTCACTGTAAGACGCCACACGCGCTCCAGGCCAGGCCACTCCCGGCCAGCCCACACACACACACTCCAGGCCACTCCCGGCCAGCCCACACACACACTCCAGGCCACTCCCGGCTAGCCCACTCACACACTCCAGGTTGCACTCCCGTCCAACCCACGTACACACTCCAGGCCACTCGCGCCCAGCCCACACACACACTCCAGGCCACTCCCGGCCAGCCCACACACACACTCCAGGCCACTCCCAGCCTGCCAACACACACACTACTTGCCACTCCCGGCCAGCCCACACACACACTCCTGGCCACCCGGCCAGCCCACACACACACTACAGGTCACTCCCGGCCAGCCCACACACACACTCCTGGCCACTCCCGGCCAGCCCACACACACACTCCTGGCCACTCCCGGCCAGCCCACACACACACTCCAGGCCACTCCCGGCCAGGCCACACACACACTCCAGGCCAGGCCACACACGGCCAGCCCACACACACTCCAGGACATTCCCGGCCAGTCGACACACAAACTTCAGGCCACTCCCTGCCACCCCACAAACACACTCCAGGCCAGGCCACTCCCGGCCAGCCCTCACACACACTCCAGTCCACTCCCGGCCAGCCCACACACACACTCCAGGCCAGGCCACTCCCGGCCAGCCCACAAACACACTCCAGGCCAGGCCACTCCCGGCCAGCCCTCACACACACTCCAGGCCACTCCCGGCCAGCCCACACACACACTCCTGGCCACTCCCGGCCAGCCAACACACACACTCCAGGCCACTCCCGGCCAACCCACACACACACTCCTGGTCACTCCCGGCCAGCCCACACACACACTCCAGGCCACTCCCGGCCAGCCCACACACACACTCCAGGCCACTCCCGCCCAGACCACACACACACTCCAGGACTCTGCCGACCAGCCCACACACACACTCCAGGCCACTCCTGGCCCGTCCACACACACACTTCAGGCCAGGCCACGCCCGGCCAGCCACACACACACTCCCGGCCACCAGACACACACACTCCTGGCCACTCCGGGCAACCCACACACACTCCAGGCCACTCCCGGCCAGCCCACACACACACCCCAGGCCAGTCCCGGCAAGCCCACGCACAAAAGCCATCGAACCTACACTATGCCATTATCATCCATATGTTTATCCAATAAACTTTTAAATGCCCTCAAAGTTGGCGAGTTCACTACTGTAGCAGGTACGGCATTCCACGGCCTCACTACTCTTTGTGTATACAACCTACCTCTGACCAATGTCCTACATCTATTACCCCTCACTTTAATGTTATGTCCCCTCGTGCCAGCCATATCCATCCGCGGGAGAAGGCTCTCACTGTCCACCCTATCCAACTCCCTGATCATTTTGTAGGCCACTCCCTGCCAGCCCACACACACACTCCTGGCCACCCGGCCAGCCCACACACACACCACAGGTCACTCCCGGCCAGCCCACACACACACTCCTGGCCACTCCCGGCCAGCCCACACACACACTCCTGGCCACTCCCGGCCAGCCCACACACACACTCCAGGCCACTCCCGGCCAGCCCACACACACACTCCAGGCCAGGCCACACCCGGCCAGCCCACACACACTCCAGGACATTCCCGGCCAGTCCACACACACACTTCAGGCCACTCCCTGCCACACCACACACACACTCCAGGCCACGCCTCTCCCGGCCATCCAACACACACACTCCAGGCCACTCCCGGCCAGCCCACAAACACACTCCAGGCCAGGCCACTCCCGGCCAGCCCTCACACACACTCCAGTCCACTCCCGGCCAGCCCACAAACACACTCCAGGCCAGGCCACTCCCGGCCAGCCCTCACACACACTCCAGGACTCTGCCGACCAGCCCACACACACACTCCAGCCCACTCCCGGCCCGACCACACACACACTCCAGGACTCTGCCGACCAGCCCACACACACACTCCAGGCCACTCCCGGCCAGACCACACACACACTCCAGGACTCTCCCGGCCAGCCCACACACACACACTCCAGGCCACTCCCGGCCAGCCCACACACACACTCCAGGACACTCCCGTCCAGCCCACACACACATTCCACGCCACTCCCATCCAGCCCACACACACACCCCAGGCCACTCCCGGCCAGCCCACACACACACTCCAGGCCACTCCCGGCCAGCCCACACACACACTCCAGGCCACTCCCGGCCAGCCCACACACACACTCCAGGCCACTCGCGCCCAGCCCAAACACACACTAAAGGCAATGCCTCTCCCGGCCAACCCACACACACACTCCAGGCCTCTCCCGGCCATCCCACACATACACACCCGGCCACTCCCGGCAAGACCCCAAACGCGCTCCCGGCCACTCCCGGCGAGCCCACAAACACACTCCAGGCCACTCCCTGCCAGCCCACACACACAGTCCAGGCCAATCCCGGCCAGCCCACACACACACTCCAGGCCACTCCCGGCCAGCCCACACACACACTCCAGGCCACTCCCGGCCAGCCCACACACACACTCCAGGCCAGGCCACAAACGGCCAGCCCACACACACACTGCAGACCACTCCCGGCCAGCCCACACAGACACTCCAGGACACTCCCGTCCTGCCCACACACACACTCCAGGACACTCCCGGCTAACCCACACACAAATTCCAGGACACTCCCAGCCAGCCCACACACACACACCAGGCCACTCCCGGCCAGCCCAACACACACTCCAGGGCACTCCCGGCCAGCCCAACACACACTCCAGGGCACCCCGGGCCAGCCCACACACACACTCCCGGTCACTCCCGGCCAGCCCACACACACACTCCAGGCAACTCCCGGCCAGCCCACACACACACTCCAGGCTACTCCCATCCAGCCAACACACACACTCCAAGCCAGGCCACTGCAGGCTAGCCCACACTCACACTCCAGGGCACTCCCGACGGACCCAAACCCACACTCCAGGCCACTCCCGGCCAGCCGACACACACATTCCAGGCCACTCACGGCCAGCCCACACACACACACTCCAGGCCAGGCCTCTCCCTGCCAGCCCACACACACACTCCAGGCCACTCCCGGCCAGCACACGCACACACCCCAGGCCACTCCGTGCCAGTCCACACACACACTCCAGGCCACTCCCGGCCAGCCCACACTCACACTCCAGGTCAACCCGGCCAGCCCACACACACACATACTCCAGGCCACTCCCGTCAAGCCAACACACACACTCCCGGCCACTCCGGGCCAGCCCACACACACACTCCAGGCCACTCCCGGCCAGCCCACACAAACACTCCAGCCCACTCACGGCCAGCCCACACACACAGTCCAGGCCACTCCAGGCCAGCCCACACACACACTCCCGGCCACTCCCGGCCAGACCACACACACACTCCAGGCCACTCCTGGCCCGTCCACACACACACTTCAGGCCAGGCCACGCCCGGCCAGCCACACACACACTCCCGGCCACCAGACACACACACTCCTGGCCACTCCGGGCAACCCACACACACTCCAGGCCACTCCCGGCCAGCCCACACACACACCCCAGGCCAGTCCCGGCAAGCCCACGCACAAAAGCCATCGAACCTACACTATGCCATTATCATCCATATGTTTATCCAATAAACTTTTAAATGCCCTCAAAGTTGGCGAGTTCACTACTGTAGCAGGTACGGCATTCCACGGCCTCACTACTCTTTGTGTATACAACCTACCTCTGACCAATGTCCTACATCTATTACCCCTCACTTTAATGTTATGTCCCCTCGTGCCAGCCATATCCATCCGCGGGAGAAGGCTCTCACTGTCCACCCTATCCAACTCCCTGATCATTTTGTAGGCCACTCCCTGCCAGCCCACACACACACTCCTGGCCACCCGGCCAGCCCACACACACACCACAGGTCACTCCCGGCCAGCCCACACACACACTCCTGGCCACTCCCGGCCAGCCCACACACACACTCCTGGCCACTCCCGGCCAGCCCACACACACACTCCAGGCCACTCCCGGCCAGCCCACACACACACTCCAGGCCAGGCCACACCCGGCCAGCCCACACACACTCCAGGACATTCCCGGCCAGTCCACACACACACTTCAGGCCACTCCCTGCCACACCACACACACACTCCAGGCCACGCCTCTCCCGGCCATCCAACACACACACTCCAGGCCACTCCCGGCCAGCCCACAAACACACTCCAGGCCAGGCCACTCCCGGCCAGCCCTCACACACACTCCAGTCCACTCCCGGCCAGCCCACAAACACACTCCAGGCCAGGCCACTCCCGGCCAGCCCTCACACACACTCCAGGACTCTGCCGACCAGCCCACACACACACTCCAGCCCACTCCCGGCCCGACCACACACACACTCCAGGACTCTGCCGACCAGCCCACACACACACTCCAGGCCACTCCCGGCCAGACCACACACACACTCCAGGACTCTCCCGGCCAGCCCACACACACACACTCCAGGCCACTCCCGGCCAGCCCACACACACACTCCAGGACACTCCCGTCCAGCCCACACACACATTCCACGCCACTCCCATCCAGCCCACACACACACCCCAGGCCACTCCCGGCCAGCCCACACACACACTCCAGGCCACTCCCGGCCAGCCCACACACACACTCCAGGCCACTCCCGGCCAGCCCACACACACACTCCAGGCCACTCGCGCCCAGCCCAAACACACACTAAAGGCAATGCCTCTCCCGGCCAACCCACACACACACTCCAGGCCTCTCCCGGCCATCCCACACATACACACCCGGCCACTCCCGGCAAGACCCCAAACGCGCTCCCGGCCACTCCCGGCGAGCCCACAAACACACTCCAGGCCACTCCCTGCCAGCCCACACACACAGTCCAGGCCAATCCCGGCCAGCCCACACACACACTCCAGGCCACTCCCGGCCAGCCCACACACACACTCCAGGCCACTCCCGGCCAGCCCACACACACACTCCAGGCCAGGCCACAAACGGCCAGCCCACACACACACTGCAGACCACTCCCGGCCAGCCCACACAGACACTCCAGGACACTCCCGTCCTGCCCACACACACACTCCAGGACACTCCCGGCTAACCCACACACAAATTCCAGGACACTCCCAGCCAGCCCACACACACACACCAGGCCACTCCCGGCCAGCCCAACACACACTCCAGGGCACTCCCGGCCAGCCCAACACACACTCCAGGGCACCCCGGGCCAGCCCACACACACACTCCCGGTCACTCCCGGCCAGCCCACACACACACTCCAGGCAACTCCCGGCCAGCCCACACACACACTCCAGGCTACTCCCATCCAGCCAACACACACACTCCAAGCCAGGCCACTGCAGGCTAGCCCACACTCACACTCCAGGGCACTCCCGACGGACCCAAACCCACACTCCAGGCCACTCCCGGCCAGCCGACACACACATTCCAGGCCACTCACGGCCAGCCCACACACACACACTCCAGGCCAGGCCTCTCCCTGCCAGCCCACACACACACTCCAGGCCACTCCCGGCCAGCACACGCACACACCCCAGGCCACTCCGTGCCAGTCCACACACACACTCCAGGCCACTCCCGGCCAGCCCACACTCACACTCCAGGTCAACCCGGGCCAGCCCACACACACACATACTCCAGGCTACTCCCGGCCAGCCCACACACACACTCCAGGCCACACCGGCCAGCCCACACACACACTCCAGGCCACTCCCGTCAAGCCAACACACACACTCCCGGCCACTCCGGGCCAGCCCACACACACACTCCAGGCCACTCCCGGCCAGCCCACACAAACACTCCAGGCCACTCACGGCCAGCCCACACACACAGTCCAGGCCACTCCAGGCCAGCCCACACACACACTCCCGGCCACTCCCGGCCAGACCACACACACACTCCAGGCCACTCCTGGCCCGTCCACACACACACTTCAGGCCAGGCCACGCCCGGCCAGCCACACACACACTCCCGGCCACCAGACACACACACTCCTGGCCACTCCGGGCAACCCACACACACTCCAGGCCACTCCCGGCCAGCCCACACACACACCCCAGGCCAGTCCCGGCAAGCCCACGCACAAAAGCCATCGAACCTACACTATGCCATTATCATCCATATGTTTATCCAATAAACTTTTAAATGCCCTCAAAGTTGGCGAGTTCACTACTGTAGCAGGTACGGCATTCCACGGCCTCACTACTCTTTGTGTATACAACCTACCTCTGACCAATGTCCTACATCTATTACCCCTCACTTTAATGTTATGTCCCCTCGTGCCAGCCATATCCATCCGCGGGAGAAGGCTCTCACTGTCCACCCTATCCAACTCCCTGATCATTTTGTAGGCCACTCCCTGCCAGCCCACACACACACACCAGGCCACGCCTCTCCCGGCCATCCCACACACACACTCCAGGCCACTCCCGGCCAGCCCACACACACACACCAGGCCAGGCCACTACCGGCCAGCCCACACACACACTCCAGGCCTCTCCCGTCCATCCCACACACACACTCCCGGCCACTCCCGGTAAGACGCCACACGCGCTCCAGGCCAGGCCACTCCCGGCCAGCCCACACACACACACTCCAGGCCACTCCCGGCCAGCCCACACACACACTCCAGGCCACTCCCGGCTAGCCCACTCACACACTCCAGGTTGCACTCCCGTCCAACCCACGTACACACTCCAGGCCACTCGCGCCCAGCCCACACACACACTCCAGGCCAATCCCGGCCAGCCCACACACACACTCCAGGCCACTCCCAGCCTGCCAACACACACACTACTTGCCACTCCCGGCCAGCCCACACACACACTCCTGGCCACCCGGCCAGCCCACACACACACCACAGGTCACTCCCGGCCAGCCCACACACACACTCCTGGCCACTCCCGGCCAGCCCACACACACACTCCTGGCCACTCCCGGCCAGCCCACACACACACTCCAGGCCACTCCCGGCCAGCCCACACACACACTCCAGGCCAGGCCACACCCGGCCAGCCCACACACACTCCAGGACATTCCCGGCCAGTCCACACACACACTTCAGGCCACTCCCTGCCACACCACACACACACTCCAGGCCACGCCTCTCCCGGCCATCCAACACACACACTCCAGGCCACTCCCGGCCAGCCCACAAACACACTCCAGGCCAGGCCACTCCCGGCCAGCCCTCACACACACTCCAGTCCACTCCCGGCCAGCCCACAAACACACTCCAGGCCAGGCCACTCCCGGCCAGCCCTCACACACACTCCAGGACTCTGCCGACCAGCCCACACACACACTCCAGCCCACTCCCGGCCCGACCACACACACACTCCAGGACTCTGCCGACCAGCCCACACACACACTCCAGGCCACTCCCGGCCAGACCACACACACACTCCAGGACTCTCCCGGCCAGCCCACACACACACACTCCAGGCCACTCCCGGCCAGCCCACACACACACTCCAGGACACTCCCGTCCAGCCCACACACACATTCCACGCCACTCCCATCCAGCCCACACACACACCCCAGGCCACTCCCGGCCAGCCCACACACACACTCCAGGCCACTCCCGGCCAGCCCACACACACACTCCAGGCCACTCCCGGCCAGCCCACACACACACTCCAGGCCACTCGCGCCCAGCCCAAACACACACTAAAGGCAATGCCTCTCCCGGCCAACCCACACACACACTCCAGGCCTCTCCCGGCCATCCCACACATACACACCCGGCCACTCCCGGCAAGACCCCAAACGCGCTCCCGGCCACTCCCGGCGAGCCCACAAACACACTCCAGGCCACTCCCTGCCAGCCCACACACACAGTCCAGGCCAATCCCGGCCAGCCCACACACACACTCCAGGCCACTCCCGGCCAGCCCACACACACACTCCAGGCCACTCCCGGCCAGCCCACACACACACTCCAGGCCAGGCCACAAACGGCCAGCCCACACACACACTGCAGACCACTCCCGGCCAGCCCACACAGACACTCCAGGACACTCCCGTCCTGCCCACACACACACTCCAGGACACTCCCGGCTAACCCACACACACACACCAGGCCACTCCCTGCCACACCACACACACACTCCAGGCCACGCCTCTCCCGGCCATCCAACACACACACTCCAGGCCACTCCCGGCCAGCCCACAAACACACTCCAGGCCAGGCCACTCCCGGCCAGCCCTCACACACACTCCAGTCCACTCCCGGCCAGCCCACACACACACTCCAGGCCAGGCCACTCCCAGCCAGCCCTCAAACACACTCCAGGCCAGGCCACTCCCGGCCAGCCCTCACACACACTCCAGGCCACTCCCGGCCAGCCCACACACACACTCCTGGCCACTCCCGGCCAGCCAACACACACACTCCAGGCCGCTCCCGGCCAACCCACACACACACTCCTGGTCACTCCCGGCCAGCCCACACACACACTCCAGGCCACTCCCGGCCAGCCCACACACACACTCCAGGCCACTCCCGGCCAGACCACACACACACTCCAGGACTCTGCCGACCAGCCCACACACACACTCCAGCCCACTCCCGGCCAGACCACACACACGCTCCAGGACTCTGCCGACCAGCCCACACACACACACCAGGCCACTCCCGGCCAGACCACACACACACTCCAGGACTCTCCCGGCCAGCCCACACACACAAACTCCAGGCCACTCCCGGCCAGCCCACACACACACTCCAGGACACTCCCGTCCAGCCCACACACACACCCCAGGCCACTCCCGGCCAGCCCACACACACACTCCAGGCCACTCCCGGCCAGCCCACACACACACTCCAGGCCACTCCCGGCCAGCCCACACACACACTCCAGGCCACTCGCGCCCAGCCCACACACACACTAAAGGCAATGCCTCTCCCGGCCAACCCACACACACACTCCAGGCCTCTCCCGGCCATCCCACACATACACACCCGGCCACTCCCGGCAAGACCCCAAACGCGCTCCCGGCCACTCCCGGCGAGCCCACAAACACACTCCAGGCCACTCCCTGCCAGCCCACACACACACTCCAGGTCAATCCCGGCCAGCCCACACACACACTATAGGCCACTCCCGGCCAGCCCACACACACACTCCAGGCCACTCCCGGCCAGCCCACACACACACTCCAGACCAGGCCACAAACGGCCAGCCCACACACACACTCCAGACCACTCCCGGCCAGCCCACACAGACACTCCAGGACACTCCCGTCCTGCCCACACACACACTCCAGGCCACTCCCGTCCAGCCCACACACACACTCCAGGCCACTCCCGTCCAGCCCACACACACACTCCAGGCCACTCCCGTCCAAGCCACGTACACACTCCAGGCCACGCCCGGCCAACCCACACACACACTCCAGGCCACTCCCGTCCAGACCACACACACACTACAGGCCAGGCCTCTGCAATCCAGCCCACACACACACTCCAGGCCACTCCCGGCCAGCCCACACACACACTCCAGGCCACGCCCTGCCAGCCCACACACACACTCCAGGCCAGGCCTCTCCCGGCCATCCCACACACACACTCCAGGCCACTCCCGGCCAGACCACACACACACTCCAGGCCATTCCCGGCCAGCCTACAGTCACACTCCAAGCCAGGCCACTCCTGGCCAGCCCACACACACGCTCCAGGCCACTCTCGGCCAGCCCACTCACACACTCCAGGACAGTCCCGGCCAGCCCAAACACACTCTCCAGGCCACTCCCGGCCAGCCGACACTCACACTCCAGGCCACTCCCGGCCTGCCCACACACAGACTCCCGTTCACTCCCGGCCAGCCCACAATCACACTCCAGGCTACTCCCGGCCAGCCGACACACACACACTCCAGGCCACTCCGGACAGCCCACACACACACTCCAGGCCACTCCTGGCCAGCCCACACAGGCACTCCAGGCCATTCCCGGCCAGCCAACATACACACTCCAGGCCACTCCTGGCCAGCCCACACACACACTCCAGGCCACTCCTGGCCAGCCCACACAGGCACTCCAGGCCACTCACGGCCAGCCCACACACACAATCCTGCCACTCCCGGCCAGCTCACACACACACTCCAGGTCACTCCCGGCCAGCCCACACACACACTCCAGGCCACTCCCGTACAGCCCCCCCCCACACGCACTTCAGGCCACTACCGTCCAGCCAACACACACACTCCAAGCCAGGCCACTCCTGGCTAGCCCACACTCACACTCCAGGCCACTCCGGACCAGCCCACACCCACACTCCAGGACACTCCCGGCCAGCCCACACACACACACCAGGCCAGTCCCGCCCAGCCCACACACCCACTCCAGGCCACTCCGGGCCAGCCCACACACACACTCCCAGTCACTCCCGGCCAGCCCACAAACACACTCCAGGCCACTCCCGGCCAGCCCACACACACCCCAGGCCATTCCCGGCCAGCCAACACACACACTCCAGGCCAGGCCACTCCAGGCCAGCCCACACACACGCTCCAGGCCACTCCCGGACAGCCCACGCACACACTCCAGGCCACACCCGGCCAGCCCACACAAACACTCCAAGCCACTCACGGCTCGCCCACACACAAATTCCAGGCCACTCCCGGCCAGCACACACACACAAATTCCAGGCCACTCCCGGCCAGACCACACTCACACTCCAGGCCACACCCGGCCAACCAACACACACACTCCAAGCCATGCCACTCCTGGCCAGCCCACACACACGCTCCGGGCCACTCTCGGCCAGCCTACTCACACACTCCAGGACAGTCCCGGCCAGCCGACACACACACTCCAGGCCATTCCATACCAGCCCACACAAACACTCCCGGTGACTCCCGGCCAGCCCACAAATACACTCCGGGCCACTCCGTACCAGCCCACACAAACACTCCCGGTCACTCCCGGCCAGCCCACAAATACACTCCAGGCCACTCCCGGCCAGCCCACAAACACAATCCAGACCATTCCCGGCCAGCCAACACACACACTCGAGACAACTCCCAGCCAGCCTACACACAAACTCCAGTCTACTCCTGACCAGCACACACAGACACTCCAGGCCACTCCCGGCCAGCCCACACAGACTCCAGCCACTCCCGGCCAGCCCACACACACACTCCAGGCCACTCGGGCCAGCCAACACAAACACTCCAGGCCACTCCCGTCCATCCCACAAACACAATCCAGGCCACTCCCGGCCAGCCGACACACACACACTCCAGGCCACTCCCGGCCAGCCATTACACACACTCCAGGCCAGGCCACTATCGGCCAGCCCACACACCCACTCCAGGCCAGTCCAGGCGAGCCCACACCCATACTCCAGGCCACACACGGCCAGCCCACACACACACTGCAGGCCACTCCCGGCCAGCCCATACACACATTCCAGGCCAGGCCACTACCGGCCAGCCCACATAACCCACTCCAGGCCAGTCCCGGCCAGCCCACACACACACTCCAGGCCACACCCGACCAGCCCACACACACACTCCAGGCCACTCCCGGCCAGCCCACACACACGCTCCAGGCCACTCCGGTCAGCCGACACACAAACTCCAGGCCACTCCCGGCCACCCACACACACACTCCTGGCAATTCCCGGCCAGCCAACACTCACTCTCCAGGCCACTCCCGGCCAGTCCACACACACACTCCAGGCCACTCCGGGCCAGCCCACACACAAACTCCAGGCCACTCCCGGCCAGCTCACACACAAACTCCAGGCCACTCCCGGCCAGCCCACACACACACTCCAGGCCACTCCCGGCCAGCCCACACACACACTCCAGGCCACTCCGGGCCAGCCCACACAGAGACTCCAGTCCACTCCCGGCCAGCCCACACACACACTCCTGGCAATTCCCGGCCAGCCAACACACACGCTCCAGGCCACACCCGGCCAGCCCACACAGAAACACCTGGCAATTCCCGGCCATCCCACACACACGCTCCAGGCCACTCCGGCCAGCCGACACACAAACACCAGGCCACTCCCGGCCAGCCCCCACACACACTCCAGGCTATTCATTCCAGCCCACACACACACTCCAGGCCTCTCCCGGCCAGCTCACACACACACTCCAGGCCACTCCCGGCCAGCCCACACACACACTCCAGGCCAGGCCTCTCCCGGCCAGCCCACACACACACTCCAGGCCAGGCCACTCCCAGCCAGCCCACACACACACACCCCAGGCCACTCCCGGCCAGACAACACACACACTCCAGGACAGTCCCGGCCAGCCGACACTCACATTTCAGGCCACTCCCGGCCTGCCCACACACACACTCCAGGCCACTCCTGGCCAGCCCACACACACACTCCAGTGCAGTCCCGGCCAGCACACACACACACTCCAGGCCACTCCCGGCCAGCACACACACACACTCCAGTCTACTCCTGGCCAGCCACACAGGCACTCCAGGCCACTCCCGTCCAGCCCCCCCACACGCACTTCAGGCCACTCCCGTCCAGCCAACACACACTCTCCAAGCCACGCCACTAACGGCCAGCCCACACACACACTCCAGGCCCCTCCCGCCCTCCCCATACACACACTCCAGGCCACTCCCAGCAAGCCCACACACACAAATTCCAGGCCACGCCCGGACAGCCCACACACCCACTCCAGGCCAGGCCACTTCCAGCCAGCCCACACACGCACAGCCCACGCCACTCCCGGCTAGACCACACACACTTTCCAGGCCACTCACGGCCAGCCATCACTCACACTCCAAGCCAGGCCACTCCTGGCCAGCCCACACACACGCTCCAGGCCACTCTCGGCCAGCCCACACACACACTCCAGGCCACTCCCGGCCAGCCCACACTCACATTGCAGGCCACTCCCGGCCAGCCCACACACACTCCACTCCAGTCCCGGCCAGCCCACAGACGCACTCTAGGCCACTCCGGGCCAGCCCACACACAGACACCCGGTCACTCGCGGCCAGCCCACAATCACACTCCAGGCCACTCCCGGCCAGCCGACACACCCACAGTCCAGGCCACTCCGGACTGCCCACACACACACTCCAGGCCATTTCCGGCCAGCCAACACACACACTCCAGCCACTCGGGCCAGCCCACACACACACTCCAGGCCACTCCCGGCCAGCCCACACATACACTCCAGGCCACTCCCGTACAGCACCCCCCCCCCCACACGCACTTCAGTCCACTCCCGTCCAGCCAACCCACACACTCCAAGTCAGGCCACTCCTGGCTAGCCCACACTCACACTCCAGGCCACTCCGGACCAGCCCACACCCACACTCCAGGACACACCCGGCCAGCCCACACACACACTCCAGGCCACTCCCGGCCAGCCGACACACACTTTCCAGGCCACTAACGGCCTGCCAACACACACACTCCATGCCCCTCCGGGCCTGTCCACACACACACTCCCGGTCACTCCCGACCAGCCAACACACACACTCCGGGCCACTCCCGGCCATCGGACACAAACAGACTCCAGGCCACTCCCGGCGAGCCCAGACACACACTCCAGGCCAGGCCACTCACGGTCAGCCCACACACACACCCCAGGCCCCTCCCGGCCATTCGACACCCACACACTCCAGGCCACTCCCGGCCAGCCCAGACACACACTCCAGGCCAGTCCATTCCCGGCCAGCACAAACACACACTCCAGGCGACACCCGGCCAGCCCACACACACACTCCTGGACACTCCCGGCCAGCCCACACACACACTCCAGGCCACTCCCGGCCAGCCCACACACACACTCCAGGACACACCCGGCCAGCCCACACACACATTCCAGGCCACAATCGGCCAGACCACACACACACTCCAGGCCACTCTGGGACAGCCCACACACACGCTCCAGGCCACTCTGGGACAGCCCACACACACACTCCAGGCCACTCCCGGCCAGCCCACACACACACTCCAGTCCACTCCCAGCCAGCCCACACACAGACTCCAGTCTACTCCTGGCCAGCCCACACACACACTCCAGCCACTCGGGCCAGCCCACACACACATTCCAGGCCACAATCGGCCAGCCCACACACACACTCCAGCCACTCGGGCCAGCCCACACACACACTCCAGTCCACTCCCGGCCAGCTCACACACACACTCCAGCCACTCCCGGCCAGCTCACACACATACTCCAGGCCAGTCCCGGCAGCTCACACACATACTCCAGGCCGCACCAGGCCAGCCCACACATACACTCCAGGCCACTCCCGGCCAGCCCACACACACACTCCAGGCCACTCGGGCCAGCCCACACACACACTCCAGGCCACTCAGGCCAGCCCATACACACACACCAGGCCAGGCCAGTCACGGCCAGCTCACACACATACTCCAGGCCGCACCAGGCCAGCCCACGCACACACTCCAGGCCACTCCCGGCCAGCCCACACACACACTCCAGGCCACTCCCGGCCAGCCCACATCCACACTCCAGGCCACTCTAGGCCAGCCCACACACACACTCTAGGCCACTCCCGGCCAGCCCACACACACACTCCAGGCCACTCCCGACCAGCCCACATCCACACTCCAGACCACTCCCGACCAGCCCACACACACACACCAGGCCACTCCCGGCCAGCCGACACACACTTTCCAGGCCACTAACGGCCAGCCCACACACACACTTCAGGCCACTCCCGTCCAGCCAAAACACACACTACAAGCCAGGCCACTCCTGGCAAGCACACCATCACACTACAGGCCACTCCCGACCAGCCCACATCCACACTCCAGGACATTCCCTGCCAGCCCACACACACACACCAGGCCACTCCCGGCCAGCCGACACACATATTCCAGGCCACTAACGGCCAGCCCACACACACACTCCAGGCCCCTCCGGGCCAGTCCACACACACACTCCAGGCCACCCCCGGCCAGCCCAGATACACACTCCAGGCCAGGCCACTCACGGTCAGCCCACACACACACACCAGGCCACTCCCGGCCAGCCCACACACACACTCCAGGCCACTCCGGGCCAGCCCACGCACACACTCCCAGTCACTCCGTGCCAGCCCACACACACACTCCAGGCCACTCCCGGCCAGTCGACACACACACTCCAGGCCACTCCCGGCCAGCCCACACACACACTCCAGGCCACTCCCGGCCCGCCCACACACAAATTCCAGGCCACACCCAGCCAGCCCACACACACAAATTCCAGGCCACTCCCGCCCAGCCCACATACACACTCCAGGCCAGGCCACTCCCAGCCAGCCCACACACACACACTTCAGGGCACTCCCGGCCAGACCACACACTAACTCCAGGCCACTCCCGGCCAGCCCACACACAAATTCCAGGCCACTCCCAGCCAACCCACACTCACACTCCAAGCCAGGCAACTCCTGGCCAGCCCACACACACGCTCCAGGCTACTCTATGCCAGCCCACACACACACTCTAGGCCACTCCCGGCCAGCCCAGTCACAAACTCCAGGCCCGGCCACTCCCAGCCAGCCCACACACACACAACAGGCCACTTCCGGCCAGTCGACACACACACACACACCAGGCCACTACCGGCCAGCCCACACACACCCTCCACGCCAGGCCACTCCCAGCCAGCCCACACAGACGCACCAGGCCACTCCCGGACAGCACACACCCACACTCCAGACCACTCCCGGCCAGCCCACACACACGCTCCAGGCCACTACGGCCAGACGACACACACACTCCATGCCACTCCCGGCCAGCCCACACACACACTCCAGTCCACTCCCGGCCAGCGCACAGATACACTCCAGACCACTCCCGGCCAGCCCACAGATACACTCCAGACCACTCCCGGCCAGACCACACACACACACACTCCAGGCCACTCCGGGCCCGCCCACACACAAATTCCAGGACACTTCCAGCCAGCACACACACAAAAATTCCAAGCCACTCACGGCCAGCCCACACATCCACTCCAGGCCAGGCCACTCCCAGCCAGCCCAGACACACACACTGCAGGCCACTCCCGGCCAGACCACACACCCACTCTAGGCCACTCCCGGCCAGCCAACTCTCACACTCCAAGCCAGGCCACTCCTGGCCAGCCCACACACACGCTTCAGGCAACTCCCGGCCAGCCCACGCACACACTCCCGGCCAGCCCACGCACACACTGCAGGCCACTCCCGGCCAGCCCACACACAAATTCCAGGCCACTCCAGGCCAGCCCACACACAAACTCCAGGCCACTCTCGGCCCGCCCACACACAAATTCCAGGCCACTCCCAGCCAACCCACACACACACTCCAGTCCACTCCCGGCCAGCCTACACACACACTCCAGGACACTCCCGGCCAGCCCACGCACACAGACAGGCCACTCCCGGCCAGCCCACACACACACTCCAGGCCACTCCCGGCCAGCCCACACACACACTCCAGGCCACTCAGGCCAGCCCAGACATACACTCCAGGCCAGGCCACTCCCAGCCAGCCCAGACACACACACTACAGGCCACTCCCGGCCAGACCACACACCCACTCTAGGCCACTCCCGGCAAGCCAACTCTCACACTCCAAGCCAGGCCACTCCTGGCCAGCCCACACACACGCTTCAGGCCACTCCCGGCCAGCCCACGCACACACTCCCGGCCAGCCCACGCACACACTGCAGGCCACTCCCGGCCAGCCCACACACAAATTCCAGGCCACACCCGGCCAGCCCACACACAAACTCCAGGCCACTCTCGGCCCGCCCACACACAAATTCCAGGCCACTCCCAGCCAACCCACACACACACTCCAGTCCACTCCCGGCCAGCCTACACACACACTCCAGGACACTCCCGGCCAGCCCACGCACACAGACAGGCCACTCCCGGCCAGCCCACACGCACACTCCAGGCCACTCCCGGCCAGCCCACACACACACTCCAGGCCACTCAGGCCAGCCCACACATACACTCCAGGCCACTCCCGGCCAGCCCACACACACACTCCAGGCCACTCCCGGCCAGCCCACAGACAAATTCCAGGCCACTCCCGGCCCGCCCAAAGACAAATTCCAGGCCACTCCCGGCCAGCCCACACACACAAATTCCAGGCCACTCCCAGACAGCCCACACACACACAACCCAGGCCACTCCCGGCCAGACCACACACACACTCCAGGCCACTCCCGGCCAGCCAACACTCACACTCCAAGCCAGGCCACTCCCGGCCCGCCCACACACAAATTCCAGGCCACTCCCAGACAGCCCACACACACACAACCCAGGCCACTCCCGTCCAGCACACACTCACATTGCAGGCCACACCCGGCCAGCCCACAGACGCACTCCAGGCCACTCCGGACCAGCCCACACACACACTCCCGGCCAGCCCACAAACACACTCCAGGCCACTCGGGCCATCCCACGCACACACTCCAGGCCACTCCCGGCCAGCCCACACACACACTTCAGGCCACTCCCGTCCAGCCAACACACACACTACAAGCCAGGCCACTCCTGGCCAGCCCACACTCACACTCCAGGCCACTCCCGACCAGCCCACACACACACACCAGGCCACTCCCGGCCAGCCGACACACACATTCCAGGCCACTAACGGCCAGCGCACACACACACTTCAGGCCACTCCCGTCCAGCCCTCACGGCCAGCACCGTCCAAAACACACACAACAAGCCAGGCCACTCCTGGCCAGCCCACCATCACACTGCAGGCCACTCACGACCAGCCCACATCAACACTCCAGGACACTCCCGGCCAACCCACACACATACACCAGGCCACTAACGGCCAACCCACACACACACTCCAGGCCCCTCCGGGCCAGTCCACACACACACTCCCGGTCACTCCCGGCCAGCCCACACACACAGTCCGGGCCACACCCGGCCATCCGACGCACACACACTCCAGGCCACCCCCGGCCAGCCCAGACACACACTCCAGGCCAGGCCACACACGGTCAGCCCACACACACACACCAGGCCACTCCCGGCCAGCCCACACACACACTCCAGGCCACTCCGGGCCTGCCCACGCACACACTCCCAGTCACTCCGTGCCAGCCCACACATACACTCCAGGCCACTCCCGGCCAGCCCACACACACACTCCAGGCCACTCCCGGCCCGCCCACACACAAATTCCAGGCCATACCCAGCAAGCCCACACACACAAATTCCAGGCCACTCCCGCCCAGCCCACATACACACTCCAGGCCAGGCCACACCCAGCCAGCCCACACACACACACTTCAGGGCACTCCCGGCCAGACCACACACACACTCCAGGCCACTCCCGGCCAGCCAACACTCACACTCCAAGCCAGGCCACTCCTGGCCAGCCCACACACACGCTCCAGGCCACTCTAGGCCAGCCCACACACACACTCTAGGCCACTCCCGGCCAGCCCAGTCACAAACTCCAGGCCACTCCCAGTCAGCCCACACACACACACACACTCCAGGCCACTCCCGGCCAAACCACACACACACACTCCAGGCCACTCCCTGCCAGCCAATACTCACACTCAAAGCCAGGCCACTCCTGGCCAACCCACACACACGCTCCAGGCCACTCTCGTCCAGCACACTCACACACTCCAGGACAGTCCCGGCCAGCCCACACACACATTCCAGACCACTCCCGGCCAGCCCCACACACACTCCAGGCCACTCCCGGCCAGACCACACACACACTCCAGGCCATTCCCGGCCAGCCCACACACACACTCCAGGCCACTCCCGGCCAGCCCACACACACACTCCAGGCCACTCCCGGCCAGCCCACAAACACACTCCAGGTAACTCCCGGCCAGCCGATACACACACATTCTAGGCCACTCCCGGCCAGCCCATACACACACTCCAGGCCAGGCCTCTATCGGCCAGCCCACACACCGACTCCAGGCCAGTCCCGGCCAACCTACACACATACTCCAGGCTACATCCGGCCAGCCCACACACTCTCCAGGCCACTCCCGGCCAGCCCATACACACACTCCAGGCCAGGCCACTACCGGCCAGCCCACACACCCACTCCAGGCCAGTCCCGGCCAGCCCACAAACACACTCCAGATAACTCCCGGCCAGCCGATACACACACATTCTAGGCCACTCCCGGCCAGCCCATACACACACTCCAGGCCAGGCCACTATCGGCCAGCCCACACACCGACTCCAGGCCAGTCCCGGCCAGCCTACACACATACTCCAGGCTACATCCGGCCAGCCCACACACTCTCCAGGCCACTCGCGGCCAGCCCATACACACACTCCAGGCCAGGCCACTACCGGCCAGCCCACACACCCACTCCAGGCCAGTCCCGGCCAGCCCACACCCACACTCCAGGCCACACCCGGCCAGCCCACACACACACTCTAAGCCACTCCCGGCCAGCCCACACACACACTCCAGTCTACTCCTGGCCAGCCCACCCTGACACTCCAGGCCACACCCGGCCAGCCCACACACAAACTCCAGCCACTCCCGGCCAGCCCACACAGACACTCCAGGCCACTCGGGACAGCCCACACACACACTCCAGGCCACTCCCGTACAGCCCACACACACACACTTCAGGCCACTCGCGGCCAGCCGACACACACTCTAGGCCAGGCCACTCCGGGCCAGCCCACACACACACTCCAGGCAACTCCCGGCCAGCACACACACACACTCCACGCCAGGCCTCTCCCGGTCAGACCACACAAACACTCCAGGCCACTGACGGCCAGCCCACACACCCACTCCAGGCCATTCCCATCCAGCCAACACACACACTCCAAGCCAGGCCACTGCAGGCCAGCCCACACTCACACTACAGGCCAGGCCTCTCCCGGTCAGACCACACAAACACTCCCGGTCACTCCCTGCCAGCCCACACACACACCCCAGGCCACTCCGTGCCAGTCCACACACACACTCCAGGCCACTCCCGGCCAGCCCACACTCACACTCCAGGTCAACCCGGGCCAGCCCACACACACACATACTCCAGGCCACTCCCGGCCTGCCCACACACACACTCCAGGCCACTCCCGGCCAGTCGACACACACACTCCAGGCCACTCCCGGCCTGCCCACACACAGACACTCCAGGCCACTCCCGGCCAGCCAATACACACACTCCAAGCCAGGCAAAACCTGGTCAGCCCACACACACACTCCAGGCCACACCCGGCCAGACCACACACACGCTCGAGGCCACTCTCGGCCTGCCCACTCACACACTCCAGGCCACTCCCGGCCAGCCCACTCACACACTCCAGGCCACTCCCGGCCAGCCCCCACACACACTCCAGGCCACTCCCGGCCAGCCAACACACACACTCCAGGCCACTCCCTTACAGCCCACACACACACACTTCAGGGAACTCCCGTCCAGCCAACAGACACACTCCAAGCCAGGTCACTCCTGGCCAGCCGACACCCACACTCCAGGACACTCCCGGCCAGCCCACACACACACTCCAGGCCATTCCCGGCCAGCCGACACACACATTCCAGGCCACTCACGGCCAGCCCACACACCACTCCCGGCCATTCCCGGCCTGCCCACACACACACTCCGGGCCACTCCCGATCAGCCCACTCACACACTCCAGGACGGGCCCCTCCCGTGCAGCCCTCACACACATTCCAGGCCATTCCCGTTCAGCCCACACACACACTCCAGGCCACTGCGGGCCAGCCCACACACACACTCCAGTGGAACCCTTTCTGCTCACTCTCTCTAAACTCCTTCCTCATTTGGAGTCCTCTGTTCAATTGTTCTTTACCTTAAACTGATCTACAGATTACCATTCCAGTTCACTAATCCCACCATTCAACTGGAATCCTCCATCCCTGACAACATTCCATTAAGTATACTATTTTTTTCTCTCCAAGATTCTCACATCCTTTTGTATATTTAGTGACAGAATAAGAAGCAATTCCTAAGCTATGGTCCTATCTATAAACCTGGTTATAACTCGAGAGGCTATTGGAAAGTATTAGAAAGTTGGATTCAAATACTCAGGTGGTTGTTTTTGACCTGCCCAGTCCAGATGGGCCGAATGACCTTTCTGTGCTCTGGACCTCGATGACTCTCTGATCCTAACATCCTTCTTTTAGGGGTCTCCGCCTCTATTAATCAAGTTAAATATCTTCTGAGGTTTTTTCAATCTTATCACAATGACCTTCCAGTGCAAAGTGTGGACATGTACCCGCTCCCTTACTGTGCACTTTTTAAAATTGTTCCGTATAGTTTATATTTCCTTTCCTCAGCCTTCCTCCCGAATGCATTTCCCGTACCAGCCTCCCCGATCAGGCGCCGGAATGTGGCTACTAGGAGCTTTTCACAGTGACTTCATTTGAAGCCTACTTGTGACAATAAGTGATTTTGATTTTCATTTAATTCACAAGATAGTGATTTTGGGGCAGCACGGTAGCATAGTGGATAGCACAATTGCTTCACAGCTCCAGGGTGCCAGGTTCGATTCCCGGCTTGGGTCACTGTCTGTGCGGAGTCTGCACGTCCTCCCCGTGTGTGCGTGGGTTTCCTCCGGGTGCTCCGGTTTCCTCCCACAGACCAAAGATGTGCAGGTTAGGTGGATTGGCCATGTTAAATTGTCCTTAGTGTCCAAAATTGCCCTTAGTGTTGGGTGGGGTTACTGGGTTATGGGGTTATGGGGATAGGGTGGAGGTGTGGGCTTGGGTAGGGTGCTCTTTCCAAGAGCCGGTGCAGACTCGATGGGCCGAATGGCCTCCTTCTGCACTGTAAATTCTATGAAATGTATTATCCCCGTGACTCTCCCTTTCACAGATCTGGGAACATGCTGCTGAAGATTGCTGCTACCCTGCTCACTGTTTCATTGCTGAGTGTCTGTCATTTGTGAATGTTGAAATTCTTTCCATTGAAGCCTATTTCAGTGAATTGTATCTTGAAGAGCAATTGTCCTCATGTGGACCCCGAGTGAACATCAATGTCTCCTCCACTCCTGTCTGAATAACTATCATTCACCGCTTCTCTCTGCTTTCTGTTTCTTAGCCAATATCTTATTCTCACTGTCACAGACCCTTTAATCCACGGCTTTGGGACTCGATAACAACTCTAATAAATGAAATTTGATCACAATATGTTCCTGTACATTAATTCATATCAGTTCCCTTATTAATCCTCCAGTTATGTTGAAATATAACTGCAATAACCACATGCGATGTGATTTCCCACGAATATCGCCGTGTTCCTGGTCACAAAACACCATTTCCTCGCGAAGGAGCAATATTCCTGTTGTCCAGTCTGGCCCCTAGAAATTTCCTGGTGACTAACATTATACTGACTGCTCTGTCACTCCAGGGTTTATCCCTCTCCTTTTATAAACAGGATGGGACAGTGAAAATGCCCCAGTCCCCTGGAACCACTCAGATATCAATGAGGATTGAGTATCAGGGTCAGTGTGTCCACTATTTCCACACTCCATCCCTCAGTCACTGCCACACAGCCAATCCAGACCCGGTTAATCTTCTATTTCATTGTGATATAAAAAGTATTGGATTGAAAAGGGTTAACTGAGCCTGTTTGTTTAGTGACTGTGATTAATGTCAGTCTCTATGGATTCTACCCGTATCACTGGAGTGTTTCTCTCTGCTATTAATAATCGATTCCTTTCACTGTGTTATATCAAACTGTCAGCTGGAGAGTCAATTCCAACACTGCCAGAGATCAGCGGTTCCAGAGAGGCCGAGAGGAGGTAGCAGAATCTGCGAACTACCCACAGGAACGTTACAGCAATGGATCAGAATCTGGGAACTGCCCACAGGAACGTTACAGCAATGGATCAGAATCTGGGAACTATCCATATGAACGTTACAGCAATGGATCAGAATCTGGGAACTATCCAGAGGAACGTTACAGCAATGGATCAGAATCTGGGAACTACCCACAGGAACGTTACAGCAATGGACAGGAGTTTATCCGTGGGTATTTACTATATGTCTACCCAGTATTTACCATACCGGATCTCCGGCACACTGATGATAATTCAAGTGGGGTACTATCCCCTCCTGGCTGTTGTCGGTGTCCCTGGTAAGTCTCCCTGTCTAGTTGTTTATTGTATAAACCACTTTAAGTATATTCTTGCTCTCTTCATTTGCATCTTGGAAAGATTGAATCCACGTTCTTCAGTTCAGAAGTTTGTGAGTTCATCAGGTACAGGAGCAGAATGTGGCTATTTGGCCCCTCGCGTCTGCTCCGTCATTCGGTCTTGGCTGATCTCATCCTCGGCTTAATGCCGCCTTCTTGACCATTGTCCAAAATTCTCAACCCATTCCCAATTCAAAATCTAAAAACTGCTCCTTAAATTTACTCACTTTCCCAGCATGCACCGCACTCTGGATAGCGAATTCCACAGGTGCACATCCCATTGGGAAAAGTAGTTCCTCCTCAGCTCTGATTTCCATTTGCTGCCTGTTATCCTGAGATTCTGACCTCTCGTTCTAGAACGCCCCACAAGAGAAAGCATCCGCTCCACATCCACTTTACACACTCCTTTTATCATGTTATAAACCACAATTTGATCTCTACTCCTTCTTAACTACTCTCTGATAAGACAAAGCCCTCATCTCTGCGATCAATCTAGTCAATCTCCTCTGAACTGCCTCTAAAGCCACTCCATCTTTCCTCAAATCAGGGGCCATAACTGTGCAATGCTCCAGGTGCGGTCTGACCAACATCTGGAATAGTGGTGATAACACTTCCTTACCTTTAAGCTCTGTGCCTTTAGCTATAAATATCAACATCGATTCCAGTCACTGAGGTCATTCCCTATCCATTGGCTCCACTCGCTCTCTGGTTAATATCGGAGGCTGTTCACAATCCCTGCTCTCCCTTTGACAGTAAAGTTATTATAGCCAGGCGTTCTCTCCATTCCCAATCCTGCTCACTTGCCATCGCCACCTCTGCTTCATATCAGCTGCAGAATAAATCATCATCTGTGTCTTTGTTAAATCCACACTCGAAAAATCCAATGATATTCTGTCACACAATTTCTGATACAAATCTTCATGAAGCGCAGCTCATCTCCAACTCTGCTGCCATAGCCTACGCCGCACCCAATCCCAGTCCCCTAGCATCCCTGTGCTCACTGCTGTAGATTGGTTCCCAGTCTGGGTCCTAACACTCACCCAATCCCAGTCACCTATCATCCCTGTGCTCACTGCTGTAGATTGGTTCCCAGTCTGGGTCCGAAACCTCAGCCAATCCCAGTCACCTATTATCCCTGTGCTCACTGATGTAGATTGGTTCCCAGTCTGGGTCCTAAACCTCAGCCAATCCCACTCACCTATTATCCCTGTGCTCACTGATGTAGATTGGTTCCCAGTCTGGATCCTAACCCTCACCCAATCCCAGACACCTATCATCCCTGTGCTCACTGCTGTAGATTGGTTCCCAGTCTGGGAGCATCCCACTATCTGAATTCTCATTCTGTGATTGAAATTCTCCACAGTCTCAGCCAATCAAATTAGACCAAGCCCATGTCCATTTTCAATGAATGTGGAAATGAGTTATTTTTCATTACTTTTACAATGCTGTTATTGGGAGGTGAGTGAAGATGCTGAGGATGGGTTTCTGCAGCTTGAGTTATTGGAAGGTGAGTGTAGATGCTGAGGATGGGGTTCTGCAGGTTGTGTTATTGGGAGGTGAGTGAAGATGCTGAGGAAGGGTGTCGGCAGGTTGTGTTATTGGGAGGTGAGTGAAGATGCTGAGGATGGGTTTCTGCAGGTTTTGTTATTGGAAGGTGAGTGAAGATGCTGAGGAAGGGTGTCGGTAGGTTGTGTTATTGGGAGGTGAGTGAAGATGCTGAGGATGGGTTTCTGCAGGTTGTGTTATTGGGAGGTGTGTGAAGATGCTGAGGAAGGGTGACGGCAGGTTGTGTTATTGGGAGGTGAGTGAAGATGCTGGGGATGGGTTTCTGCAGGTTGTGTTATTTGAAGGTTAGTGAAGATGCTGACGATGGGTTTCTGCAGGTGTATTATTGGAAGGTTAGTGAAGATGCTCAGGATGGGTTTCTGCACGTTGTCTTACTGGGAGGTGAATGAAGATGCTAAGGATGTGTTTCTGCAGATTGTGTTATTCCGAGGTGAGTGAAGATGCTGGGGATGGGTCTCTGCACATTGTGTTACTGGGAGGTGAGTGAAGATGCAGAGTATGGGTTTCTGCAGGTTGTGTTACTGGGAGGTGAGTGAAGATGCTGAGGATGGGTTTCTGCAGGTTGTGGTATTGGGAGGTGAACGAAGATTCTGAGGATGGATTTCGGCAGGTTGTGGTATTGGGAGGTGAATGAAGATGCTGAGGATGGGTTTCTGCAGGTTGTGTTATTGGGAGGTGAGTGAAGATGCAGAGGATGGGTTTCCGCAGGTTGTGTTATTGGGAGGTTGGTAGAGATGCTGAGGATGCGTTTCTGCAGGTTGTGTTATTGGGAGGTGAGTGGAGATGCTGAGGATGGGTCTCTGCAAGTTATCTTATTGGAACGTAAGTGAAGATGCAGAGGATGGGTTTCTGCAGATTGTGTTTTTTGAGGTTAGTGAAGACGCTGAGGATAGGTGTCTGCAGGTTGTGTTATTGGGAGGTGAGTGGAGATGCTGAGGCTAGGTTTCTGCAGGTTGAGATATTGGAAGATTAGTGAAGATGCTGAGGATGGATTTCTGCAGGTTATCTTATTGGAAGGTTAGTGAAGATTCTCAGTATGGGTTTACGCAGGTTGTGTTATTTGAAGGTTATTGAAGATGCTGAGGATGGGTTTCTGCAGGTTCTGATATTGGGAGGTGAGTGGAGATTCTGAGGATGGGTTTTCGTAGGTGGGGTTATTGGAAGGTGAGTGGAGAAGCTGAGGATGGGTTTCTGCAGGTTGTGTTATTGGAAGGTGAGTGGAGATGCTGAGGATGGGTTTCTGCAGGTTGTGTTATTGGGAGGTGAGTGAAGATGCTGAGGCTAGGTTTCTGCAGGTTGTGTTATTTGAAGGTTATTGAAGATGCTGAGGATGGGTTTCTGCAGGTTGTGTTATTGGGAGGTGAGTGGAGATGCTGAGGATGGGTTTTAGTAGGTTGTGTTATTGGAAGGTGAGTGGAGAAGCTGAGGATGGGTTTCTGCAGGTTGTGTTATTGGAAGGTGAGTGGAGATGCTGAGGATGGGTTTCTGCTGGTTGTGTTATTGGCAGGTGAGTGGATAAGCTGAGGCTGGTTTTTGTGCTGGTTGTGTGAGTGGGAAGTGAGTGAAGATGCTGAGGATGGGTTTCTGCAGGTTGTGTTATTGGGAGGTGAGTGGTGATGCTGAGGATGGGTTTCTGCAGGTTGTGTTATTGGGAGGTGAGTGAAGATGCTGAGGATGTGTTTCTGCAGGTTGTGATATTGGAAGGTGAGTGAAGATGCTGAGGATGGGTTTCTGCAGGTTGCGTTATTGGGACGTTGGTAGAGATGCTGAGGATGGGTTTCTGCAGATTGTGTTATTGGGAGGTGAGTGGAGATGCTGAGGCTGGGTTTCTGCAGGTTATCTTATTGGAAGTATATTGAAGATGCTGAGGATGGGTTTCTGCAGTTTGTGTTATTGGGTGGTGAGTGGAGAAGCTGAGGATGGGTTTCTGCAGGTTGTACTATTGGAAGGTGAGTGGAGATGCTGAGGATGGGTTTCTGCAGGTTGTGATATTGGGAGGTGAGTGAAAATGCTGAGGATGGGTTTCTGCAGGTTGTGTTATTGGAAGGTTAGTGTAGATGATGAGGAATGGTTTCTACAGGTTGTGTTATTGTAAGGTTCGTGAAGATGTTGAGGATGGGTTTCTGCTGGTTGTCTTATTGGAATGTGAGTGGAGATGCTGAGGATGGGTTTCTGCAGGTTGTGTTACTGGATGGTAAGTGAAGATGATGAGGATGGGTTTCTGCAGGTTGTGTTATTGGGAGGTTGGTAGAGATGCTGAGGACGGCTTTTTGCAGGTTGTCTTATTAGAAGGTTAGTGAAGATGCTGAGGATGGGTTTCTGCAGGTTGTGTTATTGGGAGGTTAGTGAAGATGTTGGAGATGAGTTTCTGCAGGTTGTGTTATTGGGAGGTGAGTGAAGATTCTGGGGATAGTTTTATGCAGGTTGTGTTATCGGGAGGTTAGTAAAGATGCAGAGGATGTGTTTCTGCAGGTTGTGTTATTGGGAGGTGAGTGGTGATGCTGAGGATGGGTTTCTGCAGATTGTGCTATTGGAAGGTGAGTGAAGTTGCTGAGGATGGTTTTCTGCAGGTTGCGGTATTGAGAGGTGAGAGAAGATGCTGAGGATGGGTTTCTGCAGGTTGTGTTATTGGGTGGTTGGTAGAGATGCTGAGGATGAGTTACTGCAGGTTGTGTTATTGGAACGTTAGTGTAGATGATGAGGATGGGTTTCTACAGGTTGTGTTATTGGAAGGTTAGTGATGATGTTGAGAAAGGGTTTCTGCTGGATGTGTTATTTGAGGTTAGTGAAGATGCTGAGGATGAGTTTCTGCAGGTTGTGTTATTGGAAGGTTAGTGAAGATGATGAGGATGGGATTCTGCAGGGTGTGTTATTGGGAGGTTGGTCGATATGCTGAGGATAATTTTTTGCAGGTTTTGTTATTGGAAGGTTAGTGAAGATGCAGAGGATGGGATTCTGCAGGTTGTGTTATTGGGAGGTTAGTGAAGATGCTGTGGATGAGGTTCTGCAGGTTGTGTTATTGGGAGGTTAGTGAAGATGCTGGGGATGGGTTTCTGCATGTTGCGTTATTGGGTGGTTAATGAAAATGCTGATGATGGAATTCTGCAGATGTGTTATTGGGAGGTGAGTGAAGATGCTGAGGATGGGTTTCTGCATGTTGTGTTATTGTAAGGTGAGTGGATAAGCTGAGGATGGGTTTCTGCAGGTTGTGTGAGTGGGAAGTGAGTGAAGATGCTGAGGATGTGTTTCTGCATGTTGAGTTATTTATAGGTGAGTGAAGATGCTGAGAATGGGTTTCTGCAGGTTGTGTTATTGGGAGGTGAGTGAAGATGCTGAGGATAAGTTTCTGCAGGTTGTGTTATTGGGAGGTGAGTGGAGATGCTGAGGCTGGGTTTATGCAGGTTATCGTATTGGAAGTATATTGAAGATGCTGAGGATGGGTTTCTGCAGTTTGTGTTATTGGGAGGTGAGTGAAGATGCTGAGGATGGGTTTCTGCAGGGTGTGTAATTGGGAGGTGAGTGGAGATGCTGAGGCTGGGTTTCTGCAGGTTATCTTATTGGAAGTATATTGAAGATGCTGAGGATGGGTTTCTGCAGGTTGTGTTATTGGTAGGTCAGTGAAGATGCTGAGGATGGGTTTCTGCAGATTGTGTTACTGGGAGGTGAGTGAAGATGCTGAGGATGTGTTTCTGCAGGTTGTGTTTTTGGAATGTGAGTTGAGATGCCGAGGATGGATTTCTGCAGATTGTGTTGTTGGAAGGTTAGTGAAGATGATAAGGGTGGGTTTCTGCAGCTTGTGCTATTGGGAGGTTAGTAGATATGCTGAGGATGGTTTTTTGCATGTTGTGTTATTGGGAGGTGGGTGAAGATGCTGGGGATGGGTTTCTGCAGGTTGTGGTATTGGGAGGTGAGTGAACATGCTGCGGATGGGTTTCTGCAGATTGTGTTCTTGGGAGGTTGGTGGAGATGCTGAGGATGAGTTACTGCACGTTGTGTTATTGGAAGGTTCGTGCAGATGATGAGGTTCGGTTTCTACAGGTTGTGTTATTGGAAGGTTAGTGGAGATGCTGAGGATGGGTTTCTGCAGGTTGTGTTATTGGGAGGTTAGTGAAGATGCTGAGGATGAGTTTCTGCAGGTTGTGTTATGGCGAGGTGTGTGAAGATGCTGAGGATGGTTTCTGCAGGTTGTGTTATTGCGGGGTGAGTGAAGATGCCGTGGATGAGTTTCTGCAGGTGGTGTTATTGGGAGGTGAGTGAAGATGCTTGGGATGGGTTTCTGCACGTTGTGTTATTGGGATGTTAGTGAAGATGCTGACGATGGTTTTCTGCAGGTGTGTTATTGGGAGGTGAGTGAAGATGCTGAGGATGGGTTTCTGCAAGTTGTGTTATTGGAAGCTGAGTGGATCAGCTGAGGATGGATTTTTTGCAGGTTGCGTGAGTGGGAAGTGAGTGAAGATGCTGAGGATGGTTTCTGCAAGTTATGTTATTGGAAGGTGAGTGAAGATGTTGAGGATGGGTTTCTGCAGATTGTGTTATTGAGAGGTGAGAGAAGATGCTGAGGATGGGTTTCTGCAGGTTGCGTTATTGGGACGTTGGTGGAGATGCTGAGGATGGGTTTCTGCAGGTTGTGTTATTGGGAGGTGAGTGGAGATGCTGAGGCTGGGTGTCTGCAGTTTGTGTTATTGGATGGTGAGTGGAGATGCTGAGGATGGGTTTCTGCAGGTCGTATTATTGGAAGGTGAGTGGACATGCTGAGGATGGGTTTCTGCAGGTTATCTTATTATAAGGTTAGTGAAGATGCTGAGGATGGGTTTCTGCAGGTTGTGTTATACGGAGGTGAGTGGAGAAGCTGAGGATGGGCTTCTGCAAGTTGTGTTATTGGAAGGTTAGTGTAGATGATGAGGGATGGTTTCTACAGGTTGTGTTATTGTAAGGTTCGTGAAGATGTTGAGGATGGGATTCTGCTGGTTGTGTTATTGGAATGTTAGTGAAGACGATGAGGATGGGTATCTGCAGGTTGTGTTATTGGGAGGTTGGTAGATATGCTGAGGAAGGTTTTTTGCAGGTTGTGTTATTGGAAGGTTAGTGAAGATGCTGAGGATGGGTTTCTGCAGGTCGTGTTATTGGAAGGTTAGTGAAGATGATGAGGATGAGTTTCTGCAGGTTGTGTTATTGGGAGGTTAGTGAAGATGCTGTGGATGGGTTTCTGCATGTTGAGTTATTGGGTGGTTAGTGAAGACGCTGATGATGGAATTCTGCAGGTGTGTTATTGGGAGGTGAGTGAAGATGCTGAGGATGGGTTTCTGCAAGTTGTGTTATTGTAAGGTGAGTGGATAAGCTGAGGATGGGTTTCTGCAGGTTGTGTGAGTGGGAAGTGAGTGAAGATGCTGAGGATGGGTTTCTGCAGGTTGAGTTATTTATATGTGAGTGAAGATGCTGAGGATGGGTTTCTGCAGGTTGTGGTATTGGGAGGTGAGTGAAGATACTGAGGATGGCTTTCTGCAGGTTGTGTTAGTGGGAGGTGAGTGAAGATGCTGAGGATGAATTTCTCCAGGTTCTGTTATTGGAATGTGAGTGGAGATGCTGAGGATGGTTTTCTGCAGGTTGTGTTATTGGGAGGTGCGTGAAGATGCTGAGGATGGGTTTCTGCTGGTTGTGTTATTGGAAGGTTAGTGTAGATGATGAGGATTGGTTTCTAAAGTTTGTGTTATTGGATGGTTAGTGAAGATGCTGAGGACGGGTTTCTGCTGGTTGTGTTATTGTAATGTGAGTGGAGATGCTGAGGATGGTTTTCTGCAGATTGTATTATTGGAAGGTTAGTGAAGATGATGAGGATGGGTTTCTGCAGGTTATGTTATTGGGAGGTTCGTTGATATGCTGAGGATGGTTTTTTGCAGGTTGTGTTATTGGAATGTTAGTGAAGATGCTGACGATGGGTTTCTTCAGGTTCTGTTGTTTGGAGGTTAGTGAAGATGCTGAGGATGGGTTTCTACAGGTTGAGGTATTGGGAGGAGAGTGAAGATGCTGAGGATGGGTTTCTGCAGGTTGTGTTATTGGGAGGTGTGTGAAGATGCTGAGGATGAGTTACTGCAGGTTGTGTTATTGGAACGTTAGTGTAGATGATGAGGATGGGTTTCTCCAGGTTGTGTTATTGGACGATTAGAGAAGAAGTTGAGGATGGTTTCTGCTGGTTGTGTTATTGGAATGTGAGAGGAGATGCTGAGGATGGATTTCTGCAGATTGTGTTATTTGAGGATAGTGAAGACAGATGCTGAGGATGGGTTTCTGCAGTTCGTGTTATTGGAACGTTAGTGAAGATGATGAGGATGGGTTTCTGTAGGTTGTGTTATAGGAAGGTGAGTGGAGAAGCTGAGGATGGGTTTCTGCAGGTTGTGTTATTGGGAGTTGAGTGAAGATACTGAGGGTGGGTTACTGCAGGTTGTGTTATTGAGAGGTGAGTGAAGATGCTGAGGATAGGTTTCTGCAGGTTGTCTTATTGGGAGGTGAGTGGAGATGCTGAGCATGGGTTACTGCAGGTTGTGTAATTGGGAGGTGAGTGAAGATGATGAGGATGGGTTTCTGCAGGGTGTGTTATTGGGAGGTTGGTCGATATGCTGAGGATAATTTTTTGCAGGTTTTGTTATTGGAAGGTTAGTGAAGATGCAGAGGATGGGTTTCTGCAGGTTGTGTTATTGGGAGGTTAGAGAAGATGCTGAGGATGGGTTTCTGAAGGTCGTGTTATTGGGAGGTTAGTGAAGATGCTGGGGATGGGTTTCTGCATGTTGCGTTATTGGGTGGTTAATGAAAATGCTGATGACGGAATTCTGCAGATGTGTTATTGGGAGGTGAATGAAGATGCTGAGGATGGGTTTCTGCAAGTTGTGTTATTGTAAGTTGAGTGGATAAGCTGAGGATGGGTTTCTGCAGGTTGTGTGAGTGAGAAGTGAGTGAAGATGCTGAGGATGGGTTTCTGCAGGTTGAGTTATTTATAGGTGAGTGGTGATGCTGAGGATGGGTTTCTGCAGGTTGTGCTATTGGGATGTGAGTGGAGATGCTGAGGAATGGATTCTGCAGGTTGTGTTATAGGGAGGTGAGAGAACATGCTGAGGATGGGTTTCTGCAGGTTGCGTTATTGGGACGTTGGTAGAGATGCTGAGGATGGGTTTCTGCAGGTTGTGTTATTGGGAGGTGAGTGGAGATGCTGAGGCTGGGTTTCTACAGGTTATCGTATTGGAAGTATATTGAAGATGCTGAGGATGGGTTTCTGCAGTTTGTGTTATTGGGAGGTGAGTGAAGATGCTGAGGATGGGTTTCTGCAGGTTGTGTTATTGGGAGGTGAGTGGAGATGCTGAGGCTGGGTTTCTGCAGGTTATCGTATTGGAAGTATATTGAAGATGCTGAGGATGGGTTTCTGCAGATTGTGTTATTGGGAGGTGAGTGAAGATGCTGAGGATGAGTTTCTGCAGTTTGTGTTTTTGGAATGTGAGTGGAGATGCTGAGGATGGTTTTCTGCAGATTGTGTTGTTGGAAGGTTAGTGAAGATGATAAGAGTGGGTTTCTTCAGCTTGTGCTATTGGGAGGTTGGTAGATATGCTGAGGATGGTTTTTTGCAGGGTGTGTTATTGGGAGGTGGGTGAAGATGCTGGGGATGGGTTTCTGCAGGTTGTGGTATTGGGAGGTGAGTGAACATGCTGCGGATGGGTTTCTGCAGATTGTGTTCTTGGGAGGTTGGTAGAGATGCTGAGGATGAGTTACTGCACGTTGTGTTATTGGAAGGTTCGTGTAGATGATGAGGTTCGGTTTCTACAGGTTGTGTTATTGGAAGGTTAGTGGAGATGCTGAGGATGGGTTTCTGCAGGTTGTGTTATTGGGAGGTTAGTGAAGATGCTGAGGATGAGTTTCTGCAGGTTGTGTTATGGCGAGGTGAGTGAAGATGCTGAGGATGGGTTTCAGCAGGTTTTGTTATTGGGGGGTGAGTGAAGATGCCGTGGATGAGTTTCTGCAGGTGGTGTTATTGGGAGGTGAGTGAAGATGCTTGGGATGGGTTTCTGCACGTTGTGATATTGGGATGTTAGTGAAGATGCTGACGATGGTTTTCTGCAGGTGTGTTATTGGGAGGTGAGTCAAGATGCTGAGGATGGGTTTCTGCAAGTTGTGTTATTGGAAGCTGAGTGGAAAAGCTGAGGATGGATTTTTTGCAGGTTGCGTGAGTGGGAATGAGTGAAGATGCTGAGGATGGGTTTCTGCAAGTTGTGTTATTGGAAGGTGAGTGAAGATGTTGAGGATGGTCTTCTGCAGATTGTCTTATTGAGAGGTGAGAGAAGATGCTGAGGATGGGTTTCTGCAGGTTGTGTTATTGGGAGGTGAGTGGAGATGCTGAGGATGGGTTTCTGCAAGTTGTGTTATTGGAAGGTTAGTGTAGATGATGATGGATGGTTTCTACAGGTTGTGTTATTGTAAAGTTCGTGAAGATGTTGAGGATGGGATTCTGCTGGTTGTGTTATTGGAATGTTAGTGAAGACGATGAGGATGGGTATCTGCAGGTTGTGTTATTGGGAGTTTGGTAGATATGCTGAAGAAGGTTTTTTGCAGGTTGTGTTATTGGAAGGTTAGTGAAGATGCTGAGGATGGGTTTCTGCAGGTCGTGTTATTGGGAGGTTGGTAGATATGCTGAGGAACGTTTTTTGCAGGTTGTGTTATTGGAAGGTTAGTGAAGATGCTGAGGATGGGTTTCTGCAGGTCGTGTTATTGGAAGGTTAGTGAAGATGATGAGGATGAGTTTCTGCAGGTTGTGTTATTGGGAGGTTAATGAAGATGCTGTGGATGGGTTTCTGCATGTTGAGTTATTGGGTGGTTAGTGAAGACGCTGATGATGGAATTCTGCAGGTGTGTTATTGGGAGGTGAGTGAAGATGCTGAGGATGGGTTTCTGCAAGTTGTGTTATTGTAAGGTGAGTGGATAAGCTGAGGATGGGTTTCTGCAGGTTGTGTGAGTGGGAAGTGAGTGAAGATGCTGAGGATGGGTTTCTGCAGGTTGAGTTATTTATATGTGAGTGAAGATGCTGAGGATGGGTTTCTGCAGGTTGTGGTATTGGGAGGTGAGTGAAGATACTGAGGATGGGTTTCTGCAGGTTGTGTTATTGGGAGGTGAGTGAAGATGCTGAGGATGAGTTTCTCCAAGTTCTGTTATTGGAATGTGAGTGAAGATGCTGAGGATGGTTTTCTGCAGGTTGTGTTATTGGGAGGTGCGTGAAGATGCTGAGGATGGGTTTCTGAAGTTTGTGTTATTGGAAGGTTAGTGAAGTTGCTGAGGACGGGTTTATGCTGGTTGTGTTATTGTAATGTGAGTGGAGATGCTGAGGATGGTTTTCTGCAGATTGTATTCTTGGAAGGTTCGTGAAGATGATGAGGATGGTTTTCTGCAGGTTGTGTAATTGGGAGGTGAGTGAAGATGCTGAGGATGGGTTTCTGCAGTTTCTGTGATTCTGAGGTGAGTGAAGATGCTGAGGATGGGTTTCTGCAAGTTGTGTTATTGGAATGTGAGTGGATAAGCTGAGGATGTGTTTCTGCAGGTTGTGTGAGTGGTAAGTGAGTGAAGGTGCTGAGGATGGGTTTCTGCAGTTTGAGTTATTGGGAGGTGAGTGGAGATGCTGAGGATGGGTTTCTGCAGGTTCTGTTGTTGGGAGGTTAGTGAAGATGCTGAGGATGGGTTTCTACAGGTTGAGGTATTGGGAGGCGAGTGAAGATGATGAGGATGGGTTTCTGCATGTTGTGTTATTGGGAGGAGGGTGAAGATGCTGAGGATGGTTTTCTGCAGGTTGAGGTATTGGGATGTAAGTGAAGATGCTGAGGATGGGTTTCTGCAAGTTGTGTTCTTGGAAGGTTAGCGTCGATGATGAGGGATGGTTTCTACAGGTTGTGTTATTGGAATGTGAGTGGAGATGCTGAGGATGGGTTTCTGCTGATTGTGTTATTTGAGGTTAGTGAAGATGCTGAGGATGGGTTTCTGCAGATTGTGTTATTGGAAGGTTAGTGAAGATGATGAGGATGGGTTTCTGCAGGTTGTGTTATTGGGAGGTTGGTAGATATGCTGAGGAAGGCTTTTTGCAGGTTGTCTTATTAGAAGGTTAGTGAAGATGCAGAGGATGGGTGTCTGCAGGTTGTGTTATTGGGAGTTTAGTGGAGATGCTGAGGATGGGTTTCTGCAGGTTATGTTATTGGGAGGTTAGTGTAGATGATGAGGACAGGTTTATGGTGGTTGTGTTATTGTAATGTGAGTGGAGATGCTGAGGATGGTTTTCTGCAGATTGTGTTATTGGAAAGTTAGTGAAGATGATGAGGATGGGTTTCTGCAGGTTGTGTTATTGGGAGGTTCGTTGATATGCTGAGGATGGTTTTTTGCAGGTTGTGTTATTGGAAGGTTAGTGAAGATGCTGACGATGGGTTTCTTCAGGTTCTGTTGTTTGGAGGTTAGTGAAGATGCTGAGGATGGGTTTCTGCAGGTTGTGTTATTGGGAGGTGTGTGAAGATGCTGAGGATGGGTTTCTGCAGGTTGAGGTATTGGGAGGTGAGTGGAGATGCTGAGGAACGGTTTCTGCAGGTTGTGTTATTGGGAGGTGAGTGAAGATGCTGAGGATGGTTTCTGCAGGTTGTGTTATTGGGAGGTTGGTAGAGATGCTGAGGATGAGTTACTGCAGGTTGTGTTATTGGAACGTTAGTGTAGATGATGAGGATGGGTTTCTCCAGGTTGTGTTATTGGACGATTAGAGAAGATGTTGAGGATGGTTTCTGCTGGTTGTGTTATTGGAATGTGAGAGGAGATGCTGAGGATGGATTTCTGCAGATTGTGTTATTTGAGGATAGTGAAGACAGATGCTGAGGATGGGTTCCTGCAGTTTGTGTTATTGGAACGTTAGTGAAGATGATGAGGATGGGTTTCTGCAGGTTGTGTTATTGTAAGGTGAGTGGAGATGCTGAGGATGTGTTTCTGCAGGTTGTGTTATTGAGAGGTGAGTGAAAATGCTGAGGATGGGTTTCTGCAGGTTGTGTTATTGAGAGGTGAGTGAGGATGCTGAGGATGGGTTTCTGCACGTTGTGTTATTGGGAGGATAATGAAGATGCTGAGGTTGGGTTTCTGCGGGTTGTGTTATTGTAATATTAGTGAAGAAGCTGAGGATGGGTTTCTGTAGGCTGTGTTATAGGAAGGTGAGTGGAGAAGCTGAGGATGGCTTTCTGCAGGTTGTGTTATTGGGAGGTGAGAGAAGAAGCTGAGGATGGGTTTCTGCAGGTTGTGTTATTGAGAGGTGAGTTAAGATGCTGAGGATGGCTTTCTGCAGGTTGTGTTATTGGGAGGTGAGTGAAGAAGCTGAGGATGGGTTTCTGCAGTTTGTGTTTTTGGGAGGTGAGTGAAGATGCTGAGGATGGGTTTCTGCAGGTTGTGTTATTGGGAGGTGAGTGAAGATGCTGAGGATGGGTTTCTGCAGTTTCTGTGATTCTGAGGTGAGTGAAGATGCTGAGGATGGGTTTCTGCAAGTTGTGTTATTGGAATGTGAGTGGATAAGCTGAGGATGTGTTTCTGCAGGTTGTGTGAGTGGTAAGTGAGTGAAGGTGCTGAGGATGGGTTTCTGCAGTTTGAGTTATTGGGAGGTGAGTGGAGATGCTGAGGATGGGTTTCTGCAGGTTCTGTTGTTGGGAGGTTAGTGAAGATGCTGAGGATGGGTTTCTGCAGGTTGTGTTATTGGGAGGTTGGTAGATATGCTGAGGAAGGCTTTTTGCAGGTTGTCTTATTAGAAGGTTAGTGAAGATGCAGAGGATGGGTGTCTGCAGGTTGTGTTATTGGGAGTTTAGTGGAGATGCTGAGGATGTGTTTCTGCAGGTTATGTTATTGGGAGGTTAGTGTAGATGATGAGGATGTGTTTCTAAGGTTTGTGTTATTGGAAGGTTAGTGAAGATGCTGAGGACAGGTTTATGCTGGTTGTGTTATTGTAATGTGAGTGGAGATGCTGAGGATGGTTTTCTGCAGATTGTGTTATTGGAAAGTTAGTGAAGATGATGAGGATGGGTTTCTGCAGGTTGTGTTATTGAGAGGTTGGTAGAGATGCTGAGGATGAGTTACTGCAGGTTGTGTTATTGGAACGTTAGTGTAGATGCTGAGGATGGATTTCTGCAGGTTGTGGAATTGGGAGGTGAGTGAAGATGCTGAGGATGGATTTCTGCACGTTGTGTTACGGGGAGGTGACTGAAGATGATGAGGATGGGTTTCTGCAGGTTCTGTGATTGTGAGGTGAGTGAAGATTCTGAGGATGGGTTTCTGCAAGTTGTGTTATTGGAAGGTGAGTGGATAAGCTGAGGATGTGTTTCTGCAGGTCGTGTGAGTGGTAAGTGAGTGAAGGTGCTGAGGATGGTTTTCTGCAGGTTATGGTATTGGGAGGTGAGTGGAGATGCTGAGGATGGGTTTCTGCAGGTTCTGTTGTTGGGAGGTTAGTGAAGATGCTGAGGATGGGTTTCTACAAGTTGAGGTATTGGGAGGCGAGTGAAGATGCTGAGGATGGGTTTCTGCGTGTTGTGTTATTGGGAGGTTCGTGTACATGTTGGAGATGAGTTTCTGCAGGTTGTGTTATTGGGAGTTTAGTGGAGATGCTGAGGATGGGTTTCTGCAGGTTATGTTATTGGGAGGTTAGTGTAGATGATGAGGATGGGTTTCTAAGGTTTGTGTTAGTGGAAGGTTAGTGAAGATGCTGAGGACGGGTTTATGCTGGTTGTGTTATTGTAATGTGAGTGGAGATGCTGAGGATGGTTTTCTGCTGATTGTGTTATTGGAAAGTTAGTGAAGATGATGAGGATGGGTTTCTGCAGGTTTTGTTATTGGCAGGTGAGTGGTGATGCTGAGGATGGGTTTCTGCAGGTTGTGCTATTGGAAGGTGCGTGGAGATGCTGAGGAACGGTTTCTGCAGGTTGTGTTATTGGGAGGTGAGTGAAGATGCTGAGGATGGTTTTCTGCAGGTTGCGGTATAGAGAGGTGAGACAAGATGCTGAGGATGGGTTTCTGCAGGTTGTGTTATTGAAAGGTTGGTAGAGATGCTGAGGATGAGTTACTGCAGGTTGTGTTATTGGAACGTTAGTGTAGATGATGAGGATGGGTTTCTACAGGTTGTTTTATTGGAACGTTAGTGTAGATGATGAGGATGGGTTTCTACAGGTTGTGTTATTGGACGGTTAGTGAAGATGTTGAGGATGGGTTTCTTCTGGTTGTGTTATTGGAATGTGAGAGGAGATGCTGAGGATGGATTTCTGCAGATTGTGTTATTTGAGTATAGTGAAGATGCTGAGGATGGGTTTCTGCAGTTTGTGTTATTGGGAGGTTAGTGAAGATGATGAGGATTGGTTTCTGCAGATTGTGTTATTGGGAGGTTAGTGAAAATGCTGAGGATGGGTTTCTGCAGGTTATGTTATTGAGTGGTGAGTGAAGATGCTGAGGATGGGTTTCTGTAGGTTGTGTTATTGGAAGGTGAGTGGAGAAGCTGAGGATGGGTTTCTGCAGGTTGTGTTAGTGGGAGGTGAGTGGAGATGCTGAGGATGGGTTTCTGCAGGTTCTGTGATTGTGAGGTGAGTGAAGATGCTGAGGATGGGTTTCTGCAAGTTGTGTTATTGGAAGGTGAGCGGATAAGCTGAGGATGGGTTTCTGCAGGTTGTGTGAGTGGTAAGTGAGTGAAGGTGCTGAGGATGGGTTTCTGCCGTTTGAGTTATTGGGAGGTGAGTGAATATGCAAATGATGGGTTTCTGCGGGTTGTGTTATTGCAATATTAGTGGAGATGCTGAGGATGGGTTTCTGCAGGTTGTGTTATTGGGAGGTGAGTGAAGATGCTGAGGATGGGTTTCTGTAGGTTGTGTTATTGGAAGGTGAGTGGAGAAGCTGAGGATGGGTTTCTGCAGGTTGTGTTATTGGGAGGTGAGTGAAGATGCTGAGGATGGGTTTCTGCAGGTTGTGTTATTGAGAGGTGAGTGGAGATGCTGAGGATGGGTTTCTGAAGGTTGTGTAATTGGGAGGTGAGTGAAGATGCTGAGGATGGATTTCTGCAGGTTGTGTTATTGGGAGGTGAGTGGAGATGCTGAGGATGGGTTTCTGAAGGTTGTGTAATTGGGAGGTGAGTGAAGATGCTGAGGATGGGTTTCTGCACGTTGTGTTACGGGGAGGTGAGTGAAGATGCTGAGGATGGGTTTCTGCAGGTTCTGTGATTGTGAGGTGAGTGAAGATGCTGAGGATGGGTTTCTGCAAGTTGTGTTATTGGAAGGTGAGTGGATAAGCTGAGGATGGGTTTCTGCAGGTTGTGTGAGTGGTAAGTGAGTGAAGGTGCTGAGGATGGGTTTCTGCAGTTTTAGTTATTGGGATGTGAGTGAATATGCTGAGGGTGAGTTTCTGCAGGTTGTGCAGGGTGTGTTATTGGAAGGTGAGTGAAGATGCAGAAGATGCGTTTCTCCAGGTTGTGGTATTGGAAGGTTAGTGAAGATGCTGAGGATGGGTTTCTGCAAGTTGTGTTATTGGAAGGTTAGTGGAGATGCTGATGGATGGGGCTCTGCAGGTTTTGTTATTGTGAGTTTAGTGGAGGTGCTGAGGATGGGTTTCTGCAGATTGTGTTATCGGGAGGTGAGTGAAGATGGTGAGGATGTGTTTCTGCAGGTTGTGTTATTGGAAGGTTAGTGAAGATGCTGAAGATGGGTTTCTGCAGGTTGTGTTACTGGGAGGTGAGTGAAGATGCTGAGGATGTGTTTCTGCAGGTGGTGTTATTGGAAGGTTTGTGGAGATGATGAGGATGGGTTTCTAAAGGTTGTGTTATTGGAAGGTTTGTGAAGATGCTGGGGACGGGTTTCTGCTGGTTGTGTTATTGGAATGTGAGTGGAGATGCTGAGGATGGGTTTCTGCAGGTCGTGTTGTTGGGACGTTGGTAGATATGCTGAGGAAGGTTTTTTGCAGGTTGTGTTATTGGAAGGTTAGTGAAGACGCAGAGGATGGGTATCTGCAGGTTGTGTTTTTGGGAGGTTAGTGAAGATGCTGAGTATGGGTTTCTTCAATTTGTGTTATTGGAAGGTGAGTGGATTAGCTGAGGATGGGTTTCTGCAGGTTGTGTGAGTGGGAAGAGAGTGAAGATGCTGAGGATTGGTTTCTGCAGGTTGTGTTATTGGTAGGTTAGTGAAGATGCTGGGGATGGGTTTCTGCATGTTGAGTTATTGGGAGGTGAGTGAAGATGCTGAGGATGGGTTTCTGCAAGTTGTGTTATTGGGAGGTTAGTGAAGATGCTGAGGATAGGTTTCTGCAAGTTTTGTTATTGTAATGTGAGTGGATAAGCTGAGGATGGGTTTCTGCAGGTTGTGTGAGTGGCAAGTGAGTGAAGATGCTGAAGATGGGTTTCTGCAGGTTGAGTTATTTATATGTGAGTGAAGATGCGGAGGATGGGTTTCTGCAGGTTGTGGTATTGGGAGGAGAGTGAAGATGCTGAGGATGGGTTTCTGCAGGTTGTGTTATTGGGAGGTGAGTGGAGATGCTGAGGATGAGTTACTGCAGGTTGTGTTATTGGGAGGTGTGTGAAGATGCTGAGGATGGTTTTCTGCAGGTTGCCGTATTGAGAGGTGAGAGAAGATGCTGAGGATGGGTTTCTGCAGGTTGTGTTATTGGTAGGTTGGTAGAGATGCTGAGGATGAGTTACTGCAGGTTGTGTTATTGGAACGTTAGTGTAGATGATGAGGATGGGTTTCTCCAGGTTGTGTTATTGGACGATTAGAGAAGATGTTGAGGATGGTTTCTGCTGGTTGTGTTATTGGAATGTGAGAGGAGATGCTGAGGATGGGTTCCTGCAGTTTGTGTTATTGGAACGTTAGTGAAGATGATGAGGATGGGTTTCTGCAGGTTGTGTTATTGTAAGGTGAGTGGAGATGCTGAGGATGTGTTTCTGCAGGTTGTGTTATTGAGAGGTGAGTGAAAATGCTGAGGATGGGTTTCTGCACGTTGTGTTATTGGGAGGATAATGAAGATGCTGAGGTTGGGTTTCTGCGGGTTGTGTTATTGTAATATTAGTGAAGAAGCTGAGGATGGGTTTCTGTAGGCTGTGTTATAGGAAGGTGAGTGGAGAAGCTGAGGATGGCTTTCTGCAGGTTGTGTTATTGGGAGGTGAGTGAAGAAGCCGAGGATGGGTTTCTGCAGGTTGTGTTATTGAGAGGTGAGTTAAGATGCTGAGGATGGTTTTCTGCAGGTTGTGTTATTGGGAGGTGAGTGGAGATGCTGAGGATGGGTTTTTTGCAGGTTGTGTAATTGGGAGGTGAGTGAAGATGCTGAGGATGGGTTTCTGCAGTTTCTGTGATTCTGAGGTGAGTGAAGATGCTGAGGATGGGTTTCTGCAAGTTGTGTTATTGGAATGTGAGTGGATAAGCTGAGGATGTGTTTCTGCAGGTTGTGTGAGTGGTAAGTGAGTGAAGGTGCTGAGGATGGGTTTCTGCAGTTTGAGTTATTGGGAGGTGAGTGGAGATGCTGAGGATGGGTTTCTGCAGGTTCTGTTGTTGGGAGGTTAGTGAAGATGCTGAGGATGGGTTTCTACAGGTTGAGGTATTGGGAGGCGAGTGAAGATGATGAGGATGGGTTTCTGCATGTTGTGTTATTGGGAGGTGAGTGAAGATGCTGAGGATGGTTTTCTGCAGGTTGAGGTATTGGGATGTAAGTGAAGATGCTGAGGATGGGTTTCTGCAAGTTGTGTTCTTGGAAGGTTAGCGTCGATGATGAGGGATGGTTTCTACAGGTTGTGTTATTGGAATGTGAGTGGAGATGCTGAGGATGGGTTTCTGCAGATTGTGTTATTTGAGGTTAGTGAAGATGCTGAGGATGGGTTTCTGCTGATTGTGTTATTGGAAGGTTAGTGAAGATGATGAGGATGGGTTTCTGCAGGTTGTGTTATTGGGAGGTTGGTAGATATGCTGAGGAAGGCTTTTTGCAGGTTGTCTTATTAGAAGGTTAGTGAAGATGCAGAGGATGGGTGTCTGCAGGTTGTGTTATTGGGAGTTTAGTGGAGATGCTGAGGATGTGTTTCTGCAGGTTATGTTATTGGGAGGTTAGTGTAGATGATGAGGATGTGTTTCTAAGGTTTGTGTTATTGGAAGGTTAGTGAAGATGCTGAGGACAGGTTTATGCTGGTTGTGTTATTGTAATGTGAGTGGAGATGCTGAGGATGGTTTTCTGCAGATTGTGTTATTGGAAAGTTAGTGAAGATGATGAGGATGGGTTTCTGCAGGTTGTGTTATTGAGAGGTTGGTAGAGATGCTGAGGATGAGTTACTGCAGGTTGTGTTATTGGAACGTTAGTGTAGATGCTGAGGATGGATTTCTGCAGGTTGTGGAATTGGGAGGTGAGTGAAGATGCTGAGGATGGATTTCTGCACGTTGTGTTACGGGGAGGTGACTGAAGATGATGAGGATGGGTTTCTGCAGGTTCTGTGATTGTGAGGTGAGTGAAGATTCTGAGGATGGGTTTCTGCAAGTTGTGTTATTGGAAGGTGAGTGGATAAGCTGAGGATGTGTTTCTGCAGGTCGTGTGAGTGGTAAGTGAGTGAAGGTGCTGAGGATGGTTTTCTGCACTTTGAGTTATGGGGAGGTGAGTGAATCTGCTGAGGACGTGTTTCTGCAGGTTATGGTATTGGGAGGTGAGTGGAGATGCTGAGCATGGGTTTCTGCAGGTTCTGTTGTTGGGAGGTTAGTGAAGATGCTGAGGATGGGTTTCTACAAGTTGAGGTATTGGGAGGCGAGTGAAGATGCTGAGGATGGGTTTCTGCATGTTGTGTTATTGGGAGGTTCGTGTACATGTTGGAGATGAGTTTCTGCAGGTTGTGTTATTGGGAGTTTAGTGGAGATGCTGAGGATGGGTTTCTGCAGGTTATGTTATTGGGAGGTTAGTGTAGATGATGAGGATGGGTTTCTAAGGTTTGTGTTAGTGGAAGGTTAGTGAAGATGCTGAGGACGGGTTTATGCTGGTTGTGTTATTGTAATGTGAGTGGAGATGCTGAGGATGGTTTTCTGCTGATTGTGTTATTGGAAAGTTAGTGAAGATGATGAGGATGGGTTTCTGCAGGTTTTGTTATTGGCAGGTGAGTGGTGATGCTGAGGATGGGTTTCTGCAGGTTGTGCTATTGGAAGGTGCGTGGAGATGCTGAGGAACGGTTTCTGCAGGTTGTGTTATTGGGAGGTGAGTGAAGATGCTGAGGATGGTTTTCTGCAGGTTGCGGTATAGAGAGGTGAGACAAGATGCTGAGGATGGGTTTCTGCAGGTTGTGTTATTGAGAGGTTGGTAGAGATGCTGAGGATGAGTTACTGCAGGTTGTGTTATTGGAACGTTAGTGTAGATGATGAGGATGGGTTTCTACAGGTTGTTTTATTGGAACGTTAGTGTAGATGATGAGGATGGGTTTCTACAGGTTGTGTTATTGGACGGTTAGTGAAGATGTTGAGGATGGGTTTCTTCTGGTTGTGTTATTGGAATGTGAGAGGAGATGCTGAGGATGGATTTCTGCAGATTGTGTTATTTGAGTATAGTGAAGATGCTGAGGATGGGTTTCTGCAGTTTGTGTTATTGGGAGGTTAGTGAAGATGATGAGGATTGGTTTCTGCAGATTGTGTTATTGGGAGGTTAGTGAAAATGCTGAGGATGGGTTTCTGCAGGTTATGTTATTGAGTGGTGAGTGAAGATGCTGAGGATGGGTTTCTGTAGGTTGTGTTATTGGAAGGTGAGTGGAGAAGCTGAGGATGGGTTTCTGCAGGTTGTGTTATTGGGAGGTGAGTGGAGATGCTGAGGATGGGTTTCTGCAGGTTCTGTGATTGTGAGGTGAGTGAAGGTGCTGAGGATGGGTTTCTGCCGTTTGAGTTATTGGGAGGTGAGTGAATATGCAAATGATGGGTTTCTGCGGGTTGTGTTATTGCAATATTAGTGGAGATGCTGAGGATGGGTTTCTGCAGGTTGTGTTATTGGGAGGTGAGTGAAGATGCTGAGGATGGGTTTCTGTAGGTTGTGTTATTGGAAGGTGAGTGGAGAAGCTGAGGATGGGTTTCTGCAGGTTGTGTTATTGGGAGGTGAGTGAAGATGCTGAGGATGGGTTTCTGCAGGTTGTGTTATTGAGAGGTGAGTGGAGATGCTGAGGATGGGTTTCTGAAGGTTGTGTAATTGGGAGGTGAGTGAAGATGCTGAGGATGGATTTCTGCAGGTTGTGTTATTGGGAGGTGAGTGGAGATGCTGAGGATGGGTTTCTGAAGGTTGTGTAACTGGGAGGTGAGTGAAGATGCTGAGGATGGGTTTCTGCACGTTGTGTTACGGGGAGGTGAGTGAAGATGCTGAGGATGGGTTTCTGCAGGTTCTGTGATTGTGAGGTGAGTGAAGATGCTGAGGATGGGTTTCTGCAAGTTGTGTTATTGGAAGGTGAGTGGATAAGCTGAGAATGGGTTTCTGCAGGTTGTGTGAGTGGTAAGTGAGTGAAGGTGCTGAGGATGGGTTTCTGCAGTTTGAGTTATTGGGATGTGAGTGAATATGCTGAGGGTGAGTTTCTGCAGGTTGTGCAGGGTGTGTTATTGGAAGGTGAGTGAAGATGCAGAAGTTGCGTTTCTCCAGGTTGTGGTATTGGAAGGTTAGTGAAGATGCTGAGGATGGGTTTCTGCAAGTTGTGTTATTGGAAGGTTAGTGGAGATGCTGATGGATGGGGCTCTGCAGGTTTTGTTATTGTGAGTTTAGTGGAGGTGCTGAGGATGGGTTTCTGCAGATTGTGTTATCGGGAGGTGAGTGAAGATGGTGAGGATGTGTTTCTGCAGTTTGTGTTATTGGAAGGTTAGTGAAGATGCTGAAGATGGGTTTCTGCAGGTTGTGTTACTGGGAGGTGAGTGAAGATGCTGAGGATGTGTTTCTGCAGGTGGTGTTATTGGAAGGTTTGTGGAGATGATGAGGATGGGTTTCTAAAGGTTGTGTTATTGGAAGGTTTGTGAAGATGCTGGGGACGGGTTTCTGCTGGTTGTGTTATTGGAATGTGAGTGGAGATGCTGAGGATGGGTTTCTGCAGGTCGTGTTATTGGGACGTTGGTAGATATGCTGAGGAAGGTTTTTTGCAGGTTGTGTTATTGGAAGGTTAGTGAAGATGCAGAGGATGGGTATCTGCAGGTTGTGTTTTTGGGAGGTTAGTGAAGATGCTGAGTATGGGTTTCTTCAATTTGTGTTATTGGAAGGTGAGTGGATTAGCTGAGGATGGGTTTCTGCAGGTTGTGTGAGTGGGAAGAGAGTGAAGATGCTGAGGATTGGTTTCTGCAGGTTGTGTTATTGGTAGGTTTGTGAAGATGCTGGGGATGGGTTTCTGCATGTTGAGTTATTGGGAGGTGAGTGAAGATGCTGAGGATGGGTTTCTGCAAGTTGTGTTATTGGGAGGTTAGTGAAGATGCTGAGGATAGGTTTCTGCACGTTTTGTTATTGTAATGTGAGTGGATAAGCTGAGGATGGGTTTCTGCAGGTTGTGTGAGTGGCAAGTGAGTGAAGATGCTGAAGATGGGTTTCTGCAGGTTGAGTTATTTATATGTGAGTGAAGATGCGGAGGATGGGTTTCTGCAGGTTGTGGTATTGGGAGGTGAGTGAAGATACTGAGGATGGGTTTCTGCAGGTTGTGTTATTGGGAGGTGAGTGAAGATGCAGGGGACGTGTTTCTCCAGGTTGTGTTCTTGGAAGTTTAGTGGAGATGCTTAGGATGGGTGTCTGCAGGTTATGTTATTGGGAGTTTCGTGTCGATGATGAGGCTGGGTTTCAAAGGTTTGTGTTATTGGAAGGTTAGGGAAGATGCTGAGGACGGTTTTATGCTGGTTGTGTTATTGTAATGTGAGTGGAGATGCTGAGGATGGTTTTATGCAGATTGTGTTATTGGAACGTTAGTGAAGATGATGAGGATGGGTTTCTGCAGGTTGTGTTCTTGGGACGTTGGTTGATATGCTGAGGATGGTTTCTGCAGGTTGTGTTATTAGAAGGTTAGTGAAGATGCAGAGGATGCGTTTCTGCAGGTTCTGTTGTTGGGAGGTTAGTGAAGATGCAGAGGATGGGTTTCTACAGGTTGTGGTATTGGGAGGTGCGTGAAGATGCAGAGGATGGGTTTCTGCTGGTTGTGTTATTGTAATGTGAGTGGAGATGCTAAGGATGGTTTTCTGCACATTGTGTTTTTGGAAGGTTAGTGAAGGTGATGAGGATGGGTTTCTGCAGGTTGTGTTATTGGGAGGTTGGTTGATATGCTGAGGATGGTTTTTTGCAGGTTGTGTTATTGGAAGGTTAGTGAAGATGCAGAGGCTGGGTTTCTGCAGGTTCTGTTGTTGGAGGTTAGTGAAGATGATGAGGATGGGTTTCTACAGGTTGTGGTATTGGAAGTTTAGTGAAGATGTTGTGGATGGGTTTCTGCTGGTTGTGTTATTGGGAGGTGAGTGGAGATGCTGAGGATGGATTTCTGCAGTTTGTGTTCTTTGAGGATAGTGAAGATGCTGAGGATGGGTTTCTGCATGTTGTGTTATTGGAGGGTTAGTGAAGATGATGCCGATGGGTTTCTGCAGGTTGTGTTATTAGAAGATGAGTGGATAAGCTGAGGTTTGGTTTCTGCAGGTTGTGTGAGTGGGAAGTGAGTGAAGATGCTGAGGATGGGTTTCTGCAGGATGAGTTATTTATATGTGAGTGAAGATGCTGAGGATGGGTTTCTGCAGGTTGTGTTATTGGGAAGTGAGTAAAGATGCTGAGGATGAGTTTCTGCAGGTTGTGTCATTGGTAGGTGAGTGAAGATGCAGAGGTTGTGTTTCTCCTGGTTGTGTTCTTGGAAGGTTAGTGGAGATGCTGAGGATTGGTTTCAGCAGCTTTTGTTATTGGGAAGTTAGTGTAGATGCTGAGGATGTGTTTCTGAAGTTAGTGTTATTGGGAGGTGAGTGAAGATGCTGAGGATGAGTTTCTGCAGGTTGTGTTATTGGAATGTGAGTGGAGATGCTGAGGATGGTTTTCTGCAGGTTGTGTTATTGGGAGGTGCGTGAAGATGCTGAGAATGGGTTTCTGCAGATTGTGTTATTGGAAGGTTAGTGTAGATGATGAGGATGGGTTTCTAAGGTTTGTGTTATTGGAAGGTGAGTGAAGATGCTGAGGATGGTTTTCTGCAGGTTGTGTTATAGAGAGGTGAGAGAAGATGCTGAGGATGGGTTTCTGCAGGTTATCTTATTGGAAGCATATTGAAGATGCTGAGGATGGGATTCTGCAGTTTGTGTTATTGGATGGTGAGTGGAGAAGCTGAGGATGGGTTTCTGCAGGTTGTATTATTGGAAGGTGAGTGGAGATGCTGAGGATGGGTTTCTGCAGGTAGTGATGTTGGGAGGTGAGTGAAAATGCTGAGGATGGGTTACTGCAGGTTGTGTTATTGGAATGTTAGTGAAGATGATGAGGATGGGTTTCTGCAGGTTGTGTTACTGGAAGGTTAGTGAAGATGCTGACGATGTGTTTCTGCAGGTTGTGTTATTGGGAGGTGAGTGAAGATTCTGGGGATGGTTTTTAGCAGGTTGTGTTATCGGGAGGTTAGTAAAGATGCAGAGAATGGGCTTCTGCAGGTTGTGCTATTGGAAGGTGTGTGGAGATGCTGAGGAACGGTTTCTGCACGTTGTGTTATTGGGAGGTGAGTGAAGATGCTAAGGATGGTTTTCTGCAGGTTGTGGTATTGAGAGGTGAGATAAGATGCTGATGATTGGTTTCTGCAGGTTGTGTTATTGGGAGGTTTTGTAGAGATGCTGAGGATGAGTTACTGCAGGTTGTGTTTTTGGAACGTTAGTGTAGATGATGAAGATGGGTTTCTACAGTTTGTCTTATTGGAAGGTGAGTGAAGATGTTGAGGATGGATTTTTGCAGTTTGTGTTATTTGAGGATAGTGAAGATGCTGAGGATGGGTTTCTGCAGGTTGTGTTATTGGTGAGGTTAGTGAAGACGATGAGGATGGGTTTCTGCAGGTTGTGTTATTGGGAGTTGAGTGAAGATGCTGGGGATGGGTTTCTGCAGGTTGTGTTATTGGGAGGTTAGTGAAGATGCTGACGATGGGTTTCTGCAGGTTGTGGTATTGCGAGGGGAGTAAAGATGCTGAGGATGAGTTTCTGCAGGTTGTGGTATTGGGAGGTGAGTGAAGATGCAGAGGATATGTTTCTTCAGTTTGTGTTCTTGGAAGGTTAGTGGAGATGCTGAGGATGGGTTTCAGCAGGTATTGTTATTGGGAGGTTAGTGGAGATGCTGAGGATGTGTTTCTGAAGGTAGTGTTATTGGAATGTGAGTGGAGATGCTGAGGATGGTTTTCTGCAGGTTGTGTTATTGGAAGGTTAGTGAAGATGATGAGGGTGGGTTTCTGCAGGTTGTGCTATTGGGCGGTTGGTAGATATGCTGTGGATGGTTTTTTGCAGGTTGTGTTATTTGAAGGTTTGTGAAGATGCAGAGGATGATTTTCTTCAGGTTGTGTTATTGGAAGGCTAGTGAAGATGCTGTCGATCGGTTTCTGCAGATGTATTATTGGAAGGTTAGTGAAGATGCTGAAGATGGGTTTGATCAGGTTGTGTTATTGGAAGGTTAGTGAAGATGCTGACGATGGGTTTCTGCAGGTTGGGTTATTGGGAGGTGGGTGAAGATGCTGGGAATAGGTGTCTGCAGTTGGTGGTATTGGGAGGTGAGCGAAGATGCTGCGGATGGGTTTGTGCAGGTTGTGTTCTTGGGAGGTTGGTAGAGATGCTGAGGATGAGTTACTGCACGTTGTGTTATTGGAAGGTTAGTGTAGATGATGAGGATGGGTTTCTGCAAGTTGTGTTATTGGAAGGTGAGTGGATAAGCTGAGGATGTTTTTTTTGCCGGTTGTGTGAGTGGGAAGTGAGTGAAGATGCTGAGGATGGGTTTCTGCAAGTTGTGTTATTGGGAGGTGAGTGAAGATGCTGAGGATGGTTTTCTGCAGGTTGTGGTATTGAGAGGTGAGATAAGATGCTGAGGATGGGTTTCTGCAGGTTGTGTTATTGGGAGGTTGGTAGAGATGCTGAGGATGAGTTACTGCAGGTTGTGTTATTGGAACGTTAGTGTAGATGATGAGGATGTGTTTCAACAGGTTGTGTTATTGGAAGGTTAGTGAAGATGGTGAGGATGGGTTTCTGCTGGTTGTGTTATTAGAATATGAGAGGTGATGCTGAGGATGGATTTCTGCAGATTGTGTTATTTGAGGATAGTGAAGATGCTGAGGATGGGTTTCTTCAGGTTGTGTTATTGGAAAGTTAGTGAAGATGACGAGGATGGGTTTCTGCAGGTTGTGTTATTGGGAGGATAGTGAAGATGCTGACGATGGGTTTCTGCAGGTTGTGTTATTGGGAGGTGAGTGAAGATGCTGAGGATGAGTTTCTGCAAGTTGTGTTATTGGAATGTGAGTGGAGATGCTGAGGATGGTTTTCTGCAGATTGTGTTATTGGAAGGTTACTGAAGATGATGAGGGTGGGTTTCTGCAGGTTGTCGTATTGGGAGTTTGGTAGATATGCTGTGGATGGCTTTTTGCACTTTGTGTTATTTGAAAGTTTGTGAAGATGCAGAGGATGAGTTTCTGCAAGTTGTGTTATTGGAATGTGAGTGGAGATGCTGAGGATGGTTTTCTGCAGATTGTGTTATTGGAAGGTTCGTGAAGATGCTGACGATGGATTTCTGCAGGTTGTGTTATTGAGAGTTGAGAGAAGATGCTGAGGATGGGTTTCTGCAGGTTGTGTTATTGGGACGTTGGTAGATATGCTGAGGATGGGCTTCTGCAGATTGTTATATTGGGAGGTGAGTGAAAATGCTGAGGATGGGTTTCTGCAGGTTATCTTATTGTAAGGTTATTGAAGATGCCGAGGATGTGTTTCTGCAGGTTGTGTTATTGGGAGGTGAGTGAAGATTCTGAGGATGATTTTCTGCAGGTTGTGTTATTGGGAGGTGGGTGAAGATGCTGGGGATGGGTTTCTGCAGTTGGTGGTATTGGGAGGTGAGTGAAGATGCTGCGGATGGGTTTCTGCAGGTTGTGTTCTTGGGAGGTTGGTAGAGATGCTGAGGATGAGTTACTGCACGTTGTGTTATTGGAAGGTCAGTGTAGATGATGAGGTTCGGTTTCTACAGGTTGTGTTATTGGAAGGTTAGTGTAGATGCTGAGGATGAGTTTCTGCAGGTTGTGTTATTGCGAGGTGAGTGAAGATGCTGAGGATGGGTTTCTGCAGGTTGTGTTATTGGGGGGTGAGTGAAGATGCCGATGAGTTTCTGCAGGATGTGTTATTGGGAGGTTATCGAAGATGCTGGTGATGGGTTTCTGCAGGTTGTGTTATTGGGAGGTGAGTGAAGATGCTGACGATGGTTATCTGCAGGTGTGTTATTGGGAGGTGAGTGAAGATGCTGAGGATGGGTTTCTGCAAGCTGTGTTATTGGAAGGTGAGTGGATAAGCTGAGGATGGTTTTTTTGCAGGTTGTGTGAGTGGGAAGTGAGTGAAGATGCGTGGATGGGTTTCTGCAAGTTGTGTTATTGGAAGGTGAATGGATAAGCTGAGGTTTGGTTTCTGCAGGTTGTGGTATTGGGACGTGAATAAAGGTGCTGAGGATGAGTTTATGCAGCTTGTGTTATTTGGAGGAGAGTTAAGATGCAGAGGATGCGTTTCTCCAATTTGTGTTCTTGAAAGGTTAGTGGAGATGCTGAGGATGGGTTTCAGCAGGTTTTGTTATTGGGAGGTTAGTGGAGATGCTGAGGATGGGTTTCTGCAGGTTGGGTTATTGGGAGGTGGGTGAAGATGCTGGGAATAGGTGTCTGCAGTTGGTGGTATTGGGAGGTGAGCGAAGATGCTGCGGATGGGTTTGTGCAGGTTGTGTTCTTGGGAGGTTGGTAGAGATGCTGAGGATGAGTTACTGCACGTTGTGTTATTGGAAGGTTAGTGTAGATGATGAGGATGGGTTTCTGCAAGTTGTGTTATTGGAAGGTGAGTGGATAAGCTGAGGATGTTTTTTTTGCCGGTTGTGTGAGTGGGAAGTGAGTGAAGATGCTGAGGATGGGTTTCTGCAAGTTGTGTTATTGGGAGGTGAGTGAAGATGCTGAGGATGGTTTTCTGCAGGTTGTGGTATTGAGAGGTGAGATAAGATGCTGAGGATGGGTTTCTGCAGGTTGTGTTATTGGGAGGTTGGTAGAGATGCTGAGGATGAGTTCCTGCAGGTTGTGTTATTGGAACGTTAGTGTAGATGATGAGGATGGGTTTCAACAGGTTGTGTTATTGGAAGGTTAGTGAAGATGGTGAGGATGGGTTTCTGCTGGTTGTGTTATTGGAATGTGAGAGGTGATGCTGAGGATGGATTTCTGCAGATTGTGTTATTTGAGGATAGTGAAGATGCTGAGGATGGGTTTCTTCAGGTTGTGTTATTGGAAAGTTAGTGAAGATGACGAGGATGGGTTTCTGCAGGTTGTGTTATTGGGAGGATAGTGAAGATGCTGACGATGGGTTTCTGCAGGTTGTGTTATTGGGAGGTGAGTGAAGATGCTGAGGATGAGTTTCTGCAAGTTGTGTTATTGGAATGTGAGTGGAGATGCTGAGGATGGTTTTCTGCAGATTGTGTTATTGGAAGGTTACTGAAGATGATGAGGGTGGGTTTCTGCAGGTTGTCGTATTGGGAGTTTGGTAGATATGCTGTGGATGGCTTTTTGCACTTTGTGTTATTTGAAAGTTTGTGAAGATGCAGAGGATGAGTTTCTGCAAGTTGTGTTATTGGAATGTGAGTGTAGATGCTGAGGATGGTTTTCTGCAGATTGTGTTATTGGAAGGTTCGTGAAGATGCTGACGATGGATTTCTGCAGGTTGTGTTATTGAGAGTTGAGAGAAGATGCTGAGGATGGGTTTCTGCAGGTTGTGTTATTGGGACGTTGGTAGATATGCTGAGGATGGGTTTCTGCAGATTGTTATATTGGGAGGTGAGTGAAAATGCTGAGGATGGGTTTCTGCAGGTTATCTTATTGTAAGGTTATTGAAGATGCCGAGGATGTGTTTCTGCAGGTTGTGTTATTGGGAGGTGAGTGAAGATTCTGAGGATGATTTTCTGCAGGTTGTGTTATTGGGAGGTGGGTGAAGATGCTGGGGATGGGTTTCTGCAGTTGGTGGTATTGGGAGGTGAGTGAAGATGCTGCGGATGGGTTTCTGCAGGTTGTGTTCTTGGGAGGTTGGTAGAGATGCTGAGGATGAGTTACTGCACGTTGTGTTATTGGAAGGTCAGTGTAGATGATGAGGTTCGGTTTCTACAGGTTGTGTTATTGGAAGGTTAGTGTAGATGCTGAGGATGAGTTTCTGCAGGTTGTGTTATTGCGAGGTGAGTGAAGATGCTGAGGATGGGTTTCTGCAGGTTGTGTTATTGGGGGGTGAGTGAAGATGCCGATGAGTTTCTGCAGGATGTGTTATTGGGAGGTTATCGAAGATGCTGGTGATGGGTTTCTGCAGGTTGTGTTATTGGGAGGTGAGTGAAGATGCTGACGATGGTTATCTGCAGGTGTGTTATTGGGAGGTGAGTGAAGATGCTGAGGATGGGTTTCTGCAAGCTGTGTTATTGGAAGGTGAGTGGATAAGCTGAGGATGGTTTTTTTGCAGGTTGTGTGAGTGGGAAGTGAGTGAAGATGCGTGGATGGGTTTCTGCAAGTTGTGTTATTGGAAGGTGAATGGATAAGCTGAGGTTTGGTTTCTGCAGGTTGTGGTATTGGGACGTGAATAAAGGTGCTGAGGATGAGTTTATGCAGCTTGTGTTATTGGGAGGAGAGTTAAGATGCAGAGGATGCGTTTCTCCAATTTGTGTTCTTGAAAGGTTAGTGGAGATGCTGAGGATGGGTTTCAGCAGGTTTTGTTATTGGGAGGTTAGTGGAGATGCTGAGGATGTGTTTCTGCAGGTGTGTTATTGGGAGGTGAGTGAAGATGCTGAGGATGGGGTTCTGCAAGTTGTGTTATTGGGAGGTGAGTGAAGATGCTGAGGATGGTTTTCTGCAGGTTGTGGTATTGAGAGGTGAAATAAGATGCTGAGGATGGGTTTCTGCAGGTTGTGTTATTGGGAGGTTGGTAGACATGCTGAGGATGAGTTACTGCAGGTTGTGTTATTGGAACGTTAGTGTAGATGATGAGGATGGGTTTCAACAGGTTGTGTTATTGGAAGGTTAGTGAAGATGGTGAGGATGGGTTTCTGCTGGTTGCGTTATTGGGAGGATAGTGGACATGCTGAGGATGTGTTTCTGAAGGTAGTGTTATTGGGAGGTGAGTGAAGATGCTGAGGATGAGTTTCTGCAGGTTGTGTTATTGGAATGAGAGTGGAGATGCTGAGGATGGTTTCTGCAGATTGTGTTATTGGAAGGTTAGTGAAGATGATGAGGGTGGGGTTCTGCAGCATGTGCTATTGGGAGGTTGGTAGAAATGCTGAGGATGGTATTTTGCAGGTTGTGTTATTGGAAGGTTTGTGGAGATGGAGAGGATGGGTTTCTGCAGGTTGTGTTATTTGGAGGTTAGTGAAGATGCTGACGATCGGTTTCTGCAGGTGTATTATTGGAAGGTTAGTGAACATGCTGAGGATGGGTTTCTGCAGGTTGTGTTATTGGATGTTTCGTGAAGATGCTGACGATAGGTTTCTGCAGGTTGTGTTATTGGGAGGAGGGTGAAGATGCTGGGAATGGGTTTCTGCAGGTTGTGTTATTGTAAGGTTAGTGGAGAAGCTGAGGATGGGTTTCTGCAGGTTGAGTTATTGGGAGGTGAGTGAATATGCTGAGGATGTGTTTCTGCAGGCTGTGGTATTGGGAGGTCAGTGGAGATGCTGAGGATTCGTTTCTGCAGGTTGTGTTATTGGGAGGTGAGTGAAGATGCTGAGGATGTGTTTCTGCACTTTGTGTTATTGGAATGTTAGTGAAGATGCTGACGATGGGTTTCTGCAGTTTCTGTTATTGGAAGGTGAGTGAAGATGCAGAGGATGTGTTTCTCCAGGTTGTGTTATTGGAAGGTTAGTGTAGATGATGAGGATGGGTTTCTACAGGTTCTGTTATTGGAAGGTTAGTGAAGATGCTGAGGATGGGTTTCTGCAGGTTGTGTTAATGGAAGGTTAGTGGAGATGCTGATGGATGGGGCTCTGCAGGTTTTGTTATTGGGAGTTTAGTGGAGGTGCTGAGGATGGGTTTCTGCAGATTGTGTTATTGGGAGGTGAGTGAAGATGGTGAGGATGTGTTTCTGCAGGTTGTGTTATTGGAAGGTTAGTGTAGATGATGAGGATGGGTTTCGAAAGGTTGTGTTATTGAAAGTTTTGTGAAGATGCTGGGGACGGGTTTCTGCAGGTTGTGTTATTGGAAGGTGAGTGAAGATGCAGAGGATGGGTATCTGCAGATTGTGTTGTTGGGAGGTTCGTGAAGATGCTGAGTATGGGTTTCTGCAATTTGTGTTATTGGAAGGTGAGTGGATAAGCTGAGGATGGGTTTCGGCAGGTTGTGTGAGTGGAAGAGAGTGAAGATTCTGAGGATTGGTTACAGCAGGTTGAGTTATTGGGAGGAGAGAGAAGATGCTGAGGATGGGTTCCTGCAGGTTGAGGTATTGGGAGGTGAGTGAAAATGCTGAGGATAAGTTTCTGCAGGTTGTGTTACTCGGAGTTTAGTGAAGGTGCTGGGGATGGGTTTCTGCATGTTGAGTTATTTGGTGGTTAGTGAAGATGCTGATGATGGAATTCTGCAGGTGTGTTATTGGGAGGTGAGTGAAGATGCTGAGGATGGGTTTCTGCAAGTTGTGTTATTGTAAGGTGAGTGGATAAGCTGAGGATGGGTTTCTGCAGGTTGTGTGAGTGGGAAGTGAGTGAAGGTGCTGAGGATGGGTTTCTGCAGGTTGAGTTATTTATATGTGAGTGAAGATGCTGAGGATGGGTTTCTGCAGGTTGTGGTATTGGGAGGTGAGTGAAGATACTGAGGATGGGTTTCTGTAGGTTGTGTTATTGGGAGGTGAGTGAAGATGCAGGGGATGTGTTTCTCCACGTTGTGTTCTTGGAAGGTTAGTGGAGATGCTGAGGATGGGTTTCTGCAGGTGTGTTATTGGGAGGTGAGTGAAGATGCTAAATATGGGTTTCTGCAGGTTATGTTATTGGGAGGTTAGTGAAGATGATGAGGATGGGTTTCTGCAGGTTGTATTATTGGGACGTTGGTTGATATGCTGAGGATGGTTTCTGCAGGTTATGTTATTGGAAGGTTAGTGAAGATGCAGAGGATGGGTTTCTGCAGGTTCTGTTGTTGCGAGGTTAGTGAAGATGCTGAGGATGGGTATCTACATGTTGAGGTATTGGGAGGTGAGTGAAGATGCAGAGGATGGGTTTCTGCAGGTTATGCTATTGGGAGGTGAGTGAAGATGATGAGGATGGGTTTCTGCAGGTTGTGCTATTGGGGGTGAGTGAAGATGCCGAGGATGAGTTTCTGCAGGTTGTGTTATTGGGAGGTGAGTGAAGATGCTGGGGATGGGTTTCTGCAGTTTGTGTTATTGGGAGGTGTGTGGATAAGCTGAGGCTGGTTTTTTTGCCGGTTGTGTGAGTGGGAAGTGAGTGAAGATGCTGAGGATGGGTTTCTGCATGTTGAGTTATTTATATGTGAGTGAAGATGCTGAGGATGGATTTCTGCAGGTTGTGTTATTGGGAGGTGAGTGGTGATGCTGAGGATGGGTTTCTGCAGGTTGCGTTATTGGGACGTTGGTAGAGATGCTGAGGTTGGGTGTCTCAGGTTGTGTTATTGGTAGGTGAGTGGTGATGATGTGGCTGGATTTCTGCAGGTTATCTTAGTGGAAGTATATTGAAGATGCTGAGGATGGGTTTCTGCAGTTTGTGTTATTGGGTGGTGAGTAGAGATGCTGAGGATGGGTTTCTGCAGGTTGTGATATTGGGAGGTGAGTGAAAATGCTGAGGATGGGTTTCTGCAGGTTATCTTATTGTAAGGTTAGTGAAGATGCTGAGGATGGGTTTCTGCAGGTTGTGTTATTGGGAGGTGAGTGGAGAAGCTGAGGATGGGTTTCTGCAAGTTGTGTTATTGGAAGGTTAGTGTAGATAAGCTGAGGATGGGTTTCGGCAGGTTGTGTGAGTGGAAGAGAGTGAAGATTCTGAGGATTGGTTACAGCAGGTTGAGTTATTGGGAGGAGAGAGAAGATGCTGAGGATGGGTTCCTGCAGGTTGAGGTATTGGGAGGTGAGTGAAAATGCTGAGGATAAGTTTCTGCAGGTTGTGTTACTCGGAGTTTAGTGAAGGTGCTGGGGATGGGTTTCTGCATGTTGAGTTATTTGGTGGTTAGTGAAGATGCTGATGATGGAATTCTGCAGGTGTGTTATTGGGAGGTGAGTGAAGATGCTGAGGATGGGTTTCTGCAAGTTGTGTAATTGTAAGGTGAGTGGATAAGCTGAGGATGGGTTTCTGCAGGTTGTGTGAGTGGGAAGTGAGTGAAGGTGCTGAGGATGGGTTTCTGCAGGTTGAGTTATTTATATGTGAGTGAAGATGCTGAGGATGGGTTTCTGCAGGTTGTGGTATTGGGAGGTGAGTGAAGATACTGAGGATGGGTTTCTGTAGGTTGTGTTATTGGGAGGTGAGTGAAGATGCAGGGGATGTGTTTCTCCACGTTGTGTTCTTGGAAGGTTAGTGGAGATGCTGAGGATGGGTTTCTGCAGGTGTGTTATTGGGAGGTGAGTGAAGATGCTAAATATGGGTTTCTGCAGGTTATGTTATTGGGAGGTTAGTGAAGATGATGAGGATGGGTTTCTGCAGGTTGTATTATTGGGACGTTGGTTGATATGCTGAGGATGGTTTCTGCAGGTTATGTTATTGGAAGGTTAGTGAAGATGCAGAGGATGGGTTTCTGCAGGTTCTGTTGTTGCGAGGTTAGTGAAGATGCTGAGGATGGGTATCTACATGTTGAGGTATTGGGAGGTGAGTGAAGATGCAGAGGATGGGTTTCTGCAGGTTATGCTATTGGGAGGTGAGTGAAGATGATGAGGATGGGTTTCTGCAGGTTGTGCTATTGGGGGTGAGTGAAGATGCCGAGGATGAGTTTCTGCAGGTTGTGTTATTGGGAGGTGAGTGAAGATGCTGGGGATGGGTTTCTGCAGTTTGTGTTATTGGGAGGTGTGTGGATAAGCTGAGGCTGGTTTTTTTGCAGGTTGTGTGAGTGGGAAGTGAGTGAAGATGCTGAGGATGGGTTTCTGCATGTTGAGTTATTTATATGTGAGTGAAGATGCTGAGGATGGATTTCTGCAGGTTGTGTTATTGGGAGGTGAGTGGTGATGCTGAGGATGGGTTTCTGCAGGTTGCGTTATTGGGACGTTGGTAGAGATGCTGAGGTTGGGTGTCTCAGGTTGTGTTATTGGTAGGTGAGTGGTGATGATGTGGCTGGATTTCTGCAGGTTATCTTATTGGAAGTATATTGAAGATGCTGAGGATGGGTTTCTGCAGTTTGTGTTATTGGGTGGTGAGTAGAGATGCTGAGGATGGGTTTCTGCAGGTTGTGATATTGGGAGGTGAGTGAAAATGCTGAGGATGGGTTTCTGCAGGTTATCTTATTGTAAGGTTAGTGAAGATGCTGAGGATGGGTTTCTGCAGGTTGTGTTATTGGGAGGTGAGTGGAGAAGCTGAGGATGGGTTTCTGCAAGTTGTGTTATTGGAAGGTTAGTGTAGATGATGAGGGGTGATTTCTACAGGTTGTGTTATTGTAAGGTTCGTGAAGATGTTGAGGATTGGTTTCTGCTGGTTGTGTTATTGGAATGTGCGTCGAGATGCTGAGGATGGGTTTCTGCAGATTATGTTTTTGAGGTTAGTGAAGATGCTGAGGATGGGTTTCTGCAGGTTGTGTTATTGGAAGGTTAGTGAAGATGATGAGGTTGGGTTTCTACAGGTTGTGTTATTGGGAGGTTGATAGATATGCTGAGGAAGGTTTTTTGCAGGTTGTCTTATTAGAAGGTTAGTGAAGATGCAGAGGATGGGTTTCTGCAGGTGTGTTATTGGGAGGTTAGTGAAGATGCCGACGATGAGTTTCTACAGGTTGTGTTATTGGGAGGTGAGTGAAGATGCTGAGGATATGTTTCTGCAGGTTGTGTTATTAGGGGGTGAGTGAAGATGTTGGAGATGTGTTTCTGCAGGTTGTGTTATTGGGAGGTGAGTGAAGATTCTGAGGATGGTTTTTTGCAGGTTGTGTTATCGGGAGGTTAGTAAAGATGCAGAGGATGGTTTTTTGCAGGTTGTGTTATTGGAAGGTGAGTGGTGATGCTGAGGATGGGTTTCTGCAGGTTGTTCTATTGGAAGATGAGTGGAGATGCAGAGGATCGGTTTCTGCAGGTTGTGTTATTGGGAGGTGAGTGAAGATGCTGAGGATGAGTTTCTGCAGGGTGTGTTATTGGAATGTGAGTGGAGATGCTGAGGATGTTTTTCTGCAGATTGTGTTATTGAAAGGTTAGTGAAGCTGATGAGGCTGGGTTTCTGCAGGTTGTGTTATTGGGAGGTAGGTAGATATGCTGAGGATGGTTTTTTGCAGGTTGTGTTATTGGAAGGTTACTGAAGATGCAGAGGATGGGTTTCTGCAGGTTGCGTGATTGGGAGGTTAGTGAAGATGCTGAGGATGTGTTTCTGCAGGTTGTGTTATTGGGAGGTTAGTGAAGATGCTGGGGATGGGTTTCTGCAGTTGTGTTATTGGGAGGTGAGTGAAGATGCTGAGGATGGGTTTCTGCAAGAAGTGTTATTGGAAGGTTAGTGGATAAGCTGAGGATGGGTTTCTGCAGATTGTGTGAGTGGGAAGTGAGTGAAGATGCTGAGGATGGTTTATGCAGGTTGAGTTATTTATAGGTGAGTGAAAATGCTGAGGATGGGTTTCTGCAGGTTGTGTTATTGGGAGGTGTGTGGTGATGCTGAGGATGGGTTTCTGCAGGTTGTGCTATTGGGAGGTGAGTGGAGATGCTGAGGATGGGTTTCTGCAGGTTGTGTTATAGGGACGTTGGAAGAGATGCTGAGGATGGGTTATGCAGGTTATGTTATTGGGAGGTGAGTGGAGATGCTGAGGGTGGGTTTCTGCAGGTTATCTTATTGGAAGGTTAGTGAGGATGCAGAGGATGGATTACTGCAGGTTGTTTTATTGGAAGGTGATTGAATATGCTGAGGATGAGTTTCTGCAGTTTGTGTTATTGGGAGGTGAGTGGTGAAGCTGAGGATGGGTTTCTGCAGGTTGTATTATTGGAAGGTGAGTGGAGATGCTGAGGATGGGTTTCTGCAGGTTGTGATATTGGGAGGTGAGTGAAAATGCTGAGGATGGGTTTCTGCAGGTTATCTTATTGGAAGGTTATTGAAGATGCAGAGGATGGGTTTCTGCAGGTTGTGTTATTGGGAGGTGAGTGGAGAAGCTGAGGATGGGTTTCTGCAGGTTGTGTTATTGGAAGGTTAGTGTAGATGATGAGGATGGGTTTCTGTAGGTTGTGTTATTGGGAGGTGAGTGGAGATGCTGAGGATGGGTTTCTGCAGATTATGTCACTTGAGGTTAGTGAAGATGCCAAGGATGAGTTTCTGCAGGTTGTGTTATTGGAAGGTTAGAGAAGGTGCTGAAGATGGGTTTCTGCAGGTTGTGTTATTGGGAGGTGAGTGAAGATGCTGAGGATGGGTTTCTGCAGGTTGTGTTATTGGGGTGTGAGTGAAGATTTTGGGGATGAGTTACTGCAGGTCCTGTTATTGGGAGGTGAGTGAAGATGCTGAGATGGTTTTTTGCAGGTTGTGTTATTGGGAGGGGAGTGGTGATGCTGAGGATGGGTTTCTGCAGATTGTGCTATTGGAAGATGAGTGGAGATGCTGAGGATGGTTTTCTGCAGGTTGTGGTATTGAGAGTTGAGAGAAGATGCTGAGGATGTGTTTCCGCAGGTTGTGTTTTTGGGAGGTTGGTAGAGGTGCTGAGGATGGGTTTCTGCAGGTTGTTTTATTGGAAGTTGAGTGAAGATGCTGAGGATGGGTTTCTGCAAGTTGTGTTATTGGAAGGTGAATGGATAAGCTGAGGTTTGTTTTCTGCATGTTGTGTGAGTGGGAAGTGAGTGAAGATGCTGAGGATGGGTTTCCGCAGGTTGAGTTATTTATATGTGAGTGAAGATGCTGAGGATGTGTTTCTGCAAGTTGTGTTATTGGAAGGTGAGTGGTTTCGCTGAGGTTTGGTTTCTGCAGGTTGTGGTATTGGGAGGTGTGTAAAGATGCTGAGGATGAGTTTCTGCAGGTTGTGTTATTGGGAGGTGAGTGAAGATGCAGAGGATGTGTTTCCCCAGGTTGTGTTCTTGGAAGGTTAGTGTAGATGATGAGGATGGGTTTCTACAGGTTGTGTTATTGGAAGGTTAGTGAAGATGCTGAGGAAGGGTTTCTGCAGGTTCTGTTGTTGCGAGGTTAGTGAAGATGCTGAGGATGGGTATCTACATGTTGAGGTATTGGGAGGTGAGTGAAGATGCAGAGGATGGGTTTCTGCAGGTTATGCTATTGGGAGGTGAGTGAAGATGATGAGGATGGGTTTCTGCAGGTTGTGCTATTGGGGGTGAGTGAAGATGCCGAGGATGAGTTTCTGCAGGTTGTGTTATTGGGAGGTGAGTGAAGATGCTGGGGATGGGTTTCTGCAGTTTGTGTTATTGGGAGGTGTGTGGATAAGCTGAGGCTGGTTTTTTTGCCGGTTGTGTGAGTGGGAAGTGAGTGAAGATGCTGAGGATGGGTTTCTGCATGTTGAGTTATTTATATGTGAGTGAAGATGCTGAGGATGGATTTCTGCAGGTTGTGTTATTGGGAGGTGAGTGGTGATGCTGAGGATGGGTTTCTGCAGGTTGCGTTATTGGGACGTTGGTAGAGATGCTGAGGTTGGGTGTCTCAGGTTGTGTTATTGGTAGGGGAGTGGTGATGATGTGGCTGGATTTCTGCAGGTTATCTTATTGGAAGTATATTGAAGATGCTGAGGATGGGTTTCTGCAGTTTGTGTTATTGGGTGGTGAGTAGAGATGCTGAGGATGGGTTTCTGCAGGTTGTGATATTGGGAGGTGAGTGAAAATGCTGAGGATGGGTTTCTGCAGGTTATCTTATTGTAAGGTTAGTGAAGATGCTGAGGATGGGTTTCTGCAGGTTGTGTTATTGGGAGGTGAGTGGAGAAGCTGAGGATGGGTTTCTGCAAGTTGTGTTATTGGAAGGTTAGTGTAGATGATGAGGGGTGATTTCTACAGGTTGTGTTATTGTAAGGTTCGTGAAGATGTTGAGGATTGGTTTCTGCTGGTTGTGTTATTGGAATGTGCGTCGAGATGCTGAGGATGGGTTTCTGCAGATTATGTTATTTGAGGTTAGTGAAGATGCTGAGGATGGGTTTCTGCAGGTTGTGTTATTGGAAGGTTAGTGAAGATGATGAGGTTGGGTTTCTACAGGTTGTGTTATTGGGAGGTTGATAGATATGCTGAGGAAGGTTTTTTGCAGGTTGTCTTATTAGAAGGTTAGTGAAGATGCAGAGGATGGGTTTCTGCAGGTGTGTTATTGGGAGGTTAGTGAAGATGCCGACGATGAGTTTCTACAGGTTGTGTTATTGGGAGGTGAGTGAAGATGCTGAGGATATGTTTCTGCAGGTTGTGTTATTAGGGGGTGAGTGAAGATGTTGGAGATGTGTTTCTGCAGGTTGTGTTATTGGGAGGTGAGTGAAGATTCTGAGGATGGTTTTTTGCAGGTTGTGTTATCGGGAGGTTAGTAAAGATGCAGAGGATGGTTTTTTGCAGGTTGTGTTATTGGAAGGTGAGTGGTGATGCTGAGGATGGGTTTCTGCAGGTTGTTCTATTGGAAGATGAGTGGAGATGCAGAGGATCGGTTTCTGCAGGTTGTGTTATTGGGAGGTGAGTGAAGATGCTGAGGATGAGTTTCTGCAGGGTGTGTTATTGGAATGTGAGTGGAGATGCTGAGGATGTTTTTCTGCAGATTGTGTTATTGAAAGGTTAGTGAAGCTGATGAGGCTGGGTTTCTGCAGGTTGTGTTATTGGGAGGTAGGTAGATATGCTGAGGATGGTTTTTTGCAGGTTGTGTTATTGGAAGGTTACTGAAGATGCAGAGGATGGGTTTCTGCAGGTTGCGTGATTGGGAGGTTAGTGAAGATGCTGAGGATGTGTTTCTGCAGGTTGTGTTATTGGGAGGTTAGTGAAGATGCTGGGGATGGGTTTCTGCAGTTGTGTTATTGGGAGGTGAGTGAAGATGCTGAGGATGGGTTTCTGCAAGAAGTGTTATTGGAAGGTTAGTGGATAAGCTGAGGATGGGTTTCTGCAGATTGTGTGAGTGGGAAGTGAGTGAAGATGCTGAGGATGGTTTATGCAGGTTGAGTTATTTATAGGTGAGTGAAAATGCTGAGGATGGGTTTCTGCAGGTTGTGTTATTGGGAGGTGTGTGGTGATGCTGAGGATGGGTTTCTGCAGGTTGTGCTATTGGGAGGTGAGTGGAGATGCTGAGGATGGGTTTCTGCAGGTTGTGTTATAGGGACGTTGGAAGAGATGCTGAGGATGGGTTATGCAGGTTATGTTATTGGGAGGTGAGTGGAGATGCTGAGGGTGGGTTTCTGCAGGTTATCTTATTGGAAGGTTAGTGAGGATGCAGAGGATGGATTACTGCAGGTTGTTTTATTGGAAGGTGATTGAATATGCTGAGGATGAGTTTCTGCAGTTTGTGTTATTGGGAGGTGAGTGGTGAAGCTGAGGATGGGTTTCTGCAGGTTGTATTATTGGAAGGTGAGTGGAGATGCTGAGGATGGGTTTCTGCAGGTTGTGATATTGGGAGGTGAGTGAAAATGCTGAGGATGGGTTTCTGCAGGTTATCTTATTGGAAGGTTATTGAAGATGCAGAGGATGGGTTTCTGCAGGTTGTGTTATTGGGAGGTGAGTGGAGAAGCTGAGGATGGGTTTCTGCAGGTTGTGTTATTGGAAGGTTAGTGTAGATGATGAGGATGGGTTTCTGTAGGTTGTGTTATTGGGAGGTGAGTGGAGATGCTGAGGATGGGTTTCTGCAGATTATGTCACTTGAGGTTAGTGAAGATGCCAAGGATGAGTTTCTGCAGGTTGTGTTATTGGAAGGTTAGAGAAGGTGCTGAAGATGGGTTTCTGCAGGTTGTGTTATTGGGAGGTGAGTGAAGATGCTGAGGATGGGTTTCTGCAGGTTGTGTTATTGGGGTGTGAGTGAAGATTTTGGGGATGAGTTACTGCAGGTCCTGTTATTGGGAGGTGAGTGAAGATGCTGAGATGGTTTTTTGCAGGTTGTGTTATTGGGAGGGGAGTGGTGATGCTGAGGATGGGTTTCTGCAGATTGTGCTATTGGAAGATGAGTGGAGATGCTGAGGATGGTTTTCTGCAGGTTGTGGTATTGAGAGTTGAGAGAAGATGCTGAGGATGTGTTTCCGCAGGTTGTGTTTTTGGGAGGTTGGTAGAGGTGCTGAGGATGGGTTTCTGCAGGTTGTTTTATTGGAAGTTGAGTGAAGATGCTGAGGATGGGTTTCTGCAAGTTGTGTTATTGGAAGGTGAATGGATAAGCTGAGGTTTGTTTTCTGCATGTTGTGTGAGTGGGAAGTGAGTGAAGATGCTGAGGATGGGTTTCCGCAGGTTGAGTTATTTATATGTGAGTGAAGATGCTGAGGATGTGTTTCTGCAAGTTGTGTTATTGGAAGGTGAGTGGTTTCGCTGAGGTTTGGTTTCTGCAGGTTGTGGTATTGGGAGGTGTGTAAAGATGCTGAGGATGAGTTTCTGCAGGTTGTGTTATTGGGAGGTGAGTGAAGATGCAGAGGATGTGTTTCCCCAGGTTGTGTTCTTGGAAGGTTAGTGTAGATGATGAGGATGGGTTTCTACAGGTTGTGTTATTGGAAGGTTAGTGAAGATGCTGAGGAAGGGTTTCTGCAGGTTGTGTTATTGGGAGGTTAGTGGAGATGCTGCGGATGTGTTTGTGAAGATAGTGTTATTGGGAGAAGAGAGAAGATGCTGAGGATGAGTTTCTGCAGGTTGTGTTATTGGAATGTGAGTGGAGATGCTGAGGATGGTTTTATGCAGATTGTGTTATTGGAAGGTTAGTGAAGATGATGACGCTGGTTTTCTGCAGGTTGTGTTGGTGGGAGGTTGGTAGATATGCTGAGGATGTTTTTTCGCAGGTTGTGTTATTGGAAGGTTACTGAAGATGCAGAGGATGGGTTTCTGCAGGTTGCGTTATTGGGATCAGTGAAGTTGCTGAGGATGTGTTTCTGCAGGTTGTGTTATTGGGAGGTTAGTGAAGATGCTGGGGATGGGTTTCTGCAGGTGTGTTATTGGGAGGTGAGTGAAGATGCTGAGGATGGGTTTCTGCAAGTTGTGTTATTGGAAGGTGAGTGGATAAGCTGAGGATGGGTTTCTGCAGGTTGTGTGAGTGGGAAGTGAGTGAAGATGCTGAGGATGGATTTCTGCAGGTTGAGTTATTTATTGGTGAGAGAAAATGCTGAGGATGGGTTTCTGCAGTTTGTGTTATTGGGAGGTGAGTGGTGATGCTGAGGATGGGTTTCTGCAGGTTGTGCTATTGGGAGGTGAGTGGAGATGCTGAGGATGGGTTTCTGCAGGTTGTGTTATTGGGACGTTGGAAGAGATGCTGAGGATGGGTTATGCAGGTTCTGTTATTGGGAGGTGAGTGGAGATGCTGAGGGTGGGTTTCTGCAGCTTATCTTATTGGAAGATTAGTGAAGACGTTGAGGATGGGTTTCTGCAGGTTATTTTATTGGAAGTTTATTGAAGATGCTGAGGACGAGTTTCTGCAGTTTGTGTTATTGGGAGGCGAGTGGTGAAGCTGAGGATGGGTTTCTGCAGGTTGTATTATTGGAAGGTGAGTGGAGATGCTGAGGATGGGTTTCTGCAGGTTGTGATATTGGGAGGTGAGTGAAAATGCTGAGGAGGGGTTTCTGCATGTTATCTTATTGGAAGGTTATTGAAGATGCTGAGGATGGGTTTCTGCAGGTTGTGTTATTGGGAGGTGAGTGGAGAAGCTAAGGATGGGTTTCTGCAGGTTGTGTTATTGGAAGGTTAGTGTAGATGATGAGGGTGGGTTTCTACAGGTTGTGTTATTGGAAGGTAAGTGAAGATGTAGAGGATCGGTTTCTGTAGGTTGTATTATTGGGAGGTGAGTGGAGATGCTGAGGAAGGGTTTCTGCAGGTTGTGTTATTGGAATGTTAGTGAAGATGCTGAGGATGGGTTTCTGCAGGTTGTGTTACTTGAGGTTAGTGAAGATGCTGAGGATGGGGTTCTGCAGGTTGTGTTATTGGAAGGTTAGTGAATATGATGAGGATGGGTTTCTGCAGGTTGTGTTATTGGGAGGTTGGTAGATATGCTGAGGATGGTTTTATGCAGATTTTGTTATTGGAAGCTTAGTGAAGATGCAGAGGATGGGTTTCTGCATGTTGTGTTATGGGGAGGTTAGTGAAGATGCCGAGGATGAGTTTCTGCAGGTTGTGTTATTGGAAGGTGAGTGAAGATGCTGAGGATGGGTTTCTGCAGGTTGTGTTATTGGGGGGTGAGTGAAGATGCTGAGATGGTTTTTTGCAGGTTTTGTTATTGGGAGGTTAGTGAAGATGCCGAGGATGGTTTTCTGCAGGTTGTGTTATTGAGAGGTGAGTGAAGATGCAGAGGATAGTTTTATGCAAGTTGTGTTATTGGCAGGTTGGTAGAGATGCTGCGGATGGGTTTCTGCAGGTTGTGTTATTGGGAGGTGAGAGGAGATGCTGGGGCTGGGTTTCTGCAGGTTATCTTATTGGAAGGTTAGTGAAGATGCAGAGGATGGGTTTCTGCAGGTTGTGTTATTGGAAGATTAGTGAATATGTTGAGGATAGGTTTCTGCAGGTTATCGTATTGGAAGGTTATTGAAGATGCTGAGGATGGGTTTCTGCAGGTTGTGTTATTGGGAGGTTAGTGGAGAAGCTGAGCATGGGTTTCTGCAGGTTGTGTTATTGGAAGGTTACTGAAGATGCAGAATATGGGTTTCTGCAGGTTGCGTTATTGGGAGGTTAGTGAAGATGCTGAGGATGTGTTCCTGCAGGTTGTGTTATTGGGAGGTTAGTGAAGATGCTGGGGATGGGTTTCTGCAGGTGTGTTATTGGGAGGTGAGTGAAGATGCTGTGGATGGGTTTCTGCTAGTTGTGTTATTGGAAGGTGAGTGGATAAGCTGAGGATGGGTTTCTGCAGGTTGTGTGAGTGGGAAGTGAGTGAAATGTTGAGGATGGGTTTCTGCAGTTTGAGTTATTTATTGGTGAGTGAAAATGCTGAGGATGGGTTTCTGCAGGTTGTGCTATTGGGAGGTGAGTGGAGATGCTGAGGATGGGTTTCTGCAGGTTGTGTTATTGGGAGGTGAGTGGTGATGCTGAGGATGGGTTTCTGCAGGTTGTGCTATTGGGAGGTGAGTGGAGATGCTGAGGATGGGTTTCTGCAGGTTGTGTTATTGGGACGTTGGAAGAGATGCTGAGGATGGGTTATGCAGGTTATGTTATTGGGAGGTGAGTGGATATGCTGAGGGTGGGTTTCTTCAGCTTATCTTATTGGAAGATTAGTGAAGATGTTGAGGTTGGGTTTCAGCAGGTTATTTTATTGGAAGGATTTTGAAGATGCTGAGGACGAGTTTCTGCAGTTTGTGTTATTGGGAGGTGAGTGGTGAAGCTGAGGATGGGTTTCTGCAGGTTGTATTATTGGAAGGTGAGTGGAGATGCTGAGGATGGGTTTCTGCAGGTTGTGATATTGGGAGGTGAGTGAAAATGCTGAGGAGGGGTTTCTGCAGGTTATCTCATTGGAAGGTTATTGAAGATGCTGAGGATGGGTTTCTGGAAGTTGTGTTATTGTGAGGTGAGTGGAGAAGCTAAGGATGGGTCTCTGCAGGTTGTGTTATTGGAAGGTTAGTGTCGATGATGAGGGTGTGTTTCTACAGGTTGTGTTATTGGAAGGTAAGTGAAGATGTTGAGGATGGGTTTCTGTAGGTTGTGTTATTGGGAGGTGAGTGGAGATGCTGAGGATGGGTTTCTGCAGGTTGTGTTATAGGAAGGTGAGTGAAGATGCTGAGGAGGGTTTCTGCAGGTTGTGTTATTGGGAGGTGAGTGGAGATGCTGAGGAAGAGTTTCTGCAGGTTGTGTTATTGGAATGTTAGTGAAGATGCTGAGGATGGGTTTCTGCAGGTTGTGTTACTTGAGGTTAGTGAAGATGCTGAGGATGGGGTTCTGCAGGTTGTGTTATTGGAAGGTTAGTGAATATGATGAGGATGGGTTTCGGCAGGTTTTGTTATTGGGAGGTGAGGGAAGATCCTGAGGTTGGTTTCTGCAGATTGTGTTATTGGGAGGTGAGTGAAGATGCTGAGGTTGGTTTTCTGCAGGTTGTGTTATTGGGAGGTGAGTGGTGATGCTAAGGAACGGTTTCTGCAGGTTGTGTTACTGGGAGATGAGTGAAAATGCGAGGATGTGTTTCTGCAGGTTGTGTTATTGGGAGGTTAGTGAAGATGCTGGGGATGTGTTTCTGCAGGTTTGTTATTGGGAGGTGAGTGAAGATGCTGAGGATGGGTTTCTGCTAGTTGTGTTATTGGAAGGTGAGTGGATAAGCTGAGGATGGGTTTCTGCAGGTTGTGTGAGTGGGAAGTGAGTGAAGATGCTGAGGATGGGTTTCTGCAGGTTGTGCTATTGGGAGGTGAGTGGAGATGCTGAGGATGGGTTTCTGCAGGTCGTGTTATTGGGAGGTGAGTGGTGATGCTGAGGATGGGTTTCTGCAGGTTGTGCTCTTGGGAGGTGAGTGGAGATGCTGAGGATGCGTTTCTGCAGGTTGTGTTATTGGGACGTTGGAAGAGATGCTGAGGATGGGTTATGCAGGTTATATTATTGGGAGGTGAGTGGAGACGCTGAGGGTGGGTTTCTGCAGGTTATCTTATTGGAAGATTAGTGAAGATGTTGAGGATGGGTTTCTGCAGGTTATTTTATTGGAAGGTTATTGAAGATGCTGAGGATGAGTTTCTGCAGTTTGTGTTATTCGGAGGTGAGTGGTGAAGCTGAGGATGGGTTTCTGCAGGTTGTGTTATGGGAACGTGAGTGGAGATGCTGAGGATGGGTTTCTGCAGGTTGTGATATTGGGAGGTGAGTGAAAATGCTGAGGATGGGTTTCTGCAGGTTATCTTATTGGAAGGTTATTGAAGATGCTGAGGGTAGGTTTCTGCAGGTTGTGTTATTGGGAGGTGATTGGAGAAGCTGAGGATGGGTTTCTGCAGGTTGTGTTATTGGAAGGTTAGTGTAGGTGATGAGCGTGGGTTTCTACAGGTTGTGTTCTTGGAAGGTTAGTGAAGATGTTGAGGATGGGTTTCTGCTGGTTGAGTTATTGGAATGTGAGTGGAGATGCTGAGGATGGGTTTCTGCAGATTGTGTTAAATGAAGGTTAGTGAAGATGCTGAGGATGGGTTTCTGCAGGTTGTGTTACTGGGAGGCTGGTAGATATGCTGAAGATGGTTTTTTGCAGGTTGTGTTATTGGAAGGTTAGTGAAGATGCAGAGGATGGGCTTCTGCAAGTTGTGTGATTGGGAGGTTAGTGAAGAGTCTGAGGATGAGTTTCTGCATGTTGTGCTATTGGGAGGTTAGTGGAGATGCTGAGTATGGGTTTCGGCAGGTTTTGTTATTGGGAGGTGAGGGAAGATGCTGAGGATGAGTTTCTGCAGGTTGTGTTATTGGAAGATGAGTGAAGATGCTGAGGATGGGTTTCTGCAGGTTGTGTTATTGGGAGGTTAGTGGAGATGCTGACGATGGGTTGGTTTCTGCAGATTGTGTTAATAGGAGGTGAGTGAAGATGCTGAGGATGGGTTTCTGCAGGTTGTGTTATTGGGAGGTGAGGGAAGATGCTGAGGATGTGTTTCTGCATGTTGTGTTATTGGAAGGTTAGTGTAGATGATGAGGATGGGATTTTAACGGTTGTGCTATTGGAAGGCTAGTGAAGATGCTGAGGACGGGTTTCTGCTGGTTGTGTTATTGGACTGTGAGTGGAGATGCTGAGGATGGGGTTCTGCAGATTGTGTTATTTGAGGTTAGTCGAGATGCTGAGGATGGGTTTCTGCAGGTTGTGTTATTGGAAGGTTAGTGGAGACGCTGAGAATGGGTTTCTGCAGATTTTTTCATTGGAAGGTTATTGAAGATGCTGAGGACGGGTTTCTGCTGGTTGTGTGATTGGAATGTGAGTGGAGATGCTGAGGATGGGTTTCTGCAGGTTATGTTATTGGGAGGTTAGTGAAGATGCAGAGGATGGGTTTCTGCAGGTTGTGTTATTGGGAGGTGAGTGGTGATGCTAAGGATGGGTTTCTGCAGGTTGTGCTATTGGAAGGTGAGTGGAGATGCTGAGGAACGGTTTCTGCAGGTTGTATTATTGGGAGATGAGTGAAGATGCTGAGGATGGTTTTCTGCAGGTTGTGTTATTGAGAGGTGAGAGAGGATGCTGAGGATGGTTTCATGCAAGTTGTGTTATTGGGAGGTTGGTCGAGATGCTGAGGATGGGTTCCTGCAGGTTGTGTTATTGGGAGGTGAGAGGAGATGCTGAGGCTGGTTTTTGCAGGTTATCGTATTGGAAGGTTAGTGAAGATGCAGAGGATGGGTTTCTGCAGGTTGTGTTATTGGAAGATTAGTGATGATGTTGGGGATAGGTTTCTGCAGGTTATCGTATTGGAAGGTTATTGAAGATGCTGATGATGGGTTTCTGCAGGTTGTGTTATTGGGAGGTTAGTGGAGAAGCTGAGGATGGGTTCCTGCAGGTTGTGTTATGGGAAGGTGAGTGGAGCTGCAGAGGATGGGTTTCTGCAGGTTGTGATATTGGGAGGTGAGTGAAAATGCTGAGGATGGGTTTCTGCAGGTTATCTTATTGGAAGGTTATTGAAGATGCTGTGGATGGGTTTCTGAGGGTTGTGTTATTGGGAGGTGAGTGGAGAAGCTGAGGATGGGTTTCTGCTAGTTGTGTTATTGGAAGGTGAGTGGATAAGCAGAGGATGGGTTTCTGCAGGTTGTGTGTGTGGGAAGTGAGTGAAGATGCTAAGGATGGGTTTCTGCAGGTTGAGTTATTTGTTGGTGAGTGAAAATGCTGAGGATGGGTTTCTGCAGGTTGTGCTATTGGGAGGTGAGTGGAGATGCTGAGGATGGGTTTCTGCAGGTTGTGTTATTGGGAGGTGAGTGGTGATGCTGAGGATGGGTTTCTGCAGGTTGTGCTCTTGGGAGGTGAGTGGAGATGCTGAGGATGGGTTTCTGCAGGTTGTGTTATTGGGACGTTGGAAGAGATGCTGAGGATGGGTTATGCAGGTTATATTATTGGGAGGTGAGTGGAGACGCTGAGGGTGGGTTTCTGCAGGTTATCTTATTGGAAGATTAGTGAAGATGTTGAGGATGGGTTTCTGCAGGTTATTTTATTGGAAGGTTATTGAAGATGCTGAGGATGAGTTTCTGCAGTTTGTGTTATTCGGAGGTGAGTGGTGAAGCTGAGGATGGGTTTCTGCAGGTTGTGTTATGGGAACGTGAGTGGAGATGCTGAGGATGGGTTTCTGCAGGTTGTGATATTGGGAGGTGAGTGAAAATGCTGAGGATGGGTTTCTGCAGGTTACCTTATTGGAAGGTTATTGAAGATGCTGAGGATGAGTTTCTGCAGTTTGTGCTATTCTATTACAATTGTGTCTTTCAAAAAGCATTTAGATGGTTACATGGGTAAGATGGGTATAGAGGGTTATGGGCCAAATGCGGGCAACTGGGACTAGCTTAATGGTAAAAACTGGGCGGCATGGACTGGTTGGGCCGAATGGCCTGTTTCCATGCTGTAAGCTTCTATGATTCTATGATTCTATGCTGAGGGTAGGTTTCTGCAGGTTGTGTTATTGGAAGGTTAGTGTAGGTGATGAGCGTGGGTTTCTACAGGTTGTGTTCTTGGAAGGTTAGTGAAGATGTTGAGGATGGGTTTCTGCTGGTTGAGTTATTGGAATGTGAGTGGAGATGCTGAGGATGGGTTTCTGCAGATTGTGTTAAATGAGGTTAGTGAAGATGCTGAGGATGGGTTTCTGCAGGTTGTGTTATTGGGAGGTGAGTGGAGAAGCTGAGGATGGGTTTCTGCAGGTTGTGTTATTGGAAGGCTAGTGTAGGTGATGAAAATGGGTTTCTACGGGATGTGTTCTTGGAAGGTTAGTGAAGATGTTGAGGATTGTTTCTGCTGGTTGTGTTATTGGAATGTGAGTGGAGATGCTGAGGATGGGTGTCTGCAGGTTCTGTTATTGGGAGGTTAGTGAAGATGCTGAGGATGAGTTTCTGCAGGTTGTGTTATTGCGAGGTGAGGGAAGATGCTGAGGATGGGTTTCTGCAAGTTGTGTTATTGGGAGGTTGGTAGATATGCAGAGGATGTTTTTTTTGCAGGTTGTGTTATTGAAAGGTTTGTGAAGATGCAGAGGATGGGTTTCTGCAGGTGTGTTATTGGGAGGTTAGTGAAGATACTGACGATCGGTTTCTGCAGGTGTATTATTGGAAGGTTAGTGAAGATGCTGAGGATGGGTTTCTGCAGGTTGTGTTATTGGAAGGTTAATGAAGATGCTGACGATGGGTTTCTGCAGATTGTGTTATTGGGAGGCTGGTAGATATGCTGAAGATGGTTTTTTGCAGGTTGTGTTATTGGAAGGTGAGAGAAGAGTCTGAGGATGAGTTTCTGCAGGTTGTGTTTTTGGGAGGTGAGTGAAGATGCTGATGATGGGTTTCTGCAGGTTGTGTTATTGGGGGGTGAGTGAATATGCTGAGGATGAGTTTCTCCAGGTTGTGTTCTTGGAAGGTTAGTTGAGATGCTGAGGATGGGTTTCAGCAGGTTTTGTTATTGGGAGGTTGGTGGAGATGCGTTTCTGAAGGTAGTGATATTGCGAGGTGAGGGAAGATGCTGAGGATGGGTTTCTGCAGGTTGTGTTCTTGGAAGGGTAGTGGAGATGCTGAGGATGGGTTTCAGCAGGTTTTGTTATTGGGAGGTTAGTGGAGATGCGTTTCTGCAGGTTGTGTTATTGCGAGGTGAGGGAAGATGCTGAGGATGGGTTTCTGCAGATTGTGTTATTGGAAGGTTAGTGAAGATGATGAGGGTGGGTTTCTGCAGGTTGTGCTATTGGGTGGTTGGTAGATATGCTGAGGATGTTTTTTTGCAGGTTGTGTTATTGGAAGGTTTGTGAAAATGCAGAAGATGGGTTTCTGCAGGTGTGTTATTGGGAGGTTAGTGAAGATACTGACGATCGGTTTCTGCAGGTGTATTATTGGAAGGTTAGTGAAGATGCAGAGGATGGCTTTCTGCAGGTTGTGTTATTGTAAGGTTAGTGAAGATGCTGAGGATGGGTTTCTGTAGGTTGTGTTATTGGGAAGTTAGTGAAGATGCTGAGGAAGATTTTCTGCAGGTTGTGTTATTGGGAGGTGGGTGAAAATGCTGGGGATGGGTTTCTGCAGGTTGTGGTATTGGGAGGTGAGTGAAGATGCTGCGGATGGTTTTCTGCAGGTTGTGTTCTTGGGAAGTTGGTAGAGATGCTGAGGAAGAGTTACTGCACGTTGTGTTATTGGAAGGTTAGTGTAGATGATGAGGTTCGGGTTCTACAGGTTGTGTTATTGGAAGATTAGTGGGAATGCCTAGGATGGGTTTCTGCAGGTTCTGTTATAGGGAGGTTAGTGAAGATGCTGAGGATGAGTTTCTGCAGGTGGTGTTATTGCGAGGTGAGTGAAGACGCTGAAGGTGGGTTTCTGCAGGTTGTGTTATTGGGGGGTGGGTGAAGATGCCGAGGATGAGTTTCTGCAGGTTGTGTTATGGGGAGGTTAGTGAAGATGCTGAGGATGGTTTTTTTGCAGGTTGTGTGAGTGGGATGTGAGAGAAGGTGCTGAGGATGGGTTTCTGCAGGTTGTGTTATTTGGAGGTGAGTGGTGATGCTGAGGATGGGTTTCTGCAGGTTGTGTTATTGGAATGTGAGTGGAGATGCTGAGGATGGGTTTCTACAGGTTGTGTTATTGGAATGTGAGTGGAGATGCTGAGGATGGGTTTCTGCAGATTGTGTAATTTGGAGGTGATTGGTGATGCTGAGGATGGGTTTCTGCAGGTTGTGTTATTGGGAGGTTAGTGAAGATGCCGAGGATGAGTTTCTCCAGGTTGTGTTATTGGGAGGTGAGTGAAGATGCTGAGGATGTGTTTCTGCAGGTTGTGTTATTGGGGGGGGGGGGGTGAGTGAAGATGTTGGAGATGAGTTTCTGCAGGTTGTGTTATTGGGAGGTGAGTGGTGATGCTGAGGATGGGTTTCTGCAGGTTGTTCTATTGGAAGGTGAGTGGAGATGCACACGATCGGTTTCTGCAGGTTGTGTTATTGGGAGGTGAGTGAAGATGCTGAGGATGAGTTTCTGCAGACTGTGTTAATGGAAGGTTAGTGAAGATGATGAGGCTGGGTTTCTGCAGGTTGTGTTATTGGGAGGTTGGTAGATATGCTGAGGATGGTTTTTTGCAGGTTGTGTTATTGGAAGGTTACTGAAGATGCAGAGGATGGGTTTCTGCAGGTTGCGTTATTGGGAGGTTAGTGAAGATGCTGAGGATGGGTTTCTGCAAGAAGTGTTATTGGAAGGTTAGTGGATAAGCTGAGGATGGGTTTCTGCAGGTTGTGTGAGTGGGAAGTGAGTGAAGATGCTGAGGATGGGTTTCTGCAGGTTGAGTTATTTATAGGTGAGTGAAAATGCTGAGGGTGGGTTTCTGCAGGTTGTGCTATTGGGAGGTGAGTGGAGATGCTGAGGATGGGTTTCTGCAGGTTGTGTTATTGGGACGTTGGAAGAGATGCTGAGGATGGGTTATGCGGGTTATGTTATTGAGAGGTGAGTGGAGATGCTGAGGGTGGGTTTCTGCAGGTTATCTTATTGGACGGTTAGTGAGGATGCAGAGGATGGGTTACTGCAGTTTGTTTTATTGGAAGGTTATTGAATCTGCTGAGGATGAGTTTCTGCAGTTTGTGTTATTGGGAGGTGAGTGGTGAAGCTGACGATGGGTTTCTGCAGGTTGTATTATTGGAAGGTGAGTGGAGATGCTGAGGATGGGTTTCTGCAGGTTGTGATATAGGGAGGTGAGTGAAAATGCTGAGGATGGGTTTCTGCAGGTTATCTTATTGGAAGGTTATTGAACATGCTGAGGATGGGTTTCTGCAGGTTGTGTTATTGGGAGGTGAGTGGAGAAGCTGAGGATGGGTTTCTGCAGGTTGTGTTATTGGAAGGTTAGTGTAGATGATGAGGGTGGGTTTCTGCAGATTGTGTTATTGGAACATTAGTGGAGATGCTGAGGATGGGTTTCTACAGGTTCTGTTATAGGGAGGTTAGTGAAGACGCTGAGGATGAGTTTCTGCAGGTGGTGATAATGCGAGGTGAGTGAAGACGCTGAAGGTGGGTTTCTGCAGGTTGTGTTATTGGGGGGTGGGTGAAGATGCCGAGGATGAGTTTCTGCAGGTTGTGTTATTGGGAGGTTAGTGAAGATGCTGAGGATGGTTTTTTTGCAGGTTGTGTGAGTGGGAAGTGAGAGAAGGTGCTGAGGATGGGTTTCTGCAGGTTGTGTTATTTGGAGGTGAGTGGTGATGCTGAGGATGGGTTTCTGCAGGTTGTGTTATTGGAATGTGAGTGGAGATGCTGAGGATGGGTTTCTACAGGTTGTGTTATTGGAATGTGAGTGGAGATGCTGAGGATGGGTTTCTGCAGATTGTGTAATTTGGAGGTGAGTGGTGATGCTGAGGATGGGTTTCTGCAGGTTGTGTTATTGGGAGGTTAGTGAAGATGCCGAGAATGAGTTTCTCCAGGTTGTTTTATTGGGAGGTGAGTGAAGATGCTGAGGATGTGTTTCTGCAGGTTGTGTTATTGGGGGGGGTGAGTGAAGATGTTCGAGATGAGTTTCTGCAGGTTGTGTTATTGGGAGGTGAGTGGTGATGCTGAGGATGGGTTTCTGCAGGTTGTTCTATTGGAAGGTGAGTGGAGATGCACAGGATCGGTTTCTGCAGGTTGTGTTATTGGGAGGTGAGTGAAGATGCTGAGGATGAGTTTCTGCAGGTTGTGTTGTTGGAATGTGAATGGAGATGCTGAGGATGGTTTTCTGCAGATTGTGTTAATGGAAGGTTAGTGAAGATGATGAGGCTGGGTTTCTGTAGGTTGTGTTATTGGGAGGTTGGTAGATATGCTGAGGATGGTTTTTTGCAGGTTGTGTTATTGGAAGGTTACTGAAGATGCAGAGGAAGGGTTTCTGCTGGTAGCGTTATTGGAAGGTTAGTGGATAAGCTGAGGATGGGTTTCTGCAGGTTTTGTGAGTGGGAAGTGAGTGAAGATGCTGAGGATGGGTTTCTGCAGGTTGAGTTATTTATAGGTGAGTGGAGATGCACAGGATCGGTTTCTGCAGGTTGTGTTATTGGTAGGGGAGTGAAGATGCTGAGGATGAGTTTCTGCAGGTTGTGTTATTGGAATGTGAGTGGAGATGCTGAGGATGATTTTCTGCAGATTGTGTTAATGGAAGGTTAGTGAAGATGATGAGGCTGGGTTTCTGCAGGTTGTGTTATTGGGAGGTTGGTAGATATGCTGAGGATGGTTTTTTGCAGGTTGTGTTATTGGAAGGTTACTGAAGATGCAGAGGATGGGTTTCTGCAGGTTGCGTTATTGGGAGGTTAGTGAAGATGCTGAGGATGGGTTTCTGCAAGAAGTGTTATTGCAACGTTAGTGGATAAGCTGAGGATGGGTTTCTGCAGGTTGCGTGAGTGGGAAGTGAGTGAAGATGCTGAGGATGGGTTTCTGCAGGTTGAGTTATTTATAGGTGAGTGAAAATGCTGAGGGTGGGTTTCTGCAGGTTGTGTTATTGGGAGGTGAGTGTTGATGCTGAGGATGGGTTTCTGCAGGTTGTGCTATTGGGAGGTGAGTGGAGATGCTGAGGATCGGTTTCTGCAGGTTGTGTTATTGGGACGTTGGAAGAGATGCTGAGGATGGGTTATGCGGGTTATGTTATTGAGAGGTGAGTGGAGATGCTGAGGGTGGGTTTCTGCAGGTTATCTTATTGGAAGGTTAGTGAGGATGCAGAGGATGGATTAATGCATTTTGTTTTATTGGAAGGTTATTGAATATGCTGAGGATGAGTTTCTGCAGTTTGTGTTATTGGGAGGTGAGTGGTGAAGCTGACGATGGGTTTCTGCAGGTTGTATTATTGGAAGGTGAGTGGAGATGTTGAGGATGGGTTTCTGCAGGTTTTGATATAGGGAGGTGAGTGAAAATGCTGAGGATGGGTTTCTGCAGGTTATCTTATTGGAAGGTTATTGAAGATGCTGAGGATGGGTTTCTGCAGGTTGTGTTATTGGGAGGTGAGTAGAGAAGTTGAGGATGGGTCTCTGCAGGTTGTGTTATTGGAAGGTTAGTGTAGATGATGAGGGTGGGTTTCTACAGATTGTGTTATTGGAAGGTAAGTGAAGATGTTGAGGGTGGGTTTCTGCAGGTTGTGTTATTGGGAGGTGAGTGGAGATGCTGAGGATGGGTTTCTGCAGATTATGTTACTTGAGGTTAGTGAAGATGCTGAGAATGGGGTTCTGCAGGTTGTGTTATTGGAAGGTTAGTGAATATGATGAGGATGGGTTTCTGCAGGTTGTGTTATTGGGAGGTTGGTAGATATGCTGAGGATGGTTTTTTGCAGGTTTTGTTATTGGAAGGTTAGTGAAGATGCAGAGGATGGGTTTCTGCAGGTTGTGTTATGGGCAGGTTAGTGAAGATGCCGAGGATGAGTTTCTGCAGGTTGTGTTATTGGAAGGTTAGTGAAGGCGCTGAGGATGGGTTTTTGCAGGTTGTGTTATTGGAAGGTGAGTGGAGTTCTGAGGATGTGTTTCTGCAGGTTGTGTTATTGGGAGGTGAGTGAAGATGCTGAGGATGGGTTTCTGCAGGTTGTGTTATTGGGAGGTGAGTGAAGATGCTGAGGATGGGTTTCTGCAGGTTGTGTTATTGGGAGGTGAGTGAAGATGGTGAGTTGTTTTTTTGCAGGTTGTGTTATTGGGAGGTTAGTGAAGATGCAGAGGATGAGTTTCTGCAGGTTGTGTTATTGAGAGGTGAGTGGTGATGCTGAGGATGGGTTTCTGCAGATTGTGCTATTGGAAGGTGAGTGGAAATGCTGAGGAACGGTTTCTGCAGGTTGTGTTATTGGGAGATGAGTGAAGATGCTGAGGATGGTTTTCTGCAGGTTGTGGTATTGGGAGGTTGGTAGAGATGCTGAGGATGGGTTTCTGCAGGTTGTGTTATTGGGAGTTGAGTGAAGATGCTGAGGATGGGTTTCTGCAAGTTGTGTTATTGGAAGGTGAGTGGATAAGCTGAGGTTTGTTTTCTGCAGGTTGTGTGAGTGGGAAGTGAGTGAAGATGCTGAGGATGGGTTTCTGCAGGTTGAGTTATTTATATGTGAGTGAAGATGCTGAGGATGGGTTTCTGCAAGTTGTGTGATTGGAAGGTGAGTGGATTCGCTCAGGTTTGGTTTCTGCAGGTTGTGGTATTGGGAGGTGTGTGATGATGCAGAGGATGGGTTTCTGCAGGTGTGTTATTGGGAGGTTAGTGAAGATACTGACGATCGGTTTCTGCAGGTGTATTATTGGAAGGTTAGTGAAGATGCTGAGGATGGGTTTCTGCAGGTTGTGTTATTGGAAGGTTAGTGAAGATGCTGACGGTGGGTTTCTGCAGGTTGTGTTATTGGGAAGTTAGTGAAGATGCTGAGGATGATTTTCTGCAGGTTGTGTTATTGGGAGGTGGGTGAAGATGCTGGGGATGGGTTACTGCAGGTTGTGGTATTGGGAGGTGAGTGAAGATGCTGCGGATGGGTTTCTGCAGGTTGTGTTCTTGGTAGGTTGGTAGAGATGCTGAGGAAGAGGTACTGCACGTTGTGTTATTGGAAGGTTCGTGTAGATTATGAGGTTCGGTTTCTGCAGGTTGTGTTATTGGAAGCTTGTTGAAGATGCTGAGGATGGGTTTCTGCAGGATGTGTTATTTGGAGGTGAGTGGTGATGCTGAGGATGGGTTTCTGCAGGTTGTGCTATTGGGAGGTGAGTGGAGATGCTGAGGATGGTTTCTGCAGGTTGTGTTATTGGGAGGTGAGTGAAGATTCTGAGGATGGGTTTCTGCAGCTTGTATTATTGGGACGTTGGTCGAGATGCTGATGACGGGTTTCTGCAGGTTGTGTTATTGGGAGGTGAGTGGAGATGCTGAGGCTGGGTTTCTGCAGGTAATCATATTGGAAGTATATTGTAGATGCTGAGTATGGGTTTCTGCAGTTTGTGTTATTGGGTGGTGAGTTGAGAAGCTGAGGATGGGTTTCTGCAGGTTGTATTATTGGAAAGTAAGTGGAGATGCTGAGGATGGGTTTCTGCAGGTTGTGTTATTGGGAGGTGAGTGAAAATGCTGAGGATGGGTTTCTGCAGGTTATCTTATTGTCAGGTTATTGAAGATGCTGAGGATGGGTTTCTGCAGGTTGTGTTATTGGGAGGTGAGTGGAGAAGCTGAGGATGGGTTTCTGCAAGTTGTGTTATTGGAAGGTTAGTGTAGATGATGAGAGATGGTTTCTACAGGTTGTGTTATTGTATAGTTCGTGAAGATGTTGAGGATGGGTTTCTGCTGGTTGTGTTATTGGAATGTGAGTGGAGATGCTGAGGATGGATTTCTGCAGATTATGTTATTTGAGGTTAGTGAAGATGCTGAGGATGGGTTTCTGCAGGTTGTGTTATTGGAAGGTTAGTGAAGATGATGAGGGTGGGTTTCTGCAGGTTGTGCTATTGGGAGGTTGGTAGATATGCTGAGGATGTTTTTTTGCAGGTTGTGTTATTGTAAGGTTTGTGAAGATGCAGAAGATGGGTTTCTGCAGGTGTGTTATTGGGAGGTTAGTGAAGATACTGACGATCGGTTTCTGCAGGTGTATTATTGGAAGGTTAGTGAAGATGCAGAGGATGGGTTTCTGCAGGTTGTGTTATTGGAAGGTTAGTGAAGATGCTGAGGATGGGTTTCTGTAGGTTGTGTTATTGGGAAGTTAGTGAAGATGCAGAGGATGATTTTCTGCAGGTTGTGTTATTGGGAGGTGGGTGAAAATGAAGGGGATGGGTTTCTGCAGGTTGTGATATTGGGAGGTGAGTGAAGATGCTGCGGATGGGTTTCTGCAGGTTGTGTTCTTGGGAGGTTGGTAGAGATGCTGAGGAAGAGTTACTGCACGTTGTGTTATTGGAAGGTTAGTGTAGATGATGAGGTTCGGTTTCTACAGGTTGTGTTATTGGAAGATTAATGGAGATGCTGAGGATGTGTTTCTGCAGGTTCTGTTATTGGGAGGTTAGTGAAGATGCTGAGGATGAGTTTCTGCAGGTTGTGTTATTGCGAGATGAGTGAAGATGCTGAAGGTGGGTTTCTGCAGGTTGTGTTATTGGGGGGTGAGTGAAGATGCCGAGGATGAGTTTCTGCAGGTTGTGTTATTGGGAGGTTAGTGAAGATGCTGAGGATGGTTTTTTTGCAGGTTGTGTGAGTGGGAAGTGAGAGAAGGTGCTGAGGATGGGTTTCTGCAGGTTGTGTTATTTGGAGGTGAGTGGTGATGCTGAGGATGGGTTTCTGCAGGTTGTGTTATTGGAATGTGAGTGGAGATGCTGAGGATGGGTTTCTACAGGTTGTGTTATTGGAATGTGAGTGGAGATGCTGAGGATGGGTTTCTGCAGGTTGTGTTATTTGAGGAGAGTGGTGATGCTGAGGATGGGTTTCTGCAGGTTGTGTTATTGGGAGGTTAGTGAAGATGCCGAGGATGAGTTTCTCCAGGTTGTGTTATTGGGAGGTGAGTGAAGATGCTGAGGATGTGTTTCTGCAGGTTGTGTTATTGGGGGTGAGTGAAGATGTTGGAGATGAGTTTCTGCAGGTTGTGTTATTGGGAGGTGAGTGGTGATGCTGAGGATGGGTTTCTGCAGGTTGTTCTATTGGAAGGTGAGAGGAGATGCAGAGGATCGGTTTCTGCAGGTTGTGTTATTGGGAGGTGAGTGAAGATGCTGAGGATGAGTTTCTGCAGGTTGTGTTATTAGAATGTGAGTGGAGATGCTGAGGATGGTTTTCTGCAGATTGTGTTATTGGAAGGTTAGTGAAGATGATGAGGCTGGGTTTCTGCAGGTGTGTTATTGGGAGGTTAGTGAAGATACTGACGATCGGATTCTGCAGGTGTATTATTGGAAGGTTAGTGAAGATGCTGAGGATGGGTTTCTGTAGGTTGTGTTATTGGGAAGTTAGTGAAGATGCTGAGGATGATTTTCTGCAGGTTGTGTTATTGGGAGGTGGGTGAAAATGAGGGGGATGGTTTTCTGCAGGTTGTGGTATTGGGAGATGAGTGAAGATGCTGCGGATGGGTTTCTGCAGGTTGTGTTCTTGGGAGGTTGGTAGAGATGCTGAGGAAGAGTTACTGCACGTTGTGTTATTGGAAGGTTAGTGTAGATGATGAGGTTCGGTTTCTACAGGTTGTGTTAGTGGAAGATTAGTGAAGATGCTGAGGATTAATTTCTGCAGGTTGTGTTATTGCGAGGTGAGTGAAGATGCTGAAGGTGGGTTTCTGCAGTTTGTGTTATTGGGGGGTCAGTGAAGATGCCGAGGATTAGTTTCTGCAGGTTGTGTTATTGGGAGGTTAGTGAAGATGCTGAGGATGGTTTTTTTGCAGGTTGTGTGAGTGGGAAGTGAGAGAAGGTGCTGAGGATGGGTTTCTGCAGGTTGTGTTATTTGGAGGTGAGTGGGGATGCTGAGGATGGGTTTCTGCAGGTTGTGTTATTGGAATGTGAGTGGAGATGCTGAGGATGGGTTTCTACAGGTTGTGTTATTGGAATGTGAGTGGAGATGCTGAGGATGGGTTTCTGCAGGTTGTGTTATTTGTAGGTGAGTGGTGATGCTGATGATGGGTTTCTGTAGGTTGTGTTATTGGGAGGTTAGTGAAGATGCCGAGGATGAGTTTCTCCAGGTTGTGTTATTGGGAGGTGAGTGAAGATGATGAGGATGTGTTTCTGCAGTTTGTGTTATTGGGGGGTGAGTGAAGATGTTGGAGATGAGTTTCTGCAGGTTGTGTTATTGGGCGGTGAGTGGTGATGCTGAGGATGGGTTTCTGCAGGTTGTTCTATTGGAAGGTGAGTGGAGATGCTGAGGATGGTTTTCTGCAGATTGTGTTATTGGAAGGTTAGTGAAGATGATGAGGCTGGGTTTCTGCAGGTTGTGTTATTGGGAGGTTGGTAGATATGCTGAGGATGGTTTTTTGCAGGTTGTGTTATTGGAAGGTTACTGAAGATGCAGAGGATGGGTTTCTGCAGGTTGTGTTATTGGGAGGTTGGTAGATATGCTGAGGATGGTTTTTTGCAGGTTGTGTTATTGGAAGGTTACTGAAGATGCAGAGGATGGGTTTCTGCAGGTTGCGTTATTGGGAGGTTAGTGAAGATGCTGAGGATGTGTTTCTGCAGGTTGTGTTATTGGGAGGTTAGTGAAGATGCTAGGGATGGTTTTCTGCAGGTGTGTTATTGGGAGGTGAGTGAAGATGCTGAGGATGGGTTTCTGCAAGAAGTGTTATTGGAAGGTTTGTGGATAAGCTCAGGATGGGTTTCTGCAGGTTGTGTGAGTGGGAAGTGAGTGAAGATGCTGAGGATGGGTTTCTGCAGGTTGAGTTATTTATAGGTGAGTGAAAATGCTGAGGATGGGTTTCTGCAGGTTGTGTTATTGGGAGGTGAGTGGTGATGCTGAGGATGGGTTTCTGCAGATTTTGCTATTGGAAGATGAGTGGAAATGCTGAGGAACGGTTTCTGCAGGTTGTGTTATTGGTAGATGAGTGAAGATGCTGAGGATGTTTTTCTGCAGGTTGTGGTATTGAGAGTTGAGAGAAGATGCTGAAGATGGGTTTCTGCAGGTTGTGTTATTGGGAGGTTGGTAGAGATGCTGAGGATGGGTTTCTGCAGGTTGTGTTATTGGGAGTTGAGTGAAGATGCTGAGGATGGGTTTCTGCAAGTTGTGTTTTTGGAAGGTGAGTGGATAAGCTGAGGTTTGTTTTCTGCAGGTTGTGTGAGTGGGAAGTGAGTGAAGATGCTGAGGATGGGTTTCTGCAGGTTGAGTTATTTATATGTGAGTGAAGATGCTGAGGATGGGTTTCTGCAAGTTGTGTTATTGGAAGGTGAGTGGATTCGCTCAGGTTTGGTTTCTGCAGGTTGTGGTATTGGGAGGTGTGTGAAGATGCAGAGGATGGGTTTCTGCAGGTGTGTTATTGGGAGGTTAGTGAAGATACTGATGATCGGTTTCTGCAGGTGTATTATTGGAATGTTAGTGAAGATGCTGAGGATGGGTTTCTGCAGGTTGTGTTATTGGAAGGTTAGTGAAGATGCTGACGATGGGTTTCTGCAGGTTGTGTTATTGGGAAGTTAGTGAAGATGCTGAGGATGATTTTCTGCAGGTTGTGTTATTGGGAGGTGGGTGAAGATGCTGGGGATGGGTTTCTGCAGGTTGTGGTATTGGGAGGTGAGTGAAGATGCTGCGGATGGGTTTCTGCAGGTTGTGTTCTTGGGAGGTTGGTAGAGATGCTGAGGAAGAGTTACTGCACGTTGTGTTATTGGAAGGTTCGTGTAGATGATGAGGTTCGGTTTCTGCAGGTTGTGTTATTGGAAGCTTGTTGAAGATGCTGAGGATGGGTTTCTGCAGGTTGTGTTATTTGGAGGTGAGTGGTGATGCTGAGGATGGGTTTCTGCAGGTTGTGTTATTGGGAGGTGAGTGAAGATTCTGAGGTTGGGTTTCTGCAGGTTGTATTATTGGGACGTTGGTAGAGATGCTGAGGATGGGTTTCTGCAGGTTGTGTTGTTGGGAGGTGAGTGGAGATGCTGAGGCTGGGTTTCTGCAGGTAATCATATTGGAAGTATATTGAAGATGCTGAGGATGGGTTTCTGCAGTTTGTGTTATTGGGTGGTGAGTTGAGAAGCTGAGGATGGGTTTCTGCAGGTTGTATTATTGGAAAGTGAGTGGAGATGCTGAGGATGGGTTTCTGCAGGTTGTGTTATTGGGAGGTGAGTGGAGAAGCTGAGGATGGGTTTCTGCAAGTTGTGTTATTGGAAGGTTAGTGTAGATGATGAGAGATGGTTTCTACAGGTTGTGTTATTGTAAAGTTCGTGAAGATGTTGAGGATGGGTTTCTGCTGGTTGTGTTATTGGAATGTGAGTGGAGATGCTGAGGATGGGTTTCTGCAGATTATGTTATTTGAGGTTAGTGAAGATGCTGAGGATGGGTTTCTGCAGGTTGTGTTATTGGAAGGTTAGTGAAGATGATGAGGGTGGGTTTCTGCAGGTTGTGCTATTGGGAGGTTGGTAGATATGATGAGGATGTTTTTTTGCAGGTTGTGTTATTGGAAGGTTTGTGAAGATGCAGAAGATGGGTTTCTGCAGGTGTGTTATTGGGAGGTTAGTGAAGATACAGACGATCGGTTTCTGCAGGTGTATTATTGGAAGGTTAGTGAAGATGCAGAGGATGGGTTTCTGCAGGTTGTGTTATTGGAAGGTTATTGAACATGCTGAGGATGGGTTTCTGTAGGTTGTGTTATTGGGAAGTTAGTGAAGATGCTGAGGATGATTTTCTGCAGGTTGTGTTATTGGGAGGTGGGTGAAAATGAAGGGGATGGGTTTCTGCAGGTTGTGATATTGGGAGGTGAGTGAAGATGCTGCGGATGGGTTTCTGCAGGTTGTGTTCTTGGGAGGTTGGTAGAGATGCTGAGGAAGAGTTACTGCACGTTGTGTTATTGGAAGGTTAGTGTAGATGATGAGGTTCGGTTTCTAAAGGTTGTGTTATTGGAAGATTAATGGAGATGCTGAGGATGGGTTTCTGCAGGTTCTGTTATTGGGAGGTTAGTGAAGATGCTGAGGATGAGTTTCTGCAGGTTGTGTTATTGCGAGATGAGTGAAGATGCTGAAGGTGGGTTTCTGCAGGTTGTGTTATTGGTGGGTGAGTGAAGATGCCGAGGATGAGTTTCTGCAGGTTGTTCTATTGGAAGGTGAGAGGAGATGCAGAGGTTCGGTTTCTGCAGGTTGTGTTATTGGGAGGTGAGTGAAGATGCTGAGGATGAGTTTCTGCAGGTTGTGTTATTGGAATGTGAGTGGAGATGCTGAGGATTATTTTCTGCAGGTTGTGTTATTGCGAGGTGAGTGAAGATGCTGAAGGTGGGTTTCTGCAGTTTGTGTTATTGTGGGGTCAGTGAAAATGCCGAGGATTAGTTTCTGCAGGTTGTGTTATTTTGAGGTTAGTGAAGATGCTGAGGATGGTTTTTTTGCAGGTTGTGTGAGTGGGAAGTGAGTGAAGGTGCTGAGGATGGGTTTCTGCAGGTTGTGTTATTTGGAGGTGAGTGGGGATGCTGAGGATGGGTTTCTGCAGGTTGTGTTATTGGAATGTGAGTGGAAATGCTGAGGATGGGTTTCTAGAGGTTGTGTTATTGGAATGTGAATGGAGATGCTGAGGATGGGTTTCTGCAGGTTGTGTTATTTGGAGGTGAGTGGTGATGCTGAGGATGGGTTTCTGCAGGTTGTGTTATTGGGAGGTTAGTGAAGATGCCGAGGATGAGTTTCTCCAGGTTGTGTTATTGGGAGTTGAGTGAAGATGCTGAGGATGTGTTTCTGCAGTTTGTGTTATTGGGGGGTGAGTGAAGATGTTGGAGATGAGTTTCTGCAGGTTGTGTTATTGGGAGGTGAGTGGTGATGCTGAGGATGGGTTTCTGCAGGTTGTTCTATTGGAAGGTGAGTGGAGATGCTGAGGATGGTTTTCTGCAGATTGTGTTATTGGAAGGTTAGTGAAGATGCTGAGGATGGTTTTTTGCAGGTTGTGTTATTGGAAGGTTACTGAAGATGCAGAGAATGGGTTTCTGCAGGTTACGTTATTGGGAGGTTAGTGAAGATGCTGAGGATGTGTTTCTGCAGGTTGTGTTATTGGGAGGTTAGTGAAGATGCTAGGGATGGGTTTCTGCAGGTGTGTTATTGGGATGTGAGTGAAGATGCTGAGTATGGGTTTCTGCAAGAAGTGTTATTGGAAGGTTAGTGGATAAGCTCAGGATGGGTTTCTGCAGGTTGCGTGAGTGGGAAGTGAGTGAAGATGCTGAGGATGGGTTTCTGCAGGTTGAGTTATTTATAGGTGAGTGAAAATGCTGAGGATGGGTTTCTGCAGGTTGTGTTATTGGGAGGTGAGTGGTGATGCTGAGGATGGGTTTCTGCAGGTTGTGTTATTGGGACTTTGGAAGAGATGCTGAGGATGGGTTATGCAGGTTCTGTTATTGGGAGGTTAGTGAAGATGCTGAGGATTAATTTCTGCAGGTTGTGTTATTGCGAGGTGAGTGAAGATGCTGAAGGTGGGTTTCTGCAGTTTGTGTTATTGGGGGGTCAGTGAAGATGCCGAGGATTAGTTTCTGCAGGTTGTGTTATTGGGAGGTTAGTGAAGATGCTGAGGATGGTTTTTTTGCAGGTTGTGTGAGTGGGAAGTGAGAGAAGGTGCTGAGGATGGGTTTCTGCAGGTTGTGTTATTTGGAGGTGAGTGGGGATGCTGAGGATGGGTTTCTGCAGGTTGTGTTATTGGAATGTGAGTGGAGATGCTGAGGATGGGTTTCTGCAGGTTCTGTTATTGGGAGGTTAGTGAAGATGCTGAGGATTAATTTCTGCAGGTTGTGTTATTGCGAGGTGAGTGAAGATGCTGAAGGTGGGTTTCTGCAGTTTGTGTTATTGGGGGGTCAGTGAAGATGCCGAGGATTAGTTTCTGCAGGTTGTGTTATTGGGAGGTTAGTGAAGATGCTGAGGATGGTTTTTTTGCAGGTTGTGTGAGTGGGAAGTGAGAGAAGGTGCTGAGGATGGGTTTCTGCAGGTTGTGTTATTTGGAGGTGAGTGGGGATGCTGAGGATGGGTTTCTGCAGGTTGTGTTATTGGAATGTGAGTGGAGATGCTGAGGATGGGTTTCTACAGGTTGTGTTATTGGAATGTGAGTGGAGATGCTGAGGATGGGTTTCTGCAGGTTGTGTTATTGGGAGGTTAGTGAAGATGCTGAGGATGGGTTTCTACAGGTTGTGTTATTGGAATGTGAGTGGAGATGCTGAGGATGTGTTTCTGCAGTTTGTGTTATTGGGGGGTGAGTGAAGATGTTGGAGATGAGTTTCTGCAGGTTGTGTTATTGGGAGGTGAGTGGTGATGCTGAGGATGGGTTTCTGCAGGTTGTTCTATTGGAAGGTGAGTGGAGATGCTGAGGATGGTTTTCTGCAGATTGTGTTATTGGAAGGTTAGTGAAGATGATGAGGCTGGGTTTCTGCAGGTTGTGTTATTGGGAGGTTGGTAGATATGCTGAGGATGGTTTTTTGCAGGTTGTGTTATTGGAAGGTTACTGAAGATGCAGAGGATGGGTTTCTGCAGGTTGCGTTATTGGGAGGTTAGTGAAGATGCTGAGGATGTGTTTCTGCAGGTTGTGTTATTGGGAGGTTAGTGAAGATGCTAGGGATGGTTTTCTGCAGGTGTGTTATTGGGAGGTGAGTGAAGATGCTGAGGATGGGTTTCTGCAAGAAGTGTTATTGGAAGGTTAGTGGATAAGCTCAGGATGGGTTTCTGCAGGTTGTGTGAGTGGGAAGTGAGTGAAGATGCTGAGGATGGGTTTCTGCAGTTTGAGTTATTTATAGGTGAGTGAAAATGCTGAGGATGGGTTTCTGCAGGTTGTGTTATTGGGAGGTGAGTGGTGATGCTGAGGATGGGTTTCTGCAGATTTTGCTATTGGAAGATGAGTGGAAATGCTGAGGAACGGTTTCTGCACGTTGTGTTATTGGGAGATGAGTGAAGATGCTGAGGATGGTTTTCTGCAGGTTGTGGTATTGAGAGTTGAGAGAAGATGCGGAAGATGGGTTTCTGCAGGTTGTGTTATTGGGAGGTTGGTAGAGATGCTGAGGATGGGTTTCTGCAGGTTGTGTTATTGGGAGTTGAGTGAAGATGCTGAGGATGGGTTTCTGCAAGTTGTGTTTTTGGAAGGTGAGTGGATAAGCTGAGGTTTGTTTTCTGCAGGTTGTGTGAGTGGGAAGTGAGTGAAGATGCTGAGGATGGGTTTCTGCAGGTTGAGTTATTTATATGTGAGTGAAGATGCTGAGGATGGGTTTCTGCAAGTTGTGTTATTGGAAGGTGAGTGGATTCGCTCAGGTTTGGTTTCTGCAGGTTGTGGTATTGGGAGGTGTGTGAAGATGCAGAGGATGGGTTTCTGCAGGTGTGTTATTGGGAGGTTAGTGAAGATACTGACGATCGGTTTCTGCAGGTGTATTATTGGAAGGTTAGTGAAGATGCTGAGGATGGGTTTCTGCAGGTTGTGTTATTGGAAGGTTAGTGAAGATGCTGACGATGGGTTTCTGCAGGTTGTGTTATTGGGAAGTTAGTGAAGATGCTGAGGATGATTTTCTGCAGGTTGTGGTATTGGGAGGTGGGTGAAGATGCTGGGGATGGGTTTCTGCAGGTTGTGGTATTGGGAGGTGAGTGAAGATGCTGCGGATGGGTTTCTGCAGGTTGTGTTCTTGGGAGGTTGGTAGAGATGCTGAGGAAGAGTTACTGCACGTTGTGTTATTGGAAGGTTCGTGTAGATGATGAGGTTCGGTTTCTGCAGGTTGTGTTATTGGAAGCTTGTTGAAGATGCTGAGGATGGGTTTCTGCAGGTTGTGTTATTTGGAGGTGAGTGGTGATGCTGAGGATGGGTTTCTGCAGGTTGTGTTATTGGGAGGTGAGTGAAGATTCTGAGGTTGGGTTTCTGCAGGTTGTATTATTGGGACGTTGGTAGAGATGCTGAGGATGGGTTTCTGCAGGTTGTGTTGTTGGGAGGTGAGTGGAGATGCTGAGGCTGGGTTTCTGCAGGTAATCATATTGGAAGTATATTGAAGATGCTGAGGATGGGTTTCTGCAGTTTGTGTTATTGGGTGGTGAGTTGAGAAGCTGAGGATGGGTTTCTGCAGGTTGTATTATTGGAAAGTGAGTGGAGATGCTGAGGATGGGTTTCTGCAGGTTGTGTTATTGGGAGGTGAGTGGAGAAGCTGAGGATGGGTTTCTGCAAGTTGTGTTATTGGAAGGTTAGTGTAGATGATGAGAGATGGTTTCTACAGGTTGTGTTATTGTAAAGTTCGTGAAGATGTTGAGGATGGGTTTCTGCTGGTTGTGTTATTGGGAGGTTAGTGAAGATGCTAGGGATGGTTTTCTGCAGGTGTGTTATTGGGAGGTGAGTGAAGATGCTGAGGATGGGTTTCTGCAAGAAGTGTTATTGGAAGGTTAGTGGATAAGCTCAGGATGGGTTTCTGCAGGTTGTGTGAGTGGGAAGTGAGTGAAGATGCTGAGGATGGGTTTCTGCAGTTTGAGTTATTTATAGGTGAGTGAAAATGCTGAGGATGGGTTTCTGCAGGTTGTGTTATTGGGTGGTGAGTGGTGATGCTGAGGATGGGTTTCTGCAGATTTTGCTATTGGAAGATGAGTGGAAATGCTGAGGAACGGTTTCTGCACGTTGTGTTATTGGGAGATGAGTGAAGATGCTGAGGATGGTTTTCTGCAGGTTGTGGTATTGAGAGTTGAGAGAAGATGCTGAAGATGGGTTTCTGCAGGTTGTGTTATTGGGAGGTTGGTAGAGATGCTGAGGATGGGTTTCTGCAGGTTGTGTTATTGGGAGTTGAGTGAAGATGCTGAGGATGGGTTTCTGCAAGTTGTGTTTTTGGAAGGTGAGTGGATAAGCTGAGGTTTGTTTTCTGCAGGTTGTGTGAGTGGGAAGTGAGTGAAGATGCTGAGGATGGGTTTCTGCAGGTTGAGTTATTTATATGTGAGTGAAGATGCTGAGGATGGGTTTCTGCAAGTTGTGTTATTGGAAGGTGAGTGGATTCGCTCAGGTTTGGTTTCTGCAGGTTGTGGTATTGGGAGGTGTGTGAAGATGCAGAGGATGGGTTTCTGCAGGTGTGTTATTGGGAGGTTAGTGAAGATACTGACGATCGGTTTCTGCAGGTGTATTATTGGAAGGTTAGTGAAGATGCTGAGGATGGGTTTCTGCAGGTTGTGTTATTGGAAGGTTAGTGAAGATGCTGACGATGGGTTTCTGCAGGTTGTGTTATTGGGAAGTTAGTGAAGATGCTGAGGATGATTTTCTGCAGGTTGTGGTATTGGGAGGTGGGTGAAGATGCTGGGGATGGGTTTCTGCAGGTTGTGGTATTGGGAGGTGAGTGAAGATGCTGCGGATGGGTTTCTGCAGGTTGTGTTCTTGGGAGGTTGGTAGAGATGCTGAGGAAGAGTTACTGCACTTTGTGTTATTGGAAGGTTCGTGTAGATGATGAGGTTCGGTTTCTGCAGGTTGTGTTATTGGAAGCTTGTTGAAGATGCTGAGGATGGGTTTCTGCAGGTTGTGTTATTTGGAGGTGAGTGGTGATGCTGAGGATGGGTTTCTGCAGGTTGTGTTATTGGGAGGTGAGTGAAGATTCTGAGGTTGGGTTTCTGCAGGTTGTATTATTGGGACGTTGGTAGAGATGCTGAGGATGGGTTTCTGCAGGTTGTGTTGTTGGGAGGTGAGTGGAGATGCTGAGGCTGGGTTTCTGCAGGTAATCATATTGGAAGTATATTGAAGATGCTGAGGATGGGTTTCTGCAGTTTGTGTTATTGGGTGGTGAGTTGAGAAGCTGAGGATGGGTTTCTGCAGGTTGTATTATTGGAAAGTGAGTGGAGATGCTGAGGATGGGTTTCTGCAGGTTGTGTTATTGGGAGGTGAGTGGAGAAGCTGAGGATGGGTTTCTGCTCGTTGTGTTATTGGAATGTGAGTGGAGATGCTGAGGATGGGTTTCTGCAGATTATGTTATTTGAGGTTAGTGAAGATGCTGAGGATGGGTTTCTGCAGGTTGTGTTATTGGAAGGTTAGTGAAGATGATGAGGGTGGGTTTCTGCAGGTTGTGCTATTGGGAGGTTGGTAGATATGCTGAGGATGTTTTTTTGCAGGTTGTGTTATTGGAAGGTTTGTGAAGATGCAGAAGATGGGTTTCTGCAGGTGTGTTATTGGGAGGTTAGTGAAGATACAGACGATCGGTTTCTGCAGGTGTATTATTGGAAGGTTAGTGAAGATGCAGAGGATGGGTTTCTGCAGGTTGTGTTATTGGAAGGTTATTGAACATGCTGAGGATGGGTTTCTGTAGGTTGTGTTATTGGGAAGTTAGTGAAGATGCTGAGGATGATTTTCTGCAGATTGTGTTATTGGGAGGTGGGTGAAAATGAAGGGGATGGGTTTCTGCAGGTTGTGATATTGGGAGGTGAGTGAAGATGCTGCGGATGGGTTTCTGCAGGTTGTGTTCTTGGGAGGTTGGTAGAGATGCTGAGGAAGAGTTACTGCACGTTGTGTTATTGGAAGGTGAGTGTAGATGATGAGGTTCGGTTTCTAAAGGTTGTGTTATTGGAAGATTAATGGAGATGCTGAGGATGGGTTTCTGCAGGTTCTGTTATTGGGAGGTTAGTGAAGATGCTGAGGATGAGTTTCTGCAGGTTGTGTTATTGCGAGATGAGTGAAGATGCTGAAGGTGGGTTTCTGCAGGTTGTGTTATTGGTGGGTGAGTGAAGATGCTGAGGATGAGTTTCTGCAGGTTGTGTTATTGGAATGTGAGTGGAGATGCTGAGGATTATTTTCTGCAGGTTGTGTTATTGCGAGGTGAGTGAACATAGAACATAGAACAATACAGCGCAGTACAGGCCCTTCGGCCCACGATGTTGCACCGAAACAAAAGCCATCTAACCTACACTATACCATTATCATCCATATGTTTATCCAATAAACTTTTAAATGCCCTTAATGTTGGCGAGTTCACTACTGTAGCAGGTAGGGCATTCCACGGCCTCACTACTCTTTGCGTAAAGAACCTACCCCTGACCTCTGTCCTATATCTATTACCCCTCAGTTTAAGGCTATGTCCCCTCGTGCTAGCCATTTCCATCCGCGGGAGAAGGCTCTCACTGTCCACCCTATCTAACCCTCTGATCATTTTGTATGCCTCTATTAAGTCTCCTCTTAACCTTCTTCTCTCTAACGAAAACAACCTCAAGTCCATCAGCCTTTCCTCATAAGATTTTCCCTCCATACCAGGCAACATCCTGGTAAATCTCCTCTGCACCCGTTCCAAAGCCTCCACGTCCTTCCTATAATGCGGTGACCAGAACTGTACGCAATACACCAAATGCGGCCGTACCAGAGTTCTGTACAGCTGCAACATGACCTCCTGACTCCGGAACTCAATCCCTCTACCAATAAAGGCCAACACTCCATAGGCCTTCTTCACCACCCTATCAACCTGGGTGGCAACTTTCAGGGATCTATGTACATGGACACCTAGATCCCTCTGCTCATCCACACTTTCAAGAACTTTTCCATTAGCCACATATTCCACATTCCTGTTTTTCCTTCCAAAGTGAATCACCTCACACTTCTCTACATTAAACTCCATTTGCCACCTCTCAGCCCAGCACTGCAGCTTATCTATATCCCTCTGTAACCTGCTACTTCCTTCCTCACTATCGACAACACCACCGACTTTAGTATCGTCTGCAAATTTACTCACCCACCCTTCTGCGCCTTCCTCTAGGTCATTGATAAAAATGACAAACAGCAACGGCCCCAGAACAGATCCTTGTGGTACTCCACTTGTGACAGAACTCCATTCTGAACATTTCCCATCAACCACCACCCTCTGTCTTCTTTCAGCTAGCCAATTTCTGATCCACATCTCTAAATCACCCTCAATCCCCAGCCTCCGTATTTTCTGCAATAGCCTACCGTGGGGAACCTTATCAAACGCTTTGCTGAAATCCATATACACCACATCAACTGCTCTACCCTCGTCTACCTGTTCAGTCACCTTCTCAAAGAACTCGATAAGGTTTGTGAGGCATGACCTACCCTTCACAAAGCCATGCTGACTATCCCTGATCATATTATTCCTATCTAGATGATTATAAATCTTGTCTCTTATAATGCCCTCCAAGACTTTACCCACTACAGACGTGAGGCTCACCGGTCTATAGTTGCCGGGGTTGTCTCTGCTCCCCTTTTTGAACAAAGGGACCACATTTGCTATCCTCCAGTCCTCTGGCACTATTCCTGTATCCAATGATGACATAAAAATCAAAGCCAATGGTCCAGCAATCTCTTCCCTGGCCTCCCAGAGAATCCTAGGATAAATCCCATCAGGCCCCGGGGACTTATCTATTTTCAGCCTGTCCAGAATTGCCAACACCTCTTCCCTACTTACCTCAATGCCATCTAATCTATTTACCTGGAGCTCAGCATTCTCCTCCACAACATTATCTTTTTCCTGAGTGAATACTGACGAAAAATATTCATTTAGTATCTCGCCTATCTCTTCAGACTCTACACACAACTTCCCATCCCTGTCCTTGACTGGTCCTACTCTGTCCCTAGTCATTCGCTTATTCCTGACATACCTATAGAAAGCTTTTGGGTTTTCCTTGATCCTTCCTGCCAAATACTTCTCATGTCCCCTCCTTGCTCGTCTTAGCTCTCTCTTTAGATCCTTCCTCGCTACCTTGTAACTATCCATCGCCCCAACTGAAACTTCACACCTCATCTTCACATAGGCCTCCTTCTTCCTCTTAACAAGAGATTCCACTTCCTTGGTAAACCACGGTTCCCTCGCTCGACGCCTTCCTCCCTGCCTGACCGGTACATACTTATCAAGAACACGCAATAGCTGATCCTTGAACAAGCTCCACTTATCCAGTGTGTCCAAAACTTGCAGCCTACTTCTCCACCTTATCCCCCCCAAGTCACGTCTAATGGCATCATAATTGCCCTTCCCCCAGCTATAACTCTTGCCCTGCGGTGTATACTTATCCCTTTCCATCCTTAACGTAAACGTCACCGAATTGTGGTCACTGTCCCCAAAGTGCTCACCTACCTCCAAATCCAACACCTGGCCTGGTTCATTACCCAAAACCAAATCCAATGTGGCCTCACCTCTTGTTGGCCTGTCAACAAACTGTGTCAGGAAACCCTCCTGCACACACTGAACAAAAAACGACCCATCTAATGTACTCGAACTATATCTTTTCCAGTCAATATTTGGAAAGTTAAAGTCTCCCATAATAACTACCCTGTTACTTTCACTCATATCCAGAATCATCTTCGCCATCCTTTCCTCTACATCCCTAGAACTATTTGGAGGCCTATAGAAAACTCCCAACAGGGTGACCTCTCCTTTCCTGTTTCTAACCTCAGCCCATACTACCTCGGAAGATGAGTCCCCATCTAGCATCCTCTCCGCCACCGTAATACTGCTCTTGACTAGCAGCGCCACACCTCCCCCTCTTTTGCCTCCTTCCCTGAGCTTACTAAAACACCTAAACCCCGGAACCTGCAACATCCATTCCTGTCCCTGCTCTATCCACGTCTCCGAAATGGCCACAACATCGAAGTCCCAGGTACCAACCCATGCTGCCAGTTCCCCTACCTTATTTCGTATACTCCTGGCATTGAAGTAGACACACTTCAAACCACCTACCTGAACACTGGCCCCCTCCTCCGACGTCAAATCTGAGCTCCTGACCTCTATACTCTCATTCTCCCTTACCCTAAAACTACAATCCAGGTTCCCATGCCCCTGCTGCATTAGTTTAAACCCCTCCAAAGAGCACTAACAAATCTCCCCCCCAGGATATTTGTGCCCCGCAGGTTCAGATGTAGACCATCCTGTCTGTAGAGGTCCCACCTTCCCCAGAAAGCGCCCCAGTTATCCAGAAATCTGAATCCCTCCCGCCTGCACCATCCCTGTAGCCACGTGTTTAATTGCTCTCTCTCCCTATTCCTCATCTCACTATCACGTGGCACGGGCAACAACCCAGAGATAACAACTCTGTTTGTTCTAGTTCTGAGCTTCCATCCTAGCTCCCTGAAAGCCTGCCTGACATCCTTATCCCCTTTCCTACCTATGTCGTTAGTGCCAATGTGGACCACGACTTGGGGCTGCTCCCCCTCCCCCTTAAGGACCCGGAAAACACGATCCGAGACATCACGTACCCTTGCACCTGGGAGGCAACATACCAAACGTGAGTCTCTCACGCTCCCACAAAATCTCCTATCTGTGCCCCTGACTATAGAGTCCCCAATTACTAATGCTCTGCTCCTCTCCCCCCTTCCCTTCTGAGCAACAGGGACAGACTCTGTGCCAGAGGTCTGTACCCCATGGCTTACCCCTGGTAAGTCGTCCCCCCCACAAGTATCCAAAGCGGTATACTTGTTTCTCAGGGGAACGACCGCAGGGGATCCCTGCACTGACTGTTTTTTCCCCGTCCCTCTTACAGTTACCCATCTATCTCCAATCTTTGGTGTAACTAATTCCCTGAAGCTGCTATCTATGACCCCCTCTGCCTCCCGAATGATCCGAAGTTCTTCCAACTCCAGCTCCAGTTCCCTAACTCGGTCTTGGAGGAGCTGGAGATGGCAGCACTTCCTGCAGGTAAAATCAGCAGGGACACTAACGGCATCCCTCACCTCAAACATCCTGCAGGAGGAACATTGCACTCCATTCCCTGCCATTCCTCTAACTTTCTACCAAGATCTGGCTAACAACTAAATTTAAAAAAAAAAAATTTTATATATAAAAAAAAAAGAAAGAATAAAAATTATTAATAACAATAATAAAATATGGTACTTACCTCACTCCAAAGGGTTTTATTATTAGGTTAGAGGAGGAGGGCGGGTGGGAGACACTACACGTGTAGTGTCTCGGGTTTCCTCTCCACCAGAATTTATTGGTGAGGGTCTTCCCAGACGTCCGCGGGTCGACTTCCTGTTCCCGCCTTAAACACTAGAATTTTTTTTAAAAAAAATTTATTTAAAGGAGAAACTTACCTCCCAGAAATCACTTCCGCACTGCCCCCGCAGAAATGGACTAACCTGCTCCGCTCCTGCTGAAATCGACTTGGCCTGCAAGGTAAGCAAGTTGTTAATCTGCCCTTTTTCAAAATTCCCGCGCTGATTCTAAGGTCCCAGCTCTCACTCCCGAACTCAACAGCTGACCTGCAAGGCAAGTAAGTTAATATGTACTCACCTCACCACAGACAGCGACCTTTTAAATGGTCCCCTCTGTCTCGCAGCCCCCGCGCTTTTCAAAATTCCCGCGCTGATTCTAAGGTCCCAGCTCTCACTCCCGAACTCAACAGCTGACCTGCAAGGCAAGTAAGTTAATATGTACTCACCTCACCACAGACAGCGACCTTTTAAATGGTCCCCTCTGTCTCGCAGCCCCCGCGCTTTTCAAAATTCCCGCGCTGATTCTAAGGTCCCAGCTCTCACTCCCGAACTCAACAGCTGACCTGCAAGGCAAGTAAGTTAATATGTACTCACCTCACCACAGACAGCGACCTTTTAAATGGTCCCCTCTGTCTCGCAGCCCCCGCGCTTTTCAAAATTCCCGCGCTGATTCTAAGGTCCCAGCTCTCACTCCCGAACTCAACAGCTGACCTGCAAGGCAAGTAAGTTAATATGTACTCACCTCACCACAGACAGCGACCTTTTAAATGGTCCCCTCTGTCTCGCAGCCCCCGCGCTTTTCAAAATTCCCGCGCTGATTCTAAGGTCCCAGCTCTCACTCCCGAACTCAACAGCTGACCTGCAAGGCAAGTAAGTTAATATGTACTCACCTCACCACAGACAGCGACCTTTTAAATGGTCCCCTCTGTCTCGCAGCCCCCGCGCTTTTCAAAATTCCCGCGCTGATTCTAAGGTCCCAGCTCTCACTCCCGAACTCAACAGCTGACCTGCAAGGCAAGTAAGTTAATATGTACTCACCTCACCACAGACAGCGACCTTTTAAATGGTCCCCTCTGTCTCGCAGCCCCCGCGCTTTTCAAAATTCCCGCGCTGATTCTAAGGTCCCAGCTCTCACTCCCGAACTCAACAGCTGACCTGCAAGGCAAGTAAGTTAATATGTACTCACCTCACCACAGACAGCGACCTTTTAAATGGTCCCCTCTGTCTCGCAGCCCCCGCGCTTTTCAAAATTCCCGCGCTGATTCTAAGGTCCCAGCTCTCACTCCCGAACTCAACAGCTGACCTGCAAGGCAAGTAAGTTAATATGTACTCACCTCACCACAGACAGCGACCTTTTAAATGGTCCCCTCTGTCTCGCAGCCCCCGCGCTTTTCAAAATTCCCGCGCTGATTCTAAGGTCCCAGCTCTCACTCCCGAACTCAACAGCTGACCTGCAAGGCAAGTAAGTTAATATGTACTCACCTCACCACAGACAGCGACCTTTTAAATGGTCCCCTCTGTCTCGCAGCCCCCGCGCTTTTCAAAATTCCCGCGCTGATTCTAAGGTCCCAGCTCTCACTCCCGAACTCAACAGCTGACCTGCAAGGCAAGTAAGTTAATATGTACTCACCTCACCACAGACAGCGACCTTTTAAATGGTCCCCTCTGTCTCGCAGCCCCCGCGCTTTTCAAAATTCCCGCGCTGATTCTAAGGTCCCAGCTCTCACTCCCGAACTCAACAGCTGACCTGCAAGGCAAGTAAGTTAATATGTACTCACCTCACCACAGACAGCGACCTTTTAAATGGTCCCCTCTGTCTCGCAGCCCCCGCGCTTTTCAAAATTCCCGCGCTGATTCTAAGGTCCCAGCTCTCACTCCCGAACTCAACAGCTGACCTGCAAGGCAAGTAAGTTAATATGTACTCACCTCACCACAGACAGCGACCTTTTAAATGGTCCCCTCTGTCTCGCAGCCCCCGCGCTTTTCAAAATTCCCGCGCTGATTCTAAGGTCCCAGCTCTCACTCCCGAACTCAACAGCTGACCTGCAAGGCAAGTAAGTTAATATGTACTCACCTCACCACAGACAGCGACCTTTTAAATGGTCCCCTCTGTCTCGCAGCCCCCGCGCTTTTCAAAATTCCCGCGCTGATTCTAAGGTCCCAGCTCTCACTCCCGAACTCAACAGCTGACCTGCAAGGCAAGTAAGTTAATATGTACTCACCTCACCACAGACAGCGACCTTTTAAATGGTCCCCTCTGTCTCGCAGCCCCCGCGCTTTTCAAAATTCCCGCGCTGATTCTAAGGTCCCAGCTCTCACTCCCGAACTCAACAGCTGACCTGCAAGGCAAGTAAGTTAATATGTACTCACCTCACCACAGACAGCGACCTTTTAAATGGTCCCCTCTGTCTCGCAGCCCCCGCGCTTTTCAAAATTCCCGCGCTGATTCTAAGGTCCCAGCTCTCACTCCCGAACTCAACAGCTGACCTGCAAGGCAAGTAAGTTAATATGTACTCACCTCACCACAGACAGCGACCTTTTAAATGGTCCCCTCTGTCTCGCAGCCCCCGCGCTTTTCAAAATTCCCGCGCTGATTCTAAGGTCCCAGCTCTCACTCCCGAACTCAACAGCTGACCTGCAAGGCAAGTAAGTTAATATGTACTCACCTCACCACAGACAGCGACCTTTTAAATGGTCCCCTCTGTCTCGCAGCCCCCGCGCTTTTCAAAATTCCCGCGCTGATTCTAAGGTCCCAGCTCTCACTCCCGAACTCAACAGCTGACCTGCAAGGCAAGTAAGTTAATATGTACTCACCTCACCACAGACAGCGACCTTTTAAATGGTCCCCTCTGTCTCGCAGCCCCCGCGCTTTTCAAAATTCCCGCGCTGATTCTAAGGTCCCAGCTCTCACTCCCGAACTCAACAGCTGACCTGCAAGGCAAGTAAGTTAATATGTACTCACCTCACCACAGACAGCGACCTTTTAAATGGTCCCCTCTGTCTCGCAGCCCCCGCGCTTTTCAAAATTCCCGCGCTGATTCTAAGGTCCCAGCTCTCACTCCCGAACTCAACAGCTGACCTGCAAGGCAAGTAAGTTAATATGTACTCACCTCACCACAGACAGCGACCTTTTAAATGGTCCCCTCTGTCTCGCAGCCCCCGCGCTTTTCAAAATTCCCGCGCTGATTCTAAGGTCCCAGCTCTCACTCCCGAACTCAACAGCTGACCTGCAAGGCAAGTAAGTTAATATGTACTCACCTCACCACAGACAGCGACCTTTTAAATGGTCCCCTCTGTCTCGCAGCCCCCGCGCTTTTCAAAATTCCCGCGCTGATTCTAAGGTCCCAGCTCTCACTCCCGAACTCAACAGCTGACCTGCAAGGCAAGTAAGTTAATATGTACTCACCTCACCACAGACAGCGACCTTTTAAATGGTCCCCTCTGTCTCGCAGCCCCCGCGCTTTTCAAAATTCCCGCGCTGATTCTAAGGTCCCAGCTCTCACTCCCGAACTCAACAGCTGACCTGCAAGGCAAGTAAGTTAATATGTACTCACCTCACCACAGACAGCGACCTTTTAAATGGTCCCCTCTGTCTCGCAGCCCCCGCGCTTTTCAAAATTCCCGCGCTGATTCTAAGGTCCCAGCTCTCACTCCCGAACTCAACAGCTGACCTGCAAGGCAAGTAAGTTAATATGTACTCACCTCACCACAGACAGCGACCTTTTAAATGGTCCCCTCTGTCTCGCAGCCCCCGCGCTTTTCAAAATTCCCGCGCTGATTCTAAGGTCCCAGCTCTCACTCCCGAACTCAACAGCTGACCTGCAAGGCAAGTAAGTTAATATGTACTCACCTCACCACAGACAGCGACCTTTTAAATGGTCCCCTCTGTCTCGCAGCCCCCGCGCTTTTCAAAATTCCCGCGCTGATTCTAAGGTCCCAGCTCTCACTCCCGAACTCAACAGCTGACCTGCAAGGCAAGTAAGTTAATATGTACTCACCTCACCACAGACAGCGACCTTTTAAATGGTCCCCTCTGTCTCGCAGCCCCCGCGCTTTTCAAAATTCCCGCGCTGATTCTAAGGTCCCAGCTCTCACTCCCGAACTCAACAGCTGACCTGCAAGGCAAGTAAGTTAATATGTACTCACCTCACCACAGACAGCGACCTTTTAAATGGTCCCCTCTGTCTCGCAGCCCCCGCGCTTTTCAAAATTCCCGCGCTGATTCTAAGGTCCCAGCTCTCACTCCCGAACTCAACAGCTGACCTGCAAGGCAAGTAAGTTAATATGTACTCACCTCACCACAGACAGCGACCTTTTAAATGGTCCCCTCTGTCTCGCAGCCCCCGCGCTTTTCAAAATTCCCGCGCTGATTCTAAGGTCCCAGCTCTCACTCCCGAACTCAACAGCTGACCTGCAAGGCAAGTAAGTTAATATGTACTCACCTCACCACAGACAGCGACCTTTTAAATGGTCCCCTCTGTCTCGCAGCCCCCGCGCTTTTCAAAATTCCCGCGCTGATTCTAAGGTCCCAGCTCTCACTCCCGAACTCAACAGCTGACCTGCAAGGCAAGTAAGTTAATATGTACTCACCTCACCACAGACAGCGACCTTTTAAATGGTCCCCTCTGTCTCGCAGCCCCCGCGCTTTTCAAAATTCCCGCGCTGATTCTAAGGTCCCAGCTCTCACTCCCGAACTCAACAGCTGACCTGCAAGGCAAGTAAGTTAATATGTACTCACCTCACCACAGACAGCGACCTTTTAAATGGTCCCCTCTGTCTCGCAGCCCCCGCGCTTTTCAAAATTCCCGCGCTGATTCTAAGGTCCCAGCTCTCACTCCCGAACTCAACAGCTGACCTGCAAGGCAAGTAAGTTAATATGTACTCACCTCACCACAGACAGCGACCTTTTAAATGGTCCCCTCTGTCTCGCAGCCCCCGCGCTTTTCAAAATTCCCGCGCTGATTCTAAGGTCCCAGCTCTCACTCCCGAACTCAACAGCTGACCTGCAAGGCAAGTAAGTTAATATGTACTCACCTCACCACAGACAGCGACCTTTTAAATGGTCCCCTCTGTCTCGCAGCCCCCGCGCTTTTCAAAATTCCCGCGCTGATTCTAAGGTCCCAGCTCTCACTCCCGAACTCAACAGCTGACCTGCAAGGCAAGTAAGTTAATATGTACTCACCTCACCACAGACAGCGACCTTTTAAATGGTCCCCTCTGTCTCGCAGCCCCCGCGCTTTTCAAAATTCCCGCGCTGATTCTAAGGTCCCAGCTCTCACTCCCGAACTCAACAGCTGACCTGCAAGGCAAGTAAGTTAATATGTACTCACCTCACCACAGACAGCGACCTTTTAAATGGTCCCCTCTGTCTCGCAGCCCCCGCGCTTTTCAAAATTCCCGCGCTGATTCTAAGGTCCCAGCTCTCACTCCCGAACTCAACAGCTGACCTGCAAGGCAAGTAAGTTAATATGTACTCACCTCACCACAGACAGCGACCTTTTAAATGGTCCCCTCTGTCTCGCAGCCCCCGCGCTTTTCAAAATTCCCGCGCTGATTCTAAGGTCCCAGCTCTCACTCCCGAACTCAACAGCTGACCTGCAAGGCAAGTAAGTTAATATGTACTCACCTCACCACAGACAGCGACCTTTTAAATGGTCCCCTCTGTCTCGCAGCCCCCGCGCTTTTCAAAATTCCCGCGCTGATTCTAAGGTCCCAGCTCTCACTCCCGAACTCAACAGCTGACCTGCAAGGCAAGTAAGTTAATATGTACTCACCTCACCACAGACAGCGACCTTTTAAATGGTCCCCTCTGTCTCGCAGCCCCCGCGCTTTTCAAAATTCCCGCGCTGATTCTAAGGTCCCAGCTCTCACTCCCGAACTCAACAGCTGACCTGCAAGGCAAGTAAGTTAATATGTACTCACCTCACCACAGACAGCGACCTTTTAAATGGTCCCCTCTGTCTCGCAGCCCCCGCGCTTTTCAAAATTCCCGCGCTGATTCTAAGGTCCCAGCTCTCACTCCCGAACTCAACAGCTGACCTGCAAGGCAAGTAAGTTAATATGTACTCACCTCACCACAGACAGCGACCTTTTAAATGGTCCCCTCTGTCTCGCAGCCCCCGCGCTTTTCAAAATTCCCGCGCTGATTCTAAGGTCCCAGCTCTCACTCCCGAACTCAACAGCTGACCTGCAAGGCAAGTAAGTTAATATGTACTCACCTCACCACAGACAGCGACCTTTTAAATGGTCCCCTCTGTCTCGCAGCCCCCGCGCTTTTCAAAATTCCCGCGCTGATTCTAAGGTCCCAGCTCTCACTCCCGAACTCAACAGCTGACCTGCAAGGCAAGTAAGTTAATATGTACTCACCTCACCACAGACAGCGACCTTTTAAATGGTCCCCTCTGTCTCGCAGCCCCCGCGCTTTTCAAAATTCCCGCGCTGATTCTAAGGTCCCAGCTCTCACTCCCGAACTCAACAGCTGACCTGCAAGGCAAGTAAGTTAATATGTACTCACCTCACCACAGACAGCGACCTTTTAAATGGTCCCCTCTGTCTCGCAGCCCCCGCGCTTTTCAAAATTCCCGCGCTGATTCTAAGGTCCCAGCTCTCACTCCCGAACTCAACAGCTGACCTGCAAGGCAAGTAAGTTAATATGTACTCACCTCACCACAGACAGCGACCTTTTAAATGGTCCCCTCTGTCTCGCAGCCCCCGCGCTTTTCAAAATTCCCGCGCTGATTCTAAGGTCCCAGCTCTCACTCCCGAACTCAACAGCTGACCTGCAAGGCAAGTAAGTTAATATGTACTCACCTCACCACAGACAGCGACCTTTTAAATGGTCCCCTCTGTCTCGCAGCCCCCGCGCTTTTCAAAATTCCCGCGCTGATTCTAAGGTCCCAGCTCTCACTCCCGAACTCAACAGCTGACCTGCAAGGCAAGTAAGTTAATATGTACTCACCTCACCACAGACAGCGACCTTTTAAATGGTCCCCTCTGTCTCGCAGCCCCCGCGCTTTTCAAAATTCCCGCGCTGATTCTAAGGTCCCAGCTCTCACTCCCGAACTCAACAGCTGACCTGCAAGGCAAGTAAGTTAATATGTACTCACCTCACCACAGACAGCGACCTTTTAAATGGTCCCCTCTGTCTCGCAGCCCCCGCGCTTTTCAAAATTCCCGCGCTGATTCTAAGGTCCCAGCTCTCACTCCCGAACTCAACAGCTGACCTGCAAGGCAAGTAAGTTAATATGTACTCACCTCACCACAGACAGCGACCTTTTAAATGGTCCCCTCTGTCTCGCAGCCCCCGCGCTTTTCAAAATTCCCGCGCTGATTCTAAGGTCCCAGCTCTCACTCCCGAACTCAACAGCTGACCTGCAAGGCAAGTAAGTTAATATGTACTCACCTCACCACAGACAGCGACCTTTTAAATGGTCCCCTCTGTCTCGCAGCCCCCGCGCTTTTCAAAATTCCCGCGCTGATTCTAAGGTCCCAGCTCTCACTCCCGAACTCAACAGCTGACCTGCAAGGCAAGTAAGTTAATATGTACTCACCTCACCACAGACAGCGACCTTTTAAATGGTCCCCTCTGTCTCGCAGCCCCCGCGCTTTTCAAAATTCCCGCGCTGATTCTAAGGTCCCAGCTCTCACTCCCGAACTCAACAGCTGACCTGCAAGGCAAGTAAGTTAATATGTACTCACCTCACCACAGACAGCGACCTTTTAAATGGTCCCCTCTGTCTCGCAGCCCCCGCGCTTTTCAAAATTCCCGCGCTGATTCTAAGGTCCCAGCTCTCACTCCCGAACTCAACAGCTGACCTGCAAGGCAAGTAAGTTAATATGTACTCACCTCACCACAGACAGCGACCTTTTAAATGGTCCCCTCTGTCTCGCAGCCCCCGCGCTTTTCAAAATTCCCGCGCTGATTCTAAGGTCCCAGCTCTCACTCCCGAACTCAACAGCTGACCTGCAAGGCAAGTAAGTTAATATGTACTCACCTCACCACAGACAGCGACCTTTTAAATGGTCCCCTCTGTCTCGCAGCCCCCGCGCTTTTCAAAATTCCCGCGCTGATTCTAAGGTCCCAGCTCTCACTCCCGAACTCAACAGCTGACCTGCAAGGCAAGTAAGTTAATATGTACTCACCTCACCACAGACAGCGACCTTTTAAATGGTCCCCTCTGTCTCGCAGCCCCCGCGCTTTTCAAAATTCCCGCGCTGATTCTAAGGTCCCAGCTCTCACTCCCGAACTCAACAGCTGACCTGCAAGGCAAGTAAGTTAATATGTACTCACCTCACCACAGACAGCGACCTTTTAAATGGTCCCCTCTGTCTCGCAGCCCCCGCGCTTTTCAAAATTCCCGCGCTGATTCTAAGGTCCCAGCTCTCACTCCCGAACTCAACAGCTGACCTGCAAGGCAAGTAAGTTAATATGTACTCACCTCACCACAGACAGCGACCTTTTAAATGGTCCCCTCTGTCTCGCAGCCCCCGCGCTTTTCAAAATTCCCGCGCTGATTCTAAGGTCCCAGCTCTCACTCCCGAACTCAACAGCTGACCTGCAAGGCAAGTAAGTTAATATGTACTCACCTCACCACAGACAGCGACCTTTTAAATGGTCCCCTCTGTCTCGCAGCCCCCGCGCTTTTCAAAATTCCCGCGCTGATTCTAAGGTCCCAGCTCTCACTCCCGAACTCAACAGCTGACCTGCAAGGCAAGTAAGTTAATATGTACTCACCTCACCACAGACAGCGACCTTTTAAATGGTCCCCTCTGTCTCGCAGCCCCCGCGCTTTTCAAAATTCCCGCGCTGATTCTAAGGTCCCAGCTCTCACTCCCGAACTCAACAGCTGACCTGCAAGGCAAGTAAGTTAATATGTACTCACCTCACCACAGACAGCGACCTTTTAAATGGTCCCCTCTGTCTCGCAGCCCCCGCGCTTTTCAAAATTCCCGCGCTGATTCTAAGGTCCCAGCTCTCACTCCCGAACTCAACAGCTGACCTGCAAGGCAAGTAAGTTAATATGTACTCACCTCACCACAGACAGCGACCTTTTAAATGGTCCCCTCTGTCTCGCAGCCCCCGCGCTTTTCAAAATTCCCGCGCTGATTCTAAGGTCCCAGCTCTCACTCCCGAACTCAACAGCTGACCTGCAAGGCAAGTAAGTTAATATGTACTCACCTCACCACAGACAGCGACCTTTTAAATGGTCCCCTCTGTCTCGCAGCCCCCGCGCTTTTCAAAATTCCCGCGCTGATTCTAAGGTCCCAGCTCTCACTCCCGAACTCAACAGCTGACCTGCAAGGCAAGTAAGTTAATATGTACTCACCTCACCACAGACAGCGACCTTTTAAATGGTCCCCTCTGTCTCGCAGCCCCCGCGCTTTTCAAAATTCCCGCGCTGATTCTAAGGTCCCAGCTCTCACTCCCGAACTCAACAGCTGACCTGCAAGGCAAGTAAGTTAATATGTACTCACCTCACCACAGACAGCGACCTTTTAAATGGTCCCCTCTGTCTCGCAGCCCCCGCGCTTTTCAAAATTCCCGCGCTGATTCTAAGGTCCCAGCTCTCACTCCCGAACTCAACAGCTGACCTGCAAGGCAAGTAAGTTAATATGTACTCACCTCACCACAGACAGCGACCTTTTAAATGGTCCCCTCTGTCTCGCAGCCCCCGCGCTTTTCAAAATTCCCGCGCTGATTCTAAGGTCCCAGCTCTCACTCCCGAACTCAACAGCTGACCTGCAAGGCAAGTAAGTTAATATGTACTCACCTCACCACAGACAGCGACCTTTTAAATGGTCCCCTCTGTCTCGCAGCCCCCGCGCTTTTCAAAATTCCCGCGCTGATTCTAAGGTCCCAGCTCTCACTCCCGAACTCAACAGCTGACCTGCAAGGCAAGTAAGTTAATATGTACTCACCTCACCACAGACAGCGACCTTTTAAATGGTCCCCTCTGTCTCGCAGCCCCCGCGCTTTTCAAAATTCCCGCGCTGATTCTAAGGTCCCAGCTCTCACTCCCGAACTCAACAGCTGACCTGCAAGGCAAGTAAGTTAATATGTACTCACCTCACCACAGACAGCGACCTTTTAAATGGTCCCCTCTGTCTCGCAGCCCCCGCGCTTTTCAAAATTCCCGCGCTGATTCTAAGGTCCCAGCTCTCACTCCCGAACTCAACAGCTGACCTGCAAGGCAAGTAAGTTAATATGTACTCACCTCACCACAGACAGCGACCTTTTAAATGGTCCCCTCTGTCTCGCAGCCCCCGCGCTTTTCAAAATTCCCGCGCTGATTCTAAGGTCCCAGCTCTCACTCCCGAACTCAACAGCTGACCTGCAAGGCAAGTAAGTTAATATGTACTCACCTCACCACAGACAGCGACCTTTTAAATGGTCCCCTCTGTCTCGCAGCCCCCGCGCTTTTCAAAATTCCCGCGCTGATTCTAAGGTCCCAGCTCTCACTCCCGAACTCAACAGCTGACCTGCAAGGCAAGTAAGTTAATATGTACTCACCTCACCACAGACAGCGACCTTTTAAATGGTCCCCTCTGTCTCGCAGCCCCCGCGCTTTTCAAAATTCCCGCGCTGATTCTAAGGTCCCAGCTCTCACTCCCGAACTCAACAGCTGACCTGCAAGGCAAGTAAGTTAATATGTACTCACCTCACCACAGACAGCGACCTTTTAAATGGTCCCCTCTGTCTCGCAGCCCCCGCGCTTTTCAAAATTCCCGCGCTGATTCTAAGGTCCCAGCTCTCACTCCCGAACTCAACAGCTGACCTGCAAGGCAAGTAAGTTAATATGTACTCACCTCACCACAGACAGCGACCTTTTAAATGGTCCCCTCTGTCTCGCAGCCCCCGCGCTTTTCAAAATTCCCGCGCTGATTCTAAGGTCCCAGCTCTCACTCCCGAACTCAACAGCTGACCTGCAAGGCAAGTAAGTTAATATGTACTCACCTCACCACAGACAGCGACCTTTTAAATGGTCCCCTCTGTCTCGCAGCCCCCGCGCTTTTCAAAATTCCCGCGCTGATTCTAAGGTCCCAGCTCTCACTCCCGAACTCAACAGCTGACCTGCAAGGCAAGTAAGTTAATATGTACTCACCTCACCACAGACAGCGACCTTTTAAATGGTCCCCTCTGTCTCGCAGCCCCCGCGCTTTTCAAAATTCCCGCGCTGATTCTAAGGTCCCAGCTCTCACTCCCGAACTCAACAGCTGACCTGCAAGGCAAGTAAGTTAATATGTACTCACCTCACCACAGACAGCGACCTTTTAAATGGTCCCCTCTGTCTCGCAGCCCCCGCGCTTTTCAAAATTCCCGCGCTGATTCTAAGGTCCCAGCTCTCACTCCCGAACTCAACAGCTGACCTGCAAGGCAAGTAAGTTAATATGTACTCACCTCACCACAGACAGCGACCTTTTAAATGGTCCCCTCTGTCTCGCAGCCCCCGCGCTTTTCAAAATTCCCGCGCTGATTCTAAGGTCCCAGCTCTCACTCCCGAACTCAACAGCTGACCTGCAAGGCAAGTAAGTTAATATGTACTCACCTCACCACAGACAGCGACCTTTTAAATGGTCCCCTCTGTCTCGCAGCCCCCGCGCTTTTCAAAATTCCCGCGCTGATTCTAAGGTCCCAGCTCTCACTCCCGAACTCAACAGCTGACCTGCAAGGCAAGTAAGTTAATATGTACTCACCTCACCACAGACAGCGACCTTTTAAATGGTCCCCTCTGTCTCGCAGCCCCCGCGCTTTTCAAAATTCCCGCGCTGATTCTAAGGTCCCAGCTCTCACTCCCGAACTCAACAGCTGACCTGCAAGGCAAGTAAGTTAATATGTACTCACCTCACCACAGACAGCGACCTTTTAAATGGTCCCCTCTGTCTCGCAGCCCCCGCGCTTTTCAAAATTCCCGCGCTGATTCTAAGGTCCCAGCTCTCACTCCCGAACTCAACAGCTGACCTGCAAGGCAAGTAAGTTAATATGTACTCACCTCACCACAGACAGCGACCTTTTAAATGGTCCCCTCTGTCTCGCAGCCCCCGCGCTTTTCAAAATTCCCGCGCTGATTCTAAGGTCCCAGCTCTCACTCCCGAACTCAACAGCTGACCTGCAAGGCAAGTAAGTTAATATGTACTCACCTCACCACAGACAGCGACCTTTTAAATGGTCCCCTCTGTCTCGCAGCCCCCGCGCTTTTCAAAATTCCCGCGCTGATTCTAAGGTCCCAGCTCTCACTCCCGAACTCAACAGCTGACCTGCAAGGCAAGTAAGTTAATATGTACTCACCTCACCACAGACAGCGACCTTTTAAATGGTCCCCTCTGTCTCGCAGCCCCCGCGCTTTTCAAAATTCCCGCGCTGATTCTAAGGTCCCAGCTCTCACTCCCGAACTCAACAGCTGACCTGCAAGGCAAGTAAGTTAATATGTACTCACCTCACCACAGACAGCGACCTTTTAAATGGTCCCCTCTGTCTCGCAGCCCCCGCGCTTTTCAAAATTCCCGCGCTGATTCTAAGGTCCCAGCTCTCACTCCCGAACTCAACAGCTGACCTGCAAGGCAAGTAAGTTAATATGTACTCACCTCACCACAGACAGCGACCTTTTAAATGGTCCCCTCTGTCTCGCAGCCCCCGCGCTTTTCAAAATTCCCGCGCTGATTCTAAGGTCCCAGCTCTCACTCCCGAACTCAACAGCTGACCTGCAAGGCAAGTAAGTTAATATGTACTCACCTCACCACAGACAGCGACCTTTTAAATGGTCCCCTCTGTCTCGCAGCCCCCGCGCTTTTCAAAATTCCCGCGCTGATTCTAAGGTCCCAGCTCTCACTCCCGAACTCAACAGCTGACCTGCAAGGCAAGTAAGTTAATATGTACTCACCTCACCACAGACAGCGACCTTTTAAATGGTCCCCTCTGTCTCGCAGCCCCCGCGCTTTTCAAAATTCCCGCGCTGATTCTAAGGTCCCAGCTCTCACTCCCGAACTCAACAGCTGACCTGCAAGGCAAGTAAGTTAATATGTACTCACCTCACCACAGACAGCGACCTTTTAAATGGTCCCCTCTGTCTCGCAGCCCCCGCGCTTTTCAAAATTCCCGCGCTGATTCTAAGGTCCCAGCTCTCACTCCCGAACTCAACAGCTGACCTGCAAGGCAAGTAAGTTAATATGTACTCACCTCACCACAGACAGCGACCTTTTAAATGGTCCCCTCTGTCTCGCAGCCCCCGCGCTTTTCAAAATTCCCGCGCTGATTCTAAGGTCCCAGCTCTCACTCCCGAACTCAACAGCTGACCTGCAAGGCAAGTAAGTTAATATGTACTCACCTCACCACAGACAGCGACCTTTTAAATGGTCCCCTCTGTCTCGCAGCCCCCGCGCTTTTCAAAATTCCCGCGCTGATTCTAAGGTCCCAGCTCTCACTCCCGAACTCAACAGCTGACCTGCAAGGCAAGTAAGTTAATATGTACTCACCTCACCACAGACAGCGACCTTTTAAATGGTCCCCTCTGTCTCGCAGCCCCCGCGCTTTTCAAAATTCCCGCGCTGATTCTAAGGTCCCAGCTCTCACTCCCGAACTCAACAGCTGACCTGCAAGGCAAGTAAGTTAATATGTACTCACCTCACCACAGACAGCGACCTTTTAAATGGTCCCCTCTGTCTCGCAGCCCCCGCGCTTTTCAAAATTCCCGCGCTGATTCTAAGGTCCCAGCTCTCACTCCCGAACTCAACAGCTGACCTGCAAGGCAAGTAAGTTAATATGTACTCACCTCACCACAGACAGCGACCTTTTAAATGGTCCCCTCTGTCTCGCAGCCCCCGCGCTTTTCAAAATTCCCGCGCTGATTCTAAGGTCCCAGCTCTCACTCCCGAACTCAACAGCTGACCTGCAAGGCAAGTAAGTTAATATGTACTCACCTCACCACAGACAGCGACCTTTTAAATGGTCCCCTCTGTCTCGCAGCCCCCGCGCTTTTCAAAATTCCCGCGCTGATTCTAAGGTCCCAGCTCTCACTCCCGAACTCAACAGCTGACCTGCAAGGCAAGTAAGTTAATATGTACTCACCTCACCACAGACAGCGACCTTTTAAATGGTCCCCTCTGTCTCGCAGCCCCCGCGCTTTTCAAAATTCCCGCGCTGATTCTAAGGTCCCAGCTCTCACTCCCGAACTCAACAGCTGACCTGCAAGGCAAGTAAGTTAATATGTACTCACCTCACCACAGACAGCGACCTTTTAAATGGTCCCCTCTGTCTCGCAGCCCCCGCGCTTTTCAAAATTCCCGCGCTGATTCTAAGGTCCCAGCTCTCACTCCCGAACTCAACAGCTGACCTGCAAGGCAAGTAAGTTAATATGTACTCACCTCACCACAGACAGCGACCTTTTAAATGGTCCCCTCTGTCTCGCAGCCCCCGCGCTTTTCAAAATTCCCGCGCTGATTCTAAGGTCCCAGCTCTCACTCCCGAACTCAACAGCTGACCTGCAAGGCAAGTAAGTTAATATGTACTCACCTCACCACAGACAGCGACCTTTTAAATGGTCCCCTCTGTCTCGCAGCCCCCGCGCTTTTCAAAATTCCCGCGCTGATTCTAAGGTCCCAGCTCTCACTCCCGAACTCAACAGCTGACCTGCAAGGCAAGTAAGTTAATATGTACTCACCTCACCACAGACAGCGACCTTTTAAATGGTCCCCTCTGTCTCGCAGCCCCCGCGCTTTTCAAAATTCCCGCGCTGATTCTAAGGTCCCAGCTCTCACTCCCGAACTCAACAGCTGACCTGCAAGGCAAGTAAGTTAATATGTACTCACCTCACCACAGACAGCGACCTTTTAAATGGTCCCCTCTGTCTCGCAGCCCCCGCGCTTTTCAAAATTCCCGCGCTGATTCTAAGGTCCCAGCTCTCACTCCCGAACTCAACAGCTGACCTGCAAGGCAAGTAAGTTAATATGTACTCACCTCACCACAGACAGCGACCTTTTAAATGGTCCCCTCTGTCTCGCAGCCCCCGCGCTTTTCAAAATTCCCGCGCTGATTCTAAGGTCCCAGCTCTCACTCCCGAACTCAACAGCTGACCTGCAAGGCAAGTAAGTTAATATGTACTCACCTCACCACAGACAGCGACCTTTTAAATGGTCCCCTCTGTCTCGCAGCCCCCGCGCTTTTCAAAATTCCCGCGCTGATTCTAAGGTCCCAGCTCTCACTCCCGAACTCAACAGCTGACCTGCAAGGCAAGTAAGTTAATATGTACTCACCTCACCACAGACAGCGACCTTTTAAATGGTCCCCTCTGTCTCGCAGCCCCCGCGCTTTTCAAAATTCCCGCGCTGATTCTAAGGTCCCAGCTCTCACTCCCGAACTCAACAGCTGACCTGCAAGGCAAGTAAGTTAATATGTACTCACCTCACCACAGACAGCGACCTTTTAAATGGTCCCCTCTGTCTCGCAGCCCCCGCGCTTTTCAAAATTCCCGCGCTGATTCTAAGGTCCCAGCTCTCACTCCCGAACTCAACAGCTGACCTGCAAGGCAAGTAAGTTAATATGTACTCACCTCACCACAGACAGCGACCTTTTAAATGGTCCCCTCTGTCTCGCAGCCCCCGCGCTTTTCAAAATTCCCGCGCTGATTCTAAGGTCCCAGCTCTCACTCCCGAACTCAACAGCTGACCTGCAAGGCAAGTAAGTTAATATGTACTCACCTCACCACAAACAGCGACCTTTTAAATGGTCCCCTCTGTCTCGCAGCCCCCGCGCTTTTCAAAAGATGCTGAAGGTGGGTTTCTGCAGTTTGTGTTATTGTGGGGTCAGTGAAAATGCCGAGGATTAGTTTCTGCAGGTTGTGTTATTTTGAGGTTAGTGAAGATGCTGAGGATGGTTTTTTTGCAGGTTGTGTGAGTGGGAAGTGAGTGAAGGTGCTGAGGATGGGTTTCTGCAGGTTGTGTTATTTGGAGGTGAGTGGGGATGCTGAGGATGGGTTTCTGCAGGTTGTGTTATTGGAATGTGAGTGGAGATGCTGAGGATGGGTTTCTAGAGGTTGTGTTATTGGAATGTGAATGGAGATGCTGAGGATGGGTTTCTGCAGGTTGTGTTATTTGGAGGTGAGTGGTGATGCTGAGGATGGGTTTCTGCAGGTTGTGTTATTGGGAGGTTAGTGAAGATGCCGAGCATGAGTTTCTCCAGGTTGTGTTATTGGGAGTTGAGTGAAGATGCTGAGGATGTGTTTCTGCAGTTTGTGTTATTGGGGGGTGAGTGAAGATGTTGGAGATGAGTTTCTGCAGGTTGTGTTATTGGGAGGTGAGTGGTGATGCTGAGGATGGGTTTCTGCAGGTTGTTCTATTGGAAGGTGAGTGGAGATGCTGAGGATGGTTTTCTGCAGATTGTGTTATTGGAAGGTTAGTGAAGATGATGAGGCTGGGTTTCTGCAGGTTGTGTTATTGGGAGGTTGGTAGATATGCTGAGGATGGTTTTTTGCAGGTTGTGTTATTGGAAGGTTACTGAAGATGCAGAGAATGGGTTTCTGCAGGTTACGTTATTGGGAGGTTAGTGAAGATGCTGAGGATGTGTTTCTGCAGGTTGTGTTATTGGGAGGTTAGTGAAGATGCTAGGGATGGGTTTCTGCAGGTGTGTTATTGGGATGTGAGTGAAGATGCTGAGTATGGGTTTCTGCAAGAAGTGTTATTGGAAGGTTAGTGGATAAGCTCAGGATGGGTTTCTGCAGGTTGCGTGAGTGGGAAGTGAGTGAAGATGCTGAGGATGGGTTTCTGCAGGTTGAGTTATTTATAGGTGAGTGAAAATGCTGAGGATGGGTTTCTGCAGGTTGTGTTATTGGGAGGTGAGTGGTGATGCTGAGGATGGGTTTCTGCAGGTTGTGTTATTGGGACTTTGGAAGAGATGCTGAGGATGGGTTATGCAGTTATTTTATTGGGAGCTGAGTGGGGATGCTGAGGGTGGGTTTCTGCAGGTTTTCTTATTGGAAGGTTAATGAGGATGCAGAGGATGGATGACTGCAGGTTGTTTTATTGGAAGGTGATTGAATATGCTGAGGATGAGTTTCTGCAGTTTGTGTTATTGAGAGGTGAGTGGTGAAGCTGAGGATTGGTTTCTGCAGGTTGTATTATTGGAAGGTGAGTGGAGATGCTGAGGATGGGTTTCTGCAGGTTGTGATATTGGGAGGTGAGTGAAAATGCTGAGGATGGGTTTCTGCAGGTTATCTTATTGGAAGGTTATTGAAGATGCTGAGGATGGGTTTCTGGAGGTTGTGTTATTGGGAGGTGAGTGGAGAAGCTGAGGATGGGTTTCTGCAGGTTGTGTTGTTGGAAGGTTAGTGTAGATGATGAGGGTGGGTTTCTACAGGTTGTGTTATTGGAAGGTAAGTGAAGATGTTGAGGATGGGTTTCTGTAGGTTGTGTTATTGGGAGGTGAGTGGAGATTCTGAGGATGGGTTTCTGCAGATTATGTTCCTTGAGGTTAGTGAAGATGCTGAGAATGGGGTTCTGCATGTTGTGTTATTGGAAGGTTAGTGAATATGATGAGGATGGGTTTCTGCAGGTTGTGTTATTGGGAGGTTCGTAGATATGCTGAGGATGGTTTTTTGCAGGTTTTGTTATTGGAAGGTTAGTGAAGATGCAGAGGATGGGTTTCTGCAGGTTGTGTTATGGGGAGGTTAGTGAAGATGCCGAGGATGAGTTTCTGCAGGTTGTGTTATTGGAAGATTAGAGAAGGTGCTGAGGATGGGTTTCTGCAGGTTGTGTTATTGGAAGGTGAGTGGAGATGCTGAGGATGATTTTCTGCAGGTTGTGTTATTGGGAGGTGAGTGAAGATGCTGAGGATGGGTTTCTGCAGGTTGTGTTATTGGGGGGTGAGTGAAGATTTTGGGGATGAGTTACTGCAGGTTCTGTTATTGGGAGGTGAGTGAAGATGCTGAGATGGTTTTTTGCAGGTTGTGTTCTTGGGAGGTGAGTGGTGATGCTGAGGATGGGTTTCTGCAGTTTGTGCTATTGGATGGTGAGTGGAGATGCTGAGGAACGTTTTCTGCAGGTTGTGTTATTGGGAGATGAGTGAAGATGCTGAGGATGGTTTTCTGCAGGTTGTGGTATTGAGAGTTGAGAGAAGATGTGTTTCCGCAAGTTGTGTTATTGGGAGGTTGGTAGTGATGCTCAGGATTGGATTCTGGAGGTTGATTTATTGGTAGTTGAGTGAAGATGCTGAGGATGGGTTTCTGCAAGTTGTGTTATTGGAAGGTGAGTGGATAAGCTGAGGTTTGTTTTCTTCAGGTTGTGTGAGTGGGAAGTGAGTGAAAATGCTGAGGATGGGTTTCCGCAGGTTGAGTTATTTATATGTGAGTGAAGATGCTGAGGATGGGTTTCTGCAAGTTGTGTTATTGGAAGGTGAGTGGATTCGCTGAGGTTTGGTTTCTGCAGGTTGTGGTATTGGGAGGTGTGTAAAGATGCTGAGGAAGAGTTTCTGCAGGTTGTGTTATTGGGAGGTGAGTGAAGATGCATAGGATGTGTTTCCCCAGGTTGTGTTCTTGGAAGGTTAGTGTAGATGATGAGGATGGGTTTCTACAGGTTGTGTTATTTGAAGGTTAGTGAAGATGCTGAGGATGGGTTTCTGCAGGTTGTGTTATTGGAAGGTTAGTGGAGATGCTGAGGATGGGTTTCTGCAGGTTTTGTTATTGGGAGGTTAGTGGAGATGCTGCGGATGTGTTTGTGAAGATAGTGTTATTGGGAGGAGAGTGAAGACGCTGAGGATGAGTTTCTGCAGGTTGTGTTATTGGAATGTGAGTGGAGATGCTGAGGATGGTTTTATGCAGATTGTGTTATTGGAAGGTTAGTGAAGATGATGAGGCTGGTTTTCTGCAGGTTGTGTTATTGGGAGGTTGGTAGATATGCTGAGGATGGTTTTTTGCAGGTTGTGTTATTGGAAAGTTACTGAAGGTGCAGAGGATGGGTTTCTGCAGGTTGCGTTATTGGGAGGTTAGTGAAGATGCTGAGGATGTGTTTCTGCAGGTTGTGTTATTGGGAGGTGAGTGAAGATGCTGAGGATGGGTTTCTGCAAGTTGTGTTATTGGAAGGTGAGTGGATAAGATGAGGATGGGTTTTTGCAGGTTGTGTGAGTGGGAAGTGAGTGAAGATGCTGAGGATGGGTTTCTGCAGGTTGAGTTATTTATTGGTGAGTGAAAATGCTGAGGATGGGTTTCTGCAGGTTGTGTTATTGGGGGGTGAGTGAAGATTTTGGGGATGAGATACTGCAGGTTCTGTTATTGGGAGGTGAGTGAAAATGCTGAGATGGTTTTTTGCAATGTGTTATTGGGAGGTTAGTGAAGATGCAGAGGATGGGTTTCTGCAGGTTGTGTTATTGGGAGGTGAGTCGTGATGCTGAGGATGGGTTTCTGCAGATTGTGCTATTGGAAGGTGAGAGGAGATGCTGAGGAACGGTTTATGCAGGTTGTGTTACTGGGAGATGAGTGAAAATGCGTGGATGGTTTTCTGCAGGTTGTGTTATTGAGAGGTGAGAGAAGATGCTGAGGATGGTTTTATGCAAGTTGTGTTATTGGCAGGTTGGTAGAGTTGCTGCGGATGGGTTTCTGCAGGTTGTGTTATTGGGTGTAGAGTGAAGATTTTAGGGATGAGTTACTGCAGGTTCTGTTATTGGGAGGTGAGTGAAGATGCTGAGATGGTTTTTTGCAGGTTTTGTTATTGGGAGGTTAGTGAAGATGCAGAGGATGGGTTTCTGCAGGTTGTGTTATTGGGAGGTGAGTGGTGATGCTGACGAACGGTTTCTGCAGGTTGTGTTACTGGGAGATGAGTGAAAATGCGAGGATGGTTTTCTGCAGGTTGTGTTATTGAGAGGTGAGAGAAGATGCTGAGGATGGTTTTATGCAAGTTGTGTTATTGGCAGGTTGGTAGAGATGCTGCGGATGGGTTTCTGCAGGTTGTGTTATTGGGAGGTGAGAGGAGATGCTGAGGCTGGGTTTCTGCAGGTTATCTTATTGGAAGGTTAGTGAAGATGCAGAGGATGGGTTTCTGCAGGTTGTGTTATTGGAAGATTAGTGAAGATGTTGAGGATAGGTTTCTGCAGGTTATCGTATTGGAAGGTTATTGAAGATGCTGAGGATGGGTTTCTGCAGGTTGTGTTATTGGGAGGTTAGTGGAGAAGCTGAGCATGGGTATCTGCAGGTTGTGTTATTGGAAGGTTACGGAAGAAACAGAGGATGGGTTTCTGCAGGTTGCGTTATTGGGAGGTTAGTGAAGGTGCTGAGGATGTGTTTCTGCAGCTTGTGTTATTGGGAGGTTAGTGAAGATGCTGGGGATGGGTTTCTGCAGGTGTGTTATTGGGAGGTGAGTGGTGATGCTGAGGAACGGTTTCTGCAGGTTGTGTTACTGGGAGATGAGTGAAAATGCGAGGATGGTTTTCTGCAGGTTGTGTTATTGAGAGGTGAGAGAAGATGCTGAGGATGGTTTTATGCAAGTTGTGTTATTGGCAGGTTGGTAGAGATGCTGCGGATGGGTTTCTGAAGGTTGTGTTATTGGGAGGTGAGAGGAGATACTGAGGCTGGGTTTCTGCAGGTTATCTTATTGGAAGGTTAGTGAAGATGCAGAGGATGGGTTTCTGCAGGTTGTGTTATTGGAAGATTAGTGAAGATGTTGAGGATAGGTTTCTGCAGATTATCGTATTGGAAGGTTATTGAAGATGCTGAGGATGGGTTTCTGCAGGTTGTGTTATTGGGAGGTTAGTGGAGAAGCTGAGCATGGGTATCTGCAGGTTGTGTTATTGGAAGGTTACGGAAGAAACAGAGGATGGGTTTCTGCAGGTTGCGTTATTGGGAGGTTAGTGAAGGTGCTGAGGATGTGTTTCTGCAGCTTGTGTTATTGGGAGGTTAGTGAAGATGCTGGGGATGGGTTTCTGCAGGTGTGTTATTGGGAGGTGAGTGAAGATGCTGAGGATGGGTTTCTGCTAGTTGTGTTATTGGAAGGTGAGTGGATAAGCTGAGGATGTTTTTTTGCAGGTTTTGTTATTGGAAGGTTAGTGAAGATGCAACGGATGGGTTTCTGCAGGTTGCGTTATGGGGAGGTTAGTGAAGATGCCGAGGATGAGTTTCTGCAGGTTGTGTTATTGGAAGATTAGAGAAGTTGCTGAGGATGGGTTTCTGCAGGTTGTGTTATTGGAAGGTGAGTGGAGATGCTGAGGATGGGTTTCTGCAGGTTGTGTTATTGGGAGGTGAGTGGAGATGCTGAGGATGGGTTTCTGCAGATTATGTTACTTGAGGTTAGTGAAGATGCTGAGAATGGGGTTCTGCATGTTGTGTTATTGGAAGGTTAGTGAATATGATGAGGATAGGTTTCTGCAGGTTGTGTTATTGGGAGGTTCGTAGATATGCTGAGGATGGGTTTCTGCAGGTTGAGTTATTTATAGGTGAGTGAAAATGCTGAGGGTGGGTTTCTGCAGGTTGTGTTATTGGGAGGTGAGTGGTGATGCTGAGGATGGGTTTCTGCAGTTTGTGCTATTGGGAGGTTATTGAATCTGCTGAGGATGAGTTTCTGCAGTTTGTGTTATTGGGAGGTGAGTGGTGAAGCTGACGATGGGTTTCTGCAGGTTGTATTATTGGAAGGTGAGTGGAGATGCTGAGGATGGGTTTCTGCAGGTTGTGATATAGGGAGGTGAGTGAAAATGCTGAGGATGGGTTTCTGCAGGTTATCTTATTGGAAGGTTATTGAACATGCTGAGGATGGGTTTCTGCAGGTTGTGTTATTGGGAGGTGAGTGGAGAAGCTGAGGATGGGTTTCTGCAGGTTGTGTTATTGGAAGGTTAGTGTAGATGATGAGGGTGGGTTTCTGCAGATTGTGTTATTGGAAGATTAGTGGAGATGCTGAGGATGGGTTTCTGCAGGTTCTGTTATAGGGAGGTTAGTGAAGATGCTGAGGATGAGTTTCTGCAGGTGGTGTTATTGCGAGGTGAGTGAAGACGCTGAAGGTGGGTTTCTGAATGTTGTGTTATTGGGGGGTGGGTGAAGATGCCGAGGATGAGTTTCTGCAGGTTGTGTTATTGGGAGGTTAGTGAAGATGCTGAGGATGGTTTTTTTGCAGGTTGTGTGGGTGGGAAGTGAGAGAAGGTGCTGAGGATGGGTTTCTGCAGGTTGTGTTATTTGGAGGTGAGTGGTGATGCTGAGGATGGGTTTCTGCAGGTTGTGTTATTGGAATGTGAGTGGAGATGCTGAGGATGGGTTTCTACAGGTTGTGTTATTGGAATGTGAGTGGAGATGCTGAGGATGGGTTTCTGCAGATTGTGTAATTTGGAGGTGAGTGGTGATGCTGAGGATGGGTTTCTGCAGGTTGTGTTATTGGGACGTTAGTGAAGATGCCGAGAATGAGTTTCTCCAGGTTGTTTTATTGGGAGGTGAGTGAAGATGCTAAGGATGTGTTTCTGCAGGTTGTGTTATTGGGGGGGTGAGTGAAGATGTTGGAGATGAGTTTATGCAGGTTGTGTTATTGGGAGGTGAGTGGTGATGCTGAGGATGGGTTTCTGCAGGTTGTTCTATTGGAAGGTGAGTGGAGATGCACAGGATCGGTTTCTGCAGGTTGTGTTATTGGGAGGTGAGTGAAGATGCTGAGGATGAGTTTCTGCAGGTTGTGTTGTTGGAATGTGAGTGGAGATGCTGAGGATGGTTTTCTGCAGATTGTGTTAATGGAAGGTTAGTGAAGATGATGAGGCTGGGTTTCTGCAGGTTGTGTTATTGGGAGGTTGGTAGATATGCTGAGGATGGTTTTTTGCAGGTTGTGTTATTGGAAGGTTACTGAAGATGCAGAGGAAGGGTTTCTGCAGGTAGCGTTATTGGGAGGTTAGTGAAGATGCTGAGGATGGGTTTCTGCAAGAAGTGTTATTGGAAGGTTAGTGGATAAGCTGAGGATGGGTTTCTGCAGGTTTTGTGAGTGGGAAGTGAGTGAAGATGCTGAGGATGGGTTTCTGCAGGTTGAGTTATTTATAGGTGAGTGGAGATGCACAGGATCGGTTTCTGCAGGTTGTGTTATTGGTAGGTGAGTGAAGATGCTGAGGATGAGTTTCTGCAGGTTGTGTTATTGAAATGTGAGTGGAGATGCTGAGGATGGTTTTCTGCAGATTTTGTTAATGGAAGGTTAGTGAAGATGATGAGGCTGGGTTTCTGCAGGTTGTGTTATTGGGAGGTTGGTAGATATGCTGAGGATGGTTTTTTGCAGGTTGTGTTATTGGAAGGTTACTGAAGATGCAGAGGATGGGTTTCTGCAGGTTGCGTTATTGGGAGGTTAGTGAAGATGCTGAGGATGGGTTTCTGCAAGAAGTGTTATTGCAACGTTAGTGGATAAGCTGAGGATGGGTTTCTGCAGGTTGTGTGAGTGGGAAGTGAGTGAAGATGCTGAGGATGGGTTTCTGCATGTTGAGTTATTTATAGGTGAGTGAAAATGCTGTGGGTGGGTTTCTGCAGGTTGTGTTATTGGGAGGTGAGTGTTGATGCTGAGGATGGGTTTCTGCAGGTTGTGCTATTGGGAGGTGAGTGGAGATGCTGAGGATCGGTTTCTGCAGGTTGTGTTATTGGGACGTTGGAAGAGATGCTGAGGATGGGTTATGCGGGTTATGTTATTGAGAGGTGAGTGGAGATGCTGAGGGTGGGTTTCTGCAGGTTATCTTATTGGAAGGTTAGTGAGGATGCAGAGGATGGATTAATGCATTTTGTTTTATTGGAAGGTTATTGAATATGCTGAGGATGAGTTTCTGCAGTTTGTGTTATTGGGAGGTGAGTGGTGAAGCTGACGATGGGTTTCTGCAGGTTGTATTATTGGAAGGTGAGTGGAGATGTTGAGGATGGGTTTCTGCAGGTTGTGATATAGGGAGGTGAGTGAAAATGCTGAGGATGGGTTTCTGCAGGTTATCTTATTGGAAGGTTATTGAAGATGCTGAGGATGGGTTTCTGCAGGTTGTGTTATTGGGAGGTGAGTGGTGAAGCTGACGATGGGTTTCTGCAGGTTGTATTATTGGAAGGTGAGTGGAGATGCTGAGGATGGGTTTCTGCAGGTTGTGATATAGGGAGGTGAGTGAAAATGCTGAGGATGGGTTTCTGCAGGTTATCTTATTGGAAGGTTATTGAACATGCTGAGGATGGGTTTCTGCAGGTTGTGTTATTGGGAGGTGAGTGGAGAAGCTGAGGATGGGTTTCTGCAGGTTGTGTTATTGGAAGGTTAGTGTAGATGATGAGGGTGGGTTTCTGCAGATTGTGTTATTGGAAGATTAGTGGAGATGCTGAGGGTGGGTTTCTGCAGGTTGTGTTATTGGGAGGTGAGTGTAGATGCTGAGGATGGGTTTCTGCAGATTATGTTACTTGAGGTTAGTGAAGATGCTGAGAATGGGGTTCTGCAGGTTGTGTTATTGGAAGGTTAGTGAATATGATGAGGATGGGTTTCTGCAGGTTGTGTTATTGGGAGGTTGGTAGATATGCTGAGGATGGTTTTTTGCAGGTTTTGTTATTGGAAGGTTAGTGAAGATGCAGAGGATGGGTTTCTGCAGGTTGTGTTATGGGCAGGTTAGTGAAGATGCCGAGGATGAGTTTCTGCAGGTTGTGTTATTGGAAGGTTAGTGAAGGCGCTGAGGATGGGTTTCTGCAGGTTGTGTTATTGGAAGGTGAGTGGAGATGCTGAGGATGGGTTTCTGCAGGTTGTGTTATTGGGAGGTGAGTGAAGATGCTGAGGATGGGTTTCTGCAGGTTGTGTTATTGGGGGGTGAGTGAAGATTTTGGGGATGAGTTACTGCAGGTTCTGTTATTGGGAGGTGAGTGAAGATGGTGAGTTGGTTTTTTGCAGGTTGTGTTATTGGGAGGTTAGTGAAGATGCAGAGGATGAGTTTCTGCAGGTTGTGTTATTGGGAGGTGAGTGGTGATGCTGAGGATGGGTTTCTGCAGATTGTGCTATTGGAAGGTGAGTGGAAATGCTGAGGAACGGTTTCTGCAGGTTGTGTTATTGGGAGATGAGTGAAGATGCTGAGGATGGTTTTCTGCAGGTTGTGGTATTGAGAGTTGAGAGAAGATGCTGAAGATGGGTTTCTGCAGGTTGTGTTATTGGGAGGTTGGTAGTGATGCTGAGGATGGGTTTCTGCAGGTTGTGTTATTATGAGTTGAGTGAAGATGCTGAGGATGGGTTTCTGGAAGTTGTGTTATTGGAAGGTGAGTGGATAAGCTGAGGTTTGTTTTCTGCAGGTTGTGTGAGTGGGAGGTGAGTGAAAATGCTGAGGATGGGTTTCTGCAGGTTGAGTTATTTATATGTGAGTGAAGATGCTGAGGATGGGTTTCTGCAAGTTGTGTGATTGGAAGGTGAGTGGATTCGCTCAGGTTTGGTTTCTGCAGGTTGTGGTATTGGGAGGTGTGTGAAGATGCAGAGGATGGGTTTCTGCAGCTGTGTTATTGGGAGGTTAGTGAAGATACTGACGATCGGTTTCTGCAGGTGTATTTTTGGAAGGTTAGTGGTGATGCTGAGGATGGGTTTCTGCAGATTGTGCTATTGGAAGGTGAGTGGAAATGCTGAGGAACGGTTTCTGCAGGTTGTGTTATTGGGAGATGAGTGAAGATGCTGAGGATGGTTTTCTGCAGGTTGTGGTATTGGAAGGTTAGTGAATATGATGAGGATGGGTTTCTGCAGGTTGTGTTATTGGGAGGTTGGTAGATATGCTGAGGATGGTTTTTTGCAGGTTTTGTTATTGGAAGGTTAGTGAAGATGCAGAGGATGGGTTTCTGCAGGTTGTGTTATGGGCAGGTTAGTGAAGATGCCGAGGATGAGTTTCTGCAGGTTGTGTTATTGGAAGGTTAGTGAAGGCGCTGAGGATGGGTTTCTGCAGGTTGAGTTATTGGAAGGTGAGTGGAGATGCTGAGGATGGGTTTCTGCAGGTTGTGTTATTGGGAGGTGAGTGAAGATGCTGAGGATGGGTTTCTGCAGGTTGTGTTATTGGGGGGTGAGTGATGATTTTGGGGATGAGTTACTGCAGGTTCTGTTATTGGGAGGTGAGTGAAGATGGTGAGTTGGTTTTTTGCAGGTTGTGTTATTGGGAGGTTAGTGAAGATGCAGAGGATGAGTTTCTGCAGGTTGTGTTATTGGGAGGTGAGTGGTGATGCTGAGGATGGGTTTCTGCAAGAAGTGTTATTGCAACGTTAGTGGATAAGCTGAGGATGGGTTTCTGCAGGTTGTGTGAGTGGGAAGTGAGTGAAGATGCTGAGGATGGGTTTCTGCAGGTTGCGTTATTTATAGGTGAGTGAAAATGCTGTGGGTGGGTTTCTGCAGGTTGTGTTATTGGGAGGTGAGTGTTGATGCTGAGGATGGGTTTCTGCAGGTTGTGCTATTGGGAGGTGAGTGGAGATGCTGAGGATCGGTTTCTGCAGGTTGTGTTATTGGGACGTTGGAAGAGATGCTGAGGATGGGTTATGCGGGTTATGTTATTGAGAGGTGAGTGGAGATGCTGAGGGTGGGTTTCTGCAGGTTATCTTATTGGAAGGTTAGTGAGGATGCAGAGGATGGATTAATGCATTTTGTTTTATTGGAAGGTTATTGAATATGCTGAGGATGAGTTTCTGCAGTTTGTGTTATTGGGAGGTGAGTGGTGAAGCTGACGATGGGTTTCTGCAGGTTGTATTATTGGAAGGTGAGTGGAGATGTTGAGGATGGGTTTCTGCAGGTTGTGATATAGGGAGGTGAGTGAAAATGCTGAGGATGGGTTTCTGCAGGTTATCTTATTGGAAGGTTATTGAAGATGCTGAGGATGGGTTTCTGCAGGTTGTGTTATTGGGAGGTGAGTAGAGAAGCTGAGGATGGGTCTCTGCAGGTTGTGTTATTGGAAGGTTAGTGTAGATGATGAGGGTGGGTTTCTACAGATTGTGTTATTGGAAGGTAAGTGAAGATGTTGAGGGTGGGTTTCTGCAGGTTGTGTTATTGGGAGGTGAGTGTAGATGCTGAGGATGGGTTTCTGCAGATTATGTTACTTGAGGTTAGTGAAGATGCTGAGAATGGGGTTCTGCAGGTTGTGTTATTGGAAGGTTAGTGAATATGATGAGGATGGGTTTCTGCAGGTTGTGTTATTGGGAGGTTGGTAGATATGCTGAGGATGGTTTTTTGCAGGTTTTGTTATTGGAAGGTTAGTGAAGATGCAGAGGATGGGTTTCTGCAGGTTGTGTTATGGGCAGGTTAGTGAAGATGCCGAGGATGAGTTTCTGCAGGTTGTGTTATTGGAAGGTTAGTGAAGGCGCTGAGGATGGGTTTCTGCAGGTTGTGTTATTGGAAGGTGAGTGGAGATGCTGAGGATGGGTTTCTGCAGGTTGTGTTATTGGGAGGTGAGTGAAGATGCTGAGGATGGGTTTCTGCAGGTTGTGTTATTGGGGGGTGAGTGAAGATTTTGGGGATGAGTTACTGCAGGTTCTGTTATTGGGAGGTGAGTGAAGATGGTGAGTTGGTTTTTTGCAGGTTGTGTTATTGGGAGGTTAGTGAAGATGCAGAGGATGAGTTTCTGCAGGTTGTGTTATTGGGAGGTGAGTGGTGATGCTGAGGATGGGTTTCTGCAGATTGTGCTATTGGAAGGTGAGTGGAAATGCTGAGGAACGGTTTCTGCAGGTTGTGTTATTGGGAGATGAGTGAAGATGCTGAGGATGGTTTTCTGCAGGTTGTGGTATTGAGAGTTGAGAGAAGATGCTGAAGATGGGTTTCTGCAGGTTGTGTTATTGGGAGGTTGGTAGTGATGCTGAGGATGGGTTTCTGCAGGTTGTGTTATTAGGAGTTGAGTGAAGATGCTGAGGATGGGTTTCTGGAAGTTGTGTTATTGGAAGGTGAGTGGATAAGCTGAGGTTTGTTTTCTGCAGGTTGTGTGAGTGGGAGGTGAGTGAAAATGCTGAGGATGGGTTTCTGCAGGTTGAGTTATTTATATGTGAGTGAAGATGCTGAGGATGGGTTTCTGCAAGTTGTGTGATTGGAAGGTGAGTGGATTCGCTCAGGTTTGGTTTCTGCAGGTTGTGGTATTGGGAGGTGTGTGAAGATGCAGAGGATGGGTTTCTGCAGGTGTGTTATTGGGAGGTTAGTGAAGATACTGACGATCGGTTTCTGCAGGTGTATTATTGGAAGGTTAGTGGTGATGCTGAGGATGGGTTTCTGCAGATTGTGCTATTGGAAGGTGAGTGGAAATGCTGAGGAACGGTTTCTGCAGGTTGTGTTATTGGGAGATGAGTGAAGATGCTGAGGATGGTTTTCTGCAGGTTGTGGTATTGGAAGGTTAGTGAATATGATGAGGATGGGTTTCTGCAGGTTGTGTTATTGGGAGGTTGGTAGATATGCTGAGGATGGTTTTTTGCAGGTTTTGTTATTGGAAGGTTAGTGAAGATGCAGAGGATGGGTTTCTGCAGGTTGTGTTATGGGCAGGTTAGTGAAGATGCCGAGGATGAGTTTCTGCAGGTTGTGTTATTGGAAGGTTAGTGAAGGCGCTGAGGATGGGTTTCTGCAGGTTGAGTTATTGGAAGGTGAGTGGAGATGCTGAGGATGGGTTTCTGCAGGTTGTGTTATTGGGAGGTGAGTGAAGATGCTGAGGATGGGTTTCTGCAGGTTGTGTTATTGGGGGGTGAGTGATGATTTTGGGGATGAGTTACTGCAGGTTCTGTTATTGGGAGGTGAGTGAAGATGGTGAGTTGGTTTTTTGCAGGTTGTGTTATTGGGAGGTTAGTGAAGATGCAGAGGATGAGTTTCTGCAGGTTGTGTTATTGGGAGGTGAGTGGTGATGCTGAGGATGGGTTTCTGCAGATTGTGCTATTGGAAGGTGAGTGGAAATGCTGAGGAACGGTTTCTGCAGATTGTGTTATTGGGAGATGAGTGAAGATGCTGAGGATGGTTTTCTGCAGGTTGTGGTATTGAGAGTTGAGAGAAGATGCTGAAGATGGGTTTCTGCAGGTTGTGTTATTGGGAGGTTGGTAGAGATGCTGAGGATGGGTTTCTGCAGGTTGTGTTATTGGGAGTTGAGTGAAGATGCTGAGGATGGGTTTCTGGACGTTGTGTTATTGGAAGGTGAGTGGATAAGCTGAGGTTTGTTTTCTGCAGGTTGTGTGAGTGGGAAGTGAGTGAAGATGCTGAGGATGGGTTTCTGCAGGTTGAGTTATTTATATGTGAGTGAAGATGCTGAGGATGGGTTTCTGCAAGTTGTGTGATTGGAAGGTGAGTGGATTCGCTCAGGTATGGTTTCTGCAGGTTGTGGTATTGGGAGGTGTGTGAAGATGCAGAGGATGGGTTTCTGCAGGTGTGTTATTGGGAGGTTAGTGAAGATACTGACGATCGGTTTCTGCAGGTGTATTATTGGAAGGTTAGTGGTGATGCTGAGGATGGGTTTCTGCAGATTGTGCTATTGGAAGCTGAGTGGAAATGCTGAGGAACGGTTTCTGCAGGTTGTGTTATTGGGAGATGAGTGAAGATGCTGAGGATGGTTTTCTGCAGGTTGTGGTATTGAGAGTTGAGAGAAGATGCTGAAGATGGGTTTCTGCAGGTTGTGTTATTGGGAGGTTGGTAGAGATGCTGAGGATGGGTTTCTGCAGGTTGTGTTATTGGAAGGTTAGTGAAGATGCTGACGGTGGGTTTCTGCAGGTTGTGTTATTGGGAAGTTAGTGAAGATGCTGAGGATGTTTTTTTGCAGGTTGTGTTATTGTAAGGTTTGTGAAGATGCAGAAGATGGGTTTCTGCAGGTGTGTTATTGGGAGGTTAGTGAAGATACTGACGAACGGTTTCTGCAGGTGTATTATTGGAAGGTTAGTGAAGATGCAGAGGATGGGTTTCTGCAAGTTGTGTTATTGGAAGGTTAGTGAAGATGATGAGGATGGGTTTCTGTAGGTTGTGTTATTGGGAAGTTAGTGAAGATGCAGAGGATGATTTTCTGCAGGTTGTGTTATTGGGAGGTGGGTGAAAATGAAGGGGATGGGTTTCTGCAGGTTGTGATATTGGGAGGTGAGTGAAGATGCTGCGGATGGGTTTCTGCAGGTTGTGTTCTTGGGAGGTTGGTAGAGATGCTGAGGAAGAGTTACTGCACGTTGTGTTATTGGAAGGTTAGTGTAGATGATGAGGTTCGGTTTCTACAGGTTGTGTTATTGGAAGATTAATGGAGATGCTGAGGATGTGTTTCTGCAGGTTCTGTTATTGGGAGGTTAGTGAAGATGCTGAGGATGAGTTTCTGCAGGTTGTGTTATTGCGAGATGAGTGAAGATGCTGAAGGTGGGTTTCTGCAGGTTGTGTTATTGGGAGGTTGGTAGAGATGCTGAGGATGGGTTTCTGCAGGTTGTGTTATTGGAAGGTTAGTGAAGATGCTGACGGTGGGTTTCTGCAGGTTGTGTTATTGGGAAGTTAGTGAAGATGCTGAGGATGTTTTTTTGCAGGTTGTGTTATTGTAAGGTTTGTGAAGATGCAGAAGATGGGTTTCTGCAGGTGTGTTATTGGGAGGTTAGTGAAGATACTGACGAACGGTTTCTGCAGGTGTATTATTGGAAGGTTAGTGAAGATGCAGAGGATGGGTTTCTGCAAGTTGTGTTATTGGAAGGTTAGTGAAGATGATGAGGATGGGTTTCTGTAGGTTGTGTTATTGGGAAGTTAGTGAAGATGCAGAGGATGATTTTCTGCAGGTTGTGTTATTGGGAGGTGGGTGAAAATGAAGGGGATGGGTTTCTGCAGGTTGTGATATTGGGAGGTGAGTGAAGATGCTGCGGATGGGTTTCTGCAGGTTGTGTTCTTGGGAGGTTGGTAGAGATGCTGAGGAAGAGTTACTGCACGTTGTGTTATTGGAAGGTTAGTGTAGATGATGAGGTTCGGTTTCTACAGGTTGTGTTATTGGAAGATTAATGGAGATGCTGAGGATGTGTTTCTGCAGGTTCTGTTATTGGGAGGTTAGTGAAGATGCTGAGGATGAGTTTCTGCAGGTTGTGTTATTGCGAGATGAGTGAAGATGCTGAAGGTGGGTTTCTGCAGGTTGTGTTATTGGGGGGTGAGTGAAGATGCCGAGGATGAGTTTCTGCAGGTTGTGTTATTGGGAGGTTAGTGAAGATGCTGAGGATGGTTTTTTTGCAGGTTGTGTGAGTGGGAAGTGAGAGAAGGTGCTGAGGATGGGTTTCTGCAGGTTGTGTTATTTGGAGGTGAGTGGTGATGCTGAGGATGGGTTTCTGCAGGTGTGTTATTGGGAGGTGAGTGAAGATGCTAAGTATGGGTTTCTGCAAGAAGTGTTATTGCAACGTTAGTGGATAAGCTGAGGATGGGTTTCTGCAGGTTGTGTGAGTGGGAAGTGAGTGAAGATGCTGAGGATGGGTTTCTGCAGGTTGAGTTATTTATAGGTGAGTGAAAATGCTGAGGGTGGGTTTCTGCAGGTTGTGTTATTGGGAGGTGAGTGTTGATGCTGAGGATGGGTTTCTGCAGGTTGTGCTATTGGGAGGTGAGTGGAGATGCTGAGGATCGGTTTCTGCAGGTTGTGTTATTGGGACGTTGGAAGAGATGCTGAGGATGGGTTATACGGGTTATGTTATTGAGAGGTGAGTGGAGATGCTGAGGGTGGGTTTCTGCAGGTTATCTTATTGGAAGGTTAGTGAGGATGCAGAGGATGGATTAATGCATTTTGTTTTATTGGAAGGTTATTGAATATGCTGAGGACGAGTTTCTGCAGTTTGTGTTATTGGGAGGTGAGTGGTGAAGCTGACGATGGGTTTCTGCAGGTTGTATTATTGGAAGGTGAGTGGAGATGTTGAGGATGGGTTTCCTGCAGGTTGTGATATAGGGAGGTGAGTGAAAATGCTGAGGATGGGTTTCTGCAGGTTATCTTATTGGAAGGTTATTGAAGATGCTGAGGATGGGTTTCTGCAGGTTGTGTTATTGGGAGGTGAGTAGAGAAGCTGAGGATGGGTCTCTGCAGGTTGTGTTATTGGAAGGTTAGTGTAGATGATGAGGGTGGGTTTCTACAGATTGTGTTATTGGAAGGTAAGTGAAGATGTTGAGGGTGGGTTTCTGCAGGTTGTGTTATTGGGAGGTGAGTGGAGATGCTGAGGATGGGTTTCTGCAGATTATGTTACTTGAGGTTAGTGAAGATGCTGAGAATGGGGTTCTGCAGCTTGTGTTATTGGAAGGTTAGTGAATATGATGAGGATGGGTTTCTGCAGGTTGTGTTATTGGGAGGTTGGTACATATGCTGAGGATGGTTTTTTGCAGGTTTTGTTATTGGAAGGTTAGTGAAGATGCAGAGGATGGGTTTCTGCAGGTTGTGTTATGGGCAGGTTAGTGAAGATGCCGAGGATGAGTTTCTGCAGGTTGTGTTATTGGAAGGTTAGTGAAGGCGCTGAGGATGGGTTTCTGCAGGTTGTGTTATTGGAAGGTGAGTGGAGATGCTGAGGATGGGTTTCTGCAGGTTGTGTTATTGGGAGGTGAGTGAAGATGCTGAGGATGGGTTTCTGCAGGTTGTGTTATTGGGGGGTGAGTGAAGATTTTGGGGATGAGTTACTGCAGGTTCTGTTATTGGGAGGTGAGTGAAGATGGTGAGTTGGTTTTTTGCAGGTTGTGTTATTGGGAGGTTAGTGAAGATGCAGAGGATGTGCTTCTGCAGGTTGTGTTATTGGGAGGTGAGTGGTGATGCTGAGGATGGGTTTCTGCAGATTGTGCTATTGGAAGGTGAGTGGAAATGCTGAGGAACGGTTTCTGCAGGTTGTGTTATTGGGAGATGAGTGAAGATGCTGAGGATGGTTTTCTGCAGGTTGTGGTATTGAGAGTTGAGAGAAGATGCTGAAGATGGGTTTCTGCAGGTTGTGTTATTGGGAGGTTGGTAGAGATGCTGAGGATGGGTTTCTGCAGGTTGCGTTATTGGGAGTTGAGTGAAGATGCTGAGGATGGGTTTCTGCAAGTTGTGTTATTGGAAGGTGAGTGGATAAGCTGAGGTTTGTTTTCTGCAGGTTGTGTGAGTGGGAAGTGAGTGAAGATGCTGAGGATGGGTTTCTGCAGGTTGAGTTATTTATATTTGAGTGAAGATGCTGAGGATGGGTTTCTGCAAGTTGTGTGATTGGAAGGTGAGTGGATTCGCTCAGGTTTGGTTTCTGCAGGTTGTGGTATTGGGAGGTGTGTGAAGATGCAGAGGATGGGTTTCTGCAGGTGTGTTATTGGGAGGTTAGTGAAGATACTGACGATCGGTTTCTGCAGGTGTATTATTGGAAGGTTAGTGAAGATGCTGAGGATGGGTTTCTGCAGGTTGTGTTATTGGAAGGTTAGTGAAGATGCTGACGGTGGGTTTCTGCAGGTTGTGTTATTGGGAAGTTAGTGAAGATGCTGAGGATGATTTTCTGCAGGTTGTGTTATTGGGAGGTGGGTGAAGATGCTGGGGATGGGTTACTGCAGGTTGTGGTATTGGGAGGTGAGTGAAGATGCTGCGGATGGGTTTCTGCAGGTTGTGTTCTTGGGAGGTTGGTAGAGATGCTGAGGAAGAGGTACTGCACGTTGTGTTATTGGAAGGTTCGTGTAGATTATGAGGTTCGGTTTCTGCAGGTTGTGTTATTGGAAGCTTGTTGAAGATGCTGAGGGTGGGTTTCTGCAGGTTGTGTTATTTGGAGGTGAGTGGTGATGCTGAGGATGGGTTTCTGCAGGTTGTGCTATTGGGAGGTGAGTGGAGATGCTGAGGATGGTTTCTGCAGGTTGTGTTATTGGGAGGTGAGTGAAGATTCTGAGGATGGGTTTCTGCAGGTTGTATTATTGGGACGTTGGTCGAGATGCTGATGATGGGTTTCTGCAGGTTGTGTTATTGGGAGGTGAGTGGAGATGCTGAGGCTGGGTTTCTGCAGGTAATCATATTGGAAGTATATTGAAGATGCTGAGGATGGGTTTCTGCAGTTTGTGTTATTGGGTGGTGAGTTGAGAAGCTGAGGATGGGTTTCTGCAGGTTGTATTATTGGAAAGTAAGTGGAGATGCTGAGGATGGGTTTCTGCAGGTTGTGATATTGGGAGGTGAGTGAAGATGCTGAGGATGGATTTCTGCAGGTTGTGTTATTGGGAGGTGAGTGGAGAAGCTGAGGATGGGTTTCTGCAAGTTGTGTTATTGGAAGGTTAGTGTAGATGATGAGAGATGGTTTCTACAGGTTGTGTTATTGTATAGTTCGTGAAGATGTTGAGGATGGGTTTCTGCTGGTTGTGTTATTGGAATGTGAGTGGAGATGCTGAGGATGGGTTTCTGCAGATTATGTTATTTGAGGTTAGTGAAGATGCTGAGGATGGGTTTCTGCAGGTTGTGTTATTGGAAGGTTAGTGAAGATGATGAGGGTGGGTTTCTGCAGGTTGTGCTATTGGGAGGTTGGTAGATATGCTGAGGATGTTTTTTTGCAGGTTGTGTTATTGTAAGGTTTGTGAAGATGCAGAAGATGGGTTTCTGCAGGTGTGTTATTGGGAGGTTAGTGAAGATACTGACGAACGGTTTCTGCAGGTGTATTATTGGAAGGTTAGTGAAGATGCAGAGGATGGGTTTCTGCAGGTTGTGTTATTGGAAGGTTAGTGAAGATGCTGAGGATGGGTTTCTGTAGGTAGTGTTATTGGGAAGTTAGTGAAGATGCAGAGGATGATTTTCTGCAGGTTGTGTTATTGGGAGGTGAGTGAAGATGCTGCGGATGGGTTTCTGCAGGTTGTGTTCTTGGGAGGTTGGTAGAGATGCTGAGGAAGAATTACTGCACGTTGTGTTATTGGAAGGTTAGTGTAGATGATGAGGTTCGGTTTCTACAGGTTGTGTTATTGGAAGATTAATGGAGATGCTGAGGATGTGTTTCTGCAGGTTCTGTTATTGGGAGGTTAGTGAAGATGCTGAGGATGAGTTTCTGCAGGTTGTGTTTTTGCGAGATGAGTGAAGATGCTGAAGATGGGTTTCTGCAGGTTGTGTTATTGGGGGGTGAGTGAAGATGCCGAGGATGAGTTTCTGCAGGTTGTGTTATTGGGAGGTTAGTGAAGATGCTGAGGATGGTTTTTTTGCAGGTTGTGTGAGTGGGAAGTGAGAGAAGGTGCAGAGGATGGGTTTCTGCAGGTTGTGTTATTTGGAGGTGAGTGGTGATGCTGAGGATGGGTTTCTGCAGGTTGTGTTATTGGAATGTGAGTGGAGATGCTGAGGATGGGTTTCTACAGGTTGTGTTATTGGAATGAGAATGGAGATGCTGAGGATGGGTTTCTGCAGGTTGTGTTATTTGAGGAGAGTGGTGATGCTGAGGATGGGTTTCTGCAGGTTGTGTTATTGGGAGGTTAGTGAAGATGCCGAGGATGAGTTTCTCCAGGTTGTGTTATTGGGAGGTGAGTGAAGATGTTGAGGATGTGTTTCTGCAGGTTGTGTTATTGGGGGGTGAGTGAAGATGTTGGAGATGAGTTTCTGCAGGTTGTGTTATTGGGAGGTGAGTGGTGATGCTGAGGATGGGTTTCTGCAGGTTGTTCTATTGGAAGGTGAGAGGAGATGCAGAGGATCGGTTTCTGCAGGTTGTGTTATTGGGAGGTGAGTGAAGATGCTGAGGATGAGTTTCTGCAGGTTGTGTTATTGGAATGTGAGTGGAGATGCTGAGGATGGTTTTCTGCAGATTGTGTTATTGGAAGGTTAGTGAAGATGATGAGGCTGGGTTTCTGCAGGTGTGTTATTGGGAGGTTAGTGAAGATACTGACGATCGGATTCTGCAGGTGTATTATTGGAAGGTTAGTGAAGATGCAGAGGATGGGTTTCTGCAGATTGTGTTATTGGAAGGTTAGTGAAGATGCTGAGGATGGGTTTCTGTAGGTTGTGTTATTGGGACGTTAGTGAAGATGCTGAGGATGATTTTCTGCAGGTTGTGTTATTGGCAGGTGGGTGAAAATGAGGGGGATAGTTTTCTGCAGGTTGTGGTATTGGGAGATGAGTGAAGATGCTGCGGATGGGTTTCTGAAGGTTGTGTTCTTGGGAGGTTGGTAGAGATGCTGAGGAAGAGTTACTGCACGTTGTGTTATTGGAAGGTTAGTGTAGATGATGAGGTTCGGTTTCTACAGGTTGTGTTATTGGAAGATTAGTGGAGATGCTGAGGATGGGTTTCTGCAGGTTCTGTTATTGGGAGGTTAGTGAAGATGCTGAGGATTAATTTCTGCAGGTTGTGTTATTGCGAGGTGAGTGAAGATGCTGAAGGTGGGTTTCTGCAGTTTGTGTTATTGGGGGGTCAGTGAAGATGCCGAGGATTAGTTTCTGCAGGTTGTGTTATTGGGAGGTTAGTGAAGATGCTGAGGATGGTTTTTTTGCAGGTTGTGTGAGTGGGAAGTGAGAGAAGGTGCTGAGGATGGGTTTCTGCAGGTTGTGTTATTTGGAGGTGAGTGGGGATGCTGAGGATGGGTTTCTGCAGGTTGTGTTATTGGAATGTGAGTGGAGATGCTGAGGATGGGTTTCTACAGGTTGTGTTATTGGAATGTGAGTGGAGATGCTGAGGATGGGTTTCTGCAGGTTGTGTTATTGGGAGGTTAGTGAAGATGCTGAGGATGGGTTTCTACAGGTTGTGTTATTGGAATGTGAGTGGAGATGCTGAGGATGTGTTTCTGCAGTTTGTGTTATTGGGGGGTGAGTGAAGATGTTGGAGATGAGTTTCTGCAGGTTGTGTTATTGGGAGGTTGGTAGATATGCTGAGGATGGTTTTTTGCAGGTTGTGTTATTGGAAGGTTACTGAAGATGCAGAGGATGGGTTTCTGCAGGTTGCGTTATTGGGAGGTTAGTGAAGATGCTGAGGATGTGTTTCTGCAGGTTGTGTTCTTGGGAGGTTAGTGAAGATGCTAGGGATGGTTTTCTGCAGGTGTGTTATTGGGAGGTGAGTGAAGATGCTGAGGATGGGTTTCTGCAAGAAGTGTTATTGGAAGGTTAGTGGATAAGCTCAGGATGGGTTTCTGCAGGTTGTGTGAGTGGGAAGTGAGTGAAGATGCTGAGGATGGGTTTCTGCAGTTTGAGTTATTTATAGGTGAGTGAAAATGCTGAGGATGGGTTTCTGCAGGTTGTGTTATTGGGAGGTGAGTGGTGATGCTGAGGATGGGATTCTGCAGATTTTGCTATTGGAAGATGAGTGGAAATGCTGAGGAACGGTTTCTGCACGTTGTGTTATTGGGAGATGAGTGAAGATGCTGAGGATGGTTTTCTGCAGGTTGTGGTATTGAGAGTTGAGAGAAGATGCTGAAGATGGGTTTCTGCAGGTTGTGTTATTGGGAGGTTGGTAGAGATGCTGAGGATGGGTTTCTGCAGGTTGTGTTATTGGGAGTTGAGTGAAGATGCTGAGGATGGGTTTCTGCAAGTTGTGTTTTTGGAAGGTGAGTGGATAAGCTGAGGTTTGTTTTCTGCAGGTTGTGTGAGTGGGAAGTGAGTGAAGATGCTGAGGATGGGTTTCTGCAGGTTGAGTTATTTATATGTGAGTGAAGATCCTGAGGATGGGTTTCTGCAAGTTGTGTTATTGGAAGGTGAGTGGATTCGCTCAGGTTTGGTTTCTGCAGGTTGTGGTATTGGGAGGTGTGTGAAGATGCAGAGGATGGGTTTCTGCAGGTGTGTTATTGGGAGGTTAGTGAAGATACTGACGATCGGTTTCTGCAGATGTATTATTGGAAGGTTAGTGAAGATGCTGAGGATGGGTTTCTGCAGGTTGTGTTATTGGAAGGTTAGTGAAGATGCTGACGATGGGTTTCTGCAGGTTGTGTTATTGGGAAGTTAGTGAAGATGCTGAGGATGATTTTCTGCAGGTTGTGTTATTGGGAGGTGGGTGAAGATGCTGGGGATGGGTTTCTGCAGGTTGTGGTATTGGGAGGTGAGTGAAGATGCTGCGGATGGGTTTCTGCAGGTTGTGTTCTTGGGAGGTTGGTAGAGATGCTGAGGAAGAGTTACTGCACGTTGTGTTATTGGAAGGTTCGTGTAGATGATGAGGTTCGGTTTCTGCAGGTTGTGTTATTGGAAGCTTGTTGAAGATGCTGAGGATGTGTTTCTGCAGGTTGTGTTATTTGGAGGTGAGTGGTGATGCTGAGGATGGGTTTCTGCAGGTTGTGTTATTGGGAGGTGAGTGAAGATTCTGAGGTTGGGTTTCTGCAGGTTGTATTATTGGGACGTTGGTAGAGATGCTGAGGATGGGTTTCTGCAGGTTGTGTTGTTGGGAGGTGAGTGGAGATGCTGAGGCTGGGTTTCTGCAGGTAATCATATTGGAAGTATATTGAAGATGCTGAGGATGGGTTTCTGCAGTTTGTGTTATTGGGTGGTGAGTTGAGAAGCTGAGGATGGGTTTCTGCAGGTTGTATTATTGGAAAGTGAGTGGAGATGCTGAGGATGGGTTTCTGCAGGTTGTGTTATTGGGAGGTGAGTGGAGAAGCTGAGGATGGGTTTCTGCAAGTTGTGTTATTGGAAGGTTAGTGTAGATGATGAGAGATGGTTTCTACAGGTTGTGTTATTGTAAAGTTCGTGAAGATGTTGAGGATGGGTTTCTGCTGGTTGTGTTATTGGAATGTGAGTGGAGATGCTGAGGATGGGTTTCTGCAGATTATGTTATTTGAGGTTAGTGAAGATGCTGAGGATGGGTTTCTGCAGGTTGTGTTATTGGAAGGTTAGTGAAGATGATGAGGGTGGGTTTCTGCAGGTTGTGCTATTGGGAGGTTGGTAGATATGCTGAGGATGTTTTTTTGCAGGTTGTGTTATTGGAAGGTTTGTGAAGATGCAGAAGATGGGTTTCTGCAGGTGTGTTATTGGGAGGTTAGTGAAGATACAGACGATCGGTTTCTGCAGGTGTATTATTGGAAGGTTAGTGAAGATGCAGAGGATGGGTTTCTGCAGGTTGTGTTATTGGAAGGTTATTGAACATGCTGAGGATGGGTTTCTGTAGGTTGTGTTATTGGGAAGTTAGTGAAGATGCTGAGGATGATTTTCTGCAGGTTGTGTTATTGGGAGGTGGGTGAAAATGAAGGGGATGGGTTTCTGCAGGTTGTGATATTGGGAGGTGAGTGAAGATGCTGCGGATGGGTTTCTGCAGGTTGTGTTCTTGGGAGGTTGGTAGAGATGCTGAGGAAGAGTTACTGCACGTTGTGATATTGGAAGGTTAGTGTAGATGATGAGGTTCGGTTTCTAAAGGTTGTGTTATTGGAAGATTAATGGAGATGCTGAGGATGGGTTTCTGCAGGTTCTGTTATTGGGAGGTTAGTGAAGATGCTGAGGATGAGTTTCTGCAGGTTGTGTTATTGCGAGATGAGTGAAGATGCTGAAGGTGGGTTTCTGCAGGTTGTGTTATTGGTGGGTGAGTGAAGATGCCGAGGATGAGTTTCTGCAGGTTGTTCTATTGGAAGGTGAGAGGAGATGCAGAGGTTCGGTTTCTGCAGGTTGTGTTATTGGGAGGTGAGTGAAGATGCTGAGGATGAGTTTCTGCAGGTTGTGTTATTGGAATGTGAGTGGAGATGCTGAGGATTATTTTCTGCAGGTTGTGTTATTGCGAGGTGAGTGAAGATGCTGAAGGTGGGTTTCTGCAGTTTGTGTTATTGTGGGGTCAGTGAAAATGCCGAGGATTAGTTTCTGCAGGTTGTGTTATTTTGAGGTTAGTGAAGATGCTGAGGATGGTTTTTTTGCAGGTTGTGTGAGTGGGAAGTGAGTGAAGGTGCTGAGGATGGGTTTCTGCAGGTTGTGTTATTTGGAGGTGAGTGGGGATGCTGAGGATGGGTTTCTGCAGGTTGTGTTATTGGAATGTGAGTGGAGATGCTGAGGATGGGTTTCTAGAGGTTGTGTTATTGGAATGTGAATGGAGATGCTGAGGATGGGTTTCTGCAGGTTGTGTTATTTGGAGGTGAGTGGTGATGCTGAGGATGGGTTTCTGCAGGTTGTGTTATTGGGAGGTTAGTGAAGATGCCGAGGATGAGTTTCTCCAGGTTGTGTTATTGGGAGTTGAGTGAAGATGCTGAGGATGTGTTTCTGCAGATTGTGTTATTGGGGGGTGAGTGAAGATGTTGGAGATGAGTTTCTGCAGGTTGTGTTATTGGGAGGTGAGTGGTGATGCTGAGGATGGGTTTCTGCAGGTTGTTCTATTGGAAGGTGAGTGGAGATGCTGAGGATGGTTTTCTGCAGATTGTGTTATTGGAAGGTTAGTGAAGATGATGAGGCTGGGTTTCTGCAGGTTGTGTTATTGGGAGGTTGGTAGATATGCTGAGGATGGTTTTTTGCAGGTTGTGTTATTGGAAGGTTACTGAAGATGCAGAGAATGGGTTTCTGCAGGTTACGTTATTGGGAGGTTAGTGAAGATGCTGAGGATGTGTTTCTGCAGGTTGTGTTATTGGGAGGTTAGTGAAGATGCTAGGGATGGGTTTCTGCAGGTGTGTTATTGGGATGTGAGTAAAGATGCTGAGTATGGGTTTCTGCAAGAAGTGTTATTGGAAGGTTAGTGGATAAGCTCAGGATGGGTTTCTGCAGGTTGCGTGAGTGGGAAGTGAGTGAAGATGCTGAGGATGGGTTTCTGCAGGTTGAGTTATTTATAGGTGAGTGAAAATGCTGAGGATGGGTTTCTGCAGGTTGTGTTATTGGGAGGTGAGTGGTGATGCTGAGGATGGGTTTCTGCAGGTTGTGTTATTGGGACTTTGGAAGAGATGCTGAGGATGGGTTATGCAGGTTATGTTATGGGGAGCTGAGTGGGGATGCTGAGGGTGGGTTTCTGCAGGTTTTCTTATTGGAAGGTTAATGAGGATGCAGAGGATGGATGACTGCAGGTTGTTTTATTGGAAGGTGATTGGATATGCTGAGGATGAGTTTCTGCAGTTTGTGTTATTGAGAGGTGAGTGGTGAAGCTGAGGATTGATTTCTGCAGGTTGTATTATTGGAAGGTGAGTGGAGATGCTGAGGATGGGTTTCTGCAGGTTGTGATATTGGGAGGTGAGTGAAAATGCTGAGGATGGGTTTCTGCAGGTTATCTTATTGGAAGGTTATTGAAGATGCTGAGGATGGGTTTCTGGAGGTTGTGTTATTGGGAGGTGAGTGGAGAAGCTGAGGATGGGTTTCTGCAGGTTGTGTTGTTGGAAGGTTAGTGTAGATGATGAGGGTGGGTTTCTACAGGTTGTGTTATTGGAAGGTAAGTGAAGATGTTGAGGATGGGTTTCTGTAGGTTGTGTTATTTGGAGGTGAGTGGAGATTCTGAGGATGGGTTTCTGCAGATTATGTTCCTTGAGGTTAGTGAAGATGCTGAGAATGGGGTTCTGCATGTTGTGTTATTGGAAGGTTAGTGAATATGATGAGGATGGGTTTCTGCAGGTTGTGTTATTGGGAGGTTCGTAGATATGCTGAGGATGGTTTTTTGCAGGTTTTGTTATTGGAAGGTTAGTGAAGATGCAGAGGATGGGTTTCTGCAGGTTGTGTTATGGGGAGGTTAGTGAAGATGCCGAGGATGAGTTTCTGCAGGTTGTGTTATTGGAAGATTAGAGAAGGTGCTGAGGATGGGTTTCTGCAGTTTGTGTTATTGGAAGGTGAGTGGAGATGCTGAGGATGATTTTCTGCAGGTTGTGTTATTGGGAGGTGAGTGAAGATGCTGAGGATGGGTTTCTGCAGGTTGTGTTATTGGGGGGTGAGTGAAGATTTTGGGGATGAGTTACTGCAGGTTCTGTTATTGGGAGGTGAGTGAAGATGCTGAGATGGTTTTTTGCAGGTTGTGTTCTTGGGAGGTGAGTGGTGATGCTGAGGATGGGTTTCTGCAGATTGTGCTATTGGATGGTGAGTGGAGATGCTGAGGAACGTTTTCTGCAGGTTGTGTTATTGGGAGATGAGTGAAGATGCTGAGGATGGTTTTCTGCAGGTTGTGGTATTGAGAGTTGAGAGAAGATGTGTTTCCGCAAGTTGTGTTATTGGGAGGTTGGTAGAGATGCTCAGGATTGGATTCTGGTGGTTGATTTATTGGGAGTTGAGTGAAGATGCTGAGGATGGGTTTCTGCAAGTTGTGTTATTGGAAGGTGAGTGGATAAGCTGAGGTTTGTTTTCTGCAGGTTGTGGTATTGGGAGGTGTGTAAAGATGCTGAGGAAGAGTTTCTGCAGGTTGTGTTATTGGGAGGTGAGTGAAGATGCATAGGATGTGTTTCCCCAGGTTGTGTTCTTGGAAGGTTAGTGTAGATGATGAGGATGGGTTTCTACAGGTTGTGTTATTTGAAGGTTAGTGAAGATGCTGAGGATGGGTTTCTGCAGGTTGTGTTATTGGAAGGTTAGTGGAGATGCTGAGGATGGGTTTCTGCAGGTTTTGTTATTGGGAGGTTAGTGGAGATGCTGCGGATGTGTTTGTGAAGATAGTGTTATTGGGAGGAGAGTGAAGACGCTGAGGATGAGTTTCTGCAGGTTGTGTTATTGGAATGTGAGTGGAGATGCTGAGGATGGTTTTATGCAGATTGTGTTATTGGAAGGTTAGTGAAGATGATGAGGCTGGTTTTCTGCAGGTTGTGTTATTGGGAGGTTGGTAGATATGCTGAGGATGGTTTTTTGCAGGTTGTGTTATTGGAAAGTTACTGAAGGTGCAGAGGATGGGTTTCTGCAGGTTGCGTTATTGGGAGGTTAGTGAAGATGCTGAGGATGTGTTTCTGCAGGTTGTGTTATTGGGAGGTGAGTGAAGATGCTGAGGATGGGTTTCTGCAAGTTGTGTTATTGGAAGGTGAGTTGATAAGATGAGGATGGGTTTTTGCAGGTTGTGTGAGTGGGAAGTGAGTGAAGATGCTGAGGATGGGTTTCTGCAGGTTGAGTTATTTATTGGTGAGTGAAAATGCTGAGGATGGGTTTCTGCAGGTTGTGTTATTGGGGGGTGAGTGAAGATTTTGGGGATGAGATACTGCAGGTTCTGTTATTGGGAGGTGAGTGAAGATGCTGAGATGGTTTTTTGCAATGTGTTATTGGGAGGTTAGTGAAGATGCAGAGGATGGGTTTCTGCAGGTTGTGTTATTGGGAGGTGAGTCGTGATGCTGAGGATGGGTTTCTGCAGATTGTGCTATTGGAAGGTGAGAGGAGATGCTGAGGAACGGTTTCTGCAGGTTGTGTTACTGGGAGATGAGTGAAAATGCGTGGATGGTTTTCTGCAGGTTGTGTTATTGAGAGGTGAGAGAAGATGCTGAGGATGGTTTTATGCAAGTTGTGTTATTGGCAGGTTGGTAGAGTTGCTGCGGATGGGTTTCTGCAGGTTGTGTTATTGGGTGTAGAGTGAAGATTTTAGGGATGAGTTACTGCAGGTTCTGTTATTGGGAGGTGAGTGAAGATGCAGAGGATGGGTTTCTGCAGGTTGTGTTATTGGGAGGTGAGTGGTGATGCTGAGGAACGGTTTCTGCAGGTTGTGTTACTGGGAGATGAGTAAAAATGCGAGGATGGTTTTCTGCAGGTTGTGTTATTGAGAGGTGAGAGAAGATGCTGAGGATGGTTTTATGCAAGTTGTGTTATTGGCAGGTTGGTAGAGATGCTGCGGATGGGTTTCTGCAGGTTGTGTTATTGGGAGGTGAGAGGAGATGCTGAGGCTGGGTTTCTGCAGGTTATCTTATTGGAAGGTTAGTGAAGATGCAGAGGATGGGTTTCTGCAGGTTGTGTTATTGGAAGATTAGTGAAGATGTTGAGGATAGGTTTCTGCAGGTTATCGTATTGGAAGGTTATTGCAGATGCTGAGGATGGGTTTCTGCAGGTTGTGTTATTGGGAGGTTAGTGGAGAAGCTGAGCATGGGTATCTGCAGGTTGTGTTATTGGAAGGTTACGGAAGAAACAGAGGATGGGTTTCTGCAGGTTGCGTTATTGGGAGGTTAGTGAAGGTGCTGAGGATGTGTTTCTGCAGCTTGTGTTATTGGGAGGTTAGTGAAGATGCTGGGGATGGGTTTCTGCAGGTGTGTTATTGGGAGGTGAGTGAAGATGCTGAGGATGGGTTTCTGCTAGTTGTGTTATTGGAAGGTGAGTGGATAAGCTGAGGATGGTTTATTGCAGGTTTTGTTATTGGAAGGTTAGTGAAGATGCAACGGATGGGTTTCTGCAGGTTGCGTTATGGGGAGGTTAGTGAAGATGCCGAGGATGAGTTTCTGCAGGTTGTGTTATTGGAAGATTAGAGAAGGTGCTGAGGATGGGTTTCTGCAGGTTGTGTTATTGGAAGGTGAGTGGAGATGCTGAGGATGGGTTTCTGCAGGTTGTGTTATTGGGAGGTGAGTGGAGATGCTGAGGATGGGTTTCTGCAGATTATGTTACTTGAGGTTAGTGAAGATGCTGAGAATGGGGTTCTGCATGTTGTGTTATTGGAAGGTTAGTGAATATGATGAGGATGGGTTTCTGCAGGTTGTGTTATTGGGAGGTTCGTAGATATGCTGAGGATGGTTTTTTGCAGGTTTTGTTATTGGAAGGTTAGTGAAGATGCAGAGGATGGGTTTCTGCAGTTTGTGTTATGGGGAGGTTAGTGAAGATGCCGAGGATGAGTTTCTGCAGGTTGTGTTATTGGAAGATTAGAGAAGGTGCTGAGGATGGGTTTCTGCAGGTTGTGTTATTGGAAGGTGAGTGGAGATGCTGAGGATGGGTTTCTGCAGGTTGTGGTATTGGGAGGTGAGTGAAGATGCTGAGGATGGGTTTCTGCAGGTTGTTTTATTGGGGGGTGAGTGAAGATTTTGGGGATGAGTTACTGCAGGTTCTGTTATTGGGAGGTGAGTGAAGATGCTGAGATGGTTTTTTGCAGGTTGTGTTCTTGGGAGGTGAGTGGTGATGCTGAGGATGGGTTTCTGCAGATTGTGCTATTGGAAGGTGAGTGGAGATGCTGAGGAACGTTTTCTGCAGGTTGTGTTATTGGGAGATGAGTGAAGATGCTGAGGATGGTTTTCTGCAGGTTGTGGTATTGAGAGTTGAGAGAAGATGTGTTTCCGCAAGTTGTGTTATTGGGAGGTTGGTAGAGATGCTCAGGATTGGATTCTGGAGGTTGATTTATTGGGAGTTGAGTGAAGATGCTGAGGATGGGTTTCTGCAAGTTGTGTTATTGGAAGGTGAGTGGATAAGCTGAGGTTTGTTATCTTCAGGTTGTGTGAGTGGGAAGTGAGTGAAAATGCTGAGGATGGGTTTCCGCAGGTTGAGTTATGTATATGTGAGTGAAGATGCTGAGGATGGGTTTCTGCAAGTTGTGTTATTGGAAGGTGAGTGGATTCGCTGAGGTTTGGTTTCTGCAGGTTGTGGTATTGGGAGGTGTGTAAAGATGCTGAGGAAGAGTTTCTGCAGGTTGTGTTATTGGGAGGTGAGTGAAGATGCATAGGATGTGTTTCCCCAGGTTGTGTTCTTGGAAGGTTAGTGTAGATGATGAGGATGGGTTTCTACAGGTTGTGTTATTTGAAGGTTAGTGAAGATGCTGAGGATGGGTTTCTGCAGGTTGTGTTATTGGAAGGTTAGTGGAGATGCTGAGGATGGGTTTCTGCAGGTTTTGTTATTGGGAGGTTAGTGGTGATGCTGCGGATGTGTTTGTGAAGATAGTGTTATTGGGAGGAGAGTGAAGACGCTGAGGATGAGTTTCTGCAGGTTGTGTTATTGGAATGTGAGTGGAGATGCTGAGGATGGTTTTATGCAGATTGTGTTATTGGAAGGTTAGTGAAGATGATGAGGCTGGTTTTCTGCAGGTTGTGTTATTGGGAGGTTGGTAGATATGCTGAGGATGGTTTTTTGCAGGTTGTGTTATTGGAAAGTTACTGAAGGTGCAGAGGATGGGTTTCTGCAGGTTGCGTTATTGGGAGGTTAGTGAAGATGCTGAGGATGTGTTTCTGCAGGTTGTGTTATTGGGAGGTGAGTGAAGATGCTGAGGATGGGTTTCTGCAAGTTGTGTTATTGGAAGGTGAGTGGATAAGATGAGGATGGGTTTTTGCAGGTTGTGTGAGTGGGAAGTGAGTGAAGATGCTGAGGATGGGTTTCTGCAGGTTGAGTTATTTATTGGTGAGTGAAAATGCTGAGGATGGGTTTCTGCAGGTTGTGTTATTGGGGGGTGAGTGAAGATTTTGGGGATGAGATACTGCAGGTTCTGTTATTGGGAGGTGAGTGAAGATGCTGAGATGGTTTTTTGCAATGTGTTATTGGGAGGTTAGTGAAGATGCAGAGGATGGGTTTCTGCAGGTTGTGTTATTGGGAGGTGAGTCGTGATGCTGAGGATGGGTTTCTGCAGATTGTGCTATTGGAAGGTGAGAGGAGATGCTGAGGAACGGTTTCTGCAGGTTGTGTTACTGGGAGATGAGTGAAAATGCGTGGATGGTTTTCTGCAGGTTGTGTTATTGAGAGGTGAGAGAAGATGCTGAGGATGGTTTTATGCAAGTTGTGTTATTGGCAGGTTGGTAGAGTTGCTGCGGATGGGTTTCTGCAGGTTGTGTTATTGGGTGTAGAGTGAAGATTTTAGGGATGAGTTACTGCAGGTTCTGTTATTGGGAGGTGAGTGAAGATGCTGAGATGGTTTTTTGCAGGTTTTGTTATTGGGAGGTTAGTGAAGATGCAGAGGATGGGTTTCTGCAGGTTGTGTTATTGGGAGGTGAGTGGTGATGCTGAGGAACGGTTTCTGCAGGTTGTGTTACTGGGAGATGAGTAAAAATGCGAGGATGGTTTTCTGCAGGTTGTGTTATTGAGAGGTGAGAGAAGATGCTGAGGATGGTTTTATGCAAGTTGTGTTATTGGCAGGTTGGTAGAGATGCTGCGGATGGGTTTCTGCCGGTTGTGTTATTGGGAGGTGAGAGGAGATGCTGAGGCTGGGTTTCTGCAGGTTATCTTATTGGAAGGTTAGTGAAGATGCAGAGGATGGGTTTCTGCAGGTTGTGTTATTGGAAGATTAGTGAAGATGTTGAGGATAGGTTTCTGCAGGTTATCGTATTGGAAGGTTATTGAAGATGCTGAGGATGGGTTTCTGCAGGTTGTGTTATTGGGAGGTTAGTGGAGAAGCTGAGCATGGGTATCTGCAGGTTGTGTTATTGGAAGGTTACGGAAGAAACAGAGGATGGGTTTCTGCAGGTTGCGTTATTGGGAGGTTAGTGAAGGTGCTGAGGATGTGTTTCTGCAGCTTGTGTTATTGGGAGGTTAGTGAAGATGCTGGGGATGGGTTTCTGCAGGTGTGTTATTGGGAGGTGAGTGAAGATGCTGAGGATGGGTTTCTGCTAGTTGTGTTATTGGAAGGTGAGTGGATAAGCTGAGGATGGTTTTTTGCAGGTTTTGTTATTGGAAGGTTAGTGAAGATGCAACGGATGGGTTTCTGCAGGTTGCGTTATGGGGAGGTTAGTGAAGATGCCGAGGATGAGTTTCTGCAGGTTGTGTTATTGGAAGATTAGAGAAGGTGCTGAGGATGGGTTTCTGCAGGTTGTGTTATTGGAAGGTGAGTGGAGATGCTGAGGATGGGTTTCTGCAGGTTGTGTTATTGGGAGGTGAGTGGAGATGCTGAGGATGGGTTTCTGCAGATTATGTTACTTGAGGTTAGTGAAGATGCTGAGAATGGGGTTCTGCATGTTGTGTTATTGGAAGGTTAGTGAATATGATGAGGATGGGTTTCTGCAGGTTGTGTTATTGGGAGGTTCGTAGATATGCTGAGGATGGTTTTTTGCAGGTTTTGTTATTGGAAGGTTAGTGAAGATGCAGAGGATGGGTTTCTGCAGTTTGTGTTATGGGGAGGTTAGTGAAGATGCCGAGGATGAGTTTCTGCAGGTTGTGTTATTGGAAGATTAGAGAACGTGCTGAGGATGGGTTTCTGCAGGTTGTGTTATTGGAAGGTGAGTGGAGATGCTGAGGATGGGTTTCTGCAGGTTGTGGTATTGGGAGGTGAGTGAAGATGCTGAGGATGGGTTTCTGCAGGTTGTTTTATTGGGGGGTGAGTGAAGATTTTGGGGATGAGTTACTGCAGGTTCTGTTATTTTGAGGTGAGTGAAGATGCTGAGATGGTTTTTTGCAGGTTGTGTTCTTGGGAGGTGAGTGGTGATGCTGAGGATGGGTTTCTGCAGATTGTGCTATTGGAAGGTGAGTGGAGATGCTGAGGAACGGTTTCTGCAGGTTGTGTTATTGGGAGATGAGTGAAGATGCTGAGGATGGTTTTCTGCAGGTTGTGGTATTGAGAGTTGAGAGAAGATGCTGAGGATGGGTTTCCGCAGGTTGTGTTATTGGGAGGTTGGTAGAGATGCTGAGGATGGTTTTCTGGAGGTTGTTTTATTGGGAGTTGAGTGAAGATGCTGAGGATGGGTTTCTGCAAGTTGTGTTATTGGAAGGTGAGTGGGTAAGCTGAGGTTTGTTTTCTGCAGGTTGTGTCAGTGGGAAGTGAGTGAAAATGCTGAGGATGGGTTTCCGCAGGTTGAGTTATTTATATGTGACTGAAGATGCTGAGGATGGGTTTCTGCAAGTTGTGTTATTGGAAGGTGAGTGGATTCGCTGAGGTTTGGTTTCTGCAGGTTGTGGTATTGGGAGGTGTGTAAAGATGCTGAGGAAGAGTTTCTGCAGGTTGTGTTATTGGGAGGTGAGTGAAGATGCAGAGGATGTGTTTCCCCAGGTTGTGTTCTTGGAAGGTTAGTGTAGATGATGAGGATGGGTTTCTACAGGTTGTGTTATTGGAAGGTTAGTGAAGATGCTGAGGATGGGTTTCTGCAGGTTGTGTTATTGGAAGGTTAGTGGAGATGCTGAGGATGGTTTTCTGCAGGTTTTGTTATTGGGAGGTTAGTGGAGATGCTGCGGATGTGTTTGTGAAGATAGTGTTATTGGGAGGTGAGTGAAGATGCTGAGGATGAGTTTCTGCAGGTTGTGTTATTGGAATGTGAGTGGAGATGCTGAGGATGGTTTTATGCAGATTGTGTTATTGGAAGGTTACTGAAGATGCAGAGGATGGGTTTCTGCAGATTGCGTTATTGGGAGGTTAGTGAAGATGCTGAGGATGTGTTTCTGAAGGTTGTGTTATTGGGAGGTTAGTGAAGATGCTGGGAATGGGTTTCTGCAGGTGTGTTATTGGGAGGTGAGTGAAGATGCTGAGGATGGGTTTCTGCAAGTTGTGTTATTGGAAGGTGAGTGGAGAAGCTGAGGATGGGTTTCTGCAGGTCGTGTGAGTGGGAAGTGAGTGAAGATGCTGAGGATGTATTTCTGCAGGTTGAGTTATTTATTGGTGAGTGAAAATGCTGAGGATGGGTTTCTGCAGGTTGTGTTATTGGGGGGTGAGTGAAGATTTTGGGGATGAGATACTGCAGGTTCTGTTATTGGGAGGTGAGTGAAGATGCTGAGATGGTTTTTTGCAATGTGTTATTGGGAGGTTAGTTAAGATGCAGAGGATGGGTTTCTGCAGGTTGTGTTATTGGGAGGTGAGTGGTGATGCTGAGGATGGGTTTCTGCAGGTTGTGCTATTGGGAGGTGAGTGGAGATGCTGAGGATGGGTTTCTGCAGGTTGTGTTATTGGGACATTGGAAGAGATGCTGAGGATGGGTTATGCAGGTTATGTTATTGGGAGGTGAGTGGAGACGCTGAGGGTGGGTTTCTGCAGGTTATCTTATTGGAAGATTAGTGAAGATGTTGAGGATGGGTTTCTGCAGGTTATTTTATTGGAAGGTTATTGAAGATGCTGAGGATGAGTTTCTGCAGGTTGTGTTATTGGAAGGTGAGTGAAGATGCTGAGGATGGGTTTCTGCAAATTGTGTTATTGGGGGGTGAGTGAACGTTTTGGGGATGAGCTACTGCAGGTTCTGTTATTGGGAGGTGAGTGAAGATGCTGAGATGTTTTTTTGCAGGTTTTGTTATTGGGAGGTTAGTGAAGATGCAGAGGATGGTTTCTGCAGGTTGTGTTATTGGGAGGTGAGTGGTGATGCTGAGGATGGGTTTCTGCAGATTGTGCTATTGGAAGGTGAGAGGAGATGCTGAGGAACGGTTTCTGCAGGTTGTGTTATTGGGAGGTTAGTGAAGATGCTGGGGATGGGTTTCTGCAGGTGTGTTATTGGGAGGTGAGTGAAGATGCTGAGGATGGGTTTCTGCTAGTTGTGTTATTGGAAGGTGAGTGGATAAGCGGAGGATGGGTTTCTGCAGGTTGTGTGAGTGGGAAGTGAGTGAAGATGCTGAGGATGGGTTTCTGCAGGTTGAGTTATTTATTGGTGAGTGAAAATGCTGAGGATGGGTTTCTGCAGGTTGTGCTATTGGGAGGTGAGTGGAGATGCTGAGGACGGGTTTCTGCAGGTTGTGTTATTGGGAGGTGAGTGGTGATGCTGAGGATGGGTTTCTGCACGTTGTGCTATTGGGAGGTGAGTGGAGATGCTGAGGATGGGTTTCTGCTGGTTGTGTTATTGGGAGGTGAGTGGAGATGCTGAGGATGGGTTTCTGCAGCTTGTGTTATTGGGACGTTGGAAGAGATGCTGAGGATGGGCTATGCAGGTTATGTTATTCGGAGGTGAGGGGAGATGCTGAGGGTGGGTTTCTGCAGCTTATCTTATTGGAAGATTAGTGAAGATGTTGATGATAGGTTTCTGCAGGTTATTTTATTGGAAGGTTATTGAAGATGCTGAGGACGAGTTTCTGCAGTTTGTGTTATTGGGAGGTGAGTGGTGAAGCTGAGGATGGGTTTCTGCAGGTTGTATTATTGGAAGGTGAGTGGATATGCTGAGGATGGGTTTCTGCAGGTTGTGATATTGGCAGGTGAGTGAAAATGCTGAGGAGGGGTTTCTGCAGGTTATCTTATTGGAAGGTTATTGAAGATGCTGAGGATGGGTTTCTGCAGGTTGTGTTATTGGGAGGTGAGTGGAGAACCTAAGGATGGGTTTCTGCAGGTTGTGTTATTGGAAGGTTAGTGTAGATGATGAGGGTGTGTTTCTACAGGTTGTGTTATTGGAAGGTAAGTGAAGATGTTGAGGATGGGTTTCTGTAGGTTGTGTTATTGGGAGGTGAGTGGAGATGCTGAGGAAGGGTTTCTGCAGGTTGTGTTATTGGAATGTTAGTGAAGATGCTGAGGATGGGTTTCTGCAGGTTGTGTTGCTTGAGGTTATTGAAGATGCTGAGGATGGGGTTCTGCAGGTTGTGTTATTGGAAGGTTAGTGAATATGATGAGGATGGGTTTCTGCAGGTTGTGTTATTGGGAGGTTGGTAGATATGCTGAGGATGGTTTTTTGCAGGTTTTGTTATTGGAAGGTTAGTGAAGATGCAGAGGATGGTTTTCTGCAGGTTGTGTTATGGGGAGGTTAGTGAAGATGCCGAGGATGAGTTTCTACAGGTTGTGTTATTGGAAGGTGAGTGAAGATGCTGAAGATTGGTTTCTGCAGGTTGTGTTATTGTGGGGTGAGTGAAGATTTTGGGGATGAATTACTGCAGTATCTGTTATTGGGAGGTGAGTGAAGATGCTGAGATGGTTTTTTGCAGGTTTTGTTATTGGGAGGTTAGTGAAGATGCAGAGGATGGGTTTCTGCAGGTTGTGTTACTGAAAGGTTGGTAGAGATGCTGCGGAAGGGTTTCTGCAGGTTGTGTTATTGGGAAGGTGAGAGGAGATGCTGAGGCTGGGTTTCTGCAGGTTATCTTATTGGAAGGTTAGTGAAGATGCAGAGGATGGGTTTCTGCAGGTTGTGTTATTGGAAGATTAGTGAAGATGTTGAGGATAGGTTTCAGCAGGTTATCGTATTGGAAGGTTATTGAAGATGCTGAGGATGGGTTTCTGCAGGTTGTGTTATTGGGAGGTTAGTGGAGAAGCTGAGCATGGGTTTCTGCAGTTTGTGTTATTGGAAGGTTACTGAAGATGCAGAGGATGGGTTTCTGCAGGTTGCGTTGATGGGAGGTTTGTGAAGATGCTGAGGATGTGTTTCTGCAGGTTGTGTTATTGGGAGGTTAGTGAAGATGCTGAGGATGGGTTTCTGCTGGTTGTGTGAGTGGGAAGTGAGTGAAGATGCTGAGGATGGGTTTCTGCAGGTTGAGTTATTTATTGGTGAGTGAAAATGCTGAGGATGGGTTTCTGCAGGTTGTGCTATTGGGAGGTGAGTGGAGATGCTGAGGATGGGTTTCTGCAGGTTGTGTTATTGGGAGGTGAGTGGTGATGCTGAGGATGGGTTTCTGCTAGTTGTGTTATTGGAAGGTGAGTGGATAAGATGAGGATGGGTTTCTGCAAGTTGTGTGAGTGGGAAGTGAGTGAAAATGCTGAGGATGGGTTTCTGCAGGTTGAGTTATTTATTGGTGAGTGAAAATGCTGAGGAGGGGTTTCTGCAGGTTATCTTATTGGAAGGTTATTGAAGATGCTGAGGATGGGTTTCTGCAAGTTGTGTTATTGGGAGGTGAGTGGAGAAGCTAAGGATGGGTTTCTGCAGGTTGTGTTATTGGAAGGTTAGTGTAGATGATGAGGGTGTGTTTCTACAGGTTGTGTTATTGGAAGGTAAGTGAAGATGTTGAGGATGGGTTTCTGTAGGTTGTGTTATTGGGAGGTGAGTGGAGATGCTGAGGAAGGGTTTCTGCAGGTTGTGTTATTGGAATGTTAGTGAAGATGCTGAGGATGGGTTTCTGCAGGTTGTGTTATTGGGAGGTTGGTAGATATGCTGAGGATGGTTTTTTGCAGGTTTTGTTATTGGAAGGTTAGTGAAGATGCAGAGGATGGTTTTCTGCAGGTTGTGTTATGGGGAGGTTAGTGAAGATGCCGAGGATGAGTTTCTGCAGGTTGTGTTATTGGAAGGTGAGTGAAGAAGCTGAAGATGGGTTTCTGCAGGTTTTGTTATTGTGGGGTGAGTGAAGATTTTGGAGATGATTTACTGCAGTATCTGTTATTGGGAGGTGAGTGAAGATGCTGAGATGGTTTTTTGCAGGTTTTGTTATTGGGAGGTTAGTGAAGATGCAGAGGATGGGTTTCTGCAGGTTGTGTTATTGGAAGGTTGGTAGAGATGCTGCGGATGGGTTTCTGCAGGTTGTGTTATTGGGAGGTGAGAGGAGATGCTGAGGCTGGGTTTCTGCAGGTTATCTTATTGGAAGGTTAGTGAAGATGCAGAGGATGGGTTTCTGCAGGTTGTGTTATTGGAAGATTAGTGAAGATGTTGAGGATAGGTTTCAGCAGGTTATCGTATTGGAAGGTTATTGAAGATGCTGAGGATGGGTTTCTGCAGGTTGTGTTATTGGGAGGTTAGTGGAGAAGCTGAGCATGGGTTTCTGCAGGTTGTGTTATTGGAAGGTTACTGAAGATGCAGAGGATGGTTTTCTGCAGGTTGCGTTATTGGGAGGTTATTGAAGATGCTGAGGATGTGTTTCTGCAGGTTGTGTTATTGGGAGGTTAGTGAAGATGCTGAGGATGGGTTTCTGCAGGTTGTGTGAGTGGGAAGTGAGTGAAGGTGCTGAGGATGGGTTTCTGCAGGTTGAGTTATTTATTGGTGAGTGAAAATGCTGAGGATGGGTTTCTGCAGGTTGTGCTATTGGGAGGTGAGTGGAGATGCTGAGGATGGGTTTCTGCAGGTTTTGTTATTGGGAGGTTAGTGAAGATGCAGAGGATGGGTTTCTGCAGGTTGTGTTATTGGGAGGTGAGTGGTGATGCTGAGGAACGGTTTCTGCAGGTTGTGTTACTGGGAGATGAGTGAAAATGCGAGGATGGTTTTCTGCAGGTTGTGTTATTGAGAGGTGAGAGAAGATGCTGAGGATGGTTTTATGCAAGTTGTGTTATTGGCAGGTTGGTAGAGATGCTGCGGATGGGTTTCTGCAGGTTGTGTTATTGGGAGGTGAGAGGAGATGCTGAGGCTGGGTTTCTGCAGGTTATCTTATTGAAAGGTTAGTGAAGATGCAGAGGATGGGTTTCTGCAGGTTGTGTGATTGGAAGATTAGTGAAGATGTTGAGGATAGGTTTCTGCAGGTTATCGTATTGGAAGGTTATTGAAGATGCTGTGGATGGGTTTCTGCAGGTTGTGTTATTGGGAGGTTAGTGGAGAAGCTGAGCATGGGTTTCTGCAGGTTGTGTTATTGGAAGGTTACTGAAGTTGCAGAGGATGGGTTTCTGCAGGTTGCGTTATTGGGAGGTTAGTGAAGATGCTGAGGATGTGTTTCTGCAGGTTGTGTTATTGGGAGGTTAGTGAAGATGCTGGGGGTGGGTTTCTGCAGGTGTGTTATTGGGAGGTGAGTGAAGATGCTGAAGATGGGTTTCTGCTAGTTGTGTTATTGGAAGGTGAGTGGATAAGATGAGGATGGGTTTCCGCAGGTTGTATGAGTGGGAAGTGAGTGAAGATGCTGAGGATGGGTTTCTGCAGGTTGAATTATTTATTGGTGAGTGAAAATGCTGAGGAGGGGTTTCTGCAGGTTATCTTATTGGAATTTTATTGAAGATGCTGAGGATGGGTTTCTGCAGGTTGTGTTATTGGGAGGTGAGTGGAGAAGCTAAGGATGGGTTTCTGCAGGTTGTGTTATTGGAAGGTTAGTGTAGATGATGAGGGTGTATTTCTACAGGTTGTGTTATTGGAAGGTAAGTGAAGATGTTGAGGATGGGTTTCTGTAGGTTGTGTTATTGGGAGGTGAGTGGAGATGCTGAGGAAGGGTTTCTGCAGGTTGTGTTATTGGAATGTTAGTGAAGATGCTGAGGATGGGTTTCTGCAGGTTGTGTTGCTTGAGGTTAGTGAAGATGCTGAGGATGGGGTTCTGCAGTTTGTGTTATTGGAAGGTTAGTGAATATGATGAGGATGGGTTTCTGCAGGTTGTGTTATTGGGAGGTTGGTAGATATGCTGAGGATGGGTTTCTGTAGGTTGTGTTATTGGGAGGTGAGTGGAGATGCTGAGGAAGGGTTTCTGCAGGTTGTGTTATTGGAATGTTAGTGAAGATGCTGAGGATGGGTTTCTGCAGGTTGTGTTATTGGGAGGTTGGTAGATATGCTGAGGATGGTTTTTTGCAGGTTTTGTTATTGGAAGGTTAGTGAAGATGCAGAGGATGGTTTTCTGCAGGTTGTGTTATGGGGAGGTTAGTGAAGATGCCGAGGATGAGTTTCTGCAGGTTATGTTATTGGAAGGTGAGTGAAGATGCTGAAGATGGGTTTCTGCAGGTTTTGTTATTGTGGGGTAAGTGAAGATTTTGGAGATGATTTACTGCAGTATCTGTTATTGGGAGGTGAGTGAAGATGCTGAGATGGTTTTTTGCAGGTTTTGTTATTGGGAGGTTAGTGAAGATGCAGAGGATGGGTTTCTGCAGGTTGTGTTATTGGAAGGTTGGTAGAGATGCTGCGGATGGGTTTCTGCAGGTTGTGTTATTGGGAGGTGAGAGGAGATGCTGAGGCTGGGTTTCTGCAGGTTATCTTATTGGAAGGTTAGTGAAGATGCAGAGGATGGGTTTCTGCAGGTTGTGTTATTGGAAGATTAGTGAAGATGTTGAGGATAGGTTTCAGCAGGTTATCGTATTGGAAGGTTATTGAAGATGCTGAGGATGGGTTTCTGCAGGTTGTGTTATTGGGAGGTTAGTGGAGAAGCTGAGCATGGGTTTCTGCAGGTTGTGTTATTGGAAGGTTACTGAAGATGCAGAGGATGGTTTTCTGCAGGTTGCGTTATTGGGAGGTTATTGAAGATGCTGAGGATGTGTTTCTGCAGGTTGTGTTATTGGGAGGTTAGTGAAGATGCTGAGGATGGGTTTCTGCAGGTTGTGTGAGTGGGAAGTATGTGAAGATGCTGAGGATGGGTTTCTGCAGGTTGAGTTATTTATTGGTGAGTGAAAATGCTGAGGATGGGTTTCTGCAGGTTGTGCTATTGGGAGGTGAGTGGAGATGCTGAGGATGGGTTTCTGCAGGTTTTGTTATTGGGAGGTTAGTGAAGATGCAGAGGATGGGTTTCTGCAGGTTGTGTTATTGGGAGGTGAGTGGTGATGCTGAGGAACGGTTTCTGCAGGTTGTGTTACTGGGAGATGAGTGAAAATGCGAGGATGGTTTTCTGCAGGTTGTGTTATTGAGAGGTGAGAGAAGATGCTGAGGATGGTTTTATGCAAGTTGTGTTATTGGCAGGTTGGTAGAGATGCTGCGGATGGGTTTCTGCAGGTTGTGTTATTGGGAAGTGAGAGGAGATGCTGAGGCTGGGTTTCTGCAGGTTATCTTATTGGAAGGTTAGTGAAGATGCAGAGGATGGGTTTCTGCAGGTTGTGTGATTGGAAGATTAGTGAAGATGTTGAGGGTAGGTTTCTGCAGGTTATCGTATTGGAAGGTTATTGAAGATGCTGTGGATGGGTTTCTGCAGGTTGTGTTATTGGGAGGTTAGTGGAGAAGCTGAGCATGGGTTTCTGCAGGTTGTGTTATTGGAAGGTTACTGAAGTTGCAGAGGATGGGTTTCTGCAGGTTGCGTTATTGGGAGGTTAGTGAAGATGCTGAGGATGTGTTTCTGCAGGTTGTGTTATTGGGAGGTGAGTGAAGATGCTGGGGGTGGGTTTCTGCTAGTTGTGTTATTGGAAGGTGAGTGGATAAGATGAGGATGGGTTTCCGCAGGTTGTATGAGTGGGAAGTGAGTGAAGATGCTGAGGATGGGTTTCTGCAGGTTGAGTTATTTATTGGTGAGTGAAAATGCTGAGGAGGGGTTTCTGCAGGTTATCTTATTGGAATTTTATTGAAGATGCTGAGGATGGGTTTCTGCAGGTTGTGTTATTGGGAGGTGAGTGGAGAAGCTAAGGATGGGTTTCTGCAGGTTGTGTTATTGGAAGGTTAGTGTAGATGATGAGGGTGTATTTCTACAGGTTGTGTTATTGGAAGGTAAGTGAAGATGTTGAGGATGGGTTTCTGTAGGTTGTGTTATTGGGAGGTGAGTGGAGATGCTGAGGAAGGGTTTCTGCAGGTTGTGTTATTGGAATGTTAGTGAAGATGCTGAGGATGGGTTTCTGCAGGTTGTGTTGCTTGAGGTTAGTGAAGATGCTGAGGATGGGGTTCTGCAGTTTGTGTTATTGGAAGGTTAGTGAATATGATGAGGATGGGTTTCTGCAGGTTGTGTTATTGGGAGGTTGGTAGATATGCTGAGGATGGTTTTTTGCAGGTTTTGTTATTGGAAGGTTAGTGAAGATGCAGAGGATGGTTTTCTGCAGGTTGTTTTATGGGGAGGTTAGTGAAGATACCGAGGATGAGTTTCTGCAGGCTGTGTTATTGGAAGGTGAGTGAAGATGCTGAAGATGGTTAGTGTGGGTGTGGGGGCTGTTAGTGTGTCTGTGGGGTTAGTGTGTGTGGGGCTTTAGTGTGTGTGTGGGGGGGTTAGTGTGTGGGGGTGTTAGTGTGTGTGGGGCGGTTAGTGTGTGGCGGGGGTGTCAGTGTGTGTGGGGTGGTTAGAGTGTGTGTAGGGGTTAGTGTGTGTGTGCGAGTTAGTGTGTGTGGGGAGATGGGTTAGTGTGTGTGTGGGGGGGTTAGTGTATGTGGGGATTGATTAGTGTGTGTGGGGGATAAGTGCGTGTGGGGGTGTAAGTGTGTGTGGGGGGTTAGTGTGTGTGTGTGGTGGGTTAGTGTGTGTGTGTGGGGGGGGGGGGTTAGTGTGTGTGGGGGGGTTAGTGTGTGTGGTGGGGCTAGCGTGTGTTTGGGGTTAGTGTGTGTGGGGGTGGTTAGTGTGTGTGGGGGGTTAGTGTGTGGGGGGCTTAATGCGTATGCGGGGGTTAGTGTGTGTATGGGGGGCGTTAGTGTTTGTGTAGTGGGTTCGAGTGTGGGGGGCGTTAGTGTGTGTAGGGGGGGTTAGAGTGTGTGGGGGTTAGACTGTGTGGGGGGTTAGAGTGTGTGGGGGATTAGTGTTTGTGGGGGGTTCAGTGTGTGTGGTGGGGGTTGGTGTGTGTGGGGGGGTTGGTGTGGGTGGGGGGTGTTAGTGTGTGGGAATGGGTTAGTGTGTGTGGGGGGGGTTGGGGGGCTAGTGCGTGTGGGGGGGTTAGTGTGTGTGTGGGGGGGTTAGTGTGTGTGGGGAGGGTTAGTGTGCGTATCTGGGGGATTAGTGTGTGTGGGGGCTAGAGTGTGTGGTGGGTTAGTGTGGGTGTGGGGGGTGTTAGTGTGTGTGGGGGGTTAGTGTGTGTGGGGGTTTTAGTGTGTTTGGGGGGTTAATGTTGGTGGGGGTTAGAATGTGGGGATGGGTTAGTATATGTGGGGGGTTAGTTTGCGTGTGGGGAGGGTTTGTGTGTGTGTGGGGGGGTTTAGTATATGTGGTGGGGGTTAGTGTGTGTGGGGGGGGGTTAGTGTGTGGGGGGTTAGTGTCTGTGGTGATGGTTTAATGTGTATGGGGGGGTCAGTGTGTGTGGGGCCGTTAGTGGGTGTGTGGGGGTTAGTGTGTTTGGGTGGGGTTTGTGTGTGTGTGGTGTTAGTGAGTTTGGTGGGGTTAGTGTGTGGTGATGGGGTAGTATGTGTGTGCGGGGTTAGTGTGTGTGGGTGGGGTTAGTGTGTGCGGGGGGTTAGTGTGTGTGGGGGGGTGTTGGGGGGCTAATGCGTGTGGGGGGGTTAGTGTGTGTGTGGGGGGGTTAGTGTGTGTGGGGAGGGTTAGTGTGCGTATCTGGGGGTTTAGTGTGTGTGGGGGCTAGAGTGTGTGGTGGGTTAGTGTGGGTGTGGGGGGTGTTAGTGTGTGTGGGGGGTTAGTGTGTGTGGGGGTTTTAGTGTGTTTGGGGGGTTAATGTTGGTGGGGGTTAGAATGTGGGGATGGGTTAGTGTATGTGAGGGGTTAGTTTGCGTGTGGGGAGGGTTTGTGTGTGTGTGGGGGGGTTTTAGTATATGTGGTGGGGGTTAGTGTGTGTGTGGGGGGGGGGTTAGTGTGTGGGGGGTTAGTGTGTGTGGTGATGGTTTAATGTGTATGTTGGGGTCAGTGTGTGTGGGGCCGTTAGTGGGTGTGTGGGGGTTAGTGTGTTTGGGTGGGGTTTGTGTGTGTGGGGTGTTAGTGAGTTTGGTGGGGTTAGTGTGTGGTGATGGGTTAGTATGTGTGTGCGGGGTTAGTGTGTGTGGGTGGGGTTAGTGTGTGCGGGGGGTTAGTGTGTGTGGGGGGATAGTGTGTGGGGATGAGTTATTATGTGTGGGAATGGTTAGATTGTGTGGGTAGTTCGCGTGTGTGGGGGGGGGGTAGTGTGTGGGGGGATTAGTGTGAGTGGAGGGGGTTAGTGTGTGTGTGGGGTGGTTAGTGTGTGTGTGGGGGTTAGTGTGTATGGGGGTGTTAGTGTGTGTGTGGGTTAGTGCGTGTGGCGGGTTAGTGTGTGTGGGAGGTTAGTGTGTGTGGGTGGTTAGTATCTATGTGGGGATTATTATTTGTGGGGGTGTTAGTGTTTGTGGGGGGGTTAGTGTCTGTGGGGGGTAGTGTGTGGTGGGGTTAGTGTGAGTGGGGGAGTTAGTGTGCGTGGGGTGTTAGTGTGTGTGGGGTGTTAGTGTGTGGGAATGGGTTAGAGTGTATGGGGGGCTAGTGTGTGTGGGGGGGTGTTAGTTCGTGTGGGGGGGGGGGGTAGTGAGTGTGTGGGATGGGGGTTAGTGTGTGTGGGGGGGGTTAGTGTGTGTGGGGGGGTTAATGTGTGGGGGGCTTAGTGTGTGGTGGGTGTTAGTGTGTGGGAATGGGTTAGTGTGTGGGGGGGGTTTAGTGGGTGTTGGGCGGTTAGTGTGAGTGGGGGGGGTTAGTGTGTGTGGGTGGGTTAGCGTGTGTGTGCGGGGGTTAGTTAGTGTGGGGGGTTAGTGTGTGTGGGGAGGGTTAGTGTGCGTATCTGGGGGTTTCGTGTGTGTGGGGGTTAGTGTGTGTGGGGGGGTTAGTGTGGGTGTGGGGGTGTTAGTGTGTGTTTGGGGTTAGTGTGTGTGTGGGCGTGTTATTGTGTTTGGGGGGTTAATGTTGGTGGGGGGGGTTAGAATGTGGGGATGGGTTAGTGTGTGTGGGGGGTTAGTTTGCATGTGGGGTTAGTGTGTGGGGGTGTGGGGAGGGTTTGTGTGTGTGGGGGGTGTTAGTATATGTGGTGGGTGTTAGTGTGTGTGGGGGGGTTAGTGTGTGTGGCGATGGGTTAATGTGTATGGGGGGTCAGTGTGTGTGGGGGCGTTAGTGCGTGTGTGGGGGTTAGTGTGTTTGGGTCGGGTTTGTGTGTGGGGGGGGGGTTAGTGTGTTTGGTGGGGTTAGCGTGTGGTGATGGGTCACTAGGTGTGGGGGGGTTCCTGTGTGTGGGGGGTTAGTGTGCGTGGGGGTGTAGTGTGTGTGGGGGTTAGTGTGTGTGGGGGGGTTAGTGTGTGTGGGGGGGTTAGTGTGTGTGTGAGGTTAGTGTGTGTGTGGGGGGTTAGTATGTGGTGGTTAGTGTATGTCGGGGACTAGTGTATGGGGGGTTAGTATGTATGGGGGGGTTAGTGTGTGTGGGAGGTGTCAGTGTGTGTGGAGGGTGAGTGTGTGGTTGGGTTAGTGTGGGTGGGGTGTGTTAGTGTGTGGGAATGGGTTAGTGTGTGTGGGGGGGGGTTAGTGTGTGTGTGGGGGCTACTGTGTGTGTGTGGGGGGGTGGCTAGTGTGTGTGTGTGTGGTTAGTGTGTGTGGGGGGTTAGTGTGTGTGTGTGTGGGGGGGGTAAATGTGTGTGGGGCTTTAGTGTGTGTGTGGGGGGGTTAGTGTGTGGGGGGTTAGTGTGTGTGTGTGGGGGGGTTAGTGTGTGGCGGGGGTGTCAGTGTGTGTGGGGTGGTTAGAGTGTGTGTAGGGGTTAGTGTGTGCGTGCGAGTTAGTGTGTGTGGGGAGATGGGTTCGTGTGTGTGTGGGGGGTTAGTGTATGTGGGGATTGATTAGTGTGTGTGGGGGGATAAGTGTGTGTGGGGGTGTTATTGTGTGTGGGGGGTTAGTGTGTGTGTGTGGTGGGTTAGTGTGTGTGTGTGTGGGGGGGGGGGTTAGTGTGTGTGGGTGGGTTAGTGTGTGTGGTGGGGTTAGCGTGTGTTTGGGGTTAGTGTGTGTGGGGGTGGTTAGTGTGTGTGGGGGGTTAGTGTGTGGGGGGCTTAATACGTATGCGGGGGTTAGTGTGTGTATGGGGGGGGCGTTAGTGTTTGTGTAGTGGGTTAGTGTGTGTGGGGCGTTAGTGTGTGTAGGGGGGGTTAGAGTGTGTGGGGGTTAGACTGTGTGGGGGTTTAGAGTGTGTGGGGGATTAGAGTGTGTGGGGGATTAGTGTTTGGGGGGGTTCAGTGTGTGTGGTGGGGGTTGGTGTGTGCGGGGGGGTTGGTGTGGGTGGGGGTGTTAGTATGTGGGAATGGGTTAGTGTGTGTGAGGGGGTGTTGGGGGGCTAGTGTGTGTGGGGGGGTTAGTGTGTGTGTGGGGGGTTAGTGTGTGTGGGGAGGGCTAGTGTGCGTATCTGGGGGTTTAGTGTGTGTGGGGGCTAGAGTGTGTGGTGGGTTAGTGTGGGTGTGGGGGGTGTTAGTGTGTGTGGGGGGTTAGTGTGTGTGGGGGTGTTAGTGTGTTTGGGGGGTTAATGTTGGTGGGGGTTAGAATGTGGGGATGGGTTAGTGTATGTGGGGGGTTAGTTTGCGTGTGGGGAGGGTTTGTGTGTGTGTGTGAGGGTGTTAGTATATGTGGTGGGGGTTAGTGTGTGTGGGGGGGTTAGTGTGTGGGGGGTTCGTGTGTGTGGTGATGGGTTAATGTGTATGGGGGGTCAGTGTGTGTGGGGCCGTTAGTGGGTGTGTGGGGGTTAGTGTGTTTGGGTGGGGTTTGTGTGTGTGGGGGGTTAGTGAGTTTCGTGGTGTTAGTGTGTGGTGATGGGTTAGTATGTGTGTGCGGGGTTAGTGTGTGTGGGTGGGGTTAGTGTGTGCGGGGGGTTAGTGTGTGTGGGGGGATAGTGTGTGGGGATGGGTTATTATATGTGGGAATGGTTAGATTGTGTGAGTAGTTCGCGTGTGTGGGGGGGGGTAGTGTGTGGGGGGATTAGTGTGTGTGGAGGGGGTTAGTGTGTGTGTGGGGTGGTTAGTGTGTGTGTGGGGGTTAGTGTGTATGGGGGTGTTAGTGTGTGTGTGGGTTAGTGTGTGTGGGGGGTTAGTGTGTGTGGGGGGTTAGTGTGTGTGTGGGGATTATTATTCGTGGGGAGGGGGTAGTGTTTGTGGGGGGGTTAGTGTCTGTGGGGGGTAGTGTGTGGTGGGGTTAGTGTGAGTGGGGGAGTTAGTGTGCGCGGGGTGTTAGTGTGTGTGGGGTGTTAGTGTGTGGGAATGGGTTAGTGTGTGTGGGGGGTTAGTGTGTGTGGGGGTGGGTTAGTTCGTGTGGGGGGGGGTGTAGTGAGTGTGTGGGATGGGGGTTAGTGTGTGTGGGGGTTAGTGTGTGGGGGGGTTAGTGTGTGGGGGGCTTAGTGTGTGGTGGGGGTAAGTGTGTGTGGGCGTATTAGTGTGTGTGGGGGGGTTAGTGTGTGGGGGGATAGTGTGTGTGGGGGTTAGTGTTTGTGTGTGTGTGGGGGGGTTATTGTGTGTGGTGTGTTAGTGTGTGGGTTGGTTAGTATGTGTGGGGTGTTTGTGTGTGTTGAGGGTTAATGTGCGTGCGGGGGGGTTAGTGTGTGTGGGGGGTGTTAGTGTCTGGGGTGGTTACTATGTCTGTGAGGAGAGGTTAGTGTGTGGGGGGGTAGTGTGTGGGGGGGATTAGTGTGTGGGGGGGGGGTTAGTGTGTGTGGGGGGTAAGTGTGTGGGGGGGTTAGTGTGTGTGGGGGGTTAGTGTGTGAGGGGGTGTTAGTGTGTGGGGGGGGGTTAGTGTATGTGGGGGGATAGTGTGTTTGAGAGATTAGTGTGTGTGGGGATGGATTAGTGTGTGTGGGGGCGTTAGTGTGTGTGGGGATGGGTTAGTGTGCGTGGGGGTTAGTGTGTGTGGGGGGTTAGTGTGTGTGCGCGTTAGAGTGTGTGGGAATGGGTTAGTGTGTGTGGGAGGGGGGGTTAGTGGGTGTTGGGCGGTTAGTGTGAGTGGGGTGGGGTTGTGTGTGTGGGGGGTACGCGTGTGTGGGCGGGGGTTCGTTTGTGTGGGGGGGTTAGTGTGTGTGGGGATGGTTAGTGTGCGTATCTGGGGGTTTAGTGTGTGTGGGGGTTAGTGTGTGGGGGGGGGGGTTAGTGTGGGTGTGGGTGGTGTTCGTGTGTGTGTGGGGTTAGTGTGTGTGTGGGGGTGTTAGTGTGTTTGGGGGTTAATGTTGGTGGGGGGGGTTAGAATGTGGGGATGGGTTAGTTAGTGTGGGAGGTTAGTTTGCATGTGGGGTTCGTGTTGGGGGTGTGGGGAGGGTTTGTGTGTGTGTGGGGGTGGTGGTAGTATATGTGGTGGGGGTTAGTGTGCGTGGGGGGGTTAGTGTGTGGGGGGTTAGTGTGTGTGGTGATGGGTGAATGTGTATGGGGGGTCAGTGTGTGTGGGGGCGTTAGTGCGTGTGTGGGGTTTAGTGTGTTTGGGTGGGGTTTGTGTGTGTGGGGGGTTAGTGTGTTTGGTGGGGTTAGCGTGTGGTGATGGGTTACTAGGTGTGGGGGGGTTCCTGTGTGTGGGGGGTTAGTGTGCGTGGTGGGGTAGTGTGTGTGGGGGTTAGAGTGTGTGGAGGGGTTAATGTGTGTGTGGGTGGGTTAGTGTGTGTGGGGGGGGGTTAGTGTGTGTGGGGGGGGTTAGTGTGTGTCTGAGGTTAGTGTGTGTGGTGGGGGGTTAGTGTGTGGTGGTTAGTGTATGTCGGGGGCTAGAGTATGGGGTGTTAGTGTGTGTGCTGGAGTTAGTGTGTGTGGGAGGTGTTAGTGTGTGTGGAGGGTTAGTGTGTGGTTGGGTTAGTGTGGGTGGGGGTGTTAGTGTGTGGGAATGTGTTAGTGTGTGTGGGGGGGGGGTTAGTGTGTGTGTGTGGGCTATTGTGTGTGTGGGGGGGTTAGTGTGTGTGTGGGGGGTTAGTGTGTGTGGGGGGTTAGTGTGTGTGTGTGGGGGGGGGGTAAATGTGTGTGGGGCTTTAGTGTGTGTGTGGGGGGGGTTAGTGTGTGGGGGGGGGTTAGTGTATGTGGGGGGGGGTTAGTGTGTGGCGGGGGTGTCAGTGTGTGTGGGGTGGTTAGAGTGTGTGTAGGGGTTAGTGTGTGTGTGCGAGTTAGTGTGTGTGGGGTGATGTGTTAGTGTGTGTGTGGGGGGGTTTGTGTATGTGGGGATTGATTAGTGTGTGTGGGGGGATAAGTGTGTGTTGGGGTGTTAGTGTGTGTGGGGGGTTAGTGTGTGTGTGTGTGGTGGGTTAGTGTGTGTGTGGGGGGGGGGTTAGTGTGTGTGGGGATGGTTAGTGTGCGTATCTGGGGGTTTAGTGTGTGTGGGGGTTAGTGTGTGGGGGGGGGGGTTAGTGTGGGTGTGGGGGGGGGGTTAGTGTGTGTGGGGATGGTTAGTGTGCGTATCTGGGGGTTTAGTGTGTGTGGGGGTTAGTGTGTGGGGGGGGGGGGTTAGTGTGGGTGTGGGTGGTGTTCGTGTGTGTGTGGGGTTAGTGTGTGTGTGGGGGTGTTAGTGTGTTTGGGGGTTAATGTTGGTGGGGGGGGTTAGAATGTGGGGATGGGTTAGTTAGTGTGGGAGGTTAGTTTGCATGTGGGGTTCGTGTTGGGGGTGTGGGGAGGGTTTGTGTGTGTGTGGGGGTGGTGGTAGTATATGTGGTGGGGGTTAGTGTGCGTGGGGGGGTTAGTGTGTGGGGGGTTAGTGTGTGTGGTGATGGGTGAATGTGTATGGGGGGTCAGTGTGTGTGGGGGCGTTAGTGCGTGTGTGGGGTTTAGTGTGTTTGGGTGGGGTTTGTGTGTGTGGGGGGTTAGTGTGTTTGGTGGGGTTAGCGTGTGGTGATGGGTTACTAGGTGTGGGGGGGTTCCTGTGTGTGGGGGGTTAGTGTGCGTGGTGGGGTAGTGTGTGTGGGGGTTAGAGTGTGTGGAGGGGTTAATGTGTGTGTGGGTGGGTTAGTGTGTGTGGGGGGGGGGTTAGTGTGTGTGGGGGGGGTTAGTGTGTGTCTGAGGTTAGTGTGTGTGGTGGGGGGTTAGTGTGTGGTGGTTAGTGTATGTCGGGGGCTAGAGTATGGGGTGTTAGTGTGTGTGCTGGAGTTAGTGTGTGTGGGAGGTGTTAGTGTGTGTGGAGGGTTAGTGTGTGGTTGGGTTAGTGTGGGTGGGGGTGTTAGTGTGTGGGAATGTGTTAGTGTGTGTGGGGGGGGGGGGTTAGTGTGTGTGTGTGGGCTATTGTGTGTGTGGGGGGGTTAGTGTGTGTGTGGGGGGTTAGTGTGTGTGGGGGGTTAGTGTGTGTGTGTGGGGGGGGGGTAAATGTGTGTGGGGCTTTAGTGTGTGTGTGGGGGGGGTTAGTGTGTGGGGGGGGGTTAGTGTATGTGGGGGGGGGGTTAGTGTGTGGCGGGGGTGTCAGTGTGTGTGGGGTGGTTAGAGTGTGTGTAGGGGTTAGTGTGTGTGTGCGAGTTAGTGTGTGTGGGGTGATGTGTTAGTGTGTGTGTGGGGGGGTTTGTGTATGTGGGGATTGATTAGTGTGTGTGGGGGGATAAGTGTGTGTTGGGGTGTTAGTGTGTGTGGGGGGTTAGTGTGTGTGTGTGTGGTGGGTTAGTGTGTGTGTGGGGGGGGGGTTAGTGTGTGTGGGGGGGTTAGTGTGTGTGGTGGGGTTAGCGTGTGTTTAGGGTTAGCGTGTGTGGGGGTGGTTAGTGTGTGTGGGGGGTTAGTGTGTGGGGGGCTTAATGCGTGTGCGGGGGTTAGTGTGTGTGGGGGGGGGCGTTAGTGTTTGTGTAGTGGGTAAGTGTGTGTGGGGCGTTAGTGTGTATAGGGGGGTTAGAGTGTGTGGGGGTTAGACTGTGTGGGGGGTTAGAGTGTGTGGGGGATTAGTGTTTGTGGGGGGTTCAGTGTGTGTGGTGGGGGTTGGTGTGTGTGGGGGGGGTTGGCGTGGGTGGGGGGTGTTAGTGTGTGGGAATGGGTTAATGTGTGTGTGGGGGGGTGTGGGGGGGCTAGTGTGTGTGGGGGGGGGTTAGTGTGTGTGTGGGGGTAAATGTGTGTGGGGCTTTAGTGTGTGTGGGGGGGGGGGTTAGTGTGTGTGGGGGGTTAGTGTGTGGGGGGGGGTTAGTGTGTGTGGGGGTGGTTAGAGTGTGGCGGGGGTGTCAGTGTGTGTGGTTAGAGTGTGTGTAGGGGTTAGTGTGTGTGTGGGAGTTAGTGTGTGTGGGGAGATGGGTTAGTGTGTGTGTGGGGGGGGGGGGGTTAGTGTATGTGGGGATTGATTAGTGTGTGTGGGGGGATAAGTGTATGTGGGGGTGTTAGTGTGTGTGGGGGGTTAGTGTGTGTATGTGGTGGGTTAGTGTGTGTGTGTGTGCGGGGGTTAGTGTGTGTGGAGGGGTTAGTGTGTGTGGTGGGGTTAGCGTGTGTTTGGGGTTAGCGTGTGTGGGGGTGGTTAGTGTATGTGTGAGGGGTTAGTGTGTGTGGGGAGATGGGTAAGTGTGTGTGGGGCGGTGTTAGTGTGCGTGTAGAGATCAGTGTGTGTGGAGATGGGTTAGTGTGTGTGTGGAGGGGTTAGTGTGTGTGGGGGTGTTAGTGTGTGTGGTGGGTTAGTGTGTGTGGGGAGATGGGTTTGTGTGTGTCTGGAGGGTTTAGTGTGTGTGGGAGAGTTAGTGTGTGGGGTGGGGTTAGTGTGTGTGTGGGTGGGTCTGAGTGTGTGTGGAGGGGTTAGTGTGTGTGGGGGCGTTATGGTGTGTGGCGAGATGGGTTAGTGTGTGTCTGGATGGGTTAATGTGTGTGGGGGTTTAGTGTCTGTGGCGGGTTACTGTGTGTGATGGAGTTATTGTGTGTGGTGGATTAGTGAGTGTGGGGCGTTCGTGTGTATGGGGGGTTAGTGTGAGTGGGGGGCTAGAGTGTGTGTCTGAGGTTAGTGTGTGTGGTGGGGGGTTAGTGTGTGGTGGTTAGTGTATGTCGGGGGCTAGAGTATGGGGTGTTAGTGTGTGTGCTGGAGTTAGTGTGTGTGGGAGGTGTTAGTGTGTGTGGAGGGTTAGTGTGTGGTTGGGTTAGTGTGGGTGGGGGGTGTTAGTGTGTGGGAATGTGTTAGTGTGTGTGGGGGGGGGTTAGTGTGTGTGTGTGGGCTATTGTGTGTGGGGGGGGGGTTAGTGTGTGTGTGGGGGATTAGTGTGTGTGGGGGGTTAGTGTGTGTGTGGGGGGGGTAAATGTGTGTGGGGCTTTAGTGTGTGTGTGGGGGGGGGGGTTAGTGTGTGGGGGGGTTAGTGTATGTGGGGGGGGTTAGTGTGTGGCGGGGGTGTCAGTGTGTGTGGGGTGGTTAGAGTGTGTGTAGGGGTTAGTGTGTGTGTGCGAGTTAGTGTGTGTGGGGTGATGTGTTAGTGTGTGTGTGGGGGGGTTTGTGTATGTGGGGATTGATTAGTGTTTTTGGGGGGATAAGTGTGTGTTGGGGTGTTAGTGTGTGTGGGGGGTTAGTGTGTGTGTGTGTGGTGGGTTAGTGTGTGTGTGTGGGGGGGGGTTAGTGTGTGTGGGGGGGTTAGTGTGTGTGGTGGGGTTAGCGTGTGTTTAGGGTTAGCGTGTGTGGGGGTGGTTAGTGTGTGTGGGGGGTTAGTGTGTGGGGGGCTTAATGCGTGTGCGGGGGTTAGTGTGTGTGTGGGGGGCGTTAGTGTTTGTGTAGTGGGTAAGTGTGTGGGGGGCGTTAGTGTGTATAGGGGGGTTAGAGTGTGTGGGGGTTAGACTGTGTGGGGGGTTAGAGTGTGTGGGTGATTAGTGTTTGTGGGGGGTTCAGTGTGTGTGGTGGGGGTTGGTGTGTGTGGGGGGGGTTGGCGTGGGTGGGGGGTGTTAGTGTGTGGGAATGGGTTAATGTGTGTGTGGGGGGGTGTGGGGGGGCTAGTGTGTGGGGGGGGGTTAGTGTGTGTGTGGGGGTAAATGTGTGTGGGGCTTTAGTGTGTGTGCGGGGGGGTTAGTGTGTGTGGGGGGTTAGTGTGTGGGGGGGGGGGTTAGTGTGTGTGGGGGTGGTTAGAGTGTGGCGGGGGTGTCAGTGTGTGTGGTTAGAGTGTGTGTAGGGGTTAGTGTGTGTGTGGGAGTTAGTGTGTGTGGGGAGATGGGTTTGTGTGTGTGTGGGGGGGGGTTAGTGTATGTGGGGATTGATTAGTGTGTGTGGGGGGATAAGTGTGTGTGGGGGTGTTAGTGTGTGTGGGGGGTTAGTGTGTGTATGTGGTGGGTTAGTGTGTGTGTGTGTGCGGGGGTTAGTGTGTGTGGAGGGGTTAGTGTGTGTGGTGTGGTTAGCGTGTGTTTGGGGTTAGCGTGTGTGGGGGTGGTTAGTGTATGTGTGAGGGGTTAGTGTGTGTGGGGAGATGGGTAAGTGTGTGTGGGGCGGTGTTAGTGTGCGTGTAGAGATCAGTGTGTGTGGAGATGGGTTAGTGTGTGTGTGGAGGGGTTAGTGTGTGTGGGGGTGTTAGTGTGTGTGGTGGGTTAGTGTGTGTGGGGAGATGGGTTTGTGTGTGTCTGGAGGGTTTAGTGTGTGTGGGAGAGTTAGTGTGTGGGGTGGGGTTAGTGTGTGTGTGGGTGGGTCTGAGTGTGTGTGGAGGGGTTAGTGTGTGTGGGGGCGTTATGGTGTGTGGCGAGATGGGTTAGTGTGTGTCTGGATGGGTTAATGTGTGTGGGGGTTTAGTGTCTGTGGCGGGTTACTGTGTGTGATGGAGTTATTGTGTGTGGTGGATTAGTGAGTGTGGGGCGTTCGTGTGTATGGGGGGTTAGTGTGAGTGGGGGGCTAGAGTGTGTGGGGGGTTTAATGTGTGTGGGGGTGTCAGTGTGTGTGGTGGGTTAGTGTCTGTGGAGAGAGGGGTTAGTGTGTGTGTGAAGAGTTTAGTGTGTGGGGGATTTTGTGTGTGTGGGGAGATGGGTTAGTCTGTGTGGGGGGTTAGTGTGTGTGGAGGGGTTAGTGTGTGGGGGGGGGGTTAGTGTCTGTGCGGGGGTTAGTGTGTGGTGTAGTTAGTGTGTGTGGTGGGTTAGTGTGTGTGGGGGGTTAGTGTGTGCGGGGGGGTTAGTGTGTGGGGGGAGCTAGTGTGTGGGTGGGTGGTTAGTGTGTGTGGGTAGATGGGTTAGTGAGTGTGTGGAGGGGTTAGTGTGTGTGGAGGGGTTAGTGTGTGTGTGAGGGGGGTTAGTGTGTGTGGGGAGATGGGTTAGTGTGTGTGTGGAAGGGTTAGAGTGTTTGGTGAAGTTAGTGTGTGTGGTGGGTTAGTGTGTGTGTGGGGTTTGTGTGTGTGGGGGGATTAGTGCGTGTGGGGGAGTTAGTGTGTTTGGGGAGATGTTTTATTGTGTGTGTAGAGGGGTTAGTGTGTGTGGGGGGTTTGTGTGTGAGGGGAGATGGGTTAGTGTATGTGTGGAGGGGTTCGTGTGTGTGGGGTGGTTATTGTGTGTGGGGGGTTAGTGTGTGTGGGGGGCTAGTGTGTGTGGGGAGTTAGTGTGTGGGGGGGGGTTATTGTGTGTGGTGTGGGTTAGTGTGTGTGTGATGGGGTTAATGTGTGTGGTGGGTTTAGTGTGAGTGGAAAGGGTTAGTGTGTGTGGGGGGGGGGTTAGTGTGCCGGGGTGGATTAGTGTGCCTGGAGGATTTAGTGTGGGTGTGGAGGTTTAGTGTGTCTGCGGGGGGTTTGTGTGTGTGGGGGGTTAGTGTGTGTGTGGGCGGGTCTGTGTGTGTGTGGAGGGATTAGTGTGTGGGGGGTTAGCGTGTGTTGGGCGATGGGTTAGTGTGTGCGCGGGTTTGTGTCTGTGCGGGGGTTAGTGTGTGTGGGGGGGTTAATGTGTATGGGGGAGTTATAGTGTGTGGCGAGATGGGTTAGTGTGAGTGTGGATGGGTTAGAGTGTGTGGGGGTTTAGTGTCTGTGCGCGGGTTAGTGTGTGTGATGGAGTTAGTGTGTGTGGAGGATTAGTGTATTTGGGGCATTAGTGTGTGTGGGGGGTTAGTGTGAGTGGGGGGCTAGAGTGTGTGGGGGGTTTAATGTGTGTTGGGGTGTCAGTGTGTGTGGTGGGTTAGTGTCTGTGGGGGATGGGTTAATGTGTTTGTGGAGGGTTCAGTGTGTGGGGGAGTTTGTGTGTGTGGGAGGTTAGTGTGTGTGTGGGGTGTCGGTGTGTGTGTGTAGAGGTTAGTGTGTGTGGGGGGTTAGTGTGTGTGGGGAGATGGGTTAGTCTGTGTGGGGGGTTAGTGTGTGTGGAGGGGTTAGTGTCTGGGGGGTGTTAGTGTCTGTGCGGGGGTTAGTGTGTGTGGTGTAGTTAGTGTGTGTGGTGGGTTAGTGTGTGTCGGGGGTTAGTGTGTATGGGGGGTTAGTGTGTGGGGGGGGATAGTGTGTGGGGGGGTTAGTGTGTGTGGGGAGATGGGTTAGTGAGTGTGTGGAGGGGTCAGTGTCTGTGGTGGAGTTAGTGTGTGTGTGGTTCTGAGTGTGTGAGGGGGTGTCAGTGTGTGTGGAGGGGTTAGTGTGTGTGGGGAGATGGGTTAGTGTGTGTGTGGAGGGGTTAGAGTGCCTGGTGGAGTTAGTGTGTGTGGTGGATGTGTGTGTGTGTGCGGTTTGTGTGTGTGTGTGGGGGGGGAGGTTAGTGCGTGTGGGGGAGTTAGTGTGGGTGGGGAGATGGGTTAGTGTGTGTGTGGAGGGGTTAGTATGTGTGGGGGGTTAGTGTTTGTGGGGGTGGTTAGTATATGTGTGTGGGGGGAGGGGGGTTATTGTGTTTGGGGGGTTGGTGTGTGGTGGGGGGGTTAGTGTGTGTGGAGTGTTAGTGTGTGTGGGTGGGTTAGTGTATGTGGGTGGGTGTTAGTGTGTGTGGGGGTTAGTGTGTGTGGGGGGTTTAGTGTGCGTGGATGGGTTAGTGTGTGGGGAGATGGATTAGTGTGTGTGTGGATGGGTTAGTGTGTGTGGGGGCGGGGGGTAGTGTATGTGGGGGGGGGTTAGTGTGTCCGGGTGGATTAGTGTGCCTGGGGGGTTTAGTGGGTGTGTGTGTGGGGGGGGTGGGGGTTAGCGTATGTGTGTGTGTGGGGGGTGTTCGTGCGTCTGGGGGTGTTAGTGCGTTTGGGGGATTAGTGCTTGTGGGGGTGGGGGGTTAGTGTGTGCGTGGGGGTTAGTGTGTGGTGGGTTATTCTGTGTGTGGGGGGTTAGTGCGTGTGTGGGGTGTTAGTGTGTGGGGGGTTTAGTGTGTGTGGGGATGGGTTAGTGTGTGTGGGGGGTGAGAGTGTGTGGGGACGTTAGTGTGTTTGGGAGGGTTAGTGTGTGGGGGGTTAGTGTGGGGGGGGTTAGTGTGTGGGGGGGAATTAGTGTGTGTGGGGGGTTAATATGTTTGGGGATGGGTTAGTGTGTTGGGGGGTTAGTGTGTGCGGGTGGGGGGTTAGTGTATGTGGGGGGTTAGTGTGCGTGTGGGGGAGGTTAGTGTGTGTGGGGGTTAGTGTGTGTGGGTGGGTTAGTGTGTGTGGGGAGATGGGTTCGTGTAGGGGGTTAGTTTGTATGTGTGGGGTTGCTGTGTGTGGGGGGTTAGTCTGTGTGGGGGCCAGTGTGTGTGTGGGGGATTAGTATGTGTGTGGGGGGGGGGGTTAGTGTGTGTGGGAGGGTTAGTGTGTGGGGGGGGGGGGTTAGTGTGTGTGGGCAGATGGGTTAGTGTGTGTGGTGGCGTTAGTGTGTGTGGGTGGGTTAGTGTGTGTGGGGAGATGGGTTAGTGTGTGTTTGGGGTTAGTCTGTGTGGGGGGGTTAGTGTGTGTGGTGGGTTAGTGTTTGTGGGGGGGGGTTAGTGTGAGTGAGGGGGTTAGTGTGTGCGGGGGGGGTTAATATGTGGGGGGGGTGTTAGTGTGTGTGGGGGGGTTAGTGTGTGTGTGGGGATTAGCATGTGTGGGGATGGGTCACTGTGTGTGAGGGGATTAGTGTGTGGGGGGGGGTGTTAATGTGCGTGGGGGACTTAGTGTGTGGGGGGGTTGGTGTGTGTGGGGGGTTAGTGTGTGGGGGGTATTAGTTTGTGTGTGGGGGGGGGGTTAGTGTGTGTGTGGGGGAATTAGTGTGTGGGGGGGTTGTGTGTGTCCGTGGGGGTTAGTGTGTGGGGAGGTGAGTGTGTGTGTGTGAAGGGGTTAGTGTGTGTGTGTGTGGGTTTAGTGTGTCTGGTGTGGGTGGGGGAGTTAATGTGTGTGGGGTGGGGTATTGTACGTGGAGTGTTAGTGTGTGTGGAGTGTTAGTGTGTGGGGGTGGGTTACTGTATGTGGCGGGGTGGGTTAGTGTGTGTGGGGGCCAGTGTGTGTGGGGGGCGTTTAGTATGTGCGTGGGGGGGGGGGGTTAGCGCGCGTGTGTACGGGGGGGGTGTTAGTGCGTGTGGGGGTATTAGTGCGTTCGGAGGATTAGTGCGTGTGGGGGTAGGGGGATAGTGCGTGCGTGGGGGTTTGTGTGTAGGGGGATATTGTGTGTGAGTGGGGGGGGGGGGGTTAGTGTGTGTGTGGGGGTTAGTGTGTGGGGGTGTTAGTGTGAGTGTGGGGGGGGGGTTAGTGTGTGTGGAGAGGGTTATTTTGTGTGGGGGGGTTAGTGCGTGTGGGCGGGGTTAGTGTGTGTTGGGGTGGGTTAGTGTGTGTGGAGGAGTTAGTGTGTGTGGGGGGTTAGTGTGTGTGTGGGGGGTTAGTGTGAGTGTGGGGTGGGTTATTGTGTGTGGGGGTTAGTGTGTGTGGGTGGTTAGTGTGTGGGGGGGTTAGTGTGTGTGGGGGGTTTAGTGTGTGTGGAGGGGTTAGTGTGTGTGGGGGGGTTAGAGTGTGGGGGATAGTGTGTGCGGTGGGTTAGTGTGTGTGGGGAGATGGGTTAGTGTGTGTGTGGAGGGGTTAGTGTGTGGGGGGGGGGTTGTGTGTGTGGAGGGTTAGTGTGTGTGGAGATGTTAGTATGTGTGGGCGGTTAGAGTGTGTGGTGAGTTTGCGTCTGTGGGGAGATGGGTTAGTGTGTGTGTGGAGGGCTTAGTGTGTGTGGGGGAATTTGTGTGTGTGGGGGGTTAGCGTGAGTGGGTGGATTAGTGCGTGTGGGGCGGTTTAGTGTGTGTGGGGAGATGGGTTAGTGTGTGGGGGGTTAGTGTATGTGTGGGAGTTAGTGTGTGTGTTGGGTTAGTGTGTGTAGGGGGTTAGTTTGTGTGTGGGGTGGTTAGTGTGTGTGGGCGGGGTTAGTGTGTGTGGGGGCCAGTGTGTGTGGGGGGGTTAGTATGTGGGTGGGGCGGTTAGTGTGTGTGGGTGGGTTAGTGTGTGTGTGGGGGGGTTAGTGTGTGTGGGCAGATGGATTAGTGTGTGTGGAGGCGTTAGTGTGTGTGGATGGGTTAGCGTGTGTGGGGAGATGGGTTAGTGTGTATTTGGGGGTTAGTGTGTGTGGGGGGGTTAGTGTGTGTGGTGGGTTAGTGTATGTGTGGGGGGGTTAGTGTGTGTGGGGGTGTTAGTGTGTGGGGGGGTTGTGTGTGTGGGGGTCAGTTTGTGTGTGGGTGGTTAGTATGTGGGGGGTGTTAGTGTGTGTGGGGGGTTAGTGTGTGTGGGGGTTAGCGTGTGTGGGGATGGGTCAGTGTGTGTGGGTGGTTGTTAGTGTGTGTGTGGGGGTTAGTGTGTGTGTGGGGGATTAGTGTGTGGTGGGGGGGTTCTGTGTGTAGGGGGGATTAGTGTGTGTGTGGGTGGTGTTAGTGTGTGTCCGTGGGGGTTAGTGTGTGGGGAGGTTAGTGTGTGTGGGGGGGGGGGTTTAGTGTGTGTCTGGGTGTTAATGTGTGTGTGGGTGGGTTAGTGTGTGTGGGGGGTTAGTGTGTGTGTGTGTGGGGGTGGGGGTGGGTGGGGGGGGGTTAGTGTGTGCATTAGTCTTCCTGTGTGTTTGAATGTATCTATCAGTATGAGCATGGGTCGCAGCATTCTCCTCCACAACATTCTCTTTTTCCTGAGTGAATACTGACGAAAAATATTCATTTCGTATCTCGCCTATCTCTTTGTACTCCACACACAACTTCTCATCCCTGTCCTTGACTGGCCCTAATCTTACCATCGTCATTCCTTTATTCCTGACATACCTATAGAAAGCTTTTGGGTTTTCCTTGATCGTACCTGCCAGATTCTTCTCATGTCCCCTCCTTGCTCATCTTAGCTCTCTCTTTAGATCCTTCCTCGCTACCTTGTAACTATCAAGCGCCCCAACTGAAACCTCACTCCTCATCTCCACATAGGGCTCCTTTTAGGTTCCCTCGGTCGACGCCTTCCTCCCTGCCTGACCGGTACGTAATTATCAAGAACACGCAGTAGCTGTTCCTTGAACAAGCTCCACATATCCAGTGTGCCCAACACTTGCAGCCTACTTCTCCAACCTACCCCTCCCAAGTCATGTCTAATGGCATTACAATTGCCCTTCTCCTAGCTATAACTCTTGCCCTGCGGGGTATACTTATCCCTTTCCATCACTAACGTAAACGTCACCGAATTGTGGTCACTGTCCCCAAAGTGCTCTCCTACCTCCAAATCCAACACCTGGCCTGGTTCATTACCCAAAACCAAATCCAATGAGGCCTCGCCTCTTGTCTCTGTCTGTGTGTGTGTCTTAGTGTCTCTGCGAGCGCGTGTATTACTGTCTCTGTATGTGTGTGAGTGCATTACTGTCTCTGTCTGTGTGTGGGTGTATTACTGTGTATATATGAGTTAGTTTCTGTGTGAGTGTGAGTGTATTACTGTCTCTGTATGTGTGTGTGTTACTGTATGTGTGTGTGTTATTGTCTCTGTGAGTGTGATTGCATTCCTGTCTCTGTCTGTGTGTGTGTGTATTACTGTATGTGTGTGTTAGTGTCTGTGTGAGTGTCTTAGTGTCTCTGCGAGCGTGTGTATTACTGTCTCTGTATGTGTGTGTGAGTGTGTTAGTCTCTGTGTGAGTGCATTACTGTCTCTGTCTGTGTGTGGTTGTATTACTGTGTATGTGTGAGTTAGTTTCTGTGTGAGTGTGAGTGTATTACTGTCTCTGTATGTGTGTGTGTTAGTGTCTGTGCGAGTGCATTACTGTATATGTCTGTGTGTGTGTAAGTGTATTACTGTGTATGCGAGTGTGTTAGTGTCTGTGTGAGTATGTTACTCTCTCTGTATGTGTGTGTTTGTGTCTCGATGTCTGTATGTGTGAGTGTGTCAGTGTCTGTGTGCGTGTGTGAGTATATTACTGTCTGTGTGTGTGTTATTGCCTGTGTGTGTGTGAGTGTATTACTGTCTCTGTGTGTGTGTGTAAGTGTATTACTGTATGTGTGTGTGTTAGTGTCTGTGTGTGTGTGAGTGTATTACTGTGTGTGTGTGTTTAAGTGTATTACTGTATGTGTGTGTGTGAATGTGTTACTGTCTGTGTGAGTGTTACTGTCTCCGTTTGTGTGTCAGTGTCTGTATGTGTCAGTGTGTTGGTCTCTGTGTGCGTGTGTGTGAGTGTATTACTGTCTGTGTATGTGTGTGAGTGTGTTACTGTCTCTGTGTGAGTGTGAGTGTGTTAGTGTGTGTGTGAGTGTATTATTGTGTGTATGCGTGTTAGTATATGTGTGTGTGTGTGTGTCAGTGTCTGTGTGAGTGTGAGTGCATTACTGTATCTGTCGGTGCGTGTGTGTATTACTGTGTGTGTTAGTGTGAGTGTGAGTGTGTTACTGTCTCTATGTGTGTGAGTGTGAGTGTGTTACTGTCTGTGTGTGTGTGTGTGTGTGTGTGTCAGTGTGAGTGTGTTACTGCGTCTGTGTGAGTGTGAGTGTATTTGTATATATTTATTTGACTTCCTCAACTTCACGTCGACCATACTTGTGATGTCTTTCCCAGGCTGATGTATAATTTAATTGTGTATTTCCCTTCCTCACAGTGAACCTCATCACAATTGTGATCCTGAAGAGAAGAAACTGTGGGCTGTCCAAATGTGTGACTTGTTACCTGTTGGCCATGGCAGTGGGGGATCTACTGGTCGTTATTCTCGACCTGATATTGAGACACATTCCCATTGTTTTTGATGAACAGTTTAATTTCCTGCGGTCCATCCCCGTGTGTAATATCCACGCCGCCCTGCTTTTTGCAGCCACTGACTGTTCTGTCTGGTTCACCGTCACTTTCACCTTTGATCGATTTGTGGCCATTTGTTGCCCGAAGCTGAAAAGTAAATATTGCAGCGAGAAAACGGCGGCTGTGGTTCTGGGAACAGTGGCTGTGCTGAGCTGTTTGAAGGACATTTCCTGGGGGGTTATGTTGACCGGTCGGTATTGGCTGGACAACTTCCCCTGGTTTTGTGTTCTCACAGTGGGTGTTCAGTCCTCTCCGGTCTGGGGACCAATCGAGTTCCTCCACCACATTCTAACCCCGTGTGTTCCATTCGCCCTGATTCTGCTGCTCAATGTTCTCACCGTCAGACACATTGTCCTGAGCAGCAGGGCCCGCAGGAGACTCCGGGCAAACAGCAGTGGGCACAGTGCCCGAGACCCAGAGATGGAGAGTCGGAGGAAATCCATCATTTTACTCTTCATTATCTCCGCCAATTTCATCCTGTTATGGTCAACGTTAATGCTTTATTCTATATGGAGCCGGATGTGGTATCTGGGGTATCAGTCTGTATCGTTAGGTTCTTATGTTCAGGAATTGGGTTTCATGCTGCAGCTCCTGAGTTGCTGCACAAACACTGCGATTTACGCCGTGACACAGACTCAGTTCAGACAGCAGTTGAAGAATGTGCTGGAAGTTCCCTTTAGTTCAATTCTTCAATTCATTAAATCCTGAGAGGAAACCCCACCCACACGGCATCTCTCTCGCACTGCCGGCAAAACTGACCATCCCCAGCCAGCCTCACCCTGATTTACCATTCTGCATTACCAGGTCTATCGGTGGGTGGGTGTGACTCCCACCATGGCCAATCCGCTGGGTGTGCGGCTTCCCTCCTTTGTCGTTCAGCTGGGTGTGTGCCTCCCCCCACCCCCCATCGTCGATCAGCTGAGTCTGTCCTTCCACGCATTGCCAATCAGCTGGGTGCATCCTTACCCGCATTGCCGATCAGCTGGGATTGTGCTTCCCCCATTACCGATCAGCTGGGTGTGTGCCTCCCCCCATCGTCGATCAGCTGGGGCTGTCCTTCCCCGCATTGCCAATCAGCTGGGTGTGTGCTTCCCCTCATTGCCGATCAGCTGGGTGTGTGCTTCCCCGCATTGCCGATCAGCTGGGTGTGTCCTTCCCCGCATTGCCGATCAGCTTGGACTGTCCTTCCCCCAATTACCGATCAGAAGGGTGCGTACTCCCCCCACCTATTGCCGATCAGCTGGGTATGTGCCTCCCCCATGGCCAATCAGCTGGATGTGTGTGACTCCCCCAATACCGATCAGCTGGGTGTGTGCCTCACTCTTAAGCACAGTCTGTGCAGCAGAATGTGCCCCAGACAGAGACAGAGACTGAGACACAGAGACACAGAGACACAGACAGAGACTGGGACACAGACAGAGACAGAGACACAGGCACAGATAGAGACACAGACAGAGACACAGACAGACACAGCGACACAGACAGAGACACAGACACACACATAGACAGGGTCACAGGCACAGACAGAGACACAGACAGAGACACAGCGACACAGACAGAGTCAGACTCAGCGCCACCCGCACTCACTGCTCACCAGCTGCTGTCCCCCTCCCTGCCGCCAGAGGGCGCTGTCCCCCCACCGCTTGCAACAAAAGATGGACAACTGGAGTCTCCCCTGTCAACACAAGATGGCTGCGGGGAGTCTCCCCTGGCAACACAAGGTGGCTGCCGGGAGACGAACCCTAGCAACACAAGATGGTCGCGGGGTGTCTTCCCTGTAACACAAGATGCCTGCCAGGTGTCTCCCCTAGCAACAGAAGATGGCCACCGGGAGTCTCCCATGGCAACACAAGATGGCTGCCGCCGGCACGCAGGGGATGGGAGTGGCACAGGCGCAGTGGCTATATCACCCCATCCTCAATATCACCCCCTCCCCCATATCACCCCCTCCCCAATAACACCCCTCCCCGATATCACCTCCTCCCCGATATCACCCCCTCCCCGACATCACACCCTTCCCGATATCACCACCTCCCCGATATGACCCCCTTCCCGATATCTCCCCTCCCCGATATCACCATCTCCCCGATATCACATCCTACCCGATATCGCCCCACCCCGATATCAGCCCCACAAGGATATCATCCAACCACATATATCACCCAACCCCAGAGATCACCCAACCCCAGATATCACACAACACCAGAGATCACCCAACCCAAGAGATCACACAACCCCAGATATCACCTAACCCCAAATATTTCCCAACCCCCGATATCACCCAAACCCAGATATCACCCAACCCCCGATATCACCCAACCACAGAGATCACCCAACCCCAGAGGTCACCCAACCCCAGAGATCACCCAACCCCGGATATCACCCAACCCCAGGGATCACACAACCCCAGATATCACACAACCCCAGAGATCACACAACCCAGAGATCACCCAACACCAGAGATCACCCAACACCAGAGACCACCAACCCCAGATATCACCCAACCCCCCGAGATCACGCAAACCCAGAGATCACCCAACCCCAGATGTCACCCACCCCAGATATCACCCAACCCCAGATATCCCCCAACCCCAGATATCACCCAACACCCTCTATCACACAACCCCAGTGATCACCCTACCCCAGAGATCACCCAACCCCAGATATCACCCAACCCCAGGGATCACACAACCCCAGATATCACCCAATCCCAGAGATCACCCAACCCAGAGATCACCCAACACCAGAGATCACCCAACACCAGAGACCACCAACCCCAGATATCACCCAACCCCCGAGATCACGCAAACCCAGAGATCACCCAACCCCAGATGTCACCCACCCCAGATATCACCCAACCCCAGATATCACCCAACACCAGATATCACCCAACCCCAGAGGTCACCCAATCCCAGAGATCACCCAACCCCAGAGATCACCGAACCCCAAGATCACGCAAGCCCAGGGACCACCCAAGCCCAGATATTACCCAATCCCAGATATCACCAAACACCAGGTATCACCCAACCCTAGAGGTCACCCAATCTCAGAGATCACCCAACCCCAGAGATCACCGAACCCCAGAGATCACGCAGCCCCAGAGACCACCCAAGCCCAGATATTACCCAACCCCAGAGATCACCAAACCCTTGAGCTCACCCAACACCAGAGATTACCCAATCCCAGATATCACCCAACCCCAGATATTACCCAAGCCCAGATATCACTCAACCCGAGAGATCACCAACCCCAGAGCAACACCACCCCAGAGATCATCCAACCCGGGAGAAAACCCAATCCCAGAGATCACCCAATCCCAGAGATAACCCAACCTCTGACATCACCCAATCCCAGATATCACACTACCCCGGATATCACCAAACCCCAGATATCACCCAACCCCAGAGATCACCCAACCCTAGATATCACCCAACCACAGAGATCACCCAACCCCAGAGGTCACCCAACCCCATATATCACCCAACCCCAGATATCACCCAACCCCAGATATCACCTTACCCCGGATATCACCGAACACCAGAGATCACCCAACCTCTGATGTCACCCACCCCAGATATCACCCAACCCCAGAGGTCACCCAATCCCAGAGATCACCCAACCCCAGAGATCACCGAACCCCAGAGATCACGCAACCCCAGAGACCACCCTACCACGGACATTACCCAACCCCAGAGATCACCCAACCCCAGATATCACCGTACCACGGATATTACCCAACACCAGAGGTCACCCAAATCCCAGAGATCTCCTAACCGCAGAGATCTCCCAACCCCAGACATCACCCAACCCCAGACATCACCCCACCCCGGATATCACCCAACGCCAGAGATTACCCTACGCCGGATATCATCCAACCCCAGACATCAGCCAACCCCAGAGTTCACCCATCCCCCAGACATCAGCCAACCCCAGAGATCATCCAACCCCAGATATCACGCAACCCCAGAGATCACCCAACCCCAGAGATCACCCAACCCCAGATATCACGCAACCCCAGATATCACCCTACCCCGGATATCACCCAACCCGGCTATCACCCAACCCCAGAGATCATCAAACCCCAGATATCACCCAACCCCAGATATCAACAAAGCCCAGAGATCATCCAACACCAGAGATCACCCAATCCCAACAATTACCCTACCCCGGATATCACCCAACGCCAGAGATCACCCAAACCCAGCGATCACCCAACCTAAGATATCACCCAACCCCAGTGATCACCCAACTCCAGATATCACCCAACCGCAAATAACACCCAACCCCAGAGATCACCAAATCCCAGAGATCACCCGACACCAGAGATCACCCAACCCCAGAGGTCATCTAACTCCGGATAACACCCAACCCCGGATATCACCAAACTCCAGAGATCACCCAACCCCACATATCACCCAAACCCAGAGATCACCCAACCCCAGAGATCACTCAACCCCTGAGATCACCCAACCCCTGAGATCTCCCAAACCCAGAGATCACCCAATCCAAGATATCACCCAATCCCAGAGATTACCCAAGCCCGGATATCACCCAACCCGAGAGATCACCCAACCCCAGAGATCACACAACCTCAGAGATCATCCAACGACAGAGATCACTCAATCCCAGAAATCACCCTACCCCAAATATCACCCAACCCCAGACATCACGCAATCCCAGTCATCACCCTACCATGGATATCACTCAACCCCAGATATCACCCAACCCCAGAGGTCACCCAACCCCAGACATACACAACCGCAGAGATCACCCAACCCCAGAGATCACCGAACCCCAGAGATCACGCAACCCCAGAGACCACCCAAGCCCAGAGATTACCCAACCCCAGAGATCACCCAACCCCTGAGATCACCCAACCCCAGAGATTACCCAATCCCAGATACCACCCAACCCCAGATATTACCCAAGCCCAGATATCACCCAACCCTAGAGATCACCCAACCCCAGAGATCACACATCCCCAGAGATCATCCAACCCGGATCACCCAATCCCAGAGATCATCCAACCCCAGAGATAACCCAACCCCTGACATCACCCAATCCCAGATATCACACTACCCCGGATATCACCCAACCCCAGATATCACCCAACCCCAGAGATCACCCAATCCCAGATATCACCCAACCCCAGATATCACCGAACCCCTGTGATCACGCAACCCCAGAGACCACCCTACCACGGATATTACCCAACCCAGAGATCACCCAACCCCACAAATCTCCCAACCCCAGAGATCACCCAACCCCAGATACCACCCAACCCCAGAGGTCACCCAATCCCAGAGATCACCCAACCCCAGAGATCACCGAACCGCAGAGATCACCCAACCCCAGAGAACACCAATCCCCAAACTTCACCCAATCCCAGAGATCACTAAACCCCAGATATCACCCAACCCCAGAGGTCACCCTATCCCAGAGATCACCAAACGCCAGAGATAACCGAACCCCAAGATCACGCAAGACCAGAGACCACCCAAGCCCAGATATTACCCAATCCCAGATATCACCCAACACCAGATATCACCCAACCCCAGAAGTCACCGAATCCCAGAGATCACCCAAACCCAGAGATCACCGAACCCCAGAGATCACCCAACCCCTGAGATCACCCAACCCCTGAGATCACCCAATCCCAGATACCACCCAACCCCAGATATTACCCAAGCCCAGATATCACCCAACCCTAGAGATCACCCAACCCCAGAGATCACCCAACCCCGGATATCACCCAACCCCAGGGATCACACAACCCCAGATATCACACAACCCCAGAGATCACACAACCCAGAGATCACCCAACACCAGAGATCACCCAACACCAGAGACCACCAACCCCAGATATCACCCAACCCCCCGAGATCACGCAAACCCAGAGATCACCCAACCCCAGATGTCACCCACCCCAGATATCACCCAACCCCAGATATCCCCCAACCCCAGATATCTCCCAACACCCTCTATCACACAACCCCAGTGATCACCCTACCCCAGAGATCACCCAACCCCAGATATCACCCAACCCCAGGGATCACACAACCCCAGATATCACCCAATCCCAGAGATCACCCAACCCAGAGATCACCCAACACCACAGATCACCCAACACCAGAGACCACCAACCCCAGATATCACCCAACACCCGAGATCACGCAAACCCAGAGATCACCCAACCCCAGATGTCACCCACCCCAGATATCACCCAACCCCAGATATCACCCAACACCAGATATCACCCAACCCCAGAGGTCACCCAATCCCAGAGATCACCCAACCCCAGAGATCACCGAACCCCAAGATCACGCAAGCCCAGGGACCACCCTAGCCCAGATATTACCCAATCCCAGATATCACCAAACACCAGGTATCACCCAACCCTAGAGGTCACCCAATCTCAGAGATCACCCAACCCCAGAGATCACCGAACCCCAGAGATCACGCAGCCCCAGAGACCACCCAAGCCCAGATATTACCCAACCCCAGAGATCACCAAACCCTTGAGCTCACCCAACACCAGAGATTACCCAATCCCAGATATCACCCAACCCCAGATATTACCCAAGCCCAGATATCATTCAACCCGAGAGATCACCAACCCCAGAGCAACACCACCCCAGAGATCATCCAACCCGGGAGAAAACCCAATCCCAGAGATCACCCAATCCCAGAGATAACCCAACCTCTGACATCACCCAATCCCAGATATCACACTACCCCGGATATCACCAAACCCCAGATATCACCCAACCCCAGAGATCACCCAACCCTAGATATCACCCAACCACAGAGATCACCCAACCCCAGAGGTCACCCAACCCCATATATCACCCAACCCCAGATATCACCCAACCCCAGATATCACCTTACCCCGGATATCACCGAACACCAGAGATCACCCAACCTCTGATGTCACCCACCCCAGATATCACCCAACCCCAGAGGTCACCCAATCCCAGAGATCACCCAACCCCAGAGATCACCGAACCCCAGAGATCACGCAACCCCAGAGACCACCCTACCACGGACATTACCCAACCCCAGAGATCACCCAACCCCAGATATCACCGTACCACGGATATTACCCAACACCAGAGGTCACCCAAATCCCAGAGATCTCCTAACCGCAGAGATCTCCCAACCCCAGACATCACCCAACCCCAGACATCACCCCACCCCGGATATCACCCAACGCCAGAGATTACCCTACGCCGGATATCATCCAACCCCAGACATCAGCCAACCCCAGAGTTCACCCATCCCCCAGACATCAGCCAACCCCAGAGATCATCCAACCCCAGATATCACGCAACCCCAGAGATCACCCAACCCCAGAGATCACCCAACCCCAGATATCACGCAACCCCAGATATCACCCTACCCCGGATATCACCCAACCCGGCTATCACCCAACCCCAGAGATCATCAAACCCCAGATATCACCCAACCCCAGATATCAACAAAGCCCAGAGATCATCCAACACCAGAGATCACCCAATCCCAACAATTACCCTACCCCGGATATCACCCAACGCCAGAGATCACCCAAACCCAGCGATCACCCAACCTAAGATATCACCCAACCCCAGTGATCACCCAACTCCAGATATCACCCAACCGCAAATAACACCCAACCCCAGAGATCACCAAATCCCAGAGATCACCCAACACCAGAGATCACCCAACCCCAGAGGTCATCTAACTCCGGATAACACCCAACCCCGGATATCACCAAACTCCAGAGATCACCCAACCCCACATATCACCCAAACCCAGAGATCACCCAACCCCAGAGATCACTCAACCCCTGAGATCACCCAACCCCTGAGATCTCCCAAACCCAGAGATCACCCAATCCAAGATATCACCCAATCCCAGAGGTTACCCAAGCCCGGATATCACCCAACCCGAGAGATCACCCAACCCCAGAGATCACACAACCTCAGAGATCATCCAACGACAGAGATCACTCAATCCCAGAAATCACCCTACCCCAAATATCACCCAACCCCAGACATCACGCAATCCCAGTCATCACCCTACCATGGATATCACTCAACCCCAGATATCACCCAACCCCAGAGGTGACCCAACCCCAGACATACACAACCGCAGAGATCACCCAACCCCAGAGATCACCGAACCCCAGAGATCACGCAACCCCAGAGACCACCCAAGCCCAGAGATTACCCAACCCCAGAGATCACCCAACCCCTGAGATCACCCAACCCCAGAGATTACCCAATCCCAGATACCACCCAACCCCAGATATTACCCAACCCCAGAGATCACCCAACCCCGGATATCACCCAACCCCAGGGATCACACAACCCCAGATATCACACAACCCCAGAGATCACACAACCCAGAGATCACCCAACACCAGAGATCACCCAACACCAGAGACCACCAACCCAAGATATCACCCAACCCCCCGAGATCACGCAAACCCAGAGATCACCCAACCCCAGATGTCACCCACCCCAGATATCACCCAACCCCAGATATCCCCCAACCCCAGATATCACCCAACACCCTCTATCACATAACCCCAGTGATCACCCTACCCCAGAGATCACCCAACCCCAGATATCACCCAACCCCAGGGATCACACAACCCCAGATATCACCCAATCCCAGAGATCACCCAACCCAGAGATCACCCAACACCAGAGATCACCCAACACCAGAGACCACCAACCCCAGATATCACCCAACCCCCGAGATCACGCAAACCCAGAGATCACCCAACCCCAGATGTCACCCACCCCAGATATCACCCAACCCCAGATATCACCCAACACCAGATATCACCCAACCCCAGAGGTCACCCAATCCCAGAGATCACCCAACCCCAGAGATCACCGAACCCCAAGATCACGCAAGCCCAGGGACCACCCAAGCCCAGATATTACCCAATCCCAGATATCACCAAACACCAGGTATCACCCAACCCTAGAGGTCACCCAATCTCAGAGATCACCCAACCCCAGAGATCACCGAACCCCAGAGATCACGCAGCCCCAGAGACCACCCAAGCCCAGATATTACCCAACCCCAGAGATCACCAAACCCTTGAGCTCACCCAACACCAGAGATTACCCAATCCCAGATATCACCCAACCCCAGATATTACCCAAGCCCAGATATCACTCAACCCGAGAGATCACCAACCCCAGAGCAACACCACCCCAGAGATCATCCAACCCGGGAGAAAACCCAATCCCAGAGATCACCCAATCCCAGAGATAACCCAACCTCTGACATCACCCAATCCCAGATATCACACTACCCCGGATATCACCAAACCCCAGATATCACCCAACCCCAGAGATCACCCAACCCTAGATATCACCCAACCACAGAGATCACCCAACCCCAGAGGTCACCCAACCCCATATATCACCCAACCCCAGATATCACCCAACCCCAGATATCACCTTACCCCGGATATCACCGAACACCAGAGATCACCCAACCTCTGATGTCACCCACCCCAGATATCACCCAACCCCAGAGGTCACCCAATCCCAGAGATCACCCAACCCCAGAGATCACCGAACCCCAGAGATCACGCAACCCCAGAGACCACCCTACCACGGACATTACCCAACCCCAGAGATCACCCAACCCCAGATATCACCGTACCACGGATATTACCCAACACCAGAGGTCACCCAAATCCCAGACATCTCCTAACCGCAGAGATCTCCCAACCCCAGACATCACCCAACCCCAGACATCACCCCACCCCGGATATCACCCAACGCCAGAGATTACCCTACGCCGGATATCATCCAACCCCAGACATCAGCCAACCCCAGAGTTCACCCATCCCCCAGACATCAGCCAACCCCAGAGATCATCCAACCCCAGATATCACGCAACCCCAGAGATCACCCAACCCCAGAGATCACCCAACCCCAGATATCACGCAACCCCAGATATCACCCTACCCCGGATATCACCCAACCCGGCTATCACCCAACCCCAGAGATCATCAAACCCCAGATATCACCCAACCCCAGATATCAACAAAGCCCAGAGATCATCCAACACCAGAGATCACCCAATCCCAACAATTACCCTACCCCGGATATCACCCAACGCCAGAGATCACCCAAACCCAGCGATCACCCAACCTAAGATATCACCCAACCCCAGTGATCACCCAACTCCAGATATCACCCAACCGCAAATAACACCCAACCCCAGAGATCACCAAATCCCAGAGATCACCCAACACCAGAGATCACCCAACCCCAGAGGTCATCTAACTCCGGATAACACCCAACCCCGGATATCACCAAACTCCAGAGATCACCCAACCCCACATATCACCCAAACCCAGAGATCACCCAACCCCAGAGATCACTCAACCCCTGAGATCACCCAACCCCTGAGATCTCCCAAACCCAGAGATCACCCAATCCAAGATATCACCCAATCCCAGAGATTACCCAAGCCCGGATATCACCCAACCCGAGAGATCACCCAACCCCAGAGATCACACAACCTCAGAGATCATCCAACGACAGAGATCACTCAATCCCAGAAATCACCCTACCCCAAATATCACCCAACCCCAGACATCACGCAATCCCAGTCATCACCCTACCATGGATATCACTCAACCCCAGATATCACCCAACCCCAGAGGTCACCCAACCCCAGACATACACAACCGCAGAGATCACCCAACCCCAGAGATCACCGAACCCCAGAGATCACGCAACCCCAGAGACCACCCAAGCCCAGAGATTACCCAACCCCAGAGATCACCCAACCCCTGAGATCACCCAACCCCAGAGATTACCCAATCCCAGATACCACCCAACCCCAGATATTACCCAAGCCCAGATATCACCCAACCCTAGAGATCACCCAACCCCAGAGATCACACAACCCCAGAGATCATCCAACCCGGGAGATCACCCAATCCCAGAGATCATCCAACCCCAGAGATAACCCAACCCCTGACATCACCCAATCCCAGATATCACACTACCCCGGATATCACCCAACCCCAGATATCACCCAACCCCAGAGATCACCCAATCCCAGATATCACCCAACCCCAGATATCACCGAACCCCTGTGATCACGCAACCCCAGAGACCACCCTACCACGGATATTACCCAACCCAGAGATCACCCAACCCCACAAATCTCCCAACCCCAGAGATCACCCAACCCCAGATACCACCCAACCCCAGAGGTCACCCAATCCCAGAGATCACCCAACCCCAGAGATCACCGAAGCGCAGAGATCACCGAAGCGCAGAGATCACCCAACCCCAGAGAACACCAATCCCCAAACTTCACCCAATCCCAGAGATCACTCAACCCCAGATATCACCCAACCCCAGCGGTCACCCTATCCCAGAGATCACCAAACGCCAGAGATAACCGAACCCCAAGATCACGCAAGACCAGAGACCACCCAAGCCCAGATATTACCCAATCCCAGATATCACCCAACACCAGATATCACCCAACCCCAGAAGTCACCGAATCCCAGAGATCACCCAAACCCAGAGATCACCGAACCCCAGAGATCACCCAACCCCTGAGATCACCCAACCCCAGAGATTACCCAATCCCAGATACCACCCAACCCCAGATATTACCCAAGCCCAGATATCACCCAACCCTAGAGATCACCCAACCCCAGAGATCACCCAACCCCGGATATCACCCAACCCCAGGGATCACACAACCCCAGATATCACACAACCCCAGAGATCACACAACCCAGAGATCACCCAACACCAGAGATCACCCAACACCAGAGACCACCAACCCCAGATATCACCCAACCCCCCGAGATCACGCAAACCCAGAGATCACCCAACCCCAGATGTCACCCACCCCAGATATCACCCAACCCCAGATATCCCCCAACCCCAGATATCTCCCAACACCCTCTATCACACAACCCCAGTGATCACCCTACCCCAGAGATCACCCAACCCCAGATATCACCCAACCCCAGGGATCACACAACCCCAGATATCACCCAATCCCAGAGATCACCCAACCCAGAGATCACCCAACACCAGAGATCACCCAACACCAGAGACCACCAACCCCAGATATCACCCAACCCCCGAGATCACGCAAACCCAGAGATCACCCAACCCCAGATGTCACCCACCCCAGATATCACCCAACCCCAGATATCACCCAACACCAGATATCACCCAACCCCAGAGGTCACCCAATCCCAGAGATCACCCAAACCCAGAGATCACCGAACCCCAAGATCACGCAAGCCCAGGGACCACCCTAGCCCAGATATTACCCAATCCCAGATATCACCAAACACCAGGTATCACCCAACCCTAGAGGTCACCCAATCTCAGAGATCACCCAACCCCAGAGATCACCGAACCCCAGAGATCACGCAGCCCCAGAGACCACCCAAGCCCAGATATTACCCAACCCCAGAGATCACCAAACCCTTGAGCTCACCCAACACCAGAGATTACCCAATCCCAGATATCACCCAACCCCAGATATTACCCAAGCCCAGATATCACTCAACCCGAGAGATCACCAACCCCAGAGCAACACCACCCCAGAGATCATCCAACCCGGGACAAAACCCAATCCCAGAGATCACCCAATCCCAGAGATAACCCAACCTCTGACATCACCCAATCCCAGATATCACACTACCCCGGATATCACCAAACCCCAGATATCACCCAACCCCAGAGATCACCCAACCCTAGATATCACCCAACCACAGAGATCACCCAACCCCAGAGGTCACCCAACCCCATATATCACCCAACCCCAGATATCACCCAACCCCAGATATCACCTTACCCCGGATATCACCGAACACCAGAGATCACCCAACCTCTGATGTCACCCACCCCAGATATCACCCAACCCCAGAGGTCACCCAATCCCAGAGATCACCCAACCCCAGAGATCACCGAACCCCAGAGATCACGCAACCCCAGAGACCACCCTACCACGGACATTAACCAACCCCAGAGATCACCCAACCCCAGATATCACCGTACCACGGATATTACCCAACACCAGAGGTCACCCAAATCCCAGAGATCTCCTAACCGCAGAGATCTCCCAACCCCAGACATCACCCAACCCCAGACATCACCCCACCCCGGATATCACCCAACGCCAGAGATTACCCTACGCCGGATATCATCCAACCCCAGACATCAGCCAACCCCAGAGTTCACCCATCCCCCAGACATCAGCCAACCCCAGAGATCATCCAACCCCAGATATCACGCAACCCCAGAGATCACCCAACCCCAGAGATCACCCAACCCCAGATATCACGCAACCCCAGATATCACCCTACCCCGGATATCACCCAACCCGGCTATCACCCAACCCCAGAGATCATCAAACCCCAGATATCACCCAACCCCAGATATCAACAAAGCCCAGAGATCATCCAACACCAGAGATCACCCAATCCCAACAATTACCCTACCCCGGATATCACCCAACGCCAGAGATCACCCAAACCCAGCGATCACCCAACCTAAGATATCACCCAACCCCAGTGATCACCCAACTCCAGATATCACCCAACCGCAAATAACACCCAACCCCAGAGATCACCAAATCCCAGAGATCACCCAACACCAGAGATCACCCAACCCCAGAGGTCATCTAACTCCGGATAACACCCAACCCCGGATATCACCAAACTCCAGAGATCACCCAACCCCACATATCACCCAAACCCAGAGATCACCCAACCCCAGAGATCACTCAACCCCTGAGATCACCCAACCCCTGAGATCTCCCAAACCCAGAGATCACCCAATCCAAGATATCACCCAATCCCAGAGATTACCCAAGCCCGGATATCACCCAACCCGAGAGATCACCCAACCCCAGAGATCACACAACCTCAGAGATCATCCAACGACAGAGATCACTCAATCCCAGAAATCACCCTACCCCAAATATCACCCAACCCCAGACATCACGCAATCCCAGTCATCACCCTACCATGGATATCACTCAACCCCAGATATCACCCAACCCCAGAGATCACCCAACCCCAGAGATCACCCAACCCCAGAGATCACCAAATCCCAGAGATCACCCAACACCAGAGATCACCCAACCCCAGAGGTCATCTAACTCCGGATAACACCCAACCCCGGATATCACCAAACTCCAGAGATCACCCAACCCCACATATCACCCAAACCCAGAGATCACCCAACCCCAGAGATCACTCAACCCCTGAGATCACCCAACCCCTGAGATCTCCCAAACCCAGAGATCACCCAATCCAAGATATCACCCAATCCCAGAGATTACCCAAGCCCGGATATCACCCAACCCGAGAGATCACCCAACCCCAGAGATCACACAACCTCAGAGATCATCCAACGACAGAGATCACTCAATCCCAGAAATCACCCTACCCCAAATATCACCCAACCCCAGACATCACGCAATCCCAGTCATCACCCTACCATGGATATCACTCAACCCCAGATATCACCCAACCCCAGAGGTCACCCAACCCCAGACATACACAACCGCAGAGATCACCCAACCCCAGAGATCACCGAACCCCAGAGATCACGCAACCCCAGAGACCACCCAAGCCCAGAGATTACCCAACCCCAGAGATCACCCAACCCCTGAGATCACCCAACCCCAGAGATTACCCAATCCCAGATACCACCCAACCCCAGATATTACCCAAGCCCAGACATCACCCAACCCTAGAGATCACCCAACCCCAGAGATCACACAACCCCAGAGATCATCCAACCCGGGAGATCACCCAATCCCAGAGATCATCCAACCCCAGAGATAACCCAACCCCTGACATCACCCAATCCCAGATATCACACTACCCCGGATATCACCCAACCCCAGATATCACCCAACCCCAGAGATCACCCAATCCCAGATATCACCCAACCCCAGATATCACCGAACCCCTGTGATCACGCAACCCCAGAGACCACCCTACCACGGATATTACCCAACCCAGAGATCACCCAACCCCACAAATCTCCCAACCCCAGAGATCACCCAACCCCAGATACCACCCAACCCCAGAGGTCACCCAATCCCAGAGATCACCCAACCCCAGAGATCACCGAACCGCAGAGATCACCCAACCCCAGAGAACACCAATCCCCAAACTTCACCCAATCCCAGAGATCACTCAACCCCAGATATCACCCAACCCCAGAGGTCACCCTATCCCAGAGATCACCAAACGCCAGAGATAACCGAACCCCAAGATCACGCAAGACCAGAGACCACCCAAGCCCAGATATTACCCAATCCCAGATATCACCCAACACCAGATATCACCCAACCCCAGAAGTCACCGAATCCCAGAGATCACCCAAACCCAGAGATCACCGAACCCCAGAGATCACCCAACCCCTGAGATCACCCAACCCCAGAGATTACCCAATCCCAGATACCACCCAACCCCAGATTTTACCCAAGCCCAGATATCACCCAACCCTAGAGATCACCCAACCCCAGAGATCACACAACCCCAGAGATCATCCAACCCGTGAGATCACCCAATCCCAGAGATCGCCCAACCCCAGAGATAACCCAACCCCTGACATCACCCAATCCCAGATATCACACTACCCCGGATATCACCCAACCCCAGATATCACCCAACCCCAGAGATCACCCAATCCCAGATATCACCCAACCCCAGATATCACCGAACCCCTGTGATCACGCAACCCCAGAGACCACCCTACCACGGATATTACCCAACCCAGAGATCACCCAACCCCACAGATCTCCCAACCCCAGAGATCACCCAACCCCAGATACCACCCAACCCCAGAGGTCACCCAATCCCAGAGATCACCCAACCCCAGAGATCACCGAACCGCAGAGATCACGCCACCCCAGAGACCACCGTACCCCGGGTATTACCCAACGCCAGAGATTATCCAACCCCAGATATCACCTTACCCCGGATATCACCGAACCCCAGAGATCACCCAACCTGTGATGTCACCCACCCCAGATATCACCTAACCACAGATATCACCCTACCCCTGATATCACCCAACCCTAGAGGTCACCCAATCCCAGAGATCAACCGACCCCAGAGATCACCGAACCGCAGAGATCACGCAACCCCAGAGACCACCCTACCCCGGGTATTACCTAACCCCAGATATCACCCAACCCCAGATATCACCTCACCCCGGATATCACCGAACCCCAGAGATCACCCAATCCCAGATATCACCCAATCCCAGATATCACCGAACCCCTGTGATCACGCAACCCCAGAGACCACCCTACCACGGATATTACCCAACCCAGAGATCACCCAACCCCACAGATCTCCCAACCCCAGAGATCACCCAACCCCAGAGGTCACCCAATCCCAGAGATCACCCAACCCCAGAGATCACCGAACCGCAGAGATCACGCCACCCCAGAGACCACCCTACCCCGGGTATTACCCAACGCCAGAGATTATCCAACCCCAGATATCACCTTACCCCGGATATCACCGAACCCCAGAGATCACCCAACCTGTGATGTCACCCACCCCAGATATCACCCAGCCACAGATATCACCCTACCCCTGATATCACCCAACCCTATAGGTCACCCAATCCCAGAGATCAACCGACCCCAGAGATCACCGAACCGCAGAGATCACGCAACCCCAGAGACCACCCTACCCCGGGTATTACCTAACCCCAGATATCACCCAACCCCAGATATCACCTTACCCCGGATATCACCGAACCCCAGAGATCACCCAACCCCACAGATCTTCCAACCCCAGAGATCACCCAACCCCAGATATCACACAACCTCAGATATCAACGAACCACAGATAACACCCAACCCCAGAGATAACCCAACCCCAGATATCACCCAACACCAGATATCACCAAACCACAGATATCACAACCACCCGACATCACCCAACCACAGAGATCACACTACCCCAGATATCACCACCCCCCGATATCACCCAACCCCAGAGGTCACCCAACCCCCGAGATCACCAATCCCCAAATGTCACCCAACCCCAGATTATACCCAACCCTAGAGATCACACAACCCCAGATATCACCTAACCACAAATATTTCCCAACTCCCGATATCACCCAAACCCAGATATCACCCAACCCCAGAGATCACCCAACCCCGGATATCATCCAACTCCAGATATCCCCCAACCCCAGAGGTCACCCAATACCCTCTATCACACAACCCCAGTGATCACATTACCCCAGAGATCACCCAACCCCAGATATCACCCAACCCCAGGGATCACCCAACCCAGAGATCACCCAACACCAGCGATCACCCAACACCAGAGATCACCCAACGCCAGATATCACTCAACCCGAGAGATCACCAACCCCAGAGATCACACCACCCCAGAGATCATCCAACCCGGGAGAAAACCCAATCCCAGAGATCACCCAATCCCAGAGATAACCCAACCCCTGACAGCACCCAATCCCAGACATCACCCTACCCCGGATATCACCCAACGCCAGAGATCACCCAAACCCAGCGATCACCCAACATAAGATATCACCCAACCCCAGTGATCACCCAACTCCAGATATCACCCAACCGCAAATAACACCCAACCCCAGAGATCACCAAATCCCAGAGATCACCCAACCCCAGAGATCACCCAACCCCAGAGGTCATCTAACTCCGGATAACACCTAAACCCGGATATCACCAAACTCCAGAGATCACCCGACCCCACATATCACCCAAACCCAGAGATCACCCAACCCCAGAGATCACTCAACCCCTGAGATCACCCAACCCCTGAGATCTCCCAAACCCAGAGATCACCCAATCCCAGATATCACCCAATCCCAGAGATTACCCAAGCCCGGATATCACCCAACCCGAGAGATCACCCAACCCCAGAGATCACACAACCTCAGAGATCATCCAACGACAGAGATCACTCAATCCCAGAAATCCCCCTACCCCAAATATCACCCAACCCCAGACATGACGCAATCCCAGTCATCACCCTACCACGGATATCACTCAACCCCAGATATCACCCAACCCCAGAGGTCACCCATCCCCAGACATACACAAACCCAGAGATCACCCAACCCCGGAGATCACCTATCCCCAAACTTCACCCAATCCCAGAGATCACCCAACCCCAGATATCACCCAACCCCAGAGGTCACCCAATCCCAGAGATCACCAAACGCCAGAGATAACCGAACCCCAAGATCACGCAAGACCAGAGACCACCCAAGCCCAGATATTACCCAATCCCAGATATCACCCAACACCAGATATCACCCAACCCCAGAGGTCACCGAATCCCAGAGATCACCCAACCCCAGAGATCACTGAACCCCAGAGATCACGCAACCCCAGAGACCACCCAACCCCAGAGATCACCCAACCCCTGAGATCACCCAACCCCAGAGATTACCCAATCCCAGATACCACCCAACCTCAGATATTACCCAAGCCCAGATATCACCCAACCCGAGAGATCACCCAACCCCAGAGATCACACAACCCCAGAGATCATCCAACCCGGGAGATCACCCAATCCCAGAGATCACCCAACCCCAGAGATAACCCAACCCCTGACATCACCCAATCCCAGATATCACACTCCCCCGGAAATCAACCAACCCCAGATACCACCCAACCCCAGAGATCACCCAATCCCAGATATCACCCAACCACAGATATCACCCAACCCCAGAGATCACCCATCCCCAGGTATCACCCAACCCCAGAGATCACCCAACCTGTGATGTCACCCACCCCAGATATGACCTAACCACAGATATACCCAACCCCACATATCACCCAACCCCAGATAGCACCTTACCCCGGATATCACCGAACCCCAGAGATCACCCAACCTGTGATGTCACCCACCCCAGATATCACCTAACCACAGATATCACCCTACCCCAGATATCACCCAACCCCAGAGGTCACCCAATCCCAGAGATTAACCAACCCCAGAGATCACCGAACCCCAGAGATCACGCAACCCCAGAGACCACCCTACCACGGATATTACCCAACCCCAGAGATCTCCCAACCCCACAGATCTCCCAACCCCAGAGATCACCCAACCCCAGATATCACCCAACCTCAGATATCAACGAACCACAGATAACACCCAACCCCAGAGATAACCCAACCCCAGATATCACCCAAAACCAGATATCACCAAACCACAGATATCACCCCGCCCCCCCCGACATCACCCAACCACAGAGATCACACTACCCCAGATATCACCACCCCCCGATATCACCCAACCCCAGAGATCCCCCAACCCCCGCGATCACCAATCCCCAAATGTCACCCAACCCCAGATAATACCCAACCCAAGAGATCACACAACCCCAGATATCACCTAACCCCAAATATTTCCCAACCCCCGATATCACCCAAACCCAGATATCACCCAACCCCCGATATCACCCAACCACAGAGATCATCCCAACCCCAGAGGTCACCCAACCCCAGAGATCACACAACCCCGGATATCACCCAACCCCAGATATCCCCAACCCTAGATATCACCCAACACCCTCTATCACTCAACCCCAGTGATCACCCTACCCCAGAGGTCACCCAATCCCAGAGGTCACCCAATCCCAGAGATCACCCAACCCCAGAGATCTCCTAACCCCAGAGATCACCCAACCCCAGAGATCTCCTAACCGCAGAGATCACCCAACCCCAGACATCACCCAACCCCAGACATCACCCCACCCCGGATATCACCCAACGCCAGAGATCACCCTACCCCGGATATCATCCAACCCCAGAGATCACCCAACCCCAGAGTTCACCCATATCCCAGACATCAGCCAACCCCAGACATCACCCAACCCTAGATATCAGCCAACACCAGATATCACCCAAACCCAGAGATGGCCCAACCCCAGAGATCACCCAATCCCAGAGAAAAACCAACCCCTGACAGCACCCAAACGCAGATATCACACTGCCCCGGATATCACCCAACCCCATATATCACCCAACCCCAGAGATCACCCAACCCCAGATATCACCCAACCGCAGAGATCACCCAACCCCAGATATTACCCAACCCCAGATATCACCCAACCCCAGAGATCACCCATCCCCAGAGATTACCCAATCCCAGATATCACCCAACCCCAGAGATCACCCAACCCCAGTATCTCCCAACCCCAGATATTACCCAACCCCAGATATCACCCAACCCCAGATATCACCTTACCCCGGATATCATCGAACACCAGAGATCACCCAACCTGTGATGTCACGCACCCCAGATATCACCTAACCACAGATATCACACAACCCCAGATGTCACCCAACCCCAGATATCACCCAACCACAGATATCACCCCCTATATCACCCAAACCCAGACATCACCCTACCCCAGATATCACACCCCCCGATATCACTCAACCCCAGAGATCACCCAACCCCCGAGATCATCCAACCCCAGGTGTCACCCAACCCTAGACATCACCCAACCCCAGATATCACCCAACCTCAGATATCAACGAACTACAAATATCACACAACCCCAGAGATAACCCAACCCCAGATATCACCCAACACCAGATATCACCAAACCACAGATATCAGATCCCGACATCACCCAACCCCACATATCACCCAAACCCAGAGATCACCCAACCCCAGAGAACACTCAAACCCTGAGATCACCCAACCCCTGAGATCTCCCAAACCCAGAGATCACCCAATCCCAGATATCACCCAATCCCAGAGATTACCCAAGCCCGGATATCACCCAACCCGAGAGATCACCCAACCCCAGAGATCACACAACCTCAGAGATCATCCAACGACAGAGATCACTCAATCCCAGAAATCACCCTACCCCGGATATCACCCAACGCCAGAGATCACCCAAACCCAGCGATCACCCAACATAAGATATCACCCAACCCCAGTGATCACCCAACTCCAGATATCACCCAACCGCAAATAACACCCAACCCCAGAGATCACCAAATCCCAGAGATCACCCAACCCCAGAGATCACCCAACCCCAGAGGTCATCTAACTCCGGATAACACCTAAACCCGGATATCACCAAACTCCAGAGATCACCCAACCCCACATATCACCCAAACCCAGAGATCACCCAACCCCAGAGATCACTCAACCCCTGAGATCACCCAACCCCTGAGATCTCCCAAACCCAGAGATCACCCAATCCCAGATATCACCCAATCCCAGAGATTACCCAAGCCCGGATATCACCCAACCCGAGAGATCACCCAACACCAGAGATCACACAACCTCAGAGATCATCCAACGACAGAGATCACTCAATCCCAGAAATCACCCTACCCCAAATATCACCCAACCCCAGACATGACGCAATCCCAGTCATCACCCTACCACGGATATCACTCAACCCCAGATATCACCCAACCCCAGAGGTCACCCAACCCCAGACATACACAACCCCAGAGATCCCCCAACCCCAGAGATCACCTATCCCCAAACTTCACCCAATCCCAGAGATCACCCAACCCCAGATATCACCCAACCCCAGAGGTCACCCAATCCCAGAGATCACCAAACGCCAGAGATAACCGAACCCCAAGATCACGCAAGACCAGAGACCACCCAAGCCCAGATATTACCCAATCCCAGATATCACCCAACACCAGATATGACCCAACCCCAGAGGTCACCGAATCCCAGAGATCACCCAACCCCAGAGATCACTGAACCCCAGAGATCACGCAACCCCAGAGACCACCCAACCCCAGAGAACACCCAACCCCTGAGATCACCCAACCCCAGAGATTACCCAATCCCAGATACCACCCAACCTCAGATATTACCCAAGCCCAGATATCACCCAACCCGAGAGATCACCCAACCCCAGAGATCACACAACCCCAGAGATCATCCAACTCGGGAGATCACCCAATCCCAGAGATCACCCAACCCCAGAGATAACTCAACCCCTGACATCACCCAATCCCAGATATCACACTCCCCCGGAAATCACCCAACCACAGATACCACCCAACCCCAGAGATCACCCAATCCCAGATATCACCCAACCCCAGATATCACCCAACCCCAGAGATCACCTATCCCCAGATATCACCCAATCCCAGAGATCACCCAACCCCAGAGATCACCCAACCCCAGATATTACCCAACCCCAGATATCACCCAACCCCAGATATCACCTTACTCCGGATAGCATCGAACCCCAGAGATCACCCAACCTGTGATGTCACCCACCCCAGATATGACCTAACCACAGATATACCCAACCCCACATATCACCCAACCCCAGATAGCACCTTACCCCGGATATCACCGAACCCCAAAGATCACCCAACCTGTGATGTCACCCACCCCAGATATCACCTAACCACAGATATCACCCTACCCCAGATATCACCCAACCCCAGAGGTCACCCAATCCCAGAGATCAACCAACCCCAGAGATCACCGTACCCCAGAGATCACGCAACCCCAGAGACCACCCTACCACGGATATTACCCAACCCCAGAGATCTCCCAACCCCACAGATCTCCCAACCCCAGAGATCACCCAACCCCAGATATCACCCAACCTCAGATATCAACGAACCACAGATAACACCCAACCCCAGAGATAACCCAACCCCAGATATCACCCAAAACCAGATATCACCAAACCACAGATATCAACCCCCCCCACGACATCACCCAACCACAGAGATCACACTACCCCAGATATCACCACCCCCCGATATCACCCAACCCCAGAGATCACCCAACCCCCGAGATCACCAATCCCCAAATGTCACCCAGCCCCAGATAATACCCAACCCAAGAGATCACACAACCCCAGATATCACCTAACCCCAAATATTTCCCAACCCCCGATATCACCCAAACCCAGATATCACCCAACCCCCGATATCACCCAACCACAGAGATCATCCCAACCCCAGAGGTCACCCAACCCCAGAGATCACACAACCCCGGATATCACCCAACCCCAGATATCCCCAACCCTAGATATCACCCAACACCCTCTATCACTCAACCCCAGTGATCACCCTACCCCAGAGATCACCCAACCCCAGATATCACACAACCCCAGAGATCACCCAACCCAGAGATCACCCACCACCAGCGATCACCCAACACCAGAGACCACCAACCCCAGATATCACCCAACCCCCGAGATCACGCAACCCCAGAGATCACCCAACCCCAGATGTCACCCAATCCCAGAGATCACCCAACCCCAGAGATCACCGAACCCCAGAGATCACGCAACCCCAGAGACCACCCAAGCCCAGATATTACCCAACCCCAGAGACCATCCAACCCGGGAGAAAACCCAATCCCAGAGATCACGCAATGCGAGAGAAAAACCAACCCCTGACAGCACCCAATCCCAGATATCACACTACCCCGGATATCACCCTACACCAGACATCACCCAACCCCAGAGATCACCCAAACCCAGATATCACCCAACCGCAGAGATCACCCAACCCCAGATATTACCCAACCCCAAATATCATCCAACCCCATATATCACCCAACCCCAGAGATCACCCAACCCCAGAGATCACCCAACCCAAGATATTACCCAACACCAGATATCATCCAACCCCATATATCACCCAACCCCAGATATCACCCAACCCCAGATATCACCTTACCCCGGATCTCACCGAACCCCAGAGATCACCCAGCCTCTGATGTCACCCACCCCAGATATCACCCAACCCCAGTGGTCACCCAATCCCAGAGGTCACCCAATCCCAGAGATCACCCAACCCCAGAGATCTCCTAACCCCAGAGATCACCCAACCCCAGAGATCTCCTAACCGCAGAGATCACCCAACCCCAGACATCACCCAACCCCAGACATCACCCCACCCCGGATATCACCGAACGCCAGAGATCACCCTACCCCGGATATCATCCAACCCCAGAGATCACCCAACCCCAGAGTTCACCCATATCCCAGACATCAGCCAACCCCAGACATCACCCAACCCTAGATATCAGCCAACCCCAGATATCACCCAAACCCAGAAATGGCCCAACCCCAGAGATCACCCAATCCCAGAGAAAAACCAACCCCTGACAGCACCCAATCCCAGATATCACACTGCCCCGGATATCACCCAACCCCAGATATCACCCAACCCCAGAGATCACCCAACCCCAGATATCACCCAACCGCAGAGATCACCCAACCCCAGATATTACCCAACCCCAGATATCACCCAACCCCAGAGATCACCCAACCCCAGAGATTACCCAATCCCAGATATCACCCAACCCCAGAGATCACACAACCCCAGTATCACCCAACCCCAGATATTACCCAACCCCAGATATCACCCAACCCCAGATATCACCTGACGCCGGATATCACCGAACCCCAGAGATCACCCAACCTGTGATGTCACGCACCCCAGATATCACCTAACCACAGATATCACCCAACCCCAGATATCACCCAACCCCAGATATCACCCAACCACAGATATCACCCCCTATATCACCCAAACCCAGAGATCACCCTACCCCAGATATCACCCCCCCCGATATCACTCAACCCCAGAGATCACCCAACCCCCGAGATCATCCAACCCCAGGTGTCACCCAACCGTAGACATCACCCAACCCCAGATATCACCCAACCTCAGATATCAACGAACTACAAATATCACCCAACCCCAGAGATAACCCAACCCCAGATATCACCCAACACCAGATATCACCAAACCACAGATATCAGACCCCCGACATCACCCAACCCCACATATCACCCAAACCCAGAGATCACCCAACCCCAGAGAACACTCAAACCCTGAGATCAACCAACCCCTGAGATCTCCCAAACCCAGAGATCACCCAATCCCAGATATCACCCAATCCCAGAGATTACCCAAGCCCGGATGTCACCCAACCCGAGAAATCACCCAACCCCAGAGGTCACACAACCTCAGAGATCATCCAACGACAGAGATCACTCAATCCCAGAAATCACCCTACCCCAAATATCACCCAACCCCAGACATCACGCAATCCCAGTCATCACCCTACCACGGATATCACTCAACAGCAGATATCACCCAACCCCAGAGGTCACCCAACCCCAGACATACACAACCCCAGAGATCACCCAACCCCAGATATCACCTATCCCCAAACTTCACCCAATCCCAGAGATCACCCAACCCCAGATATCACCCAACCCAAGAGGTCACCCAATCCCAGAGATCGCCAAACGCCAGAGATAACCGAACCCAAAGATCACGCAAGACCAGAGACCACCCAAGCCCAGATATTACCCAATCCCAGATATCACCCAACACCAGATATCACCCAACCCCAGAGGTCACCGAACCCCAGAGATCACGCAACCCCAGAGACCACCCAAGCCCGGAGATTACCCAACCCCAGAGAGCACCCAACCCCTGAGATCACCCAACCCCAGGGATTACCCAATCCCAGATACCACCCAACCCCAGATATTACCCAAGCCCAGATATCACCCAACCCGAGAGATCACCCAACCCCAGAGATCACACAACCCCAGAGATCATCCAACCCGGGAGATCACCCAATCCCAGAGATCACCCAACCCCAGAGATAACCCAACCCCTGACATCACCAAATCCCAGATATCACACTACCCCGGATATTACCCAACCCCAGATATCACTCAACCCCAGAGATCACCCAATCCCAGATATCACCCGACCCCAGATATCACCCAACCCCAGAGATCACCCATCCCCAGATATCACCCAATACCAGAGATCACCCAACCCCAGAGATCACCCAACCCCAGATATTACCCAACCCCAGATATCACCCAACCCCAGATATCACCCCCGGATATCACCGAACCCCAGAGATCACCCAACCTGTGAGATCACCCATCCCCAGATATCACCCAATCCCAGAGATCACCCAACCCCTGAGATCACCCAACCCCAGATATTACCCAACCCCAGGTATCACCCAACCCCAGATATCACCTTACCCCGGATATCACCGAACCCCAGAGATCACCCAACCTGTGATGTCACCCACCCCAGATATCACCTAACCACAGATATCACCCAACCCCAGATATCACCCAACCCCAGAGGTCACCCAATCCCAGAGATCAACCAACCCGAGAGATCACCGAACACCAGTGATCACGCAACCCCAGAGACCACCCTACCACGGATATTACCCAACCCAGAGATCACCCAACCCCACAGATCTCCCAAACCCAGAGATCACCAAACCCCAGATACCACCCAACCCCAGAGGTCACCCAATCCCAGAGATCACCCAACCCCAGAGATCCCGAACCGCAGAGACCACGCCACCCCAGAGACCGCCCTACCCCGGGTATTACCCAATGCCAGAGATTACCCAACCCCAGATATCACCTTACCCCGGATATCACCGAACCCCAGAGATCACCCAACCTGTGATGTCACCCACCCCAGACATCACTTAACCACAGATATCACCCTACCCCAGATATCACCTAACCCCAGAGGTCACCCAATCCCAGAGACAAACCAACCTCAGAGATCACCGAACCCCAGAGATCACGCAACCCCAGAGACCACCCTACCACGGATATTACCCAACCCCAGAGATCACCCAACCCCACAGATCTCCCAACCCAAGAGATCACCCAACACCAGATATCACCCAACCTCAGATATTAACGAACAACAGATATCACCCAACCCCAGAGATAACCCAACCCCAGGTATCACCCAACACCAGATATCACCAAACCACAGATATCACCCCGCCCCGACATCACCCAACCACAGAGATCACACTACCCGAGATATCACCCCCCCCGATATCACCCAACCCCAGAGATCACCCAACCCCCGAGATCACCAATCCCCAAATGTCACCCAACCCCAGATAATACCCAACCCAAGAGATCACCCAAACCCAGATATCACCCAGCCCCCGATATCACCCAACCACAGTGATCACCCAACCCCAGAGGTCACCCAACCCCAGAGATCACCCAACCCCGGATATCACCCAACCCCAGATATCCCCCAACCCCAGATATCACCCAACACCCTCTATCACACAACCCCAGTGATCACCCTACCCCAGAGATCACCCAACACCAGATATCACCCAACCCCAGGGATCACACAACCCCAGATATCACACAACCCCAGAGATCACCCAACCCAGAGATCGCCCAACACCAGCGATCACCCAAGACCAGAGACCACCAACCCCAGATATCACCCAACCGCCGAGATCACCCAACCCCAGATATCACCCAACCCAGATATCACCCAACCCCAGAGGTCACCCAATCCCAGAGATCACCCAACCCCAGAGATCACCGAACCCCAAGATCACGCAAGCCCAGGGACCACACAAGCCCAGATATTACCCAATGCCAGATATCACCCAACACCAGGTATCACCCAACCCCAGAGGTCACCCAATCCCAGAGATCATCCAACCCCAGAGATCACGCAACCCCAGAGACCACCCAAGCCCAGATATTACCCAACCCCAGAGATCACCCAAACCCTGAGATCACCCAACCCCAGAGATTACCCAATCCCAGATATCACCCAACCCCAGATATTACCCAAGCCCAGATATCACTCAACCCGAGACATCACCAACCCCAGAGATCACACCACCCCAGAGATCATCCAACCCGGGAGAAAACCCAATCCCAGAGATCACCCAATCCCAGAGATAACCCAACCCCTGACAGCACCCAATCCCAGATATCACACTACCCCGGATATCACCCAACCCCAGATATCACCCAACCGCAGAGATCACCCAACCCAAGATATTACCCAACACTAGATATCATCCAACCCCATATATCACCCAACCACAGATATCACCCAACCCCAGATATCACCTTACCCCGGATATCACCGAACCACAGAGATCACCCAGCCTCTGATGTCACCCACCCCAGATATCACCCAACCCCAGAGGTCACCCAATCCCAGAGGTCACCTAATCCCAGAGATCACCCAACCCCAGAGATCTCCCAACCCCAGAAATCACCCAACCCCAGAGATCTCCTAACCACAGAGATCACCCAACCCGTGACATCACCCAACCCCAGACATCACCCCACCCCGGATATCACTCAACGCCAGAGATCACCCTACCCCGGATATCATCCAACCCCAGAGATCACCCATATCCCAGACATCAGCCAACCCCAGACATCACCCAACCCTAGATATCAGCCAACCCCAGATATCACCCAAACCCAGAGATGGCCCAACCCCAGAGATCACCCAATCCCAGAGAAAAACCAACCCCAGAGATCACCCAACCCCAGATATCACCCAACCGCAGAGATCACCCAACCCCAGATATTACCCAACCCCAGATATCCGCCCAACCCCAGAGATCACCCAACCCCAGAGATTACCCAATCCCAGATATCACCCAACCCCAGAGATCACCCAACCCCAGTATCACCCAACCCCAGATATTACCCAACCCCAGATATCACCCAACCCCAGATATCACCTTACCCCGGATATCACCGAACCCCAGAGATCACCCAACCTGTGATGTCACCCACCCCAGATATCACCTAACCACAGATAACACCCAACCCAAGATATCACCCAACCCCAGATATCACCCAACCACAGATATCACCCCCTATATCACCCAAACCCAGAGATCACCCTACCCCAGATATAACCCCCCCCGATATCACTCAACCCCAGAGATCACCCAACCCCCGAGATCATCCAACCCCAGATGTCACCCAACCCTAGACATCACCCAACCCCAGATATCACCCAACCTCAGATATCAACGAACCACAAATATCACCCAACCCCAGAGATAACCCAACCCCAGATATCACCCAACACCAGATATCACCAAACCACAGATATCACACCCCCGACATCACCCAACCACAGAGATCACACTACCCCAGATATCACCACCCGCCGATATCACCCAACCCCAGATATCACCCAACCCCCGAGATCACCAATCCCCAAATGTCACCCAACCCCAGATAATACCCAACCCAAGAGATCACCCAAACCCAGATATCACCCAACCCCCGATATCACCCAACCACAGAGATCACCCAACCCCAGAGGTCACCCAAGCCCAGAGATCACCCAACGCCAGATATCCCCCAACCCCAGATATCACCCAACACCCTCTATCACACAACCCCAGTGATCACCCTACCCCAGAGATCACCCAACCCCAGATATCACCCAACCCCAGGGATCACACAACCCCAGATATCACACAACCCCAGAGGTCACCCAACCCAGATATCACCCAACACCAGAGACCACCAACACCAGATATCAACAACCCCCGAGATCACGCAACTCCAGAGATCACCCAACCCCAGATGTCACCCACCCCAGATATCACCCAACCCCAGATATCACCCAACACCAGATATCACCCAACCCCAGAGGTCACCCAATCCCAGAGATCACCCAACCCCAGAGATCACCGAACCCCAAGATCACGCAAGCCCAGGAACCACCCAAGCCCAGATATTACCCAATCCCAGATATCACCCAACTCCAGGTATCACCCAACTCTAGAGGTCACCCAATCCCAGAGATCACCCAACCCCAGAGATCACCGAACCCCAGAGATCACGCAATCCCAGAGACCACCCAAGCCCAGATATTACCCAACCCCAGAGATCACCCAACCCCTGAGATCACCCAACCCCAGTGATTACCCAATCCCAGATATCACCCAACCCCAAATATTACCCAAGCCCAGATATCACCCAATCCCAGAGATCACCCAACCCCATATATCACCCAACCCCAGATATCACCCAACCACAGGTATCACCTTCCCCGGATATCACCGAACCCCAGAGATCACCCAACCTCTGATGTCACCCACCCCAGATATCACCCATCCCCAGATATCACCCAATACCAGAGATCACCCAACCCCAGAGATCACCCAACCCCAGATATTACCCAACCTCAGGTATCACCAAACCCCGGATATCACCTTACCCCGGATATCTCCGAACCCCAGAGATCACCCAACCTGTGAGATCACCCATCCCCAGATATCACCCAATCCCAGAGATCACCCAACCCCAGAGATCACCCAACCCCAGATATTACCCATCCCCAGAGATCACCGAACCCCAGAGATCACGCAATCCCAGAGACCACCCAAGCCCAGATATTACCCAACCCCAGAGATCACCCAACCCCTGAGATCACCCAACCCCAGAGATTAGCCAATCCCAGATATCACCCAACCCCAAATATTACCCAAGCCCAGATATCACCCAATCCCAGAGATCACCCAACCCCATATATCACCCAACCCCAGATATCACCCAACCACAGGTATCACCTTCCCCGGATATCACCGAACCCCAGAGATCACCCAACCTCTGATGTCACCCACCCCAGATATCACCCATCCCCAGATATCACCCAATACCAGAGATCACCCAACCCCAGTGATCACCCAACCCCAGATATTACCCAACCCCAGGTATCACCAAACCCCAGATATCACCTTACCCCGGATATCTCCGAACCCCAGAGATCACCCAACCTGTGAGATCACCCATCCCCAGATATCACCCAATCCCTGAGATCACCCAACCCCAGAGATCACCCAACCCCAGATATTACCCAACCCCAGGTATCACCCAACCCCAGATATCACCTTACCCCGGATATCACCGAACCCCAGAGATCACCCAACCTGTGATGTCACCCACCCCAGATATCACCTAACCACAGATATCACCCAACCCCAGATATCACCCAACCCCAGAGGTCACCCAATCCCAGAGATCAACCAACCCGAGAGATCACCGAACACCAGTGATCACGCAACCCCAGAGACCACCCTACCACGGATATTACCCAACCCAGAGATCACCCAACCCCACAGATCTCCCAAACCCAGAGATCACCAAACCCCAGATACCACCCAACCCCAGAGGTCACCCAATCCCAGAGATCACCCAACCCCAGAGATCCCGAACCGCAGAGATCACGCCACCCCAGAGACCACCCTACCACGGGTATTACCCAATGCCAGAGATTACCCAACCCCAGATATCACCTTACCCCGGATATCACCGAACCCCAGAGATCACCCAACCTGTGATGTCACCCACCCCAGACATCACTTAACCACAGATATCACCCTACCCCAGATATCACCTAACCCCAGAGGTCACCCAATCCCAGAGACAAACCAACCTCAGAGATCACCGAACCCCAGAGATCACGCAACCCCAGAGACCACCCTACCACGGATATTACCCAACCCCAGAGATCACCCAACCCCACAGATCTCCCAACCCAAGAGATCACCCAACCCCAGATATCACCCAACCTCAGATATTAACGAACCACAGATGTCACCCAACCCCAGAGATAACCCAACCCCAGGTATCACCCAACACCAGATATCACCAAACCACAGATATCACCCCCGCCCCGACATCACCCAACCACAGAGATCACACTACCCGAGATATCACCCCCCCCCGATATCACCCAACCCCAGAGATCACCCAACCCCCGAGATCACCAATCCCCAAATGTCACCCAACCCCAGATAATACCCAACCCAAGAGATCACCCAAACCCAGATATCACCCAGCCCCCGATATCACCCAACCACAGTGATCACCCAACCCCAGAGGTCACCCAACCCCAGAGATCACCCAACCCCGGATATCACCCAACCCCAGATATCCCCCAACCCCAGATATCACCCAACACCCTCTATCACACAACCCCAGTGATCACCCTACCCCAGAGATCACCCAACACCAGATATCACCCAACCCCAGGGATCACACAACCCCAGATATCACACAACCCCAGAGATCACCCAACCCAGAGACCGCCCAACACCAGCGATCACCCAAGACCAGAGACCACCAACCCCAGATATCACCCAACCGCCGAGATCACCCAACCCCAGATATCACCCAACCCAGATATCACCCAACCCCAGAGGTCACCCAATCCCAGAGATCACCCAACCCCAGAGATCACGCAACCCCAGAGACCACCCAAGCCCAGATATTACCCAACCGCAGAGATCACCCAACCCAAGATATTACCCAACACTAGATATCATCCAACCCCATATATCACCCAACCACAGATATCACCCAACCCCAGATATCACCTTACCCCGGATATCACCGAACCCCAGAGATCACCCAGCCTCTGATGTCACCCACCCCAGATATCACCCAACCCCAGAGGTCACCCAATCCCAGAGGTCACCTAATCCCAGAGATCACCCAACCCCAGAGATCTCCCAACCCCAGAGATCACCCAACCCCAGAGATCTCCTAACCACAGAGATCACCCAACCCGTGACATCACCCAAACCCAGACATTACCCCACCCCGGATATCACCCAACGCCAGAGATCACCCTACCCCGGATATCATCCAACCCCAGAGATCACCCATATCCCAGACATCAGCCAACCCCAGACATCACCCAACCCTAGATATCAGCCAACCCCAGATATCACCCAAACCCAGAGATGGCCCAACCCCAGAGATCACCCAATCCCAGAGAAAAACCAACCCCTGACAGCACCCAATCCCAGATATCACACTACCCCGGATATCACCCAACCCCAGATATCACCCAACCCCAGAGATCACCCAACCCCAGATATCACCCAACCGCAGAGATCACCCAACCCCAGATATTACCCAACCCCAGATATCACCCAACCCCAGAGATCACCCAACCCCAGAGATGACCCAATCCCAGATATCACCCAACCCCAGAGATCACCCAACCCCAGTATCACCCAACCCCAGATATTACCCAACCCCAGATATCACCCAACCCCAGATATCACCTTACCCCGGATATCACCGAAACCCAGAGATCACCCAACCTGTGATGTCACCCACCCCAGATATCACCTAACCACAGGTAACACCCAACCCAAGATATCACCCAACCCCAGATATCACCCAACCACAGATATCACCCCCTATATCACCCAAACCCAGAGATCACCCTACCCCAGATATAACCCCCCCCGATATCACTCAACCCCAGAGATCACCCAACCCCCGAGATCATCCAACCCCAGATGTCACCCAACCCTAGACATCACCCAACCCCAGATATCACCCAACCTCAGATATCAACGAACCACAAATATCACCCAACCCCAGAGATAACCCAACCCCAGATATCACCCAACACCAGATATCACCAAACCACAGATATCACACCCCCGACATCACCCAACCACAGAGATCACACTACCCCAGATATCACCACCCGCCGATATCACCCAACCCCAGATATCACCCAACCCCCGAGATCACCAATCCCCAAATGTCACCCAACGCCAGATAATACCCAACCCAAGAGATCACCCAAACCCAGATATCACCCAACCCCCGATATCACCCAACCACAGAGATCACCCAACCCCAGAGGTCACCCAAGCCCAGAGATCACCCAACCCCAGATATCCCCCAACCCCAGATATCACCCAACACCCTCTATCACACAACACCAGTGATCACACTACCCCAGAGATCACCCAACCCCAGATATCACCCAACCCCAGGGATCACACAACCCCAGATATCACACAACCCCAGAGGTCACCCAACCCAGATATCACCCAACACCAGAGACCACCAACACCAGATATCAACAACCCCCGAGATCACGCAACTCCAGAGATCACCCAATCCCAGATGTCACCCACCCCAGATATCACCCAACCCCAGATATCACCCAACACCAGATATCACCCAACCCCAGAGGTCACCCAATCCCAGAGATCACCCAACCCCAGAGATCACCGAACCCCAAGATCACGCAAGCCCAGGAACCACCCAAGCCCAGATATTACCCAATCCCAGATATCACCCAACTCCAGGTATCACCCAACTCTAGAGGTCACCCAATCCCAGAGATCACCCAACCCCAGAGATCACCGAACCCCAGAGATCACGCAATCCCAGAGACCACCCAAGCCCAGATATTACCCAACCCCAGAGATCACCCAACCCCTGAGATCACCCAACCCCAGTGATTACCCAATCCCAGATATCACCCAACCCCAAATATTACCCAAGCCCAGATATCACCCAATCCCAGAGATCACCCAACCCCATATATCACCCAACCCCAGATATCACCCAACCACAGGTATCACCTTCCCCGGATATCACCGAACCCCAGAGATCACCCAACCTCTGATGTCACCCACCCCAGATATCACCCATCCCCAGATATCACCCAATACCAGAGATCACCCAACCCTAGAGATCACCCAACCTCAGATATTACCCAACCACAGGTATCACCAAACCCCGGTTATCATATTACCCCGGATATCTCCGAACCCCAGAGATCACCCAACCTGTGAGATCACCCATCCCCAGATATCACCCAATCCCAGAGATCACCCAACCCCAGAGATCACCCAACCCCAGATATTACCCAACCCCAGAGATCACCCAACCCCAGAGATCACGCAATCCCAGAGACCACCCAAGCCCAGATATTACCCAACCCCAGAGATCACCCAACCCCTGAGATCACCCAACCCCAGAGATTACCCAATCCCAGATATTACCCAACCCCAAATATTACCCAAGCCCAGAGATCACCCAACCCCGGATATCACCCAACCCCAGATATCCCCCAACCCCAGATATCACCCAACACCCTCTATCACACAACCCCAGTGATCACCCTACCCCAGAGATCACCCAACACCAGATATCACCCAACCCCAGGGATCACACAACCCCAGATATCACACAACCCCAGAGATCACCCAACCCAGAGACCGCCCAACACCAGCGATCACCCAAGACCAGAGACCACCAACCCCAGATATCACCCAACCGCCGAGATCACCCAACCCCAGATATCACCCAACCCAGATATCACCCAACCCCAGAGGTCACCCAATCCCAGAGATCACCCAACCCCAGAGATCACGCAACCCCAGAGACCACCCAAGCCCAGATATTACCCAACCGCAGAGATCACCCAACCCAAGATATTACCCAACACTAGATATCATCCAACCCCATATATCACCCAACCACAGATATCACCCAACCCCAGATATCACCTTACCCCGGATATCACCGAACCCCAGAGATCACCCAGCCTCTGATGTCACCCACCCCAGATATCACCCAACCCCAGAGGTCACCCAATCCCAGAGGTCACCTAATCCCAGAGATCACCCAACCCCAGAGATCTCCCAACCCCAGAGATCACCCAACCCCAGAGATCTCCTAACCACAGAGATCACCCAACCCGTGACATCACCCAAACCCAGACATTACCCCACCCCGGATATCACCCAACGCCAGAGATCACCCTACCCCGGATATCATCCAACCCCAGAGATCACCCATATCCCAGACATCAGCCAACCCCAGACATCACCCAACCCTAGATATCAGCCAACCCCAGATATCACCCAAACCCAGAGATGGCCCAACCCCAGAGATCACCCAATCCCAGAGAAAAACCAACCCCTGACAGCACCCAATCCCAGATATCACACTACCCCGGATATCACCCAACCCCAGATATCACCCAACCCCAGAGATCACCCAACCCCAGATATCACCCAACCGCAGAGATCACCCAACCCCAGATATTACCCAACCCCAGATATCACCCAACCCCAGAGATCACCCAACCCCAGAGATGACCCAATCCCAGATATCACCCAACCCCAGAGATCACCCAACCCCAGTATCACCCAACCCCAGATATTACCCAACCCCAGATATCACCCAACCCCAGATATCACCTTACCCCGGATATCACCGAAACCCAGAGATCACCCAACCTGTGATGTCACCCACCCCAGATATCACCTAACCACAGATAACACCCAACCCAAGATATCACCCAACCCCAGATATCACCCAACCACAGATATCACCCCTATATCACCCAAACCCAGAGATCACCCTACCCCAGATATAACCCCCCCCGATATCACTCAACCCCAGAGATCACCCAACCCCCGAGATCATCCAACCCCAGATGTCACCCAACCCTAGACATCACCCAACCCCAGATATCACCCAACCTCAGATATCAACGAACCACAAATATCACCCAACCCCAGAGATAACCCAACCCCAGATATCACCCAACACCAGATATCACCAAACCACAGATATCACACCCCCGACATCACCCAACCACAGAGATCACACTACCCCAGATATCACCACCCGCCGATATCACCCAACCCCAGATATCACCCAACCCCCGAGATCACCAATCCCCAAATGTCACCCAACGCCAGATAATACCCAACCCAAGAGATCACCCAAACCCAGATATCACCCAACCCCCGATATCACCCAACCACAGAGATCACCCAACCCCAGAGGTCACCCAAGCCCAGAGATCACCCAACCCCAGATATCCCCCAACCCCAGATATCACCCAACACCCTCTATCACACAACCCCAGTGATCACCCTACCCCAGAGATCACCCAACCCCAGATATCACCCAACCCCAGGGATCACACAACCCCAGATATCACACAACCCCAGAGGTCACCCAACCCAGATATCACCCAACACCAGAGACCACCAACACCAGATATCAACAACCCCCGAGATCACGCAACTCCAGAGATCACCCAATCCCAGATGTCACCCACCCCAGATATCACCCAACCCCAGATATCACCCAACACCAGATATCACCCAACCCCAGAGGTCACCCAATCCCAGAGATCACCCAACCCCAGAGATCACCGAACCCCAAGATCACGCAAGCCCAGGAACCACCCAAGCCCAGATATTACCCAATCCCAGATATCACCCAACTCCAGGTATCACCCAACTCTAGAGGTCACCCAATCCCAGAGATCACCCAACCCCAGAGATCACCGAACCCCAGAGATCACGCAATCCCAGAGACCACCCAAGCCCAGATATTACCCAACCCCAGAGATCACCCAACCCCTGAGATCACCCAACCCCAGTGATTACCCAATCCCAGATATCACCCAACCCCAAATATTACCCAAGCCCAGATATCACCCAATCCCAGAGATCACCCAACCCCATATATCACCCAACCCCAGATATCACCCAACCACAGGTATCACCTTCCCCGGATATCACCGAACCCCAGAGATCACCCAACCTCTGATGTCACCCACCCCAGATATCACCCATCCCCAGATATCACCCAATACCAGAGATCACCCAACCCCAGAGATCACCCAACCTCAGATATTACCCAACCACAGGTATCACCAAACCCCGGTTATCATATTACCCCGGATATCTCCGAACCCCAGAGATCACCCAATCTGTGAGATCACCCATCCCCAGATATCACCCAATCCCAGAGATCACCCAACCCCAGAGATCACCCAACCCCAGATATTACCCAACCCCAGAGATCACCGAACCCCAGAGATCACGCAATCCCAGAGACCACCCAAGCCCAGATATTACCCAACCCCAGAGATCACCCAACCCCTGAGATCACCCAACCCCAGAGATTACCCAATCCCAGATATTACCCAACCCCAAATATTACCCAAGCCCAGATATCACCCAATCCCAGATATCACCCAACCCCATATATCACCCAACCCCAGATATCACCCAACCACAGGTATCACCTTCCCCGGATATCACCGAACCCCAGAGATCACCCAACCTCTGATGTCACCCACCCCAGATATCACCCATCCCCAGATATCACCCAATACCAGAGATCACCCAACCCCAGAGATCACCCAACCCCAGATATTACCCAACCCCAGGTATCACCAAACCCCAGATATCACCTTACCCCGGATATCTCCGAACCCCAGAGATCACCCAACCTGTGAGATCACCCATCCCCAGATATCACCCAATCCCAGAGATCACCCAACCCCAGAGATCACCCAACCCCAGATATTACCCAACCCCAGGTATCACCCAACCCCAGATATCACCTTACCCCGGATATCACCGAACCCCAGAGATCACCCAACCTGTGATGTCACCCACCCCAGATATCACCTAACCACAGATATCACCCAACCCCAGATATCACCCAACCCCAGAGGTCACCCAATCCCAGAGATCAACAAACCCGAGAGATCACCGAACACCAGTGATCACGCATTCCCAGAGACCACCCTACCACGGATATTACCCAACCCAGAGATCACCCAACCCCACAGATCTCCCAACCCCAGATACCACCCAACCCCAGAGGTCACCCAACCTCAGAGGTCACCCAATCCCAGAGATCACCCAACCCCAGAGATCCCGAACCGCAGAGATCACGCCACCCCAGAGACCACACTACCCCGGGTATTACCCAATGCCAGAGATTACCCAACCCCAGATATCACCTTACCCCGGATATCACCGATCCCCAGAGATCACCCAACCTGTGATGTCACCCACCCCAGACATCACTTAACCACAGATATCACCGTACCCCAGATATCACCTAACCCCAGAGGTCACCCAATCCCAGAGACAAACCAACCCCAGAGATCACCGAACCCCAGAGATCACGCAACCCCAGAGACCACCCTACCACGGATATTACCCAACCCCAGAGATCACCCAACCCCACAGATCTCCCAACCCAAGAGATCACCCAACCCCAGATATCACCCAACCTCAGATATCAACGAACCACAGATATCACACAACCCCAGAGATAACCCAACCCCAGATATCACCCAACACCAGATATCACCAAACCACAGATATCACCCCCGCCCCGACATCACCCAACCAAAGAGATCACACTACCCGAGATATCACCACCCCCCGATATCACCCAACCCCAGAGATCACCCAACCCCCGAGATCACCAATCCCCAAATGTCATCCAACCCCAGATAATACCCAACCCAAGAGATCACCCAAACCCAGATATCACCCAGCCCCCGAAATCACCCAACCACAGTGATCACCCAACCCCAGAGGTCACCCAACCCCAGATATCACCCAACCCCGGATATCACCCAACCCCAGATATCCCCCAACCCCAGATATCACCCAACACCCTCTATCACACAACCCCAGTGATCACCCTACCCCAGAGATCACCCAACCCCAGATATCATCCAACCCCAGGGATCACACAACCCCAGATATCACACAACCCCAGAGATCACCCAACCCAGAGATCGCCCAACACCAGCGATCACCCAAGACCAGAGACCACCAACCCCAGATATCACCCAACCGCCGAGATCACCCAACCCCAGATATCACCCAACCCAGATATCACCCAACCCCAGAGGTCACCCAATCCCAGAGATCACCCAACCCCAGAGATCACCGAACCCCAAGATTACGCAAGCCCAGGGACCACCCAAGCCCAGATATTACCCAATGCCAGATATCACCCAACACCAGGTATCACCCAACCCCAGAGGTCACCCAATCCCAGAGATCAGCCAACCCCAGAGATCACGCAACCCCAGAGACCACCCAAGCTCAGATATTACCCAACCCCAGAGATCACCCAACCCCTGAGATCACCCAACCCCAGAGATTACCCAATCCCAGATATCACCCAACCCCAGATATTACCCAAGCCCAGATATCACTCAACCCGAGAGATCACCAACCCGAGAGATCACACCACTCCATAGATCATCCAACCCGGGAGAAAACCCAATCCCAGAGATCACCCAATCCCAGAGATAACCCAACCCCTGACAGCACCCAATCCCAGATATCACACTACCCCGGATATTAACCAACCCCAGATATCACCCAACCGCAGAGATCACCCAACCCAAGATATTACCCAACACTAGATATCATCCAACCCCATATATCACCCAACCCCAGATATCACCCAACCCCAGATATCACCTTACCCCGGATATCACCGAACCCCAGAGATCACCCAGCCTCTGATGTCACCCACCCCAGATATCACCCAACCCCAGAGGTCACCCAATCCCAGAGGTCACCTAATCCCAGAGATCACCCAACCCCAGAGATCTCCTAACCCCAGAGATCACCCAACCCCAGAGATCTCCTAACCGCAGAGATCACCCAACCCGTGACATCACCCAACCCTAGACATCACCCCACCCCGCATATCATCCAACGCCAGAGATCACCCTACCCCGGATATCATCCAACCCCAGAGATCACCCAACCCCAGAGTTCACCCATATCCCAGACATCAGGCAACCCCAGACATCACCCAACCCTAGATATCAGCCAACCCCAGATATCACCCAAACCCAGAGATGGCCCAACCCCAGAGATCACCCAATCCCAGAGAAAAACCAACCCCTGACAGCACCCAATCCCAGATATCACACAACCCCGGATATCACCCAACCCCAGATATCACCCAACCCCAGAGATCACCCAACCCCAGATATCACCCAACCGCAGAGATCACCCAACCCCAGATATTACCCAACCCCAGATATCACCCAACCCCAGAGATCACCCAACCCCAGAGATTACCCAATCCCAGATATCACCCAACCCCAGAGATCACCCAACCCCAGATATTACCCAACCCCAGATATTACCCAACCCCAGATATCACCCAACCCCAGATATCACCTTACCCCGGATATCACCGAACCCCAGAGATCACCCAACCTGTGATGTCACCCACCCCAGATATCACCTAACCACAGATATCACCCAACCCCAGATATCACCCAACCCCAGATATCACCCAACCACAGATATCACCCCCGATATCACCCAAACCCAAAGATCACCCTACCCCAGATATCACCCCCCCCCCGATATCACTCAACCCAAGAGATCACCCAACCCCCGAGATCATCCAACCCCAGATGTCACCCAACCCTAGACATCACACAACCCCAGATATCACCCAACCTCAGATATCAACGAACCACAAATATCACCCAACCCCAGATATCACCCAACACCAGATATCACCAAACCACAGATATCACACCCCCGACATCACCCAACCACTGAGATCACACTTGCCCAGATATCACCACCCCCCGATATCACCTAACCCCAGAGATCACCCAACCCCCGAGATCACAAATCCCCAAATGTCACCCAACCCCAGATAATACCCAACCCAAGAGATCACAGAAACCCAGATATCACCCAACCCCCGATATCACCCAACCACAGAGATCACCCAACCCCAGAGGTCACCCAAGCCCAGAGATCACCCAACCCCAGATATCACCCAACACCCTCTATCACACAACCCCAGTGATCACTCTACCCCAGAGATCACCCAACCCCAGATATCACCCAACCCCAGGGATCACACAACCCCAGATATCACACAACCCCAGAGGTCACCCAACCCAGAGATCACCCAACACCAGAGATCACCCAACAGCAGAGACCACCAACACCAGATATCAGCAACCCCCGAGATCACGCAACTCCAGAGATCACCCAACCGCAGATGTCACCCACCCCAGATATCACCCAACCCCAGATGTCACCCAACACCAGATATCACCCAACCCCAGAGGCCACCCAATCCCAGAGATCACCCAAACCCAGAGATCACCGAACCCCAAGATCACGCAAGCCCAGGAACCACCCAAGCCCAGATATTACCCAATCCCAGATATCACCCAACACCAGGTATCAACCAACTCTAGAGGTCACCCAATCCCAGAGATCACCCAACCCCAGAGATCACCGAACCCCAGAGATCACGCAACCCCAGAGACCACCCAAGCCCAGATATTACCCAACCCCAGAGATCACCCAACCCCTGAGATCATCCAACCCCAGAGATTACCCAATTCCAGATATCACCCAACCCCAAATATTACCCAAGCCCAGATATCACCCAATCCCAGAGATCACCCAACCCCATATATCACCCAACCCCAGATATCACCCAACCCCAGATATCACCTTACCCCGGATATCACCGAACCCCAGAGATCACCCAACCTCTGATGTCACCCACCCCAGATATCACCCAACCCCAGATATCACCTTACCCCGGATATCACCCAATCCCAGAGTTCACCCAACCCCAGAGATCACCCAACCCCAGAGGTCACGCAACCCCAGAGACCACCCTACCACGGACATTACCCAACCCCAGAGATCACCCAACCCCAGATATCTCCGTACCACGGATATTACCCAACACCAGAGGTCACCCAACCCGAGAGATCTCCTAACCGCAGAGATCACGCCACCCCAGACATCAGCCAACCCCAGACATCACCCAACCCTAGATATCAGCCAACCCCAGAGATCATCCAACCCCAGATATCACCCAACCCCAGAGATCACCCAACCCCAGAGATCACCCAACCCCAGATATCACGCAACCCCAGAGATCACCCAACCCCATATACCACCCAACCCCAGAGATCACCCAATCCAAGATATCACCGAACACCAGAGATCACCCATCCACAGAGATTACCCAACCCCAGAGCTCACCCAAACCCAGATATCACCCTACCCCGCATATCACCCAACCCGTATATCACCCAACCCCAGAGATCATCAAACCCCAGATATCACCCAACCCCAGATATCAACAAAGCCCAGAGATCACCCAACCCCTGAGATCTCCCAAACCCAGAGATCACCCAATCCCAGATATCACCCAATCCCAGAGATTACCCAAGCCCGGATATCACCCAACCCGAGAGATCACCCAACCCCAGAGATCACACAACCTCAGAGATCATCCAACGACAGAGATCACTCAATCCCAGAAATCACCCGACCACAAATATCACCCAACCCCAGACATCACGCAATCCCAGTCATCACCCTACCACGGATATCAATCAACAGCAGATATCACCCAACCCCAGAGGTCACCCAACCCCAGACATACACAACCCCAGAGATCACCCAACCCCAGAGATCACCTATCCCCAAACTTCACCCAATCCCAGAGATCACCCAACCCCAGATATCACCCAACCCAAGAGGTCACCCAATCCCAGAGATCGCCAAACGCCAGAGATAACCGAACCCCAAGATCACGCAAGACCAGAGACCACCCAAGCCCAGATATTACCCAATCCCAGATATCACCCAACACCAGATATCACCCAACCCCAGAGGTCACCGAACCCCAGAGATCACGCAACCCCAGAGACCACCCAATCCCGGAGATTACCCAACCCCAGAGAGCACCCAACCCCTGAGATCACCCAACGCCAGGGATTACCCAATCCCAGATACCACCCAACCCCAGCTATTAACCAAGCCCAGATATCACCCAACCCGAGAGATCACCCAACCCCAGAGATCACACAACCCCAGAGATCATCCAACCCGGGAGATCACCCAATCCCAGAGATCACCCAACCCAAGAGATGACCCAACCCCTGACATCACCCAATCCCAGATATCACACTACCCCGGATATTACCCAACCCCAGATATCACCCAACCCCAGAAATCACCCAATCCCAGATATCACCCAACCCCAGATATCACCCAACCCCAGAGATCACCCATCCCCAGATATCACCCAATCCCAGAGATCACCCAACCCCAGAGATCACCCAACCCCAGATATTACCCAACCCCAGGTATCACCCAACCCCAGATATCACCTTACCCCGGATATCACCGAACCCCAGAGATCACCCAACCTGTGATGTCACCCACCCCAGATATCACCTTACCACAGATATCACCCAACCCCAGATATCACCCAACCCCAGAGGTCACCCAATCCCAGAGATCAACCAACCCGAGAGATCACCGAACACCAGTGATCACGCAACCCCAGAGACCACCCTACCACGGATATTACCCAACCCAGAGATCACCCAACCCCACAGATCTCCCAACCCCAGAGATCACCCAACCCCAGATACCACCCAACCCCAGAGGTCACCCAACCCCAGAGATCCCGAACCGCAGAGATCACGCCACCCCAGAGACCACCCTACCCCGGGTATTACCCAATGCCAGAGATTACCCAACCCCAGATATCACCTTACCCCGGATATCACCGAACCCCAGAGATCACCCAACCTGTGATGTCACCCACCCCAGACATCACTTAACCACAGATATCACCCTACCCCAGATATCACCTAACCCCAGAGGTCTCCCAATCCCAGAGACAAACCAACCCCAGAGATCACCGAACCCCAGAGATCACGCAACCCCAGAGACCACCCTACCACGGATATTACCCAACCCAAGAGATCACCCAACCCCAGATATCACCCAACCTCAGATATCAACGAACCACAGATATCACCCAACCCCAGAGATAACCCAACCCCAGATATCACCCAACACCAGATATCACCAAACCACAGATATCACCCCCTCCCCGACATCACCCAACCACAGAGATCACACTACCCGAGATATCACCACCCCCCGATGTCACCCAACCCCAGAGATCACCCAACCCCCGAGATCACCAATCCCCAAATGTCACCCAACCCCAGATAATACCCAACCCAAGAGATCACCCAAACCCAGATATCACCCAGCCCCCGATATCACCCAACCACAGTGATCACCCAACCCCAGAGGTCACCCAACCCCAGAGATCATCCAACCCCGGATATCACCCAACCCATGGTATCCCCCAACCCCAGATATCACCCAACACCCTCTATCACACAACCCCAGTGATCACCCTACCCCAGAGATCACCCAACCCTAGATGTCACCCAACCCCAGGGATCACACAAGCCCAGATATCACACAACCCCAGAGATCACCCAACCCAGAGATCGCCCAACACCAGCGATCACCCAAGACCAGAGACCACCATCCCAGATATCACCCAACCGCCGAGATCACCCAACCCCAGATATCACCCAACCCAGTTATCACCCAACCCCAGAGGTCACCCAATCCCAGAGATCACCCAACCCCAGAGATCGCCGAACCCCAAGATCACGCAAGCCCAGGGACCACCCAAGCCCAGATATTACCCAACCCCAGAGATCACCCAACCCCTGAGATCACCCAACCCCAGAGATTACCCAATCCCAGATATCACCCAACCCCAGATATTACCCAAGCCCAGATATCACTCAACCCGAGAGATCACCAACCCCAGAGATCACACCACCCCAGAGATCATCCAACCCGGGAGAAAACCCAATCCCAGAGATCACCCAATCCCAGAGATAACCCAACCCCTGACAGCACCCAATCCCAGATATCACACTACCCCGGATATCACCCAACCCCAGATATCACCCAACCGCAGAGATCACCCAACCCAAGATATTACCCAACACTAGATATCATCCAACCCCATATATCACCAAACCCCAGATATCACCCAACCCCAGATATCACCTTACCCCGGATATCACCGAACCCCAGAGATCACCCAGCCTCTGATGTCACCCACCCCAGATATCACCCAACCCCAGAGGTCACCCAATCCCAGAGGTCACCCAATCCCAGAGATCACCCAACCCCAGTGAACTCCTAAACCCAGAGATCACCCAACCCCAGAGATCTCCTATCCGCAGAGATCACCCATCCCCAGACATCACCCAACCCCAGACATCACCCCACCCCGGATATCACCCAACGCCAGAGATCACCCTACCCCGGATATCATCCAACCCCAGAGATCACCCAACCCCAGAGTTCACCCATATCCCAGACATCAGCCAACCCCAGACATCACCCAACCCTAGATATCAGCCAACCCCAGATATCACCCAAACCCAGAGATGGCCCAACCCCAGAGATCACCCAATCCCAGAGAAAAGCCAACCCCTGACAGCACCCAATCCCAGATATCACACTACCCCGGATATCACCCAACCCCAGATATCACCCAACCACAGAGATCACCCAACACAAGATATTACCCAACCCCAGATATCACCCAACCCCAGAGATCACCCAACCCCAGAGATCACCCAACCCCAGAGATTACCCAATCCCAGATATCACCCAACCCCAGAGATCACCCAACCCCAGTATCACCCAACCCCAGATATTACCCAACCCCAGATATCACCCAACCCCGGATATCACCTTACCACGGATATCACCGAACCCCAGAGATCACCCAACCTGTGATGTCACCCACCCCAGATATCACCTAACCACAGATATCACCCAACCCCAGATATCACCCAACCCCAGATATCACCCAACCACAGATATCACCCCCTATATCACCCAAACCCAGAGATCACCCTACCCCAGATATCACCCCCCCCGATATCCCTCAACCCCAGAGATCACCCAACCCCCGAGATCATCCAACCCCAGTGTCACCCAACCCTAGACATCACCCAACCCCAGATATCACCCAACCTCAGATATCAACGAACCACAAATATCACCCAACCCCAGAGATAACCCAACCCCAGATATCACCCAACACCAGATATCACCAAACCACAGATATCACACCCCCGACATCACCCAACCACTGAGATCACACTACCCCAGATATCACCACCCCCCGATATCACCCAACCCCGAGATCACCAATCCCCAAATGTCACCCAACCCCAGATAATACCCAACCCAAGAGATCACCCAAACCCAGATATCATCCAACCCCCGATATCACCCAACCACAGAGATCACCCAACCCGAGAGGTCACCCAAGCCCAGAGATCACCCAACCCCAGATATCCCCCAACCTCAGATATCACCCAACACCCTCTATCACACAACCCCAGTGATCACCCTACCCCAGAGATCACCCAACCCCAGATATCACCCAACCCCAGGGATCACACAACCCCAGATATCACACAACCGCAGAGGTCACCCAACCCAGAGATCACCCAACACCAGAGATCACCCAACACCAGAGACCACCAACACCAGATATCAGCAACCCCCGAGATCACGCAACTCCAGAGATCACCCAACCCCAGATGTCACCCACCCCAGATATCACCCAACACCAGATATCACCCAACACCAGATATCACCCAACCCCAGAGGTCACCTAATCCCAGAGATCACCCAACCCCAGAGATCACCCAACCCCAGAGATCACCGAACCCCAAGATCACGCAAGACCAGAGACCACCCAAGCCCAGATATTACCCAATCCAAGATATCACCCAACACCAGATATCACCCAACCCCAGAGATCACCCAACCCCCGAGATCACCAATCCCCAAATGTCACCCAACCCCAGATAATACCCAACCCAAGAGATCACCCAAACCCAGATATCACCCAGCCCCCGATATCACCCAACCACAGTGATCACCCAACCCCAGAGGTCACCCAACACCAGAGATCACCCAACCCCGGATATCACCCAACCCCAGATATCCCCCAACCCCAAATATCACCCAACACCCTCTTCACACAACCCAAGTGATCACCCTACCCCAGAGATCACCCAACCCCAGATATCACCCAACCCCAGGGATCACACAACCCCAGATATCACACAACCCCAGAGATCACCCAACCCAGAGATCGCCCAACACCAGCGATCACCCAAGACCAGAGACCACCAACCCCAGATATCACCCAACCGCCGAGATCACGCAACCCCAGAGATCACCCAACCCCAGATGTCACCCACCCCAGATATCACCCAACCCCAGATATCACCAAACCCAGATATCACCCAACCCCAGAGGTCACCCAATCCCAGAGATCACCCAACCCCAGAGATCACGCAACCCCAGAGACCACCCAAGCCCAGATATTACCCAACCCCAGAGATCACCCAACCCCTGAGATCACCCAACCCCAGAGATTACCCAATCCCAGATATCACCCAACCCCAGATATTACCCAAGCCCAGATATCACTCAACCCGAGAGATCACCAACCCCAGAGATCACACCACCCCAGAGATCAGCCAACCCGGGAGAAAACCCAATTCCAGAGATCACCCAATCCCAGAGATAACCCAACCCCTGACAGCACCCAATCCCAGATATCACACTACCCCGGATATCACCCAACCCCAGATATCACCCAACCGCAGAGATCACACAACCCCAGATATCACCCAACCACAGAGATCACCCAACCCCAGAGATCACCCATCCCCATATATCACCCAATCCCAGAGATCACCCAACACCAGAGATCACCCAACCCCAGATATTACCCAACCCCAGATATCATCCAACCCCATATATCACCCAACCCCAGATATCACCCAACCCCAGATATCACCTTACCCCGGATATCACTGAACCCCAGAGATCACCCAACCTCTGATGTCACCCACCCCAGATATCACCCAACCCCAGAGGTCACCCAATCCCAGTGATCACCCAACCCCAGAGATCACCGAACCCCAGAGATCACGCAACCCGAGAGACCACCCTACCACGGACAATACCCAACCCCAGAGATCACCCAACCCCAGATATCACCGTACCACGGATATTACCCAACACCAGAGGTCACCCAATCCCAGAGATCTCCTAACCGCAGAGATCACCCAACCCCAGACATCACCCAACCCCAGACATTACCCCACCCCGGATATCACCCAACCCCAGAGTTCACCCATCCCCCAGACATTAGCTAACCCCAGACATCACCCAACACTAGATATCAGCCAACCCCAGATATCACCCAACCCCAGAGATGGCCCAACCCCAGAGATCATCCAACCCCAGATATCACTCAACCCCAGAGGTCACCCAAGCCCAGAGATCACCCAACCCCAGAGATCACCCAACCCCAGATATCACGCAACCCCAGAGATCACCCAACCCCATATATCACCCAACCCCAGAGATCACCCAATCCAAGATAGCACCCAACACCAGAGATCACCCAACCACAGAGATCACCCAACCCCAGAGCTCACCCAAACCCAGAGATCACCCTAGCCCTGATATCACCCAACCCCAGATATCATCAAACCCCAGATATCAGCCAACCCCAGATATCAACAAAGCCCAGAGATCATCCAACACCAGAGATCACCCAATCCCAGACATCACCCTACCCCGGATATCACCCAACGCCAGAGATCACCCAAACCCAGCGATCACCGAACATAAGATATCACCCAACCCCACTGATCACCCAACCCCAGAGGTCATCTAACTCCGGATAACACCCAACCCCGGATATCACCAAACTCCAGAGATCACCCAACCCCAGAGATCTCCCAACCCCAGATATTACCCAACCCCAGATATCATCCAACCCCATATATCACCAAACCCCAGATATCACCCAACCCCAGATATCACCTTACCCCGGATATCACCGAACCCCAGAGATCACCCAACCTCTGATGTCACCCACCCCAGATATCACCCAACCCCAGAGGACACCCAATCCCAGAGATCACCCAACCCCAGAGATCACCGAACCCCAGAGAACATGATACCAGAGAGACCACCCTACCACGGACATTACCCAACCCCAGAGATCACCCAACCCCAGATATCACCGTACCACGGATATTACCCAACACCAGAGGTCACCCAACCCCAGAGATCTCCTAACCACAGAGATCACCCAACCACAGACATCACCCAACCCCAGACATCACCCCACCCCGGTTATCACCCAACGCCCGAGTTCTCCCTCCCCCGGATATCATCCAACCACAGAGATCACCCAACCCCAGAGTGCACCCATCCCCCAGACATCAGCCAACCCCAGACATCAGCCAATCCCAGACATCACCCTACCCCGGATATCACCCAACGCCAGAGATCACCCAAACCCAGTGATCACCCAACATAAGATATCGCCCAACCCCAGTGATCACCCAACTCCAGATATCACCCAACCGCAAATAACACCCAACCCCAGAGATCACCAAATGCCAGAGATCACCCAACCATAGAGATCACCCAACCCCAGAGGTCATCTAACTCCGGATAACACCCAACCCCGGATATCACCAAACTCCAGAGAGCACCCAACCCCACATATCACCCAAACCCAGAGATCACCCAACCCCAGAGATCACTCAACCCCTGAGATCACCCAACCCCTGAGATCTCCCAAACCCAGAGATCACCCAATCCCAGATATCACCCAATCCCAGAGATTACCCAAGCCGGATATCACCCAACCCGAGAGATCACCCAACCCCAGAGATCACACAACTTCAGAGATCATCCAACATCAGAGATCACTCAATCCCAGAAATCACCCTACCCCAAATATAACCCAACCCCAGACATCACGCAATCCCAGTCATCACCCTACCACGGATATCACTCAACCCCAGATATCACCCAACCCCTTAGGTCACCCAACCCCAGACATACACAACACCAGAGATCACCCAACCCCAGAGATCACCTATCCCCAAACTTCACCCAATCCCAGAGATCACCCAACCCCATATATCACCCAACCCCAGATGTCACCCAATCCCAGAGATCACCAAACGCCAGAGATAACCGAACCCCAAGATCACGCAAGACCAGAGACCACCCAAGCCCAGATATTACCCAATACCAGATATCACCCAACACCAGATATCACCCAACCCCAGAGATCACCCAACCCCCGAGATCACCAATCCCCAAATGTCACCCAACCCCAGATAATACCCAACCCAAGAGATCACCCAAACCCAGATATCACCCAGCCCCCGATATCACCCAACCACAGTGATCACCCAACCCCAGAGGTCACCCAACACCAGAGATCACCCAACCCCGGATATCACCCAACCCCAGATATCCCCCAACCCCAAATATCACCCAACACCCTCTTCACACAACCCAAGTGATCACCCTACCCCAGAGATCACCCAACCCCAGATATCACCCAACCCCAGGGATCACACAACCCCAGATATCACACAACCCCAGAGATCACCCAACCCAGAGATCGCCCAACACCAGCGATCACCCAAGACCAGAGACCACCAACCCCAGATATCACCCAACCGCCGAGATCACGCAACCCCAGAGATCACCCAACCCCAGATGTCACCCACCCCAGATATCACCCAACCCCAGATATCACCAAACCCAGATATCACCCAACCCCAGAGGTCACCCAATCCCAGAGATCACCCAACCCCAGAGATCACCCAACCCCAGAGGTCACCCAACCCCAGACATACACAACACCAGAGATCACCCAACCCCAGAGATCACCTATCCCCAAACTTCACCCAATCCCAGAGATCACCCAACCCCATATATCACCCAACCCCAGATGTCACCCAATCCCAGAGATCACCAAACGCCAGAGATAACCGAACCCCAAGATCACGCAAGACCAGAGACCACCCAAGCCCAGATATTACCCAATACCAGATATCACCCAACACCAGATATCACCCAACCCCAGAGATCACCCAACCCCCGAGATCACCAATCCCCAAATGTCACCCAACCCCAGATAATACCCAACCCAAGAGATCACCCAAACCCAGATATCACCCAGCCCCCGATATCACCCAACCACAGTGATCACCCAACCCCAGAGGTCACCCAACACCAGAGATCACCCAACCCCGGATATCACCCAACCCCAGATATCCCCCAACCCCAAATATCACCCAACACCCTCTTCACACAACCCAAGTGATCACCCTACCCCAGAGATCACCCAACCCCAGATATCACCCAACCCCAGGGATCACACAACCCCAGATATCACACAACCCCAGAGATCACCCAACCCAGAGATCGCCCAACACCAGCGATCACCCAAGACCAGAGACCACCAACCCCAGATATCACCCAACCGCCGAGATCACGCAACCCCAGAGATCACCCAACCCCAGATGTCACCCACCCCAGATATCACCCAACCCCAGATATCACCAAACCCAGATATCACCCAACCCCAGAGGTCACCCAATCCCAGAGATCACCCAACCCCAGAGATCACGCAACCCCAGAGACCACCCAAGCCCAGATATTACCCAACCCCAGAGATCACCCAACCCCTGAGATCACCCAACCTCAGAGATTACCCAATCCCAGATATCACCCAACCCCAGATATTACCCAAGCCCAGATATCACTCAACCCGAGAGATCACCCACCCCAGAGATCACACCACCCCAGAGATCAGCCAACCCGGGAGAAAACCCAATTCCAGAGATCACCCAATCCCAGAGATAACCCAACCCCTGACAGCACCCAATCCCAGATATCACACTACCCCGGATATCACCCAACCCCAGATATCACCCAACCGCAGAGATCACCCAACCCCAGATATCACCCCACCACAGAGATCACCCAACCCCAGAGATCACCCATCCCCATATATCACCCAATCCCAGAGATCACCCAACACCAGAGATCACCCAACCCCAGATATTACCCAACCCCAGATATCATCCAACCCCATATATCACCCAACCCCAGATATCACCCAACCCCAGATATCACCTTACCCCGGATATCACTGAACCCCAGAGATCACCCAACCTCTGATGTCACCCACCCCAGATATCACCCAACCCCAGAGGTCACCCAATCCCAGTGATCACCCAACCAGAGAGATCACCGAACCCCAGAGATCACGCAACCCGAGAGACCACCCTACCACGGACATTACCCAACCCCAGAGATCACCCAACCCCCGATATCACCGTACCACGGATATTACCCAACACCAGAGGTCACCCAACCCCAGAGATCTCCTAACCGCAGAGTTCACCAAACCCCAGACATCACCCAACCCCAGACATTACCCCACCCCGGATATCACCCAACCCCAGAGTTCACCCATCCCCCAGACATCAGCCAACCCCAGACATCACCCAACCCTAGATATCAGCCAACCCCAGATATCAGCCAACCCCAGAGATGGCCCAACCCCAGAGATCATCCAACCCCAGATATCACCCAACCCCAGAGATCACCCAACCCCAGAGATCACCCAACCCCAGAGATCACCCAACCCCAGATATCACGCAACCCCAGAGATCACCCAACCCCATATATCACCCAACCCCAGAGATCACCCAATCCAAGATATCACCCAACACCAGAGATCACCCAACCACAGAGATTACCCAACCCCAGAGCTCACCCAAACCCAGATATCACCCTAGCCCTGATATCACCCAACCCGGATATCACCCAACCCCAGATATCATCAAACCCCAGATATCAGCCAACCCCAGATATCAACAAAGCCCAGAGATCATCCAACGCCAGAGATCACCCAAAGCCAGCGATCACCGAACATAAGATATCACCCAACCCCACTGATCACACAACTCCAGATATCACCCAACCGCAAATAACACCCAACCCCAGAGATCACCAAATACCAGAGATCACCCAAACCCAGAGATCACCCAACCCCAGAGGTCATCTAACTCCGGAGAACACCCAACCCCGGATATCACCAAACTCCAGAGATCGCCCAACCCCAGAGATCTCCCAACCCCAGATATTACCCAACCCCAGATATCATCCAACCCCATATATCACCAAACCCCAGATATCACCCAACCCCAGATATCACCTTACCCCGGATATCACCGAACCCCAGAGATCACCCAACCTCTGATGTCACCCACCCCAGATATCACCCAACCCCAGAGGACACCCAATCCCAGAGATCACCCAACCCCAGAGATCACCGAACCCCAGAGATCATGATACCCGAGAGACCACCCTACCACGGACATTACCCAACCCCAGAGATCACCCAACCCCAGATATCACCGTACCACGGATATTACCCAACACCAGAGGTCACCCAACCCCAGAGATCTCCTAACCACAGAGATCACCCAACCACAGACATCACCCAACCCCAGACATCACCCCACCCTGGTTATCACCCAACGCCCGAGTTCTCCCTACCCCGGATATCATCCAACCACAGAGATCACCCAACCCCAGAGTGCACCCATCCCCCAGACATCAGCCAACCCCAGACATCAGCCAATCCCAGACATCACCCTACCCCGGATATCACCCAACGCCAGAGATCACCCAAACCCAGTGATCACCCAACATAAGATATCACCCAACCCCAGTGATCACCGAACTCCAGATATCCCCCAACCGCAAATAACACCCAACCCCAGAGATCACCAAATGCCAGAGATCACCCAACCCTAGAGATCACCCAACCCCAGAGGTCATCTAACTCCGGATAACACCCAACCCCGGATATCACCAAACTCCAGAGAGCACCCAACCCCACATATCACCCAAACCCAGAGATCACCCAACCCCAGAGATCACTCAACCCCTGAGATCACCCAACCCCTGAGATCTCCCAAACCCAGAGATCACCCAATCCCAGATATCACCCAATCCCAGAGATTACCCAAGCCGGATATCACCCAACCCGAGAGATCACCCAACCCCAGAGATCACACAACCTCAGAGATCATCCAACGACAGAGATCACTCAATCCCAGAAATCACCCTACCCCAAATATAACCCAACCCCAGACATCACGCAATCCCAGTCATCACCCTACCACGGATATCACTCAACCCCAGATATCACCCAACCCCAGAGGTCACCCAACCCCAGACATACACAACACCAGAGATCACCCAACCCCAGAGATCACCTATCCCCAAACTTCACCCAATCCCAGAGATCACCCAACCCCATATATCACCCAACCCCAGAGGTCACCCAATCCCAGAGATCACCAAACGCCAGAGATAACCGAACCCCAAGATCACGCAAGACCAGAGACCACCCAAGCCCAGATATTACCCAATACCAGATATCACCCAACACCAGGTATCACCCAACCCCAGAGATCACCCAACCCCCGAGATCACCAATCCCCAAATGTCACCCAACCCCAGATAATACCCAACCCAAGAGATCACCCAAACCCAGATATCACCCAGCCCCCGATATCACCCAACCACAGTGATCACCCAACCCCAGAGGTCACCCAACCCCAGAGATCACCCAACCCCGGATATCACCCAACCCCAGATATCCCCCAACCCCAAATATCACCCAACACCCTCTTCACACAACCCAAGTGATCACCCTACCCCAGAGATCACCCAACCCCAGATATCACCCAACCCCAGGGATCACACAACCCCAGATATCACACAACCCCAGAGTTCACCCAACCCAGAGATCGCCCAACACCAGCGATCACCCAGGACCAGAGACCACCAACCCCAGATATCACCCAACCGCCGAGATCACGCAACCCCAGAGATCACCCAACCCCAGATGTCACCCACCCCAGATATCACCCAACCCCAGATATCACCAAACCCAGATATCACCCAACCCCAGAGGTCACCCAATCCCAGAGATCACCCAACCCCAGAGATCACGCAACCCCAGAGACCACCCAAGCCCAGATATTACCCAACCCCAGAGATCACCCAACCCCTGAGATCACCCAACCCCAGATATTACCCAATCCCAGATATCACCCAACCCCAGATATTACCCAAGCCCAGATATCACTCAACCCGAGAGATCACCAACCCCAGAGATCACACCACCCCAGAGATCAGCCAACCCGGGAGAAAACCCAATTCCAGAGATCACCCAATCCCAGAGATAACCCAACCCCTGACAGCACCCAATCCCAGATATCACACTACCCCGGATATCACCCAACCCCAGATATCACCCAACCGCAGAGATCACCCAACCCCAGATATCACCCAACCACAGAGATCACCCAACCCCAGAGATCACCCATCCCCATATATCACCCAATCCCAGAGATCACCCAACCCCAGAGATCACCCAACCCCAGATATTACCCAACCCCAGATATCATCCAACCCCATATATCACCCAACCCAAGATATCACCCAACCCCAGATATCACCTTACCCCGGATATCACTGAACCCCAGAGATCACCCAACCTCTGATGTCACCCACCCCAGATGTCACCCAACCCCAGAGGTCACCCAATCCCAGTGATCACCCAACCAGAGAGATCACCGAACCCCAGAGATCACGCAACCCGAGAGACCACCCTACCACGGACATTACCCAACCCCAGAGATCACCCAACCCCCGATATCACCGTACCACGGATATTACCCAACACCAGAGGTCACCCAACCCCAGAGATCTCCTAACCGCAGAGTTCACCCTACCCCAGACATCACCCAACCCCAGACATTACCCCACCCCGGACATCAACCAACCCCAGAGTTCACCCATCCCCCAGACATCAGCCAACCCCAGACATCACCCAACCCTAGATATCAGCCAACCCCAGATATCAGCCAAACCCAGAGATGGCCCAACCCCAGAGATCATCCAACCCCAGATATCACCCAACCCCAGAGATCACCCAACCCCAGAGATCACCCAACCCCAGAGATCACCCAACCCCAGATATCACGCAACCCCAGAGATCACCCATCCCCATATATCACCCAACCCCAGAGATCACCCAATCCAAGATATCACCCAACACCAGAGATCACCCAACCACAGAGATTACCCAACCCCAGAGCTCACCCAAACCCAGATATCACCCTAGCCCTGATATCACCCAACCCGGATATCACCCAACCCCAGATATCATCAAACCCCAGATATCAGCCAACCCCAGATATCAACAAAGCCCAGAGATCATCCAACGCCAGAGATCACCCAAACCCAGCGATCACCGAACATAAGATATCACCCAACCCCACTGATCACACAACTCCAGATATCACCCAACCGCAAATAACACCCAACCCCAGAGATCACCAAATACCAGAGATCACCCAAACCCAGAGATCACCCAACCCCAGAGGTCATCTAACTCCGGATAACACCCAACCCCGGATATCACCAAACTCCAGAGATCACCCAACCCCAGAGATCTCCCAACCCCAGATATTACCCAACCCCAGATATCACCCAAAACCAGATATCACCCAACCCCAGAGGTCACCGAATCCCAGAGATCACCCAACCCCAGAGATCACCGAACCCCAGAGATCACGCAACCCCAGAGATCACCCAAGCCCAGAGATTACCCTACCCCAGAGATCACGCAACCCCAGAGACCACCCAAGCCCGGAGATTACTCAACCCCAGAGATCACCCAACCCCTGAGATCACCTAACCCCAGAGACTACCCAAACCCAGATACCACCCAACCCCAGATATTACGCAAGCCCAGATATCACCCAACCCGAGAGATCACCCAATCCCAGAGATCACACAACCCCAGAGATCATCCAACCCGGGAGATCACCCAATCCCAGGGATCAGCCAACCCCAGAGATAACCCAACCCCTGGCATCACCCAATCCCAGATACCACACTACCCCGGATATCACCCAACCCCAGATATCACCCAACCCCAGAGATCACCCAACCCCAGATATCACCCAACCCCAGATATCACCCAACTCCAGAGATCACCCATCCCCAGATATCACCCAATCCCAGAGATCACCCAACCCCAGAGATCACCCAACCCCAGATATTACCGAACCCCAGATATCACCCAACCCCAGATATCACCGAACCCCAGAGATCACCCAACCTCTGATGTCACCCACCCCAGATATCACCCAACCCCAGAGGACACCCAATCCCAGAGATCACCCAACCCCAGAGATCACCGAACCCCAGAGATCATGATACCCGAGAGACCACCCTACCACGGACATTACCCAACCCCAGAGATCACCCAACCCCAGATATCACCGTACCACGGATATTACCCAACACCAGAGGTCACCCAACCCCAGAGATCTCCTAACCACAGAGATCACCCAACCACAGACATCACCCAACCCGAGACATCACCCCACCCCGGATATCACCCAACGCCCGATTTCTCCCTACCCCGGATATCATCCAACCACAGAGATCACCCAACCCCAGAGTGCACCCATCCCCCAGACATCAGCCAACCCCAGACATCAGCCAATCCCAGACATCACCCTACCCCGGATATCACCCAACGCCAGAGATCACCCAAACCCAGTGATCACCCAACATAAGATATCACCCAAACCCAGTGATCACCCAACTCCAGATATCACCCAACCGCAAATAACACCCAACCCCAGAGATCACCAAATGCCAGAGATCACCCAACCCTAGAGATCACCCAACACCAGAGGTCATCTAACTCCGGATAACACCCAACCCCGGATATCACCAAACTCCAGAGAGCACCCAACCCCACATATCACCCAAACCCAGAGATCACCCAACCCCAGAGATCACTCAACCCCTGAGATCACCCAACCCCTGAGATCTCCCAAACCCAGAGATCTCCCAATCCCAGATATCACCCAATCCCAGAGATTACCCAAGCCCGGATATCACCCAACCCGAGAGATCACACAACCCCAGAGATCACACAACCTCAGAGATCATCCAACGACAGAGATCACTCAATCCCAGAAATCACCCTACCCCAAATATAACCCAACCCCAGACATCACGCAATCCCAGTCATCACCCTACCACGGATATCACTCAACCCCAGATATCACCCAACTCCAGAGGCCACCCAACCCCAGACATACACAACCCCAGAGATCACCCAACCCCAGAGATCACCTATCCCCAAACTTCACCCAATCCCAGAGATCACCCAACTCCATATATCACCCAACCCCAGAGGTCACCCAATCCCAGAGATCACCAAACGCCAGAGATAACCGAACCTCAAGATCACGCAAGACCAGAGACCACCCAAGCCCAGATATTACCCAATACCAGATATCACCCAACACCAGATATCACCCAACCCCAGAGGTCACCGAATCCCAGAGATCACCCAACCCCAGAGATCACCGAACCCCAGAGATCACGCAACCCCAGAGATCACCCAAGCCCAGAGATTACCCTACTCCAGAGATCACGCAACCCGAGAGACCACCCAAGCACGGAGATTACCCAACCCCAGAGATCACCCAACCCCTGAGATCACCCAACCCCAGAGGTTACCCAATCCCAGATACCACCCAACCCCAGATATTACCCAAGCCCAGATATCACCCAACACGAGAGATCACCCAACCCCAGAGATCACACAACCCCAGAGATCATCCAACCCGGGAGATCACCCAATCCCAGGGATCAGCCAACCCCAGAGATAACCCAACCCCTGGCATCACCCAATCCCAGATATCACACTACCCCGGATATCTCCCAACCCCAGATATCACCCAACCCCAGAGATCACCCAACCCCAGATATCACCCAACCCCAGATATCACCCAACCCCAGAGATCACCCATCCCCAGATATCACCCAATCCCAGAGATCACCCAACCCCAGAGATCACCCAACCCCAGATATTACCCAACCCCAGATATCACCCAACCCCAGATATCACCTGACCACGGATATCACCGAACCCCAGAGATCACCCAACCTGTGATGTCACCCACCCCAGATATCACCTAACCACAGATATCACCCTACCCCAGGTATCACCCAACCCCAGAGGTCACCCAATCCCAGAGATCAACCAACCCCAGAGATCACCGAACCCCAGTGATCACGCGACCCCAGAGACCACCCTACCACGAATATTACCCAACCCCAGAGATCACTTAACCCCACAGATCTCCCAACCCCAGAGATCACCCAACCCCAGATATCACCCAACCCCAGGGGTCACCCAATCCCAGAGATCACCCAACCCCAGAGATCACCGAACCGCAGAGATCACCCAACCCCAGATATTACCCAACCCCAGATATCACCCAACCCCAGATATCACCTGACCACGGATATCACCGAACCCCAGAGATCACCCAACCTGTGATGTCACCCACCCCAGATATCACCTAACCACAGATATCACCCTACCCCAGGTATCACCCAACCCCAGAGGTCACCCAATCCCAGAGATCAACCAACCCCAGAGATCACCGAACCCCAGTGATCACGCGACCCCAGAGACCACCCTACCACGAATATTACCCAACCCCAGAGATCACTTAACCCCACAGATCTCCCAACCCCAGAGATCACCCAACCCCAGATATCACCCAACCCCAGGGGTCACCCAATCCCAGAGATCACCCAACCCCAGAGATCACCGAACCGCAGAGATCACGCCACCCCAGAGACCACCCTACCCCGGATATTTCCCAACGCCAGAGATTACCCAACCCCAGATATCACCTTACCCCGGATATCACCGAACCCCAGAGATCACCCAACCTGTGATGTCACCCACCCCAGATATCACCTAACCACAGATATCACCCTACCACGGATATTACCCAACCCCAGAGATCACCCAACCCCACAGATCTCCCAACCCCAGAGATCACCCAACCGTAGATATCACCCAACCCCAGAGGTCACCCAATCCCAGAGATCAACCAACCCCAGAGATCACCGAACCGCAGAGATCACGCAACCCCAGAGACCACCCTACCCCGGATATTACCCAACGCCAGAGATCACCCAACCCTAGAGATCACCCAACCCCAGATATCACCCTTCCCCAGGATATCATCCAACCCCAGAGATCACCCAAACCCAGAGATCACCCATCCCCAGACATCAGCCAACCTCAGACATCACCCAACCCTAGATATCAGCCAACCCCAGATATCACGCAACCCCAGAGATCACACAACCCCAGAGATCACCCAACCCCATAGATCACCCAACCCCAGATATCACGCAATCTCAGAGATGACCCAACCCCAGAGATCATCCAACGGCATATATCACACAACCCCAGAGATCACTCAACCCCAGAGACCACCTAACCCCGGAGATCACCCAACACCGGATATCACCCAACTTCAGATATCACCCAACCCCGGAGATCACCCAACCCCAGATATCACCCTACCCCGGATATCACCCAACTCGACAGATCACCCAACCCCAGAGATCACCCAACGGCAGAGATCTCCCAACCCCAGAGAGCACCCAACCCCAGCGATCACGCAACAGCAGAGATCACCCAGCCCCAGATATCACCCAACCCCAGAGATCACCCAATCCCATATATCACCCTACCCCAGATATCACCCAACCCCAGAGATCACCCAACCCCAGATATCACCCAACCCGAGAGATCACCCAACCCCAGAGATCACACAACCACAGAGATCACCCAACCCCAGAAATCACCCAATCCCGTAGATCACCCAACCCCAGAGATCACCCAACCCCTGAGATCACACAACCCCAGATATCACCCAATGCCAGAGATCACCCAACCCGAGATATCGCCCTATCCCCGATATCACCCAATCCCCGATTTCACCCAACCCCAGAGATCACCCAACCCCAGACATCACCGTACCCCGGATATTACCCAACCCCAGAGGTCACCCAACCCCAGAGATCTCCTAACCGCAGAGATCACCCTACCCCAGACATCACCCAACCCCAGACATCACCGCACCCCGGATATCACCCAACCCCAGAGATCACCCAAACCCAGAGTTCACCCATCCCCCAGACATCAGCCAACCCCAGACATCACCTAACCCTAGATATCAGCCAACCCCAGATATCACCCAACCCCAGAGATCATCCAACACGAGATATCACCCAACCCCAGAGATCACCCAACCCCAGAGATCACACAACCCCAGAGATCACCCAAACCCGCATGTCACCAAACTCCAGATATCACCCAACCCCGGAGATCACCGAACCCCGGATATCACGCAACACCAGAGATCACCCAACCCCAGATATCACCTAACCCCAGAATCACCCAATCCAAGATATCACCCAACCCCAGAGATCACCCAACCACAGAGATTACCCAACCCCAGAGCTCACTCAAACCCAGATATCACCCTCCCCCGGATATCACCCAACCCCGAGATCACCCAACCCCAGAGATAATCAAACCCCAGATATCACCCAACCCCAGATATCAACAAAGCCCAGAGATCATTCAACACCAGAGATCACCCAATCCCAGACATCACTCTAACCCGGATTTCACCCAACGCCAGGGATCACCCAAACCCAGCAATCACCCAACATAAGATATCACCCAACCCCAGTGATCACACAACTCCAGATATCACCCAACCGCAAATAACACCCATCCCCAGAGATCACCAAATCCCAGAGATCACGCAACCCCAGAGATCACCCAACCCCAGAGAGCACCTAACTCAGGATAACACCCAACCCCGGATATCACCAAACTCCAGAGATCACCCAACCCCACATATCACCCAACCCCAGAGACCACCCACCCCCAGAGATCACTCAACCCCTGAGATCACACAACCCCTGAGATCACCCAACCCCAGCGATCACCCAATCCCAGATATCACCCAATCCCAGAGATTACCCAAGCCCGGATATCACCCAACCCGAGAGATCATCCAACCCCAGAGATCACACAACCACAGAGATCATCCAACGCCAGAGATCACTCAATCCCAGAAGTCACTCAACCCCAGATATCACTCAAGCGCAGAGGTCACCCAACCCCAGAGATACCCAACCCTAGAGATCACCCAACCCCTGAGATCACCCATCCCCAAACTTCACCCAATCCCAGAGATTCCCCAACCCCAGAGATCACCCAACCCCAGATATCACACAACCCCAGAGGTCACCAAATCTCAGAGATCACCCAACCCCAGAGATAACCGAACCCCAATTTCACGCAAGACCAGAGACCACCAAAGCCCAGCTATTACCCAATCCGAGATATCACCCAACACCAGATATCACCCAACCCCAGAGACCAACCAAGCCCAGATATCACACTACCCCAGTTATCACCCAACCCCAGATATCACCCAACCCCAGAGATCACCCAACCCCAGATATCACCCAACCCCAGAGATCACCCAACCCCAGAGATCACCCATCCCGAGATATCACCCAATCCCAGAAATCACGCAACCCCAGAGATCACCCAACCCCAGATATTACCCAACCCCAGATATCATCCAACCCCATATATCACCCAAACCCAGATATCACCCAACCCCAGATATCACCTTACCCCCGATATCACCGAACCCCAGAGATCACCCAACCTGTGATGTCACCCACCCCAGATATCACCTAACCACAGATATCACCCTACCCCAGATATCACCCATCCCCAGAGGTCACCCAATCCCAGAGATCACCCAACCCCAGAGATCACCGAACCCCAGAGATCACGCAACCCCAGAGACCACCCTACCACGGATATTACCCAACCCCAGAGATCACCCAACCCCACAGATCTCCCAACCCCAGAGATCACCGAACCCCATACATCACCCAACCCCAGATGTCACCCAATCCCAGAGATCACCCAACCCCTGAGATCACCGAACCCCAGAGATCACGCAGCCCCATAGACCACCCTACCCCGGATATTACCCGACGCCAGAGATCACCCAATCCCAAATATCACCCAACCCCAGAGATCACCCAACCCCAGATATCGCCCTTTCCCCGGATATCATCCAGCCCCAGGGATCACCCAACCCCAGAGATCACCCATCCCCCAGACATCAGCCAACCTCAGACAACACCCAACCCTAGATATCTGCCAAACCCAGATATCACCCAACCCCAGAGATCACCCAACCCCAGAGATCACCCAACCCCATAGATCACCCAACCCCAGATATCACCCAATCCCAGAGATCACCCAGCTCCAGAGATAACCCAACCCCGGAGATCACCCAACACCGGATGTCACCAAACTTCAGATATCAACCAACCCCAGATATCACCCTACCCCGGATATCACCCAACTCGAGAGATCACCCAACCCCAGAGCTCTCCCAACGGCAGAGATTTCCCATCCCCAGAGATCACCCAACCCCAGCGATCACGCAACCGCAGAGATCACCCAGCCTCAGATATCACCCAACCCCAGAGATCACCCAATCCCATGTATCACCCTACCCCTGATATCACCCAACCCCAGAGATCACCCAACCCTAGATATCACCCAACCCGAGAGATCACCCAACCCCAGAGATCACACAACCCCAGAGATCACCCAACCCCAGAAATCACCCAATCCCATAGATCACCCAACCCCAGAGATCACCCAACCCCAGAGATCACCCAACCCCAGATATCCCCCAACCCCAGATATCACCCAATGCCAGAGATCACCCAACCAGAGATATCGCCCAATCCCCGATATCACCCAATCCCCGATTTCACCCAATCCCAAATATCACCCAATCTCCGATATCGCCCAATGCCAGATATCACCCCACCCCAGAGATCTCCCAACCACAGAGATCACCCAAGCCCAGATATCACCCAACCCCAGAGAGGGATGATTGGGCTGCGGGATTTGGAGACAACATCAGTCACTGCAACAAATCCCTTTTCAAATGTCCTTTCGTTTAGATTGTCCTGAGGTCCAACACTTTTTATACTGCTTGGATTCCGCATAAAAGTGAAGAGCAAATTCTTCATCAGTCCACGAGTCAGAGTAACTAACTTTTAATCATTACACTCAATAATCAAACTAGCTGTTAAAATGGCTCAGATATTTTAATCAATGATTGCCAGAGTCCCACCATTAAATGTCTTTTCCTGGTGAAATTCTGACGGGTCTGGTGCTTTTTACTTGTATTATTTAATTATTTTCTGTGGAAGATTAATCATCTGTTAACATAGTTCATCCCAATAATCAGAGTAATCTTGAATTGATTGTTTGGTCCAATAAACAATTATCTCATTCATTCATTGCGAGGTTGAATTAAATCAGTGAACAGCTCATTATGTTAAAGTCCAACAAGCATTTCGCAACTAATTATTATTTGTGCAACATTGAGAGAAAATACCAAATTAGTTTTCAGTCCATTAAACACAGTAAATAACTAAAAACATTTCATTGCATCTTTCACTGTGATTATCAAAGAATTGTCCATTCCAATGATCACAGGCGGTTTCTAATTACTGTTCAGACCATAATCAAATTGAGATTGTTATTCAGTGGAATAGAATCTGTAATTCCTGACCACACACCAATAATAGCATCAATTAAAAATGCATTTGTTCAGCTTCCCATCCCAATCAATGGGATTCTCCCTCGGCAACATCCTCCAATTCCGCCGGCAGCACACCCATGTCGGCGGGTTTCTCGATGGCGTGGGGTGGCCACAATGGAAAGCCTCATTGACCGGCTGCGGGAACGGAGAATCCCGTTGCGGCGGGGGGGGGGGGGGGGTGCGCAGCGCCGGATGACGGGGCTGCCGGGACGGAGAACCGGGTACAGGACATTAATCCGATAATCATTCTCCAAGAGAATTATCATGGCAAGATACTGAGTAACCCATTGATCACTAACGAGATGTATAAGTCTTTTAACTTCCTATAATAATATGTATTGGGAAATATTTTCCATGTCTATGATACCAACAATTATATCTCAGGATTGAAATTCATTGATCATAGTTGTGCGATGACTGAATAGTGTGAGAATTCTCTCTGCCTGTTTCCACCAAAGAAAACTGAGCAAATCGGGCAGCACGGTAGCATAGTGGTGCCACTATGACGTCACAGCGCCAGGGTCCCAGGTTCGATTTCCGCTTGGGTCACTGTCTGTGCGGGGTCTGCACGTTCTCCCCGTGTCTGCGTGGCTTTCTTCCGGGTGCTCTGATTGCCTCCCACAGTCCAAAGATGTGCAGGTTAGGTAGATTTGCCACGTTAAATCACCCTCAGGTTGGATGGGGTTGCTGGGTTATGGGGATAGGGTGGAGGTGTGGGCTTGGGTAGAGTGCTCTTTCCAAGAGCCGGTGCAGACTAGATGGGCCGAATGGCCTCCTTCTGCACTGTAAATTCTATGATCTATGATCTATGAAATCCAAAGATGGAAGGCAGGATGACAAATATTACACCGCCATGTTTGAACAACATTGTGGGCTCTGGTGATTTAATCTGTGGGAAGTGCACCATCTCCAGCTCCTCAGAAATCGCGTTAGGGAACTGGAGCTGGATGAACTTCGGATCATTCGGGAGGCAGAGGTGGTTATAGATAGTAGCTTCAGGGATGTAGTTACTCCGAAGACTAAAGATAGATGGGTGACGGTGAGAGGGGCTGGGAGGAAGCAGTCAGTACAGGGATCCCCTGTGGTAGTTCCCCTTAGTAACAAGTATACCGCTTTGTATACTGTTGGGGGGGGGGGACTTTCCAGGGGTATGCCATGGGGTACAGGTCTCTGGCACAGAGTCTATCCCTGTTGCTCAGTAGGGAAGGGCGGAGAGGAGTAGAGCATTAGTCATTGGAGACTCCACAGTTAGGGGGATAGATAGGAGATTCTGTGGGAACGAGAGAGACTCGCGGTTGGTGTGTTGCCTCCCAGGTGCCAGGGTGCGTGATGTCTTGGATCGTGTTTTCGGGATCCTTAAGGGGCAGGGGGAGCATCCCGAAATCGTGGTCCACATTGGTACCAACGACATAGGTAGGAAAAGGGATAGGCACGTAAGGCAGGAATTCAGGGAGCTAGGGTGGAAACTTAGATCTAGGACAAACAGAGTTATTATCTCTTGGTTGTTACACGTGCTGCTACGTGCTAGCGAGACGAGGAATAGGGAGAGAGAGGAGTTGAACACGTGGCTACAGGGATGGTGCAGGAGGGAGGGTTTCAGATTTCTGGATAATTGGGTCTCATTTTGGGGTCGGTGGGACCTCTACAAATGGGATGGTCTACACCTGGTCCAGAGGGGTACCAATATTCTGGGGGGGGGGGGGGGGGGGGGATTTGCTAATGCTCTTCGGGAGGGTTTAAACTAGTTCAGCAGGGGCTTGGGAACCTGAATTGTAGCTCCAGTATACAGGAGGTTGAGAGTAATGTTTCATAGTTGCAGGAGTGTACCGACAGGCAGGAAGGTGGTTTAAAGTGTGTCTTCTTCAATGCCAGGAGCATCCGGAATAAGGTGGGTCAACTTGCGGCATGGGTTGGTACCTGGGACTTTGATGTTGTGGCCATTTCGGAGATATGGATAGAGCAGGGACAGGAATGGTTGTTGCAGGTGCCGGGGTTTAGATATTTCCGTAATCTCAGGGAAGGTGGTAGAAGAGGGGGAGGGGTGGCATTGTTAGTCAAGGACAGTATTACGGTGGCAGAAAGGACGTTTGATGAGGACTCGTCTTCGGAGGTAATATGGGCTGAAGTTAGAAACAGGAAAGGCGAGGTCACCTTGTTAGGGGTTTTCTATAGGCCTCCGACAAGTTCCAGAGATGTAGAGGAAAGGATTGCAAAGATGATTCTGGATAAGAGCGAAAGCAACAGGGTAGTTGTTATGGGGGACTTTAACTTTCCAAATATTGACTGGAAACGCTATAGTTCGAGGCCTTTAAATGGGTCCGTTTTTGTCCAATGTGTGCAGGAGGGTTTCCTGACACAGTATGTAGATACCATATTGGATTTGGGACTGTGTAATGAACCAGGGCAGGTGTTAGATTTGGAGGTAGGTGAGCACTTTGGTGATATTGACCACAATTCGATTATGTTTACTTTAGTGATGGAAAGGGATAGGTATATACCGCAGGGCAAGAGTTCTTTCTGGGGGAAAGGCAATTATGATGCGTTGAGGCAAAACTTAGAATGCATCGGAAGGAGAGGAAAACTGCAGGGGATGGCCACAATGGAAATGTGGAGCTTGTTCAAGGAACAGCTGCTGCGTGTCCTTGATAAGTATGTACCTGTCAGGCAGGGAGGAAGTGATCGAGTGAGGGGACCGTGGTTTACTAAGGCAGTCGAACCACTTGTCAAGAGGAAGAAGGAGGCTTATGTAATTATGAGACATGAAGGTTCAGTTAGGGCGCTCGAGAGTTACAAGTTAGCTAGGAAGGACCTAAAGAGAGAGCTAAGAAGAGCCAGGAGGGGACATGAGAAGTCTTTGGCAGGTAGGATCAAAAATAACCAATAATCTTTCTATCGAAATGTCAGGAATAAAAGAATGACTGGGGTAAGAGTAGGGCCAGTCAAGGACAGTCGAGGGAAGTTGTACGTGGAGTCTGAAGAGATAGGAGAGGTGCTAAATGAATATTTTTCGTCAGTATTTACACAGGAAAAAGATAATGTTGTCGAGGAGAATACTGACATTCTGATTATTAGACTAAAAGGGCTTAGTGTGAGAATGGATAAGTCCCCTGTGCCGGATGTGATTTATCGTAAGATTCTCTGGGAAGCTAGGGAGGAGATTGCTGATCCTTTGGCCTTGATCTTTAAGTCATCTTTCTCTACAGGTATAGTGCCAGAAGACTGGAGGATAGCAAATGTTGTCCCCTTGATCAAGAAGGGAAGTAGACAACCCCGGCAATTATAGACCAGTGAGCCTTACTTCTGTTGTGGGCAAACTCTTGGAAAGGTTTATAAGAGATAGGATGTATAATCATCTGGAAAGGAATAATTTGATTAGAGATAGTCAACACGGTTTTGTGAAGGGTAGGTCGTGCCTCACAAACCTTACTGAGTTCTTTGAAAAGGTGACCAAACAGGTGGATGAGGATAAAGCAGTTGATGTGGTGTAGATGGATTTCAGTAAAGCGTTTGATAACGTTCGCCATGGTAGGCTACTGCAGAAAATACGGAGGCATGGGATTCAGGGTGATTTAGCAGTTTGGATCAGAAATTGGCTAGCTGGAAGAAGACAAAGGGTGGTGGTTGATGGGAAATGTTCAGACTGGAGTCCAGTTACTCGTGGTGTACCACCAGGATTTGTTTTGGGGCCATTGCTGTTTGTCATTTTTATAAATGACCTGGAGGAGGACGTAGAAGGATCGGTGAGTAAATTTTCAGATGACACTGAAGTCGTGGAGTTGTGGAGAGTGCGGAAGGATGTTACAAGTTACAGAGGGTCATAGATAAGCTGCAGAGCTGGGCTGAGTGGTGGCAAATGGAGTTTAATGGAGAAAAGTGTGAGGTGATTCATTTTGGAAGGAATAACAGGAAGACAGTGTAAGATTCTTGGCAGTGTGGATGAGCAGAGGGATCTCGGTGTCCATGTACATAGATCCCTGAAAGTTGCCACCCAGGTTGAGAGAGTTGTTAAGAAGATGTACGGTGTGTTAGCTTTTATTGGTAGAGGGATTGAGTTTCTGAGCCATGAGGTCATGTTGCAGCTGTACAAAACTCTGGTGCGGCCGTATTTGGAGTATTGCGTGCAATTCTGGTCGATGCATTATAGGAAGGACGTGGAAGCATTGGAAAGGGTGCAGAGGAGATTTACCAGATTGTTGCCTGGTATGGAGGGAAGATCTTATGAGGAAAGGCTCAGGGACTTGAGGCTGATTTCATTAGAGAGAAGAAGGTTAAGAGGTGACTTAATTGAGGCATCCAAGATGATCAGAGGATTGGATAGGGTGGTCAGTGAGAGTCTTATTCCTCGGATGGTGATGTCTAGCACGAGGGCACATAGCTTTAAATTGAGGGGAGGTAGATATAAGACAGATGTCAGAGGTTGGTTCTTTACTCAGAGAGTAGTAAGGGCGTGCAATGCCCTGCCTGAAACAGTAGTGGACTCGCCAACACTAAGTGTATTCAAATGGTCATTGGATAGACATATGGGCGACAAGGGAATAGTGTAGATGGGCTTTCGGGTGGTTTCACAGGTCGGCGCAACATTGAAGGCCGAAGGGCCTGTACTGCGCTGTAATGTTCTCTGTAATGTTCTATGTTCTTTCTTGACAGAAAGCATCACATTCGTTTTCAGTCCATTGAACACAGTAATTAACAAAAAACATTTAATTGCAACTTTGAATGTGATTATTGAAGGAATGATTATTCCAGTAATCACAGGCGTAAATAAATATTGTTCAAACAATAATCATAATAAAATTGTTCTTTTTTTTAGAAAATATGATTATTCAAGATTTTCAATAATTTTTTTACATAACACTCCAGATAGGAAAGAAAATATACAAAAGTGAAAAACAAAAAGGGGCGTTACACCAACACACCCCGCAACTTAAACCACTAAATATTAAACTATCTAACAAACAAAGAACAGAAATGGGGCAAGCGCGACCTACAATAATTAAAATAATCAACCCCTCCCCCCCCCCGGATTGCTGCTGCTCTTGACCTCCACCTAACGTTCCGCGAGAACGTCCCGGTACGGTTGACACCACCTGGAGAACCCCTGCACAGACCCTCGCAAGGCAAACTTTATCCTCTCCAACTTGATGAACCCTGCCATGTCATTAATCCAAGCCTCCACGCTTGGGGGTTTCGCATCCCTTCACATTAGGAGGATCCTCCTCCGGGCTACCAAGGACGAAAAGGCCAGAACTCCGGCCTCTTTCGGCTCCTGTACTCCCGGCTCATCTGATACCCCAAATACTGCAATCGCCAGCTCGGTTTTACCCGAGTACCCAAGACTCTGGATATAACCCTCGCGAAGCACTTCCAGAACCATTCATGCGCCGGACACACCCAGAATATGTGGGCGTGATTCTCTGGGCATCCTGAACACCTCAGATCGTCCTCCACCCCAATGAATTTGCACATCCTCTCACTAGTCATATGCGCCCTGTGTACCACTTTAACTGGATCAGGCTAATTCTGGCGCAAGACGAGGAGAAGTTAACCTTGCCCAGGGCCTCTACCCACAGGCCCTCATCCAGTTCCTCGCCCAGCTCCTCCTCGCATTTGCCCTTCAGCTCCTCACCGAGGCTTCCTCCGCCTCCTGCAGCTCCTGGTAGATCGCTGAGAACTTGCCCTCTCCCACCCATACACCCGAGGTCACCCTGTCCTGAATCCTCCGTGCAGGAAGCAGCCGGAATTCCCTCACCTGCCTCTTCACAAACGCCCTCACCTGCATGTACCTGAAGTTGTCTACCGGGGGTAACCCCAATTTCTCCTCCACTGCCCCCAGATCCTTAATGTTGCCGCCACCACCGGGCTCGTGATGTACCGCGTCGGCGGTAGCGGCAACGGTGCCGTCACCAGCGCTCCCAAGCTAGTGTCCACGCATGACGCCGCCTCTAGACTTTTCCACGCCGCCCCCTCTCCCTCCATTACCCATTTCCGGATCATTGCCACATTAGTTGCCCAGTAATAACTACACACATTCGGTAGCACCAGCCCACCCCTGCCCCGACTACGCTCCAGAAACTGCCCCTTGATCCTCGGGGTCTTACTTACCCTTACGAACCCCATAATGCTACAGCTCACTCGCTTAAAAAACGCCTTGGGGATGAGTATGGGCAAGCACTGGAACACGAAAAATAACCTGGAGAGGACCGTCATCTTAAAGGACTGCACCCTGCCCGCCAGGGAGAGTGGTAACACGTCCCATATCGAAAGGTCCTCCTCCATCTGGTCTACCAGCCGCGCCAAGTTGAGCTTGTGCAGGGCCCCCGATATCCTGCCCACCTCGATACCCAAATACCTGAAGCTCCTCCCCACCCTCCTGAGCGGCAGCTCCACTAGCCTCCTTTCCTGGCCCTTCACATGCACACAAAGAGCTCACTCTTCCCAACGTTCAGCTTGTAGCCTGAGAAGTCCCCAAACTCCCGAAGGATCTGCATGACCTCTGCCATCCCCTCCACTGGACCTGCGATGTTCAGAAGCAGGTCATCAGCATATAGCGCGACCCGATGTTCCTCCCCTCCCCGGACCAACCCCCTCCAGTTTCTAGACTCCCTTTATGCCATTTCCAGCGGCTCAATTGCCAGGGCAAACAGCAGGGGAGACAGGGGGCACGCCTGTCTCGTCCCACGCTACAGCCTGAAATATTCTGATCTCCGCCGATTCGTAGATACGCTCGCCATCGGGGCCTGGTATAGCAATTTGACCCACCCTATGAACCCCTCCCCTAAGCCAGACCTGCCCAGCACTTCCCACAGGTAACCCCACTCCACCCGATCAAAGGCCTTCTCCGCGTCCTTGCAGCCACCACCTCCGCCTCCCCCGTCCGAGGGCATCATGATCACATTCAGGAGCATCCGCACATTTGCATTCAGCTGCCATCCCTTCACAAACCCCCTCTGGTCCTCGTGTATCACTCCCGGGACACAATCCTCCATCCTTGTGGCCAGGTCTTTCGCCAGCAACTTGGCATCCACATTAAGGAGCGAAGTCGGCCTGTACGAGCCACACTTCAGCGGGTCCTTGTCCCGCTGAAGGATCAGTGAGGTCAGCGCCCGAGTCATAGTGGGGAGGGGGGGGGGGCGGGGGGGGGGGGGGGGAGAGAATCCCTTCCTCCCTCGCCTCGTTGAAGGTTCTCACCAACAACGGACCCAGCAGTTCCACAAACTTACGATAGAATTCGACCTGGAATCCATCAGGCCCCGGGGCCTTGCCCGCCTGCATGCTCCCCAACCCCTTAACCAGCTTCGCCATCCCTTTCGGGGCCCCCAGGCTTTCTTCCCGCCCCTCCTCCATTCTCAGCAACCTCAATTGGTCCAGGAACCTCCGCATATAGGTTCCAAGTTCCAAGTTCCAAGTTATAAGTTACAAGTTAGCTAGGAAGGACCGAAAGAGAGAGCAAAGAAGAGCCAGGAGGGAACATGAGAACTCTTTCGCAGCTAGGATCAAGGATAACCCTAAAGCGTTCTACAGATATGCCAGGAATAAAAGAATGACGAGGGTAAGAGCAGGGCTAGTCAAGGACAGTAGTGAGAGGTTGTGGGTGGAGTCCGAGTAGATAGGAGAGGTGCTAAATGTATATTTTTCGTCAGCATTCACACAGGAAAAAGACAATGTTGTCGAGGAGAATACTGAGATTCAGGCTACTAGACTGGAAGAGAATGAGGCTCATAAGGATGAGGTGATAGTAATTCTGGAAAGTGTAAAAATAGGTAAGTCCCCTGGGACGGATGGGATTTACCCTAGGATTCTCTGGGAAGCTAGGGAGGTGATTGCTGAGCCTTTGGCTTTGATCTTTAAGTCACCTTTGTCTACAGGAATAGTGCCAGAAGACTGGAGGATAGCAAATGTTGTCCCCTTGTTCAAGAAGGGGAGTAGAGACAACCGCGGTAACTATAGGCCAGTGAGCCTTACTTCTGTTGTGGGCAAAGTCTTGGAAAGGTTTATAAGAGATAGGATGAAAAATCATTTGGAAAGGAATAATTTGATTAGACATAGTCAAATCGGTTTTGTGAAGGGTAGTGCGTGCCTCACAAACATTATTGAGTTCTTTGAGAAGGTGACTAAACAGGTGGATGAGGGTAAAACATTTGATGTGGTGTATATGGATTTCATTTCAGTAAAGCGTTTAATAAGGTTCCCCACGGTAGGCTACTGCAGAAAATACGAGGCATGGGATTCAGGGTGATTTAGCAGGTTGGATCAGCAATTGGCTGGCTGGAAGAAGACAACGGGTGGTGGTTGATGGGAAATGTTCAGACTGGAGTCCTGTTACTCCACAAGGATTTGTTTTGGGACCACTGCTGTTTGTCATTTTTATAAATGACCTGGAGGATGGTGTAGAAGGATGGGTGAGTAAATTTGCAGATGACACTAAAGTCGGTGGAGTTGTGGACAGTGCGGAAGGATGTTACAAGTTACAGAGGGACATAGATAAGCTGCAGTGCAGGGCTGAGAGGTGTAAAATGGAGATTAATGCTGAAAAGTGTGAGGTGATTCATTTTGGAAGGAATAACAGGAAGACAGCGTACTGGGCTAATGGTAAGATTCTTGGTAGTGTGGATGAGCAGAGAGATCTCGGTGTCAATGTACATAGATCCCTGAAAGTTGCCACACAGGTTGAGAGGGTTGTTAAGAAGGCGTACGGTGTGTTAGCTTTTATTGGTCGAGGGACTGAGTTTCGGAGTCATGGGGTCATGTTGCACCTGTACAAAACTCTGGTGCGGCCGCATTTAGAGTATTGCGTGCAATTCTGGTCGCCGCATTATGGGAAGGATGTGGAAGCATTGGAAAGGGTGCAGAGGAGAGTTACCAGAATGTTGCCTGGTATGGAGGGAAGATCTTATGAGGAAAGGCTGAGGGACTTGAGGCTGTTTTCGTTGGAGAGAAGAAGGTTAAGAGGTGTCTTTTTTAAAAATAAATTTAGTGTACCTAATTCATTTCTTCCAATTAAGGGCCATTTAGCGTGGCCAATCCACCCAGCCTGCACATCTTTCGGTTGTGCGGGCGAAACCTACACAAACACAGGGAGAATGTCCAAACTCCGCATGGACAGTGACACAGAGCCGGGATCGGACCTGGGACCTCGGCGCCGTGTGGCAGCAGGGCTAACCCACTGCGCTACCGTACTGCCCGTTAAGAGATGAATTAATTGAGGTATACAAGATGATTAGAGGATTAGACAGGAGGGTGATGCCTAGCACGAGGGGACATAGCTTTAAATTTAGGGGAGATAGATATAAGACAGATTTCAGAGGTAGGTTCTTTACTCAGAGAGTAGTAAGGGCGTGGAATGCCCTGCCTGAAACAGTCGTGGACTCGCCAACAGTAAGGGCATTCAAATGGTCATTGGATAGACATATGGACGATAAGTTAATAGTGAAGATGGGCTTTAGAGTGGTTTCACCGGTCGGCGCAACATCGAGTGCCGAAGGGCCTGTACTGCACTGCAATGTTCTATGTTCTATGTTCATCCCCTCCCCCCCCCCTCCCCGCCCCCCCCCCCCCCCCCGCCCTCCGGTGGTTCTGAATTATACAGGTTCCCATAGAAATCCCTGAAGACCACAATTATTCAGGCCGGACTCCGGACTGTGCCCCCCCTTTCCCTGATTCCTCCAATTTCCCTCGCCGCCTCCCTCTTGCATCGCTGATGCGCCAGCATCCTGCTCGCCTTCTCCCCATACTCATATGCTGCCTCCTGAACCTTCCTCCACTGGTCCTCGGCTTTCCCTGTAGTCAGCAAATAAAACTCCATTTGGAGGCTCCGGCGCTCCTTCAGCAGCCCCTCTCCAAGGGAATCCGCACACCTCCTATCCACCCTCAGTATCTCCCCCACCAATCTCTCCCTCTCCGTCCTCTCCCTCTTCAGCCTGTGACCCCTAATGGTGATTAACTCTCCCCTAACCACCGCCTTCAGCGCCACCCAAACCACACCAACCGGTACCTCCCCATTATCATTGGCCTCTATGCATCTCTGGATACACCACAGGACCCGCCCACATACCCCCTCATCCGCCAGCTGTTCTCCATCCAAGCGCCACAGCGGGCGCTAATCCCTCACCTCCCCAACTCCAACACCACCCAGTGCGGGGCGTGATCCGAAATCTCGATGGCCGAATACTCAGTTCCGTCCACTCCTGGGATCAGTGCCCTGCGCACCACAAAGAAGTCTATCCGTGGGAAAAAGAGAGAACTCTCTGGCCGCTGGCCTAGCAAACCTCCACGGATCCACTCCCCCCATCTGATCCATAAACCCCATTAGGACCTTGGCCGCAGCTGGCCTCTTGCCCGACCTCGACCTACATCGGTCCAGTGCCGGATCCAGTGCCATATTGAATTCTCCCCCCCCCCCCCCCCATTATCAGGTTCCACGCCTGTAGATCTGGGATCCGGCTGTAGCCACCTAAGATGGCTGATTCCCTATTAATTTTACCAAAACCCGATTTCAAATGGCTAACCGAAAAGGCTGATGGGAAAAGCAGCCAACAGGACACAAACCCTGGCCTGCTGGGCCCTCACTAAAGTTAAGTATTGGCCAGTAGTGGTAGGTTTCTACATGGATAGTAGGATTATTGTGTAAGCATTAATTGTTGTATATAATAAATGACCGTTGATTTCAATCTTACTAAGCGGTGTGCTGCCTTATTAATCCTAACTCGAGCTTGAACCACGTGGCGGTATCAGAAAGATACCTGGCGACTCGTGAGCAAAGGTGATGTAATCAGAGGTAATAAAAATAAGGCTAAAAAGAGCAACATGGCTCAGCATGCACGTCATGAACCCTGCATCTTCCCAATTCGGGCACATACATTCACCAGCACCACCCGGGTCCCCTGCAGCCTACCCCTCACCATCACGTATCGGCCCCCATTATCCGCCACAATGTTCATCACCTCGAACGACACCCGCTTACTCACCAGAATTGCGAACCCCTCTATTCTTCGCATCTAGCCCCGAGTGAAAGGCCTGCCCCACCCATCCCTTCCTCAGCCTGATCTGATCCGTCACCTTCAGGTGCGTCTCCTGCAACATAGCGACGTCTGCCTTCAGCCCCTTTAAGTGCCTGAACACCCAGGCCCTCTTGACCGGCTCTTGCTGGCCTCTCACGTTCCACGTGACCAGCCGGATCGGGGGGCTACCCGCCCCCGCCCCCTCCCCCCCCCCCCCCCCCGCCGACGAGTCATCTCCTTTCTTAGGTCAGCCACGTACCCACGCCTCCCGCACTCTCCAGCCCCCCAAGGCGGAGGATCTACTCCCCGACTCTCCCTCTTACCTCCAGCTCCCCTTCGCTCAATGCAGCAGCAACCCAGTCCTCTCCCCCCACCCCCTCCCAGCTAGGCAATTGTCTAGCATGCTTGCTCCCCCCATTGCACTCCCGTAAGCCAGCTGACTCCTGCTGGCCCCGGCAACTCTCGTCTCTGCAGATGGTACCCCGTTTAAATTCCCCCTCGAAGTCGCCCCTCTACCCCTTCAAGCCAATGCAGACATCCATCTGGTACCGCCCCCCACGTCGGGTCAACCCCCCCCTCTTCTATAGCGGTTTCCTACCTGGGCCACCCCGCCCCCTGTGGCGCAGCTCCTTACTCCTGCAGCCTCTCCCCAATTCCCAACGACCCAGGGCCTCCTGTCCCCCCCCCCCCTTCGAACGCCGGGAGCGAACCCTCCAGAACAATACACTTCCCCATAAAGCACCCATATCACATCAAATCGCCCCTTCCCACTACCCAGCTTCCCCGTAGCCCGCAGCAAACCATTCGTTCGAGTCCACCTTTTCATTCTGACTGAAGGCCCGCACCTCCTCTGGTGTATCGAAATAGTGGTGACGGTCCTAAAAAGTGACCCACAGTCATGCTGGCTGCAACAGCCCGATCCTCACTCCCTTTCGGTGGAGAACCGCCTCGGCCCGGTTAAATCCTGCCCTCTTCTTGGCCAGCTCTGCACTTCAGTCCTGGTAGCTGCAGATCTCAGTATTCTGCCACCTGCTGCTCCGTTCCTTCTTCGCCCATCTCAGGACACACTCTCTGTCAGCGAAACGGTGAAACTGCACCACTACTCCCTCGGCGGCTCATTCGCCCTAGGCCTCCTTGCCAGGAGTCTGTGAGCCCCATCCAGCTCCAGGGGCCTCGGGAAGGCTGCCGCGCCCATTAGCATGTTCAGCATCGTGGCTACATATGCCCCGAGATCAGACTCCTCCACACCTTCAGGGAGTCCAAGAATCCGGAGATTCTTCCTCCTCGACCTATTCTCCAGGTCCTCATACATTTCCTGCCACTTTTTGTGCAGCACGAGGCGCTGCACAATTGGCCGCAGCTGGCCGCACTTTCACCCCAGACCCAGGATCTCGTCCTCGTTGTCAGAGGCTTTCTGCCGCACCTCTTTAATCGCCGTCCCTTGAGCCTTCCGGGTCTACACCAGCCTCTCGATCGACGCTTTCATTGGGGCCAGATCTCTGCTCTCAGCTCCGCAAAGCAGCTTTTCAGGAGTTCCTGCTGCCCCCGCGACCACTGCGCCCACGCTGCCTGGTCTCCGCCCGCCGCCATCTTGCATTTTCGCGCCCGTTCTCCTCTCCTCTCTCAAGCCGCTTTTTTGACCGCTCCACTCCTGGTCCACCCCATGCAGCGCTGGGGGAACATTACTGCTGCCTTGCCACACCGCGAATCGTCGAATAAGTGCCGCCGGGGCTCCTCAAAAGGGCCCAAATGTCCGTTCACGGCGGGAGCTGCCGAACGTGCCACCTACCCAGGTATAACCGCAACCGGAAGTCATAATATTGTTCTTTCAAAGAGAGGCAATTATTCTTGACCTCGCAACAATAACACAACAGATTGAACAGCACATTTCTGCTCACAATTAACTAAACTGTGATTATCTTTCTATAGAATCATCATGCCAGGAACATGACTATTTTCAGTCCAATGATTACTGAATATATCTAGAAATCTTTATACTTTTCACAATATCATGCATTTAGAAATGTCTGTGAGTACCAGCAATTATCTTTCAGGTTTTAATGACTAGAAATATCGCTGCTATGTGGTGGAATACAATGTGATCTCTCTGCCTGTTCCTACTGAAGGCGTCTCAGTAATTTGAATGATGGAAGCCGGGAAGTGAAGGGCTGAGAAACAATTATATATTGTCTTACATGTGTATTTAAATTATTGAGGCTATCTGACTGCCACAACTGGATAACTACAAACTCCCGCTGGTGTTGTTGGGGAGACTGGTCCTTTTGGTTCCCTTCTGTTCCTCTAGTGTTTCTCCTCGGGAAAATACTGACTGTTTCACCACAAGAGAGTCATCAACCATTGTTTCCATTCATTATTTATCAATTAGAGTCTGTTTCCCAGGTTTAATGGACTAATCAATGCCGGGGTCTAATGTGATGGTTAAGATTGGAGCTGGCGGATTGGAGGAGAATCAAACCCTGCCATGGCCTTGGTGATTTATTTCTCAGTATTACACAGCAGATCCATAGCTCTCCGTGATATCGACACTCTCCCGATTCTTCAGGATTCCTGATTTGAAGGCCGGCATGGTGGCACAGTGGTTAGCACAGTTGTTTCACAACTCCAGGGTTCCGGGTTCGATTCCCGGCTTGGGTCACTGTCTGTGTGGAGTCTACACGTTCCCCCGTGTCTGTGTGGGTTTCCTCCGGGTGCTCCGGTTTCCTTCCACAAGTCCTCAATGACGTGTTGTGAGGTGAGTTGGACATTCTGAAATCTCCCTCTGTTCACCCGAACAGGCGCCGGAGTGTGGTGACTAGGGGATTTTCACATTAACTTCATTGCAGCGTTTCTGTGGGACTACTTGTGACAATAAATATTTTTATTATTAATAAAGATTATTATTATTATATTAATAGTTGAACACATGATGCCTTGCCTTCCACTGTCTGGCCCGGAAGGTGTGGGATTATCTCTTCCAGTCTCTCAGTCCCATTACCTCCTGTTCGTTGTTCAAGACAAACACTTATAACATAGACTATTGATTGCGATTTTGGACTCCTGGCTCAGCAATACCTGATACAAATAGTTAGAACAAAGAACAAAGCACAAATACAAGTACAACATAGGTATTGGCCCTTCGGCCCTCAAGCCTGTGCTGAACATGCTGCCCATCTAACCTATAATATTCTGCACTTCCTGTGGTCCGTATCCCTGTATTCCCATTCTACTCATGTATTACTCATGTAATTAAGGTTCGATAGAACTGCAGCAACTAATTCATTAAATGGGCAGAGGAGCAACTAAACCTGAGAGCAGGGATTAGAATTTAACATTTAATTTACAGTAAAAATCCAGCGCCAGGACCATATAGTTAATTGTAACTTAAACTAATAATAATGTAAGTGATTATTTTGAATGAATTAACTAGTACATAAATGTCATTCAGCGGGGTGCAGTGCTCTAACTGTGAGATGTGGGAGAACCGTGACGCTTCCAGTGTTCCGGTCAACTACGTCAGCAGCAGGTGCAGCCGATGGCAGCTCCTCACAGACCGCGTGGTTCGGTTGCAGCAGCAATTGGATGCACTGAGGAGCATGCAGGTGGCGGAAAGCATCATAGATAGACGTTCTGGAGACGTGGTCACACCGAAGGTGCAGGCAGATAGTTGGGTGGATGACTGCTGGAAAGGGCAGGCAGTCAGCGCTGGGATCCCCTGTGGCTGTACCCCTCTCTAATAGGTATACTGTGTTGGATACATTTGCGAGGATAGACTATCAGGGGAAAACAACAGCAGCCAGGACAATCGAACCACAACTGGCTCTGTTGCTCAGCAGGGGAGGGCAAAGTGCAGAAAAGCGATAGTTACAGGGACTCTATAGTAAGGGGCGCAGATTGGCCCTTCTGTGGACAGGAAAGAGACTCCAGGTCGGTATGTTGCCTCCCTGGTGCCAGGGTCAAGGTTGTCGCTGAACGAACACAGGACATCCTGAAGGGGGAGCGTGAACAGCCAGAGGCCTTAGTTCACATAGGTACTAACGACCTCGGCAGGAAGAGTGATGAGGTCCTGCAGAAGGAATTCAGGGAGTTAGGCAGTAAGCTAAAAAGCAGGACCTCTCGGGTTGTAATCTCAGGATTACTCTCTGTGCCACGTGGCAGTGAGGCTAGAAATAAGAGGATAGTCCAGCTAAACACGTGCCTAAACTGGTGGTGTAGGAGGGAGGATTTCAGATTTCTGGGCCATTGGGCGATATTCCGGGAAAGGTGGGACCTGGACAAGAAGGGCGGGCAGCATCTAATCTGGAGGGGCACCGATATCCTGGTTGGGAGGTTTGTTAGTGTCACCCGGGACAAGTGAAACTAATATGAAAGGGGGTGGGAACCAGAGCGGTAGCTCAGCAGGTGTAATAACTGAAAGGGAAATGGAGAACACAAATACCTGAACAACATCTCCTTCAGGCAGAGCAGAAAAGGTGACAAGTGTGAGAAGGGAGGTGCTCAATGCAGGATTGAGGGTGATGGACCTAAATGTGCGCAGTCTACGGAATAAGGTAAATTTACATGTTTCGCACATTGAAATTGGCTGGTACGATGTTATTGGAATCACAGAGACGTGGCTGCAAGGTGATCAGGGCTGGGATAAAAATATGCAAGGATATTTGTTCTATCGAAAGGACAGGCAGATGGCAACGGGGGCGTGGTTGCATTGTTAGTAAGGATTGAAGTTAAATCGATAGCAAGGAGCGATAGAGGATCAGAAGGCATAAAATCCCCGTGGGCAGAGTTGAGGAATCGAAAAGATAAAAAGACTCTGATCGGAGTTATTTGCAGGACCCGGAGCACTAATAAAGAAGTGGAGCAGATAATAAATCAGGAGATAGAAAAGACATGTAAAAAAGGCAATATTACAATAATCATGGGGGACTTCAATATGCAGGTGGACAGGGAAAATCAGGTTGGTCGTGGATCTCAAGAAAAGGAATTTGTGGAAAGTCTAAGAGATGTTTTTTTTGAGCAGCTTGTGTCAGAGCCGACAAGGGAAAAGGCAATTCTGGATTTGGTGATGTGTAATGACGCAGACTTGATTAGGGAACTTAAGGTGAAGGAGTCCTTATGCAGCAGTGACCACAATATGATAGAATTTACCGTGAGGTTTGAGAGGGAGAAGCTGGAATCAGATGTAACAGTATTACAATTAAATAGGGGTAACTACAAAGACATGAGGGTGGAGCTGCCGAGAGTTGATTGGAAAAGGAGCCGAGCAGGGAAGACAGTGGAATAGCAATGCCAGGAATTTTGGGGGGTTATTCGGGAGGAACAACAGAATTTCATCCCAAGGAGGAGGAAACATACCAAGGGGAGGACAAGGAGTCCATGGCCAAGACGTCAAGGACAGCAGTACAGCAAAATAAAAAACATACAATATGGCGCATATAGTGGGATGCCGGAAGATTGGTAAGCATTTAATAGCGAGCAGAAGACAACTGAAAATAACAATAAAGGAGGAGGAGATGAAATATGAATGCAAGCTAGTTAGTAATGTAAAAGACGATAAGAAGATGTTTTTTTCAATTTATAAAAGGTAAGAGAGAGACAAGAAAAATACATTGGGCCAGTGGAAAATGTTATTGGGGAAGAAATAATAGGTAACAAAGAAATGGCAGGGGAACTGTCTAGTTACTTTGCATCACTCTTCACGGTGGAAGACACCAGTGGGATGCCAGAGCTCCAGGAGAGCCAGGGGGCAGAGGGGAGTGCCGTGGCCATCACTAAGGAGAAGGTTCTGCGGAAACTGAAAGATCTGAAGGTGGATGAATGACCTGGACCGGATGGACTACACCCCAGGGTTCTGAAAGAGATAGCTGAGGAGATTGTGGAGGCAGTGGCGGGAATCGTTCAGGAATCACTGAAGGCAGAAAGGGTCCCAGAGGACTGGAAAGTGGCTAATGTAGCGCCGCTGTTTAAGAAGGGAGGGAGGCAGCAGACAGGAAATTATCGGCCGGTTAGCCTGACTTCGGTCATTGGTAAGATTTTAGATCCATTATTAAGGATGAGATCGCGGAGTACTTGGAAGAGCATGGTAAAATAGGACTGAGTCAGCACGGCTTCGTCAAGGGGAGGTCATGTCTGACAAATCTGTTAGAGTTCTTTGAGGAAGTAACAAGGAAGTTAGACAAGGGAGAACCAGTGGACATGATTTATTTAGATTTCCAGAGAGCCTTTGACACGGTGCCGCATTACAGACTGTTAAATTGGTTAAGAGCCCATGGTGTTCAGGGTAATATCCTGGGATGGAAAAAGAATTGGCTGACTGGCAGAAGGCAGAGAGTGGGGGGATAAAGGGGTCTTTTTCAGGATGGCAGCCGGTGTCTAGTGGTGTGCCTCGCGGGTCTGTGCTGGGACCACAACTTTCCACAATGTACATTAATGATCTGGAAGAAGGAATCGAAGGCACTGTTGCTAAGTTTGCCGATGATACAAAGATCTGTAGAGGGACAGGTAGTATTGAGGAGGTGGGGTTGGGGGAGGGGGAGGCTGCAGAAGGTCTTCGAGGCTGGGAGATTGTGCAAAGAATTGACAGATTGAATACAATGTGAAAAGTGTGAGGTTATGCACTTTGCAAGGAGGAATGGAGGAATTGACTAGTCCGTAAATGGGGAAATGCTTCGGAAATCAGAAGCACAAAGGGACTTGGGAGGCCTTGTTCACGATTCTCTTATGGTTAACGTGCAGGTTCAGTCGGCAGTTAGGAAGGCACTTGCAATGTTAGCATTCATGTCGAGAGGGCGAGAGTACAAGAGCAGGAATGTATCTCTGAGGCTGCATAAGTCTCTGGTCGGATGCCATTTGGAGTATTGAGAGCAGTTATTGGCCCCGTATCTGAAGAAGGATATGCTTTCCTTGGAAAGGGTCCAGAGGAGGTTCACTAGAACTATTGCTGGAATGAAGAGCTTGTCGTATGAGGAATAGTTGAGGACACTGGGTCTGTACTCGGTAGAGTATAGAAGGATGGGGGGGGGGGGGGGTGCTGCTCTTATTGAAACTTCCAGGATACTGCGAGTCCTGGATAAAGTGGATGTGGAGAGGGTGTTTCCACTTGTATGAGAAACTATAACCAGAGGACACAATCTCAGATTAACCGGACGTTGCTTTAAAACAGAGATGTGGAGAAATATATTCAGCCAGAAGGCAGTGAATCTGTGGAACTCTTTGATGCAGAAGGCTGTGGATTCCAAATCACTGAGTGTCTTTAAGACAGCGATAGATAGGATCTTGGTTAATAAGGAGATCGGCGGTTATGGGGAGAAGGTAGGAGAATGAGGATGAGAAACATATCAGCCATGATTGAATGGCGGAGAAGCCTCGCTGGGCCTAGTGACCAAGTTCAGCTCCTGTGTCTTATGGTCTTATGGCCGTAAATGTCCATCTCGGTTTGAAATATGGCTTTGGGTGTCTGCCTCCATTATTCTTACAGAACATGAGGTAATGAAAGGATGTGAGGAACAAGCGGGAAATGAGATTGAGGCAGAAGCTGAGCAGTGATTAAATTCAATGTTGGAGGAGGTGTGAGTGACCGTGTAGTCTCCCCATGTTGACATTTGTTATCAGTTCCGGCTCTGCATTACTCGCTGATGAATGTAGCTGCATGATCATATATTTCAGTTACATCTTCGCAACAGATATTTATATTGTTCATGGAAACAGTTCATTTATATCCAGATTATCCAAAATCTATATCATCTTAAATGTGTGGAACGAATCTCACATTATCGTCTTTTATTCCCAATAACCCAGCCCCACCCAATCCAATCATCCCGAAGGGAAAACTGCTTCTAAACGATTCACACAGCGAGTGGTTCTGATCTGGCCTGCACGGCCTGGGACACTGGTGCCGGCAGATACAACAGTGGTTTCACAGGGAATGGTAGGAGTGACAGAAATCAAATATATGTCTCCAAGGAAAGGACGCTCCAGTCGGATTGAATGATCTGCTCATCTACAGAGCCGCTGAGGTCAAACGGAACGAATGTCCTCCTTCGGGACTTCACGCACTTTTCAGGCTTTGGATGTGGTCTGGCTGTGAGATGATGCGGACCAACACCTGCAGGTTCCCTCCAAGTTCCCCACCACCACGAGTATTCTCACTGTAATCCTTTCTATTCACTGTGTCCATGTGTGAACCCAGCGTCCGCTTTAGCTCACTGCTTACGTCACAGCATCAACTTCATTGTAAGTTCCAATCTGTCTGACCCTGGGCGCTGTCTGTGCTGTTAATATTGAAAACATCTGTGTTGCTCCCAATAAAAGCAGACGCACATTTAATAATTAGAGGGATGTCTATCTTTGTTCAGGTTGCTTTACAATTATTTTTAAAAGCGGCTGTGCCACGTGTTTGCTTTCTGGCCTCTCACTGGGGAAAGACAAGTTCTATTCCAGCTCTGCACAAGAACTGACCTGTCACACTCTGTCAGTTATTCACAACTGAAATGGTGCAATACTGCATGGAGCACATTTACTTTATCCAGGATCTGAGTTTATAATTTAGGAACACGTTGGTTGACTCAGCAAATGTATTGTGATTGTGTTTCCCACATGATACCCATTCCCCCATATCTCTAAGAACACTCCCTCACACTCTATCTCTCCCTTGCATTCTCTCCCGCTCTCACACTCTCGCCCTCTCTCACACTCTCTCACACTATCCCTCTCTCAAATTCCTTCCAACCCATACACTCTTTCACACTTTCTCCCTCTCTCTCCCTCTCTCACACTCCCTTCCTCTCTCGCACTCTAAACCTCTCTCACGCTGTCTCCCTCTCTCACTCTATCCCCCTCTTACACCCCCTCTCTCACACTCACCCTCTCTCACCCTCTCCCTCTCCCTCCCTCCCTCACACTCTCCCTCTCTCACACTCCCACCCTCTCTCGTACACTCTCCCTCTCTCACACTTCCTCCCTCTCTCGCCCTCTAACACCCTCTCGCACTCCCTCACTCACCCATTTTCGCACTCTCTCTCGCAGTCTCTCACTCTCTCACATCCCCTCCATCTCTTGCCCTCTAACCCTCTCTCACATTTCCCTCTCACACTCTCTCCCTCTAACACGTTCTCTACCTCACTCACCCTCCCTCTCTCCCACTCTCTCCCACTCTCTCCCTCTGTCACACGGTCTATTTGTCGAACACACACTCCCTTTCTCACGCACTGTCCCTTTCTCACACTCCCCCACTCACACTCCCTCCATCTCTCCCGCTCTCTCCGTCTCTCCCACACTCTCCCTTTCTCACACGCTCTCTTTGTCTAACACACACTTTTTCACACGCACTGTCCCTTTCTCACACTCCCTCACTCGCCCTCCCTCCACATCTCACACTCTCTCCCTCTCTCACACACTCTCCCTGTCTCAAACACCCTCCATCTCTCACACTCCCTCTCTCACACTCCCTCCCTGACTCACTCTCTCTCCCTCTCTCACATTCTCTCCCTCACTCAAACTCCCTCCATAACTCACACCCCCGTCCTGTCTCACACTCTCTCCCTGTCTCAACTCCCTCCATCTCTCACACTCGCTCTCTCCAATTCCTGCTACTCTCATACGTTCTTCTTCATTGATACTCACTCCCACTCTCCCTAATACATTTTCCCTTGTCTCTCACTTATTCCTCTCTCACATTCTGTCTCTCTCTCACACTCTCCCCCTCCCTCTCTCTCTTCCTCCATGCCTCCCTCCCTCCCTCGCTCATACCTCATTTAGAAACATTCTCTCACATTCCGTCCCTCTCTCACACTCTTCCCCTCCCTCTCTCTCCCATCCTCCATGCCTCCCTCCCTTCTACGCTCATTCCTCATTTAGACACTTTCTCTCACACTCTGTCCCGTTCTCACACTCGCTCCATCCATAAATCTCTCTCCCTCCATGCCTCCTTCGCTCTCACACAACTCCCTCACTGACACTTTCTCTCACACAGTTTTCCTTACTGACACTTTCTCTCACACTCTCTCACACTCTTTCCCTCTCTCACACTTTCTCTCACGCTCTTTCCCTCTCTCACACTTTCTCTCACGCTCTTTCCCTCTCTCACACTTTCTCTCTCACTCTTTCCCTCTCACACACGTTCTCTCACAATCTTTCCCTCTCCCACTCCCTCGGGCACTCAGTCGCTCTCTCCTTTACTTATGTCTGAGATTATGTTCGTATTTGATACATAATCCTTCTCGCCCAATCTGCCTCCCTCACCCACTCACCCGCTCGGTCTCCACTCTGCTATTTTCTCGGACAATCCTCCTCCTTCTCTCGTTTTATCCTTTATTTCTCCACCCTCTTTCTGTCCCATTCTATTTCCTCCCACCCTCTTTCTCTCACAGCCTGTTTTCTATCAGCACATCTCTCTTCCTCCACATCTCACCCCGCCTCTCTCCCAGTTGAAGTGTGTGCATCAGATGGACGGCCGGTATCAGTTAGAGACGGGGTATCAGTTTTCACAGCTGAATATGTTTTAATGCTGCTCTCTGAGGTGATGAGTTTGTATCTGCTGCAGCCTCTGAGTTTTCTGAGGTTCCAATGATTCTAAATGTTTTCTTAGTTTGAGGGGCTGAGTCAGATTTAGATATGGGATCACATACTTTGCGCTTAAATAGTTTCAGATTTTGGAGAAATTGAAATTTGCTACTTATTCTCAAACAGAACCGACTGTAATTAAATAAAGGAATGGCCACAGTTAGAGAGGCAGCTGCACCCCAGAGTGCAGTGGAACCACCCAGAGAAACACACTGACAATTGGAACTGAATCACTGAATGGTCACAGTGGAGTGAGGGATATCACTGAAACAATCTGAAATGAAGAGATGGGACTGATGGTTTCTGAGTGGACAGCATCCTTTCTCTTAATGTTAGCTGAACAATGTGATCAGCACGGTCCAGTGTTTGGAAAGAGGTCACTCACTCAAAAACATATATTTGCTTTCATTGAACGTAATATCGTAATCTGTTTGTTCACATTTTGAAAAATAAGTTAAACGATGTCACAACCTCAATATCCCTGAGGTGGTTCCACAGGGCATTAATTAAAAGCTTGCAGAATATACAACCTCAGAGTTTCAGACAGAGAGATTGCCAATCGCAGGAAGGGACACATCATTTCACAGTGAAAATGCTTGACCCACTTGGGATTGCTGAGAAAATATTCTACCCAATCCTTGCTATTGTTGGTGTTCCTGGTAAGTGACTATCACCTTTGAAGTTGTGTAAATCTGTGTGTGAGCGACTCTCTGATTTTAAACTTTGACTGAAAAAGTGTATCGCTGATCTCGTGCTCACTGTTACATAGACACCTGGTCAACGATATAATTCACTTAATTCAAATCTCATTCATAATGTCTATGGTCTGAATCCATTTAATCAACTAACAGTAAACCTGTTTGTACCTCACGGGATCGCTGATCAATAAAGTTGTCATATTGAGTGGAATCTTGTGTAAAGTCAGATTGAATCTCAGTGAAGGCAATCTCTCTGAAGGTGGATCACTAATCAGATTGGAATATCTGATCCAATTATCTATCTATTGCTGGGACTACCTGTCCGTGTGGAATTGTATTGTGTGTGGGTCAGTAACTGGACTGAAATTAGTTGGTTCTGTTTTGCAATGCTGTATTTTATTGGGCAGTGGCCGCTCCATTCTGTGGAGTTCTCTCTGTGTGTTTTAACTTTGGAATAGGTTGAAAACAGGAAGAGATTGGCTGTGTTTTAAATTTTGTTTGACATTTATTGTATGAAGTGAAATGTCTGTATCTCTGTTTTCTATTGACCTCCTCCAACAGAACAGATGTCACCCACACTCTAATATTTCATAAAACCCACAGCAGTGCAGTATTCCAATAGGTTTTGTGATATTTTCTCATTTCTGTTCATCCTGAACTGAACTCACAATTTTTATCAATTTTTATGGGTGTGTTTAAACTGTGTTTCTGCTGCACACGATTTGTGAATCGATTCACCTGAAGCCAGAAACCCCTCCAGTCCATTCACACACTTGTTTTCCAAGGAGTGATTGGGGGACTTATTGTTCTGATCAAAATGCAGAAGCGGACACTGATCTGTCGGAACATTAATTTCCCATTGAAATACCCACTTTGCAAATTCAGAATTAATGATGATGTGTGCCTGTAATTAGTTGTATTCTTCCTCTCTATTCACTATCACTCCCAATTTGATTTTGTCTGTAAATTGTGTAATTATCATTCTGCTTCCCGATCCCATACTGTTGCTGGGAATGGTGAAGGAGAGTGATCCCAGTGCTGATCCTTGTGGAACACCACTTCTCACTTTCCACCAACGAGCCTAAATCCCTTTAACTCCTCTCCCTGTTTTCTGCGTGACTCGCCAGCATGTGTCCATTCTGCTGCTGTGTCCCCTAACTACACTGGCTCTGAGATTACCCATCAGTCTGTTATGTCGGATCTTACTGACGGCCTTTAAAAAATAAAATTGTTTAACATCTATCATACTACTCAGATCTATTATTTCTCGTAGTTATTGAAATAATTGGATGAAATGTGTCAGGAATAATGTTAACTTTGGAATATGTGCCGACCTTTTAGTATACTCTCTGTTACTGGAGTTCTTTTAATTCATGCTTCTAATTCCATTTTTCCAACTGTTGACATTGTGACTGGTTAATTATATTCTGTTCTAAATTCAAGAATAACAGAGGCCGACTTCTGCTTTTCAATTCTTTGGTCATTATTCTGATGATGATCAGTGAATAGATAATATTGTCTCTGCTGTTTCTCACCGTCTATTTTATGAACATTTGTGGTTGAAATCCATCCGCCTCCAGTGATCTCCCTCTACCTGGACCCCACCCTCTGGCCTCCTATCAGCTCTTGATCTTCTCATTGAGATCTGTCAGTGCGACATCGACCATCTCAATTTCTCTGTGCCTCTCACCAACTCTATCCTGACTCACTCTAAACTTGCTCCAATTCTCTTTCTGATATCCAACCCTGGCCTGGTGATCTAAGCTGCTCACAAGGGTGGTGCCATTATTGTCTGGTGTACTGAATTGTTCCTCACAGAGGCTGACCGTCAACTCTCAGACCCATCCTGCTACTTCCGCCTGGACCAGCAGCACACCACCAAACATCATGATATTGTTTCCAGGACGTTCACTGACCTCGTTGACTCTGGATATCTTCTGTCCACAGCCTCGGACATCATAGTCCCACATCCACACACATCCTGCATCAACCTCCCGCGTCCACCTCCTTCCCAAAATCCACAGACAGGAAAGTCCCAGTACACCCATTATTTCGGCCTGTTCCAGCCCCACCAAGATCATTTCATCCGATCTTGATTCCATCCGCTTTACCCTGTTCTGCCCCTTCCCAAAGACATTCGTTTCACAGTGACACAGTGGTTTGCACTGCTGCCTCACAGCACCAAGGTCCCCGGATCAATTCCCACCTTGGGTGACTGTCTGCGTGGAGACTGCACCTTTTCTCCGTGTCTGTGTGGGTTGCCTCCGGGTGCTTCGGTTACCTCCCACAGTCCAAAGATGTACAGGTTAGGTGGATTGACCATGCTAAATTACTCCGTAGTTTCCAAAAAGATGTGTCGGTTAGATTAAGGGGTTAATGAGATAGGCGGGGGAGTGAGCTTGGTTGAGGTACTCTTTCAGAGGTTCGGTACAGACTTAATGGGCCGAATGACCTCCTTCTGCACTGTGAGGATTCTATGATTCCTGATTCCTCTGGGGCCGTAAACAAGGTCCATATCCCTGGCCCTAACCGCCTAATCTTCACAATGGCTGTCCAATCCCTCTCCACCTCCGTTCCCCAACACAACGGTTGTGTACAGATCCTCATACCCTGCTTCCTGTAAAGACTGCATCTCATTCTCCCACTTTCTCCGCCTCCATCGCCTCTGTTCTGTTGATGAAGTATTTGAAAATACCCCGTCTGGCATGTCTGTCTTTTCCTTAACCGGGCCGACCCCACCACCTTCCTTTGTTAACTGGCCTCTCAATCGTGTTCAGTTCACTTCTCACACTTCTGTCCTCACACATCCCCTCCCTCCCGGAACATGATAGTGTCTCCCTCTCCTCACTTTCCACACCATCAGCCTTCCCATTGAAAGGAAAATCCTCCTCCATTTCTGCCAACTCCAGAATGATGTCACCACCAAACACATCTTCACCTCTCTCCAACCACCCCCTTCAATTTCTGCATTCCTCAGGTACCGCTCCCTCCCCCTTGTCCACTTCCCCCTCACAGCCCGCACCCCTTTCCCTTCCCCCAGCACCTTCCCATGCAATCAGAGACGGTGCAACAACTGTCCCTTTACCTCCTCCGGTCTCATGGTTCTCAGCAGCAAACTCTCCTTTCTGGGGAAACAGCGTTTCACTTCTGTGCCTTCAATTTGTTCTACTGTATTCGCTGCTGCCAATACCGTCTCCTCTACATTGGGGAGACTAAACGCAGACTGGGAGACTGCTTTGTGGAACACCTTCACTCAGCCCACAGCGTGGCCCCAGCCTTCCTGTTGCGGGCCATGTTAACTCAGCACCTTGCTCTCAGGCCCACATGTCTGTCCTTGGCCTGCGGCAAGAATGCAGTGAAGCCCGACGCAAGCTGGAGGAGCAACATCTCATCGTCCAATTCGGATGTTACATCCCGCAGGATGTAACTTTAATTTCAACTACTTTAGTCTGGGAAATTTCTCCTCCAGCTTAACGCTCTTGTATTGGAATTTCCCTACATATTTGATGAATGCAATGAGTCCTAGCCTGGAGAGAGTCTATTCCGTCCAAGTGAACCCTGGGAAATGTCCAGTGCCGGAGCGGGAATATCCCTGAGAAAAGCTTGACAGGGATTGTTTTCAAACAGGGAGAGCATGGATTCCTGGGAACAGTGATGTTGGGATGTTCGAGACAATGGGGGATTCCTGGGGCAATGGGGGATTCCTGGGAGCGGGTGCTTTACGAATGACTAAACCTGGGAGGGGTGATCCCTCGCGATGTTCTCGAGAATGAACAGACGCTATTCTGGACAGGCTGGGCTGCACGGTCGCACAGTGTTTGGCACAGTTGATTCACAGCTCCAGGGACACGGTGGCATTGTGGATAGCACAATTGCTTCACAGCTCCAGGGTCCCAGGTTCAATACCAGCTTGGGCCACTGTGTGCGGAGTCTGCACATCCTCCCCGTGTGTGCGTGGGTTTCCTCCGGGTGCTCCGGTTTCCTCCCACAATCCAAAGATGTGCAGGTTAGGTGGATGGGCCATGATAAATTGCCCTTAGTGTCCAAAATTGCCCTTAGTGTTGGGGAGGGTTACTGGGTTATGGGGATAGGGTGGAGGTGTGGGCTTTTGTAGGGTGCTCTTTCCAAGAGCCGGTGCAGGCTCGATGGGCCGAATGGCCTCCTTCTGCACTGTAAATTCTATGGGAAAAAAAATTCTATGATCTATGACCCAGGTTGGAATCCCGGCTTTGGTCACTGTCTGTGCGGAGTCTGCACTTTCTACCCGTGTCTGCGTGGGTTTCCTTCTAGTGCTCCGGTTTCCTCCCACAGTACAAAGATGTGTAAGTTTGGTGGATTGGCAAAGATAAATTGTGTTTAGTTCCCAAACAATTTAGATGGGGTCACTGGGTTATGGGGATGGGGTGGGCTGAACTGGTTTTCACTTTACAAGGGCCGGTGCAGACTCGATGGGCCGAATGGCCTCCTTTTGCACTGTACATTCTATATTTCTAGTCCTCCCACGATTATGAAGTGGGAAGGTCTTGCGTTTGTTTTATTGTTTCCATTGATCGTGGAGTATTCAAATAAACCAGGAGTGGGGTCCAACCCCATCAGAAATCCAGTCCAGGGAACGATCCAATCCGGGGTGTGGTCCAATAATTGAGCTGGGATGACAATCTCTGGTACGTTTGTATCCGGTTTGGGAAACCTGGCCGGCCTGAGTGAATCCTGTAAATCAGACTAAATGAGAAATGTAACCTCTCCCAACGGTCTCTGAATTATAAACATTTTCCTACCACTGCCATCAAACTGACAGGGCTGCAATCCACACTCCCCCCCCCCCCCCCCCATTCCCCATCTTTAACACTGGAGTTACATTTTCTACTTCACTTTCTGCAATGTTTATCTCTGTGCCCTCTCCTCTCCCAACACCCCCACCCACCCACTGTCCATTTTATTGATGCTGACATTATGTCCTGGTTCAGCCAGGGACATTCATTATCCAGTAATTTCCCGCGTCTCTCCTTTCTCTCTCTGACAGTTAATATACTGGGAATTGTGATTCTGTGTCGGGGGAAGTGTGGCCTCTCTACCTGCTCCACTCGCTACCTGGTGGCCATGGCAACGGCGGATCTGCTGTTTATTATCACGAAACCCATACTGAACAGGATCAATATTTATTATTTCCCCCTGGGTTTCTTGGACCTCACCCCTGTGTGTAGTGTTTGCTCTGTCCTGATCGCTGCAGCCACGGACTGTTCTGTCTGGTTCACCCTCACTTTCTCCTTTGATCGATTTGTGTCCATTCGCTGCCAGAAACTGAAAACTAATTATTGCACCGGGAAAACTGCGGCTGTGGTTCTGTCCACATGCGGCCTCCTGCTCTGTGTGAAAAACATCCCCGGGTACTTTACATTGGAACCTTGGACGATAATCGATAATGTCCAATGGCTCTCTGTCACAAAGAGCAGCCATTTCACTGACCCGGGATGGGTTGGATATAACTGGATTTCTCGGGTGTTAACCCCATTGATGCCGTTCTTCTCAATCCTGTTGACAAACGCTCTGACAGTCAGACACATTTTACTCACATGTCGTCTCCGGAAGTCACTGAGGGCTCAGAGTCATGGTGACAATCGCACAGACCCAGAGATGAAGAGCAGAAGGAAGTCAATGATTTTAGTCTTCAGCATCTCCGGAACTTTCATACTCCTCTGGACCGTGTCTGTAATTAAATTTTTCTATATCGAAGTGAGAGGAGTATATTACCTCACCCGTCCTCAACATAATTTACAAATCGTCGGGTTTATGCTGCGGGATTTAAATTGCTGCACAAACACATTTATTTATGTGGTGGCGCTGTCCAGGTTCAGGGAGCAGATCAAGATCGTGGTGAAATATCCGGTTACATCAATTATTCAATTAATGAGAAAATAAAACTGACTGACAGCCTCTCAGCCAATCGGCAGGTCCACTTTCTGACTGACAGCCTCTCAGCCAATCAGCAACTCCAGACGCTGCTGACAGTTGTGGGGGGGTGGGAGCACTAGGGACGGGAGCACTGGCAGTGCTGGCCGTGTGGGGGGCACTGGCAGTGCTCGCTGTGGAGGGGCGGGATCACCGGCAGTGCTGGCTGTGGGGGGGGGGGGAGCACTGGCGGGGCTGGTTGGGGGGGGGGGGGACTGGCAGTGCTGGCAGTGGGTGGTGGGCACTGGCAGTGCTGGCTGTGGGGTGTTTGGGGAGCACTGGCAGTGCTGGCTGTGGGGGAGCACTGGCAGTCCTGGCTGTGGGGAGGCTGGGAGCACTGGCAGTGCTGGCTGTGTTGGAGCAGTGACAGTGCTGGCTGGATGTGGGGAGCACAGGCAATGTTGGCTGAGTGGGGAGAACACTGGCAGGGCTGGATGTGGGAGGAGCACCGGCAGTCCTGGCTGTGGGGATGTTGGGAGCACTGGCAGTACTGGCTGTGGGGAGCACTGGCAGTGTTGGCTGTGGTGGAGCACTGGCAGTGCTGGCCTTGTGGTGGGGCACAGGCATGCTGTCTGTGTGTGGGAGCACTGGCAGTGCAGGATGTGTGTGGGTGGAACACAGGCATTGCTGGCTGTGAGGGGATCAGTGCTGGTTGTGGGGAGGAGCTCTGGCAGTGCTGGTTGTGGGGGAGCAGTTGCAGTGCTGGCTGTGGGGGAGCACTGGCACTGCTAGCTGTGGAGGGGAGCACTGCCAGTGCTGGCCTTGAGGGTGGAGCACAGGCAGTGCTGGCTGTGGGGGGCACTGACAGTGCTGGCTGTGTGGTGGGGAGCACTGGCAGTGCTGGCTGTGGGGGAGCACTGGCATTGCTGGCTGTGGGGAGGAACACTGGTAGTGCGGGATGTGTGGTGGAGCACTGACAGTTCTGTCTGTGCGTGGTGCACTGGCTTGCTGGCTGTGATGGGAGCACTGGCAGCGAACGAAGAACAAAGAACAAAGAAATGTGCAGCAGATGAACAGGCCCTTCGGCCCTCCAAGCCCGTGCCGCCATGCTGCCCGGCTAAACTACAATCTTCTACACTTCCTGGGTCCGTATCCCTCTATTCCCATCCTATTCCTGTATTTGTTAAGATGCCCCTTAAATGTCAGTATCGTCCCTGCTTCCACCACATCCTCCGGCAGCGAGTTCCAGGCATCCACTACCCTCTGTGTAAAAACTTGCCTCGTACATCTCCTCTAAACCTTGCCCCTCTCACCTTAAACCTATGCCCCCCAGTAATTGACCCCTCTACCCTGGGAAAATGCCTCTGACTATCCACTCTGTCTATGCCCATCATAATTTTCTCGACCTCTTTCAGGTCGGCCCTCAACCTCCGTCGTTTCAGTGAGAACAAACCGACTTTATTCAAACGCTCCTTACAGCTAATGCCCTCCATACCAGGCAACATTCTGGTAAATCTCTTCTGCACCCTCTCTAAAGCCTCCACATCCTTCTGGTAGTGTGGCGACCAGAATTGAACACTATACTCCAAGTGTGGCCTAACTAAGGTTAGCTGCAACATGACTTGCCAATTCTTATACTCAATGCCCCGGCCAATGAAGGCAAGCATGCCATATGCCTTCTTGACTACCTTCTCCACCTGCGTTGCCCCTTTCAGTGACCTGTGGACCTGTACACCTAGACCTCTCTGACTTTCAATACTCTTGAGGGTTCTACCATTCACTGTATATTCCATACCTGCATTAGACATTATAAAATGCATTACTTCACATTTGTCCGGATTAAACTCCATCTGCCATCTCTCCGCCCACATCTCCAAACAATCTAAATCCTACTGTATCGTCTGACAGTCCTCATCACTATCCGCAATTCCACCAACCTTTGTGTCGTCTGCAAACTTACTAATCAGGCCAATTACATTTTCCTCCAAATCTCTTATATATACTACAAACAGCAAAGGTCCCAGCACTGATCCCTGTGGAACACCACTGGTCACATCCCTCCAATTAGAAAAGCATCCTTCCATTGCTACTTTCTGCCTTCTATGACCTAGCCAGTTCTGTATCCACCTTGCCAGCTCACCTTTGATCCCGTGTGACTTCACCTTTTGTACTAGTCTAAGATGAGGGACCTTTTCAAAGGCCTTACTGAAGTCCATATTTCCAACATCCACTGCCCTACCTGCATCAATCATCATTGTGACCTCCTCGAAAAACTCTATCAAGTTAGTGAGACATGACCTCCACTTCACAAAACCATGCTGCCTCTCACTAATACGTCCATTTGCTTCCAAATGGGAGTAGATCCTGTCTCGAAGAATTCTCTCCAGTAATTTTCCGACCACTAACGTAAGTCTCACTGGCTTGTAATTCCCTGGATTATCCTTGCTACCCTTCTAAAACAGAGGAACAACATTGGCTATTCTCCAGTCCCCCGGAACATCACCAAAAGACAGTGAGGATACAAAGATTTCTGTCAAGGCCTCAGCAATTTCCTCTCCAGCCTCCTTCAGTATTCTGGGGTAGATCCCATCAGGCCCTGGGAACTTATCTACCTTAATATTTTTCAAGACGCCCAACAACTCGTCTTTTTGGATCTCAATGTGACCCAGGCAATGTGACACACCCTTCTCCACACTCAACATCTACCAAGTCCTTCTCTTTGGTGAATACTGATGCAAAGTATTCATTTAGTACCTCGCCCATTTCCTCTGGCTCCACACATAGATTCCTTTGCCTATCCTTCAGTGGGCCAACCCTTTTCCTGACGACACTGTTGCTTTTTATGTACGTGTAAAAATACTTGGAATTTTCCTTAACCTATTTGCCAATGACTTTTCGAGACCCCTTCTAGCCCTCCTGACTCCTTGCTTAAGTTCCTTCCTACTTTCCTGATATTCCACACAGGCTTCGTCTGCTCCCAGCCTTCTAGCCCTGACAAATGGATCCTTTTTCTTTTTGACGAGGCCTACAATATCTCTCGGTATCCAAGATTCCCGAAAATTGCCGTATTTATCCTTCTTCCTCACAGCAACATGCCGGTCCAGAATTCCTTTCAACTGATACTTGAAAACCTCCCACATGTCAGATGTTGATTTACCCTCCAACATCTGCCCCCAGTCTAGGTTCTTCAGTTCCTGCCTAACATTGTTATAATTAGCCTTCCCCCAATTTAGCACCTTTACCCTAGGACGACTCTCATCTTTGTCCACCAGCACATTAAAACTTACTGAATTGTGGTCACTGTTCCCGAAATGCTCCCCTACTGAAACATCTACCACCTGGCCGGGCTCATTCCCCAATCCAGGTCCAGTACCGCCCCTTCCCAAGTTGGACTGTCTACAGATTGTTTTAAGAAGCCCTCCTGGATGCTCCTTACAAACTCTGCCCCGTCTAAGCCCCTGGCACTAAGTGGGTCCCAGTCAATATTGGGGAAGTTGAAGTCTCCCATCACCACAACCCTGTTGTTTTTACTCTTTTCCAAAATCTGTCTACCTATCTGCTCCTCTATCTCCCGCTGGCTGTTGGGAGGCCTGTAGTAAACCCCCAACATTGTGACTGCACCCTTCTTATTCCTGATCTCTACCCATATAGCCTCACTGCCTTCTGAGGTGTCCTCCCGCAGTACAGCTGTGATATTCTCCCGAACCAGTAGCGCAACTCCGACAACCCTTTTACTTCCCCCTCTATCCCGCCTGAAACATCTAAATCCTGGAACGTTTAGTTGCCAATCCTGCCTTTCCCTCAACCAGCTTTCTGTAATAGCAACAACATCATAGTTCCAAGTACAAATCCAAGCTCTAAGTTCATCTGCCTTACCCGTAATACTTCTTGCATTAAAACATATGCACTTCAGGCCACCAGACCCGCTGTGTTCAGCAACTTCTCCCTGTCTGCTCTGCCTCAGAGCCACACTGTCCCTATTCCCTAGTTCTCCCTCAATGCTCTCACCTTCTGACCTATTGCTCCCGTGCCCACCCCCCTGCCATACTAGCAAACCTCGCGGCCAGGATATTTATGCCTCTCCAGTTTAGATGCAAGCCGTCCTTCTTAAGTAGGTCAGTTTTTTCCTTCAGATAGATAGTTTTTTGAAGAATAAAGGGACTAAGTGTTATGGTGTTCGGTCCGGAAAGTGGAGCTGAGTCCACAAAAGATCAGCCATGATCTCATTGAATGGTGGAGCAGGCCCGAGGGGCCAGATGGCCTACTCCTGCTCCTAGTTCTTATGTTCTTATGTCACACCTGCCCCAGAAGAGCTCCCAGTGGTTCAGGTAAAGGAAACCCACCCTCCTACACCAGCTGTTTAGCCACGTGTTTAGCTGCTCTATCTTCCTATTTCTAGCCTCGCTGGCACGTGGCAGAGGGAGTAATCCCAAGATTACAACCCTAGAGGTCCTGTCTTTCAACTTTCTGCCTCGCTCCCTGAACTCCTGCTGCAGGACATCATGCCTCTTCCTGCCTATGTCGTTCGTGCCAATATGTACAACGACCTCTGCCTGTTTGCCCTCCCCCTTCAGGATGCCCTCTACCCGTTCGGAGACATCCTGGACCCTGGCACCAGGGAGGCAACATACCATCCTGGAGTCTCTTTCACGTCCACAGAAGCGCCTATCTGTGCCCCTGACTGTAGAGTCCCCTATTACTATTACTCTTCTGCGCTTTGACCCTCCCTTCTGAACATCAGAACCAGCCGTGGTGCCACTGCTCTGGCTGTTGCTGTTTTCCCCTGATAGGCTATTCCCCCCGACAGTATCCAAATGGGTATACCTGTTAGAGATGGGACAACCACAGGGGATTCCTTCACTGACTGCCTGCCCTTTCTGGAGGTCACCCAATTCTCTGCCTGCACCTTGGGTGTTACCACATTTACATAACTGCGATCTATGACGATTTCCGCCACATGCATGCTCCTAAGTGCATCATATTGCTGCTCCAAACGAACCATGCGGTCTGTGAGGAGCTCCAGTTGGGTGCACTTTCTGCAGATCAAGCCATCAGGGACACTGGAAGCCTCCCGGGCCTGCCCCATCTCACAGTCAGAGCACTGGACCTAGCTCTCTCTCCTCTCGCACTGTTTTCAATGTCGCGGCTCTCTCTCCTCTCGTGCTGTTTTCACTGTCCCGGCTCACTCAGCCCCTGCGCTGTTTTCACAGTCCCGGCTCTCTCACCTCCCGGTCAGATTTCTCTGTCCCGGCTCTCTCCTCCCGCGCTTTTTTCAATGTGCCGGTTCACTCACCTCCCGCGCTGTTTTCACTGTCCCGGCTCTCAATCCTCTCGCGCTGTTTTCACTGTCCCGGCTCTCTCTCCTCTCGCGCTGTTTTCAATGTCCCGGCTCTCTCTCCTCTCGCTCTGTTTTCACTGACCCGGCTCTCTCTCCTCTCGCGTTGTTTTCAATGTCCCGGCTCTCTCTCCTCCCGCGCTGTTTTCACTGTCCCGGCTCTAACTCCTCCCCCGCTGTTTTCCCTGTCCCGGCACTCTCTCCTCTCGCGCTGTTCTCAATGTCCCCGCTCTCTCTCCACCCGGGCTCTTTTCAATGTCCCGACTCACTCAGCTCCCGCGCTGTTTTCAATGTCCCGGTTCTCTCTCCACTCGCGCTCTTTTCACTGTCCCAGCTCTCTCTCCTCCCGCGCAGTTTTCATCTCCCGGCACTATCTCCTCCCGCGCTGTTTTCAATCTCCCGGCTCACTCTCCTCCCGCATTGTTTTCACTGTCCCGGCTCTCTCTCTCTCTCCTCCTGCGCTGTTTTCATTGTCCCGCCGCTGTCTCATCTCGCGCTGTTTTCACTGTCCCGGCTCTCTCTACTCTCGCGCTGTGTTCAATGGCCCGGCTCTTTCTGCTCTCGCGCTGGTTTCACTATCCCGGCTCTCTCTCCTCCCGCGCTGTTTTCACTCTCCCGGCTCGCTCTCCTCCCGCGCTGGTTTCACTATCCCGGCTCGCTCTCCTCTCGCGCTGTTTTCACTATCCCGGCTCTCTCTCCTCTCGCGCTGTTTTCACTATCCCGGCTCTCTCTCCTCCCGCGCTGTTTTCACTCTCCCGGCTCTCTCTCCTCTCGCGCTGTTTTCACTATCCCGGCTCTCTCTCCTCCCGCGCTGTTTTCACTGTCCCGGCTCTCTCTCCTCTCGCGCTGTTTTCACTATCCCGGCTCTCTCTCCTCCCGCGCTGTTTTCACTGTCCCGGCTCTCTCTCCTCTCGCGCTGTTTTCACTCTCCCGGCTCTCTCTCCTCCCGCGCTGTTTTCACTGTCCCGTCTCTCTCTCCTCTCGCGCTATTTTCAATGTCCCGGCTCTCTCTCCTCTCGCGCTGTTTTCACTATCCCGGCTCTCTCTCCTCCCGCGCTGTTTTCACTGTCCCAGCTCTCTCTCCTCCAGCGCTGTTTTCACTGTCCCGTCTCTCTCTCCTCCAGCGCTTTTTTCACTCTCCCGGCTCTCTCTCCTCCAGCGCTGTTTTCACTGTCCCGTCTCTCTCTCCTCCCGCGCTGTTTTCACTGTCCCGTCTCTCTCTCCTCTCGCGCTGTTTTCACTATCCCGGCTCTCTCTCCTCCCGCGCTGTTTTCACTGTCCCGTCTCTCTCTCCTCTCGCGCTGTTTTCACTATCCCGTCTCTCTCCCCTCCCGCCCTGTTTTCACTGTCCCGGCTCTCTCACCTCTCGCGCTGTTTTCGCTGTCCCGGCTCTCTCTCCTCCAGCGCCGTTTTCAATGACCCGGCTCCCTGTCCTCCTCACTGTAGTCACTGTCCTTGCTCTCTCTCCCCCCGCGCTGTTTTCACTGTCCCGGCTCTCTCTCCTCCCGCGCTGTTTTCACTGTCCCAGCTCTCTCTCCTCCAGCGCTGTTTTCACTGTCCCGTCTCTCTCTCCTCCAGCGCTTTTTTCACTCTCCCGGCTCTCTCTCCTCCAGCGCTGTTTTCACTGTCCCGTCTCTCTCTCCTCCCGCGCTGTTTTCACTGTCCCGTCTCTCTCTCCTCTCGCGCTGTTTTCACTATCCCGGCTCTCTCTCCTCCCGCGCTGTTTTCACTGTCCCGTCTCTCTCTCCTCTCGCGCTGTTTTCACTATCCCGTCTCTCTCCCCTCCCGCCCTGTTTTCACTGTCCCGGCTCTCTCACCTCTCGCGCTGTTTTCGCTGTCCCGGCTCTCTCTCCTCCAGCGCCGTTTTCAATGACCCGGCTCCCTGTCCTCCTCACTGTAGTCACTGTCCTTGCTCTCTCTCCCCCCGCGCTGTTTTCACTGTCCCGGCTCTCTCTCCTCCCGCGCTGTTTTCTCTGTCCCGGCCCTCTCTCCTCCAGCGCTGTTTTCACTGTCCCGGCTCTCTCTCCTCCCGCGCTGATTTCACTATCCCGGCTCTCTCTCCTCTCGCGCTGTTTTCAATGTCCCGGCTCTCTGACCTCTCGCGCTGTTTTCACTGTCCCGGCTCTCTCACCTCCCGCGCTGTTTTCACTGTCCCGGCTCTCTCTCCTCCCGCGCTGTTTTCACTGTCCCGTCTGTCTCTCCCCCGGCGCTGTTTTCACTATCCCGGCTCTCTCTCCTCCGGCCCTGTTTTCACTATCCCGGCTCTCTCTCATCCCGCTCTGTTTTCAATTTCCCGGCTCTCTATCCTCCCCCGCTGTTTTCACTGTCCCGCCTCTCACTCCTCCCGCGCTGTTTTCAATGTCCCGCCTCTCTCTCCTCCCGCGCTGTTTTCAATTTCCCGGATCTCTCTCCAATCGCGCTGTTTTCACTGTCCCGGATCTCTCTCCTCCCGCGCTGCTTTCAATTTCCCGTCGGTCACTCCTCTCGCGCTGTTTTCATTGTCCCGGCTCTCTCTCCTCTCGCGTTGTTTTCACTGTCCCTGCCTCTCTCCTCCCGCGCTGTTTTCAATATCCTGGCTCTCTCTCCTCACGCGCTGTTTTCAATGTCCCGGCTCTCTCTCCTCCTGCGCTGTTTTCACTGTCCCGGCTCACTCTCCTCCCGGACTGTTTTCACTGTCCCGGCTCTCTCTCCTCCCGCGCTGTATTCACTGCCCGGGCTCTCTATCCTCCAGCGCTGTTTTCGCTGTCCCTGCTCTCTCTCCTCCCGCGCTGTTTTCACTGTCCCGGAACTCTCCTCTCCCACGCTGTTTTCAATGTCCCGGCTCTCTCTCCTCCCGCGCTGTTTTCACTGTCCCGGCTCTCTCTCCTCCCACGCTGTTTTCAATGTCCCGGCTCTCTATCCTCCCGCGCTGTTTTCAATGTCCCGGCTCTCTCTCCTCCCGCGCTGCTTTCAATGTCCCGGCTCTCTCTCCTCTCGCGCTGTTTTCACTATCCCGGCTCTCTCTCCTCCCGCGCTGTTTTCACTGTCCCAGCTCTCTCTCCTCCAGCGCTGTTTTCACTGTCCCGTCTCTCTCTCCTCCAGCGCTTTTTTCACTCTCCCGGCTCTCTCTCCTCCAGCGCTGTTTTCACTGTCCCGTCTCTCTCTCCTCCCGCGCTGTTTTCACTGTCCCGTCTCTCTCTCCTCTCGCGCTGTTTTCACTATCCCGGCTCTCTCTCCTCCCGCGCTGTTTTCACTGTCCCGTCTCTCTCTCCTCTCGCGCTGTTTTCACTATCCCGTCTCTCTCCCCTCCCGCCCTGTTTTCACTGTCCCGGCTCTCTCACCTCTCGCGCTGTTTTCGCTGTCCCGGCTCTCTCTCCTCCAGCGCCGTTTTCAATGACCCGGCTCCCTGTCCTCCTCACTGTAGTCACTGTCCTTGCTCTCTCTCCCCCCGCGCTGTTTTCACTGTCCCGGCTCTCTCTCCTCCCGCGCTGTTTTCACTGTCCCAGCTCTCTCTCCTCCAGCGCTGTTTTCACTGTCCCGTCTCTCTCTCCTCCAGCGCTTTTTTCACTCTCCCGGCTCTCTCTCCTCCAGCGCTGTTTTCACTGTCCCGTCTCTCTCTCCTCCCGCGCTGTTTTCACTGTCCCGTCTCTCTCTCCTCTCGCGCTGTTTTCACTATCCCGGCTCTCTCTCCTCCCGCGCTGTTTTCACTGTCCCGTCTCTCTCTCCTCTCGCGCTGTTTTCACTATCCCGTCTCTCTCCCCTCCCGCCCTGTTTTCACTGTCCCGGCTCTCTCACCTCTCGCGCTGTTTTCGCTGTCCCGGCTCTCTCTCCTCCAGCGCCGTTTTCAATGACCCGGCTCCCTGTCCTCCTCACTGTAGTCACTGTCCTTGCTCTCTCTCCCCCCGCGCTGTTTTCACTGTCCCGGCTCTCTCTCCTCCCGCGCTGTTTTCTCTGTCCCGGCCCTCTCTCCTCCAGCGCTGTTTTCACTGTCCCGGCTCTCTCTCCTCCCGCGCTGATTTCACTATCCCGGCTCTCTCTCCTCTCGCGCTGTTTTCAATGTCCCGGCTCTCTGACCTCTCGCGCTGTTTTCACTGTCCCGGCTCTCTCACCTCCCGCGCTGTTTTCACTGTCCCGGCTCTCTCTCCTCCCGCGCTGTTTTCACTGTCCCGTCTGTCTCTCCCCCGGCGCTGTTTTCACTATCCCGGCTCTCTCTCCTCCGGCCCTGTTTTCACTATCCCGGCTCTCTCTCATCCCGCTCTGTTTTCAATTTCCCGGCTCTCTATCCTCCCCCGCTGTTTTCACTGTCCCGCCTCTCACTCCTCCCGCGCTGTTTTCAATGTCCCGCCTCTCTCTCCTCCCGCGCTGTTTTCAATTTCCCGGATCTCTCTCCAATCGCGCTGTTTTCACTGTCCCGGATCTCTCTCCTCCCGCGCTGCTTTCAATTTCCCGTCGGTCACTCCTCTCGCGCTGTTTTCATTGTCCCGGCTCTCTCTCCTCTCGCGTTGTTTTCACTGTCCCTGCCTCTCTCCTCCCGCGCTGTTTTCAATATCCTGGCTCTCTCTCCTCACGCGCTGTTTTCAATGTCCCGGCTCTCTCTCCTCCTGCGCTGTTTTCACTGTCCCGGCTCACTCTCCTCCCGGACTGTTTTCACTGTCCCGGCTCTCTCTCCTCCCGCGCTGTATTCACTGCCCGGGCTCTCTATCCTCCAGCGCTGTTTTCGCTGTCCCTGCTCTCTCTCCTCCCGCGCTGTTTTCACTGTCCCGGAACTCTCCTCTCCCACGCTGTTTTCAATGTCCCGGCTCTCTATCCTCCCGCGCTGTTTTCAATGTCCCGGCTCTCTCTCCTCCCGCGCTGCTTTCAATGTCCCGGCTCTCTCTCCTCCTGCGCTGTTTTCACTGTCCCGGCTCACTCTCCTCCCGGACTGTTTTCACTGTCCCGGCTCTCTCTCCTCCCGCGCTGTATTCACTGCCCGGGCTCTCTATCCTCCAGCGCTGTTTTCGCTGTCCCTGCTCTCTCTCCTCCCGCGCTGTTTTCACTGTCCCGGAACTCTCTCCTCCCACGCTGTTTTCAATGTCCCGGCTCTCTATCCTCCCGCGCTGTTTTCAATGTCCCGGCTCTCTCTCCTCCCGCGCTGCTTTCAATGTCCCGGCTCTCTCTCCTCCCACACTGTTTTCACTGTCCCGTCTCACTCACCTCTCGCGCTGTTTTCACTGTCCCTGCTATCTCTCCTCTCGCGCTGTTTTCACTGTCCTTGCTCTCTCTCCTTCCGCGCTGTTTTCACTGTCCCGGCTCTCCCTCCCGCGCTGCTTTCACTGTCCCGGCTCTCTCTCGTCCTGTAGAGGGTTCCATCTCTGCTACTCCACTACTGGGCCGATATCTGGGGTTTGAGTATCTGTGTGTGTCTCTCTCCAGCTGGCACTGAAACTTCAGAGGCCAGGGGATGCCGCACTGGGACACCTCCACGGAAGAGAGCACTGAATCAAGCCTGCCGTTTATCCCTAACCGGAAGCCTGAGGCTTATATCACACAGATATACTTTCTGCCTTCTATGACCTAGCCAGTTCTGTATCCACCTTGCCAGCTCACCTTTGATCCCGTGTGACTTCACCTTTTGTACTAGTCTAAGATGAGGGACCTTTTCAAAGGCCTTACTGAAGTCCATATTTCCAACATCCACTGCCCTACCTGCATCAATCATCATTGTGACCTCCTCGAAAAACTCTATCAAGTTAGTGAGACATGAACTCCACTTCACAAAACCATGCCGCCTCTCACTAATACGTCCATTTGCTTCCAAATGGGAGTAGATCCTGTCTCGAAGAATTGTCTCCAGTAATTTTCCGACCACTAATGTAAGTCTCACTGGCTTGTAATTCCCTGGATTATCCTTGCTACCCTTCTAAAACAGAGGAACAACATTGGCTATTCTCCAGTCCCCCGGAACATCACCAAAAGACAGTGAGGATACAAAGATTTCTGTCAAGGCCTCAGCAATTTCCTCTCCAGCCTCCTTCAGTATTCTGGGGTAGATCCCATCAGGCCCTGGGAACTTATCTACCTTCATATTTTTCAAGACGCCCAACAACTCGTCTTTTTGGATCTCAATGTGACCCAGGCAATGTGACACACCCTTCTCCACACTCAACATCTACCAAGTCCTTCTCTTTGGTGAATACTGATGCAAAGTATTCATTTAGTACCTCGCCCATTTCCTCTGGCTCCACACATAGATTCCTTTGCCTATCCTTCAGTGGGCCAACCCTTTTCCTGGCGACACTGTTGCTTTTTATGTACGTGTAAAAAGACTTGGAATTTTCCTTAACCTATTTGCCAATGACTTTTCGAGACCCCTTCTAGCCCTCCTGACTCCTTGCTTAAGTTCCTTCCTACTTTCCTTATATTCCACACAGGCTTCGTCTGCTCCCAGCCTTCTAGCCCTGACAAATGCCTCCTTTTTCTTTTTGACGAGGCCTACAATATCTCTCGGTATCCAAGATTCCCGAAAATTGCCGTATTTATCCTTCTTCCTCACAGCAACATGCCGGTCCAGAATTCCTTTCAACTGATACTTGAAAACCTCCCACATGTCAGATGTTGATTTACCCTCCAACATCCGCCCCCAGTCTAGGTTCTTCAGTTCCTGCCTAACATTGTTATAATTAGCCTTCCCCCAATTTAGCACATTCACCCTAGGACGACTCTCATCTTTGTCCACCAGCACTTTAAAACTTACTGAATTGTGGTCACTGTTCCCGAAATGCTCCCCTACTGAAACATCTACCACCTGGCCGGGCTCATTCCCCAATCCAGGTCCAGTACCGCCCCTTCCCAAGTTGGACTGTCTACAGATTGTTTTAAGAAGCCCTCCTGGATGCTCCTTACAAACTCTGCCCCGTCTAAGCCCCTGGCACTCAGTGGGTCCCAGTCAATATTGGGGAAGTTGAAGTCTCCCATCACCACAACCCTGTTGTTTTTACTCTTTTCCAAAATCTGTCTACCTATCTGCTCCTCTATCTCCTGCTGGCTGTTGGGAGGCCTGTAGTAAACCACCAACATTGTGACTGCACCCTTCTTATTCCTGATCTCTACCCATATAGCCTCACTGCCTTCTGAGGTGTCCTCCCGCAGTACAGCTGTGATATTCTCCCTAACCAGTAGCGCAACTCCGACAACCCTTTTACATCCCCCTCTATCCCACCTGAAACATCTAAATCCTGGAACGTTTAGTTGCCAATCCTGCCTTTCCCTCAACCAGGTTTCTGTAATAGCAACAACATCATAGTTCCAAGTACAAATCCAAGCTCTAAGTTCATCTGCCTTACCCGTAATACTTCTTGCATTAAAACATATGCACTTCAGGCCACAAGACCCGCTGTGTTCAGCAACTTCTCCCTGTCTGCTCTGCCTCAGAGCCACACTGTCCCTATTCCCTAGTTCTCCCTCAATGCTCTCACCTTCTGACCTATTGCTCCCGTGCCCACCCCCCTGCCATACTAGCAAACCTCGCGGCCACTATATTTATGCCTCTCCAGTTTAGATGCAAGCCGTCCTTCTTAAGTAGGTCAGTTATTTCCTTCAGATAGATAGTTTTTTGAAGAATAAAGGGACGTTATGGTGTTCGGTCCGGAAAGTGGAGCTGAGTCCACAAAGGATCAGCCATGATCTCATTGAATGGTATAGCAGGCCCGAAGGGCCAGATGGCCTACTCCTGCTCCTAGTTCTTATGTTCTTATGTCACACCTGCCCCAGAAGAGCTCCCAGTGGTTCAGATAAAGGAAAACCACCCTCCTACACCAGCTGTTTAGCCACGTGTTTAGCTGCTCTATCTTCCTATTTCTAGCCTCGCTGGCACGTGGCAGAGGGAGTAATCCCAAGATTACAACCCTAGAGGTCCTGTCTTTCAACTTTCTGCCTCGCTCCCTGAACTCCTGCTGCAGGACATCATGCCCCTTCCTGCCTATGTCGTTCGTGCCAATATGTACAACGACCTCTGCCTGTTTGCCCTCCCCCTTCAGGATGACCTCTACCCGTTCGGAGACATCCTGGACCCTGGCACCAGGGAGGCAACATACCATCCTGGAGTCTCTTTCACGTCCACAGAAGCGCCTATCTGTGCCCCTGACTATAGAGTCCCCTATTACTATTACTCTTCTGCGCTTTGACCCTGCCTTCTGAACATCAGAACCTGCCGTGGTGCCACTGCTCTGGCTGTTGCTGTTTTCCCCTGATAGGCTATTCCCCCCGACAGTATCCAAATGGGTATACCTGTTCGAGATGGGACAACCACAGGGGATTCCTTCACTGACTGCCTGCCCTTTCTGGTGGTCACCCAATTCTCTGCCTGCACCTTGGGTGTGACCACATTTACATAACTGCGATCTATGACGATTTCCGCCACATGCATGCTCCTAAGTGCATCATATTGCTGCTCCAAACGAACCATGCGGTCTGTGAGGAGCTCCAGATGGGTGCACTTTCTGCAGATCAAGCCATCAGGGACACTGGAAGCCTCCCGGACCTGCCACATCTCACAGTCAGAGCACTGGACCTGGCTCTCTCTCCTCTCGCACTGCTTTCAATGTCGCGGCTCTCTCTCCTCTCGCACTGTTTTCACTGTCCCGGCTCTCTCTCCTCTCGTGCTGTTTTCACTGTCCCGGCTCACTCAGCCCCTGCGCTGTTTTCACAGTCCCGGCTCTCTCACCTCCCGGTCAGATTTCACTGTCCCGGCTCTCTCCTCCCGCGCTGATTTCACTGTCCCGGCTCACTCACCTCCCGCGCTGTTTTCACTGTCCCGGCTCTCTCCTCCCGCGCTGATTTCACTGTCCCGGCTCACTCACCTCCCGCGCTGTTTTCACTGTCCCGGCTCTCTCTCCTCTCGCTCTGTTTTCACTGACCCGGCTCACTCACCTCCCGCGCTGTTTTCAATGTCCTGGCTCTCTCTCCTCTCGCTCTGTTTTCACTGACCCGGCTCTCTCTCCTCTCGCGCTGTTTTCAATGTCCCGGATCTCTCTCCTCCCGCGCTGTTTTCACTGTCCCGGCTCTAACTCCTCCCGCGCTGTTTTCACTGTCCCGGCACTCTCTCCTCCCGGGCTGTTTTCAATGTCCCAGCTCACTCTCCTCCCGCGCTGTTTTCACTGTCCCGGCTGACTAACCTCCCGTGCTGTTTTCAATGTCCTGGCTCTCTCTCCTCTCGCTCTGTTTTCACTGACCCGGCTCACTCACCTCCCGCGCTGTTTTCAATGTCCTGGCTCTCTCTCCTCTCGCGCTGTTTTCAATGTCCTGGCTCTCTCTCCTCTCGTGCTGTTTTCACTGTCCCGGCTCACTCAGCCCCTCGCTGTTTTCACAGTCCCGGCTCTCTCACCTCCCGGTCAGATTTCACTGTCCCGGCTCTCTCCTCCCGCGCTGATTTCACTATCCCGGCTCACTCACCTCCCGCGCTGTTTTCAATGTCCTGGCTCTCTCTCCTCTCGCTCTGTTTTCACTGACCCGGCTCTCTCTCCTCTCGCGCTGTTTTCACTGTCCCGGCTCTAACTCCTCCCGCGCTGTTTTCACTGTCCCGGCTCTCTCACCTCCCGCGCTGTTTTCAATGTCCCGGCTGACTCACCTCCCAGCTGTTTTCAATGTCCTGGCTCTCTCTCCTCTCGCTCTGTTTTCACTGACCCGGCTCACTCACCTCCCGCGCTGTTTTCAATGTCCTGGCTCTCTCTCCTCTCGCTCTGTTTTCACTGACCCGGCTCTCTCTCCTCTCGCGCTGTTTTCACTGTCCCGGCACTCTCTCCTCTCGCTGCTGTTTTCACTGACCAGGCTCTCTCTCCTCTCGCGCTGTTTTCACTGTCCCGGCTCTAACTCCTCCCGCGCTGTTTTCACTGTCCCGGCTCTCTCACCTCCCGCGCTGTTTTCAATGTCCCGGCTGACTCACCTCCCAGCTGTTTTCAATGTCCCGACTCACTCAGCTCCCGCGCTGTTTTCAATGTCTCGGTTCTCTCTCCACTCGCGCTCTTTTTACTGTCCCGGCTCTCTCTCCTCCCGGGCTGTTTTCAATCTCCCGGCTCACTCTCCTCTCGCGCTGTTTTCTCTCTCCCGACTGTCTCTCCTCTCGCGTTGTTTTCAATGTCCAGGCTGTCTCTCCTCTCGCGCTGTTTTCACTCTCCCGGCTGTCTCTCCTCTCGCGCTGTTTTCACTCTCCCGGCTGTCTCTTTTCTCGCGCTGCTTTCGCTGTCCCGGCACTCTCACCACCCACGCTGTTTTCACTGTCATGGCTCTCTCTCCTCCCGCGCTGTTTTCACTGTCCCGTCTCCCTGTCCTCACGCGCTGTTTTCACAGTCCTGGCTCTCTATCCTCCCGCGCTGTTTTCAATGTCCCGGCTCTCTCTCCTCCCGCGCTGTTTTCACTGTACCGTCTCCCTGTCCTCCCGCGCTGTTTTCACAGTCCCGGCTCTCTATCCTCCCGAGCTGTTTTCAATGTCCCGGCTCTCTCTCCTCCCGCGCTGTTTTTACTGTCCCGGCTCTCTCTCCTCCCGCGCTGTTTTCACTGTCCCGGCTCACTCACCTCCCGCGCTGTTTTCACTGTCCCGGCTCTCTCCTCGCGTGCTGTTTTCACTGTCCCAGCTCTCTCTCCTCCCGCGCTGTTTTCACTGACCCGGCTCTCTATCCTCCCACGCTGTTTTCAATGTCTCGGCTCACTCTCCTCCCGGACTGTTTTCGCTGTCCCGGCTCTCTCTTCTTTCGCGCTGTTTTCACTGTCCCGGCCCTCTCTCCTCCCGCGCTGTTGTCACTGTCCCGGCTCTCTCTCCTCCCGCGCTGTTTTCACTGTCCCGGCTCTCTCTCCATTCGCGCTGTTTTCGTTGTTCCGGCTCTCTCTACTCCCGCGCTATTTTCAATGTCTCGGCTCTCTCTCCTCCCGCGCTGTTTTCACTGTCCCGGCTCTTGCTCCTCGCGCACTGTTTTCAATGTCACGGCTAACTCAGCTCCTGCGCTGTTTACACTGTCCCTGCTGTCTTTCCTCTCGCGCTGTTTTCCCTGTCCCGCCTCTCTCTCCTCTCGCGCTGTTTTCACTGTCCCGACTCTCTCTCCTCCCGCACTGTTTTCACTGTTCCTGCTATCTATCCTCCCGTGCTGTTTTCGCTCTCCCGGCTCTCTCTCCTGCTGCGCTGTTTTCACTGTCCCGGCTCTCTCTCCTCCCACGCTGTTTTCGCTGTCCCGGCTCTCTCTCCTCCAGCGCTGTTTTCACTGTCCTGTCTCCCTCTCCTCCTGCGCTGTTTTCACTGTCCCGGCTCTCTCTCCTCCTGCGCTGTTTTCACTCTTCCGGCTCTCTCTCCTCCCGCGCTGTTTTCACTGTCCAGACTCCCTCTCCTCTGGCGCAGTTTTCACTGTCCCGGCTCTCTCTCCTCCCGCGCTGTTTTCACTGTCCCGGATCACTCACCTCCCGCGCTGTTTTCACTGTCCCGGCTCTCTCTACTCCCGCACTGTTTTCACTGTCCCGGCTCTCTCCTCGCGTGCTGTTTTCACTGTCCCAGCTCTCTCTTCTCCCGCGCTGTTTTCACTGACCCGGCTCTCTATCCTCCCGCGCTGCTTTCAATGTCCCGGCTCACTCTCCTCCCGGACTGTTTTCACTGTCCCGGCTCACTCAGCCCCTGCGCTGTTTTCACAGTCCCGGCTCTCTCACCTCCCGGTCAGATTTCACTGTCCCGGCTCTCTCCTCCCGCGCTGATTTCACTATCCCGGCTCACTCACCTCCCGCGCTGTTTTCAATGTCCTGGCTCTCTCTCCTCCCGCTCTGTTTTCACTGACCCGGCTCTCTCTCCTCTCGCGCTGTTTTCACTGTCCCGGCTCTAACTCCTCCCGCGCTGTTTTCACTGTCCCGGCTCTCTCACCTCCCGCGCTGTTTTCAATGTCCCGGCTGACTCACCTCCCAGCTGTTTTCAATGTCCTGGCTCTCTCTCCTCTCGCTCTGTTTTCACTGACCCGGCTCACTCACCTCCCGCGCTGTTTTCAATGTCCTGGCTCTCTCTCCTCTCGCTCTGTTTTCACTGACCCGGCTCTCTCTCCTCTCGCGCTGTTTTCACTGTCCCGGCTCTAACTCCTCCCGCGCTGTTTTCACTGTCCCGGCTCTCTCACCTCCCGCGCTGTTTTCAATGTCCCGGCTGACTCACCTCCCAGCTGTTTTCAATGTCCTGGCTCTCTCTCCTCTCGCTCTGTTTTCACTGACCCGGCTCACTCACCTCCCGCGCTGTTTTCATTGTCCTGGCTCTCTCTCCTCTCGCTCTGTTTTCACTGACCCGGCTCTCTCTCCTCTCGCGCTGTTTTCACTGTCCCGGCACTCTCTCCTCTCGCTGCTGTTTTCACTGACCCGGCTCTCTCTCCTCTCGCGCTGTTTTCACTGTCCCGGCTCTAACTCCTCCCGCGCTGTTTTCACTGTCCCGGCTCTCTCACCTCCCGCGCTGTTTTCAATGTCCCGGCTGACTCACCTCCCAGCTGTTTTCAATGTCCCGACTCTCTATCCTCCCACGCTGTTTTCGCTGTCCCGGCTCTCTCTTCTTTGCGCTGTTTTCACTGTCCCGGCCCTCTCTCCTCCCGCGCTGTTGTCACTGTCCCGGCTCTCTCTCCTCCCGCGCTGTTTTCACTGTCCCGGCTCTCTCTCCATTCGCTCTGTTTTTACTGTCCCGGCTCACTCTCCTCCCGCGCTGTTTTCACTGTCCCAGCTCTCTCTCCTCCCGCGCTGTTTTCACTGTCCCGGCTCTCGCTCCTCCCGCGCTGTTTTCAATGTCACGGCTATCTCAGCTCCTGCGCTGTTTTTACTGTCCCTGCTTTCTCTCCTATCGCGCTGCTTTCACTGTCCCGGCTGTCTTACCTCCCGCGCTGTTTTCACTGTCCCGCCTATCTCTCTTCTCGCGCTGCTTTCACTGTCCCGGCACTCTCACCACCCACGCTGTTTTCACTGTCAAGGCTCTCTCTCCTCCCGCGCTGTTTTCACTGTCCCGTCTCCCTGTCCTCCCGCGCTGTTTTCAATGTCCCGGCTATCTCTCCTCCCGCGCTGTTTTCACTGTCCCGTCTCCCTGTCCTCCCGCGCTGTTTTCACAGTCCCGGCTCTCTATCCTCCCGCGCTGTTTTCAATGTCCCGGCTCTCTCTTCTCACGCGCTGTTTTCACTGTCCCGGCTCACTCTCCTCCCGGACTGTTTTCACTGTCCCGGCTCTCTCTCCTCCCACGCTGTTTTCGCTGTCCCGGCTCTCTCTCCTCCAGCGCTGTTTTCCATGTCCCGGCTCTCTATCCTCCCGCGCTGTTTTCACTGTCCTGTCTCCCTCTCCTCCTGCGCTGTTTTCACTGTCCCGGCTCTCTCTCCTCCTGCGCTGTTTTCACTCTTCCGGCTCTCTCTCCTCCCGCGCTGTTTTCACTGTCCAGACTCCCTCTCCTCTCGCGCAGTTTTCACTGTCCCGGCTCTCTCTCCTCCCGCGCTGTTTTCACTGTCCCGGATCACTCACCTCCCGCGCTGTTTTCACTGTCCCGGCTCTCTCCTCGCGTGCTGTTTTCACTGTCCCAGCTCTCTCTCCTCCCGCGCTGTTTTCACTGACCCGGCTCTCTATCCTCCCGCGCTGCTTTCAATGTCCCGGCTCACTCTCCTCCCGGACTGTTTTCACTGTCCTGGCTCTCTCTTCTTTCGCGCTGTTTTCACTGTCCCGGCCCTCTATCCTCCCGCGCTGTTTTCTATGTCCCGGCTCTCACTCCTCCCGTGCTGTTTTCACTGTCCCGGCTCTCTCTCCTCGCGCGCTGTTTTCACTGTCCGGCTCTCTCTCCTCCCGCGCTGTTTTCACTGTCCCGTCTCTCTCTTCCTCCCGCGCTGTTTTCACTGTCCCGGCCCTCTATTCCTCCCGCGCTGTTTTCAATGTCCCGGCTCTCTCTCATCCTGCGCTGTTTTCAATGTCCCGGCTCTCTCTCCTCCCGCGCTGTTTTCACTGTCCGGCTCTCTCTTCCTCGCGCGCTGTTTTACTGTCCCGGCTCACTCTCCTCCCGCGCTGTTTACACTGTCCGGCTCTCTCTCCTCCCGCGCTGTTTTCACTGTCCCGTCTCTCTCTTCCTCCCGCGCTGTTTTCACTGTGCCGGCCCTCTATTCTCCCGCGCTGTTTTCAATGTCCCGGCTCTCTCTCATCCTGCGCTGTTTTCAATGTCCCGGCTCTCTCTCCTCCCGCGCTGTTTTCACTGTCCGGCTCTCTCTTCCTCGCGCGCTGTTTACACTGTCCGGCTCTCTCTCCTCCCGCGCTGTTTACACTGTCCGGCTCTCTCTCCTCCCGCGCTGTTTTCACTGTCCGGCTCTCTCTTCCTCCCGCGCTGTTTTCACTGTCCCGGCCCTCTATCCTCCCGCGCTGTTTTCGACTGCCCCGGCTCTTTAACCTCCGGCGCTGTTTTCACTGTCCCGGCTCACTCTCCTCCCGCGCTGTTTTCGACTGCCCCGGCTCTTTAACCTCCGGCGCTGTTTTCGCTGTCCCGGCTCACTCACCTCCCGCGCTGTTTTCACTGTCCCGGCTCACTCTCCTCCCGCGCTGTTTACACTGTCCCAGCTCTCTCTCCTCCCGCGCTGTTTTCACTGACCCGGCTCTCTATCCTCCCGGACTGTTTTCGCTGTCCCGGCTCTCTCTTCTTTCGCGCTGTTTTCACTGTCCCGGCCCTCTCTCCTCCCGCGCTGTTGTCACTGTCCCGGCTCTCTCTCCTCCCGCGCTGTTTTCACTGTCCCGGCTCTCTCTCCATTCGCGCTGTTTTCGTTGTTCCGGCTCTCTCTACTCCCGCGCTATTTTCAATGTCTCGGCTCTCTCTCCTCCCGCGCTGTTTTCACTGTCCCGGCTCTTGCTCCTCGCGCACTGTTTTCAATTTCACGGCTAACTCAGCTCCTGCGCTGTTTACACTGTCCCTGCTGTCTTTCCTCTCGCGCTGTTTTCCCTGTCCCGCTTCTCTCTCCTCTCGCGCTGTTTTCACTGCCCCGGCTCTCTCTCCTCCCGCACTGTTTTCACTGTTCCTGCTATCTATCCTCCCGTGCTGTTTTCGCTCTCCCGGCTCTCTCTCCTGCTGCGCTGTTTTCACTGTCCCGGCTCTCTCTCCTCCCACGCTGTTTTCGCTGTCCCGGCTCTCTCTCCTCCAGCGCTGTTTTCACTGTCCTGTCTCCCTCTCCTCCTGCGCTGTTTTCACTGTCCCGGCTCTCTCTCCTCCTGCGCTGTTTTCACTCTTCCGGCTCTCTCTCCTCCCGCGCTGTTTTCACTGTCCAGACTCCCTCTCCTCTCGCGCAGTTTTCACTGTCCCGGCTCTCTCTCCTCCCGCGCTGTTTTCACTGTCCCGGATCACTCACCTCCCGCGCTGTTTTCACTGTCCCGGCTCTCTCTACTCCCGCACTGTTTTCACTGTCCCGGCTCTCTCCTCGCGTGCTGTTTTCACTGTCCCAGCTCTCTCTCCTCCCGCGCTGTTTTCACTGACCCGGCTCTCTATCCTCCCGCGCTGCTTTCAATGTCCCGGCTCACTCTCCTCCCGGACTGTTTTCACTGTCCCGGCTCACTCAGCCCCTCGCTGTTTTCACAGTCCCGGCTCTCTCACCTCCCGGTCAGATTTCACTGTCCGGGCTCTCTCCTCCCGCGCTGATTTCACTATCCCGGCTCACTCACCTCCCGCGCTGTTTTCAATGTCCTGGCTCTCTCTCCTCTCGCTCTGTTTTCACTGACCCGGCTCTCTCTCCTCTCGCGCTGTTTTCACTGTCCCGGCTCTAACTCCTCCCGCGCTGTTTTCACTGTCCCGGCTCTCTCACCTCCCGCGCTGTTTTCAATGTCCCGGCTGACTCACCTCCCAGCTGTTTTCAATGTCCTGGCTCTCTCTCCTCTCGCTCTGTTTTCACTGACCCGGCTCACTCACCTCCCGCGCTGTTTTCAATGTCCTGGCTCTCTCTCCTCTCGCTCTGTTTTCACTGACCCGGCTCTCTCTCCTCTCGCGCTGTTTTCACTGTCCCGGCACTCTCTCCTCTCGCTGCTGTTTTCACTGACCCGGCTCTCTCTCCTCTCGCGCTGTTTTCACTGTCCCGGCTCTAACTCCTCCCGCGCTGTTTTCACTGTCCCGGCTCTCTCACCTCCCGCGCTGTTTTCAATGTCCCGGCTGACTCACCTCCCAGCTGTTTTCAATGTCCCGACTCACTCAGCTCCCGCGCTGTTTTCAATGTCCCGGTTCTCTCTCCACTCGCGCTCTTTTCACTGTCCCAGCTCTCTCTCCTCCCGGGCTGTTTTCAATCTCCCGGCTCACTCTCCTATCGCGCTGTTTTCTCTCTCCCGACTGTCTCTCCTCTCGCGTTGTTTTCAATGTCCAGGCTGTCTCTCCTCTCGCGCTGTTTTCACTCTCCCGGCTGTCTCTCCTCTCGCGCTGTTTTCACTCTCCCGGCTCTCTCTCCTCCCGCGCTATTTTCACTGTCCCGGCCCTCTATCCTCCCGCGCTGTTTTCGACTGCCCCGGCTCTTTAACCTCCGGCGCTGTTTTCACTGTCCCGGCTCACTCTCCTCCCGCGCTGTTTTCACTGTCCCAGCTCTCTCTCCTCCCGCGCTGTTTTCACTGTCCCGGCTCTCGCTCCTCCCGCGCTGTTTTCAATGTCACGGCTATCTCAGCTCCTGCGCTGTTTTTACTGTCCCTGCTCTCTCTCCTCCCGCGCTGTTGTCACTGTCCCGGCTGTCTTACCTCCCGCGCTGTTTTCACTGTCCCGCCTATCTCTCCTCTCACGCTGTTTTCGCTGTCCCGGCTCTCTCTCTTCTCGCGCTGCTTTCACTGTCCCGGCACTCTCACCACCCACGCTGTTTTCACTGTCATGGCTCTCTCTCCTCCCGCGCTGTTTTCACTGTCCCGTCTCCCTGTCCTCACGCGCTGTTTTCACAGTCCTGGCTCTCTATCCTCCCGCGCTGTTTTCAATGTCCCGGCTCTCTCTCCTCCCGCGCTGTTTTCACTGTACCGTCTCCCTGTCCTCCCGCGCTGTTTTCACAGTCCCGGCTCTCTATCCTCCCGCGCTGTTTTTACTGTCCCGGCTCTCTCTCCTCCCGCGCTGTTTTCACTGTCCCGGCTCACTCACCTCCCGCGCTGTTTTCACTGTCCCGGCTCTCTCCTCGCGTGCTGTTTTCACTGTCCCAGCTCTCTCTCCTCCCGCGCTGTTTACACTGACCCGGCTCTCTATCCTCCCACGCTGTTTTCAATGTCTCGGCTCACTCTCCTCCCGGACTGTTTTCGCTGTCCCGGCTCTCTCTTCTTTCGCGCTGTTTTCACTGTCCCGGCCCTCTCTCCTCCCGCGCTGTTGTCACTGTCCCGGCTCTCTCTCCTCCCGCGCTGTTTTCACTGTCCCGGCTCTCTCTCCTCCCGCGCTGTTTTCACTGTCCCGGCTCTCTCTCCTCCCGCGCTGTTTTCACTGTCCCGGCTCTCTCTCCATTCGCGCTGTTTTCGTTGTTCCGGCTCTCTCTACTCCCGCGCTATTTTCAATGTCTCGGCTCTCTCTCCTCCCGCGCTGTTTTCACTGTCCCGGCTCTTGCTCCTCGCGCGCTGTTTTCAATGTCACGGCTAACTCAGCTCCTGCGCTGTTTACACTGTCCCTGCTGTCTTTCCTCTCGCGCTGTTTTCCCTGTCCCGCCTCTCTCTCCTCTCGCGCTGTTTTCACTGTCCCGGCTCTCTCTTCCTCCCGCGCTGTTTTCACTGTCCCGGCCCTCTATTCCTCCCGCGCTGTTTTCAATGTCCCGGCTCTCTCTCCTCCCGCGCTGTTTTCACTGTCCGGCTCTCTCTTCCTCGCGCGCTGTTTTACTGTCCCGGCTCACTCTCCTCCCGCGCTGTTTACACTGTCCGGCTCTCTCTCCTCCCGCGCTGTTTTCACTGTCCCGTCTCTCTCTTCCTCCCGCGCTGTTTTCACTGTGCCGGCCCTCTATTCTCCCGCGCTGTTTTCAATGTCCCGGCTCTCTCTCATCCTGCGCTGTTTTCAATGTCCCGGCTCTCTCTCCTCCCGCGCTGTTTTCACTGTCCGGCTCTCTCTTCCTCGCGCGCTGTTTACACTGTCCGGCTCTCTCTCCTCCCGCGCTGTTTACACTGTCCGGCTCTCTCTCCTCCCGCGCTGTTTTCACTGTCCGGCTCTCTCTTCCTCCCGCGCTGTTTTCACTGTCCCGGCCCTCTATCCTCCCGCGCTGTTTTCGACTGCCCCGGCTCTTTAACCTCCGGCGCTGTTTTCACTGTCCCGGCTCACTCTCCTCCCGCGCTGTTTTCGACTGCCCCGGCTCTTTAACCTCCGGCGCTGTTTTCGCTGTCCCGGCTCACTCACCTCCCGCGCTGTTTTCACTGTCCCGGCTCACTCTCCTCCCGCGCTGTTTACACTGTCCCAGCTCTCTCTCCTCCCGCGCTGTTTTCACTGACCCGGCTCTCTATCCTCCCGGACTGTTTTCGCTGTCCCGGCTCTCTCTTCTTTCGCGCTGTTTTCACTGTCCCGGCCCTCTCTCCTCCCGCGCTGTTGTCACTGTCCCGGCTCTCTCTCCTCCCGCGCTGTTTTCACTGTCCCGGCTCTCTCTCCATTCGCGCTGTTTTCGTTGTTCCGGCTCTCTCTACTCCCGCGCTATTTTCAATGTCTCGGCTCTCTCTCCTCCCGCGCTGTTTTCACTGTCCCGGCTCTTGCTCCTCGCGCACTGTTTTCAATTTCACGGCTAACTCAGCTCCTGCGCTGTTTACACTGTCCCTGCTGTCTTTCCTCTCGCGCTGTTTTCCCTGTCCCGCTTCTCTCTCCTCTCGCGCTGTTTTCACTGCCCCGGCTCTCTCTCCTCCCGCACTGTTTTCACTGTTCCTGCTATCTATCCTCCCGTGCTGTTTTCGCTCTCCCGGCTCTCTCTCCTGCTGCGCTGTTTTCACTGTCCCGGCTCTCTCTCCTCCCACGCTGTTTTCGCTGTCCCGGCTCTCTCTCCTCCAGCGCTGTTTTCACTGTCCTGTCTCCCTCTCCTCCTGCGCTGTTTTCACTGTCCCGGCTCTCTCTCCTCCTGCGCTGTTTTCACTCTTCCGGCTCTCTCTCCTCCCGCGCTGTTTTCACTGTCCAGACTCCCTCTCCTCTCGCGCAGTTTTCACTGTCCCGGCTCTCTCTCCTCCCGCGCTGTTTTCACTGTCCCGGATCACTCACCTCCCGCGCTGTTTTCACTGTCCCGGCTCTCTCTACTCCCGCACTGTTTTCACTGTCCCGGCTCTCTCCTCGCGTGCTGTTTTCACTGTCCCAGCTCTCTCTCCTCCCGCGCTGTTTTCACTGACCCGGCTCTCTATCCTCCCGCGCTGCTTTCAATGTCCCGGCTCACTCTCCTCCCGGACTGTTTTCACTGTCCCGGCTCACTCAGCCCCTCGCTGTTTTCACAGTCCCGGCTCTCTCACCTCCCGGTCAGATTTCACTGTCCGGGCTCTCTCCTCCCGCGCTGATTTCACTATCCCGGCTCACTCACCTCCCGCGCTGTTTTCAATGTCCTGGCTCTCTCTCCTCTCGCTCTGTTTTCACTGACCCGGCTCTCTCTCCTCTCGCGCTGTTTTCACTGTCCCGGCTCTAACTCCTCCCGCGCTGTTTTCACTGTCCCGGCTCTCTCACCTCCCGCGCTGTTTTCAATGTCCCGGCTGACTCACCTCCCAGCTGTTTTCAATGTCCTGGCTCTCTCTCCTCTCGCTCTGTTTTCACTGACCCGGCTCACTCACCTCCCGCGCTGTTTTCAATGTCCTGGCTCTCTCTCCTCTCGCTCTGTTTTCACTGACCCGGCTCTCTCTCCTCTCGCGCTGTTTTCACTGTCCCGGCACTCTCTCCTCTCGCTGCTGTTTTCACTGACCCGGCTCTCTCTCCTCTCGCGCTGTTTTCACTGTCCCGGCTCTAACTCCTCCCGCGCTGTTTTCACTGTCCCGGCTCTCTCACCTCCCGCGCTGTTTTCAATGTCCCGGCTGACTCACCTCCCAGCTGTTTTCAATGTCCCGACTCACTCAGCTCCCGCGCTGTTTTCAATGTCCCGGTTCTCTCTCCACTCGCGCTCTTTTCACTGTCCCAGCTCTCTCTCCTCCCGGGCTGTTTTCAATCTCCCGGCTCACTCTCCTATCGCGCTGTTTTCTCTCTCCCGACTGTCTCTCCTCTCGCGTTGTTTTCAATGTCCAGGCTGTCTCTCCTCTCGCGCTGTTTTCACTCTCCCGGCTGTCTCTCCTCTCGCGCTGTTTTCACTCTCCCGGCTCTCTCTCCTCCCGCGCTATTTTCACTGTCCCGGCCCTCTATCCTCCCGCGCTGTTTTCGACTGCCCCGGCTCTTTAACCTCCGGCGCTGTTTTCACTGTCCCGGCTCACTCTCCTCCCGCGCTGTTTTCACTGTCCCAGCTCTCTCTCCTCCCGCGCTGTTTTCACTGTCCCGGCTCTCGCTCCTCCCGCGCTGTTTTCAATGTCACGGCTATCTCAGCTCCTGCGCTGTTTTTACTGTCCCTGCTCTCTCTCCTCCCGCGCTGTTGTCACTGTCCCGGCTGTCTTACCTCCCGCGCTGTTTTCACTGTCCCGCCTATCTCTCCTCTCACGCTGTTTTCGCTGTCCCGGCTCTCTCTCTTCTCGCGCTGCTTTCACTGTCCCGGCACTCTCACCACCCACGCTGTTTTCACTGTCATGGCTCTCTCTCCTCCCGCGCTGTTTTCACTGTCCCGTCTCCCTGTCCTCACGCGCTGTTTTCACAGTCCTGGCTCTCTATCCTCCCGCGCTGTTTTCAATGTCCCGGCTCTCTCTCCTCCCGCGCTGTTTTCACTGTACCGTCTCCCTGTCCTCCCGCGCTGTTTTCACAGTCCCGGCTCTCTATCCTCCCGCGCTGTTTTTACTGTCCCGGCTCTCTCTCCTCCCGCGCTGTTTTCACTGTCCCGGCTCACTCACCTCCCGCGCTGTTTTCACTGTCCCGGCTCTCTCCTCGCGTGCTGTTTTCACTGTCCCAGCTCTCTCTCCTCCCGCGCTGTTTACACTGACCCGGCTCTCTATCCTCCCACGCTGTTTTCAATGTCTCGGCTCACTCTCCTCCCGGACTGTTTTCGCTGTCCCGGCTCTCTCTTCTTTCGCGCTGTTTTCACTGTCCCGGCCCTCTCTCCTCCCGCGCTGTTGTCACTGTCCCGGCTCTCTCTCCTCCCGCGCTGTTTTCACTGTCCCGGCTCTCTCTCCTCCCGCGCTGTTTTCACTGTCCCGGCTCTCTCTCCTCCCGCGCTGTTTTCACTGTCCCGGCTCTCTCTCCATTCGCGCTGTTTTCGTTGTTCCGGCTCTCTCTACTCCCGCGCTATTTTCAATGTCTCGGCTCTCTCTCCTCCCGCGCTGTTTTCACTGTCCCGGCTCTTGCTCCTCGCGCGCTGTTTTCAATGTCACGGCTAACTCAGCTCCTGCGCTGTTTACACTGTCCCTGCTGTCTTTCCTCTCGCGCTGTTTTCCCTGTCCCGCCTCTCTCTCCTCTCGCGCTGTTTTCACTGTCCCGGCTCTCTCTCCTCCCGCACTGTTTTCACTGTTCCTGCTATCTATCCTCCCGTGCTGTTTTCGCTCTCCCGGCTCTCTCTCCCGCTGCGCTGTTTTCACTGTCCTGGCTCTCTCTCCTCCCACGTTGTTTTCGCTGTCCCGGCTCTCTCTCCTCCAGCGCTGTTTTCACTGTCCTGTCTCCCTCTCCTCGTGCGCTGTTTTCACTGTCCCGGCTCTCTCTCCTCCTGCGCTGTTTTCACTCTTCCGGCTCTCTCTCCTCCCGCGCTGTTTTCACTGTCCAGACTCCCTCTCCTCTCGCGCAGTTTTCACTGTCCCGGCTCTCTCTCCTCCCGCGCTGTTTTCACTGTCCCGGATCACTCACCTCCCGCGCTGTTTTCACTGTCCCGGCTCTCTCTACTCCCGCACTGTTTTCACTGTCCCGGCTCTCTCCTCGCGTGCTGTTTTCACTGTCCCAGCTCTCTCTCCTCCCGCGCTGTTTTCACTGACCCGGCTCTCTATCCTCCCGCGCTGTTTTCACTGTCCCGGCTCTCACTCCTCCCGTGCTGTTTTCACTGTCCCGGCTCTCTCTCCTCGCGCGCTGTTTTCACTGTCCGGCTCTCTCTCCTGCCGCGCTGTTTTCACTGTCCCGTCTCTCTCTTCCTCCCGCGCTGTTTTCACTGTCCCGGCCCTCTATTCTCCCGCGCTGTTTTCGATGTCCCGGCTCTCTCTCATCCTGCGCTGTTTTCAATGTCCCGGCTCTCTCTCCTCCCGCGCTCTTTTCACTGTCCGGCTCTCTCTCCTCCCGCGCTGTTTTCACTGTCCCGGCCCTCTCTCCTCCCGCGCTGTTTTCACTGTCCCGGCTCTCTCTCCTCCCGCGCTATTTTCACTGTCCCGGCTCTCTCTCCAACCGCACTGTTTTCACTGTCCCTGCCCTCTATTCTCCCGCGCTGTTTTCGATGTCCCGGCTCTCTCTCATCCTGCGCTGTTTTCAATGTCCCGGCTCTCTCTCCTCCCGTGCTGTTTTCACTGTCCCGGCCCTCTATCCTCCCGCGCTGTTTTCGACTGCCCCGGCTCTTTAACCTCCGGCGCTGTTTTCACTGTCCCGGCTCACTCTCCTCCCGCGCTGTTTTCACTGTCCCAGCTCTCTCTCCTCCCGCGCTGTTTTCACTGTCCCGGCTCTCGCTCCTCCCGCGCTGTTTTCAATGTCACGGCTATCTCAGCTCCTGCGCTGTTTTTACTGTCCCTGCTTTCTCTCCTATCGCGCTGCTTTCACTGTCCCGGCTGTCTTACCTCCCGCGCTGTTTTCACTGTCCCGCCTATCTCTCTTCTCGCGCTGCTTTCACTGTCCCGGCTCTCTCACCACCCACGCTGTTTTCACTGTCATGGCTCTCTCTCCTCCCGCGCTGTTTTCACTGTCCCGGCTCTCACTCCTCCCGTGCTGTTTTCAATGTCCCGGCTCACTCACCTCCCGGGCTGTTTTCACTGCCCCGACTCTCTCTCCTCCCGCGCTGTTTTCACTGTCCCGGCTCTCTCTCCTCTCGCGCTGTTTTCACTGTCCCGGCTCTCTCTCCACCCGCACTGTTTTCACTGTCCCTGCCCTCTATTCTCCCGCGCTGTTTTCGATGTCCCGGCTCTCTCTCATCCTGCGCTGTTTTCAATGTCCCGGCTCTCTCTCCCCCAGCGCTGTTATTACTGTCCCGGCTCACTCTCTCCTCCCGTGCTGTTTTCACTGTCCCGGCCCTCTATCCTCCCGCGCTGTTTTCGACTGCCCCGGCTCTTTAACCTCCGGCGCTGTTTTCACTGTCCCGGCTCACTCTCCTCCCGCGCTGTTTTCACTGTCCCAGCTCTCTCTCCTCCCGCGCTGTTTTCACTGTCCCGGCTCTCGCTCCTCCCGCGCTGTTTTCAATGTCACGGCTATCTCAGCTCCTGCGCTGTTTTTACTGTCCCTGCTTTCTCTCCTATCGCGCTGCTTTCACTGTCCCGGCTGTCTTACCTCCCGCGCTGTTTTCACTGTCCCGGCTCTCTCTCTTCTCGCGCTGCTTTCACTGTCCCGGCACTCTCACCACCCACGCTGTTTTCACTGTCAAGGCTCTCTCTCCTCCCGCGCTGTTTTCACTGTCCCGTCTCCCTGTCCTCCCGCGCTGTTTTCAATGTCCCGGCTCTCTCTTCTCACGCGCTGTTTTCACTGTCCCGGCTCACTCTCCTCCCGGACTGTTTTCACTGTCCCGGCTCTCTCTCCTCCCACGCTGTTTTCGCTGTCCCGGCTCTCTCTCCTCCAGCGCTGTTTTCCATGTCCCGGCTCTCTATCCTCCCGCGCTGTTTTCACTGTCCTGTCTCCCTCTCCTCCTGCGCTGTTTTCACTGTCCCGGCTCTCTCTCCTCCTGCGCTGTTTTCACTCTTCCGGCTCTCTCTCCTCCCGCGCTGTTTTCACTGTCCAGACTCCCTCTCCTCTCGCGCAGTTTTCACTGTCCCGGCTCTCTCTCCTCCCGCGCTGTTTTCACTGTCCCGGATCACTCACCTCCCGCGCTGTTTTCACTGTCCCGGCTCTCTCCTCGCGTGCTGTTTTCACTGTCCCAGCTCTCTCTCCTCCCGCGCTGTTTTCACTGACCCGGCTCTCTATCCTCCCGCGCTGCTTTCAATGTCCCGGCTCACTCTCCTCCCGGACTGTTTTCACTGTCCTGGCTCTCTCTTCTTTCGCGCTGTTTTCACTGTCCCGGCCCTCTATCCTCCCGCGCTGTTTTCTATGTCCCGGCTCTCACTCCTCCCGTGCTGTTTTCACTGTCCCGGCTCTCTCTCCTCGCGCGCTGTTTTCACTGTCCGGCTCTCTCTCCTCCCGCGCTGTTTTCACTGTCCCGTCTCTCTCTTCCTCCCGCGCTGTTTTCCCTGTCCCGGCCCTCTATTCTCCCGCGCTGTTTTCAATGTCCCGGCTCTCTCTCATCCTGCGCTGTTTTCAATGTCCCGGCTCTCTCTCCTCCCGCGCTGTTTTCACTGTCCGGCTCTCTCTTCCTCCCGAGCTGTTTTCACTGTCCCGGCCCTCTATCCTCCCGCGCTGTTTTCGACTGCCCCGGCTCTTTAACCTCCGGCGCTGTTTTCACTGTCCCGGCTCACTCTCCTCCCGCGCTGTTTACACTGTCCCAGCTCTCTCTCCTCCCGCGCTGTTTTCACTGTCCCGGCTCTCGCTCCTCCCGCGCTGTTTTCAATGTCACAGCTATCTCAGCTCCTGCGCTGTTTTTACTGTCCCTGCTCTCTCTTCTCCCGCGCTGTTGTCACTGTCCCGGCTGTCTTACCTCCCGCGCTGTTTTCACTGTCCCGCCTATCTCTCCTCTCACGCTGTTTTCGCTGTCCCGGCTCTCTCTCTTCTCGCGCTGCTTTCACTGTCCCGGCACTCTCACCACCCACGCTGTTTTCTCTGTCATGGCTCTCTCTCCTCCCGCGCTGTTTTCACTGTCCCGTCTCCCTGTCCTCACGCGCTGTTTTCACAGTCCTGGCTCTCTATCCTCCCGCGCTGTTTTCAATGTCCCGGCTCTCTCTCCTCCCGCGCTGTTTTCACTGTCCCGTCTCCCTGTCCTCCCGCGCTGTTTTCACAGTCCCGGCTCTCTATCCTCCCGCGCTGTTTTCAATGTCCCGGCTCTCTCTCCTCCCGCGCTGTTTTTACTGTCCCGGCTCTCTCTCCTCCCGCGCTGTTTTCACTGTCCCGGCTCACTCACCTCCCGCGCTGTTTTCACTGTCCCGGCTCTCTCCTCGCGAGCTGTTTTCACTGTCCCAGCTCTCTCTCCTCCCGCTCTGTTTTCACTGACCCGGCTCTCTATCCTCCCGCGCTGTTTTCAATGTCTCGGCTCACTCTCCTCCCGGACTGTTTTCACTGTCCCGGCTATCTCTTCTTTCGTGCTGTTTTCACTGTCCCGGCCCTCTATCCTCCCGCGCTGTTTTCGATGTCCCGGCTCTCACTCCTCCCGTGCTGTTTTCACTGTCCCGGCTCTCTCTCCTCGCGCGCTGTTTTCACTGTCCGGCTCTCTCTCCACCCGCACTGTTTTCACTGTCCCGGCCCTCTATTCTCCCGCGCTGTTTTCGATGTCCCGGCGCTCTCTCTCATCCTGCGCTGTTTTCAATGTCCCGGCTCTCTCTCCCCCAGCGCTGTTTTTACTGTCCCGGCTCTCTCTCCTCACGCGCTGTTTTCACTGTCCCGGCTCTCTCTCCTCGCGCGCTGTTTTCACTGTCCGGCTCTCTCACCTCCCATGCTGTTTTCACTGTCCGGTCTCTCTCTTCCTCCCGCGCTGTTTTCACTGTCCCGGCCCTCTATCCTCCCGCGCTGTTTTCGACTGCCCCGGCTCTTTAACCTCCGGCGCTGTTTTCACTGTCCCGGCTCACTCTCCTCCCGCGCTATTTTCACTGCCCCAGCTCTCTCTCCTCCCGCGCTGTTTTCACTGTCCCGGCTCTCGCTCCTCCCGCGCTGTTTTCAATGTCACGGCTATCTCAGCTCCTGCGCTGTTTTTACTGTCCCTGCTTTCTCTCCTCCCGCGCTGTTTTCACTGTCCCGTCTCCCTGTCCTCCCGCGCTGTTTTCACAGTCCCGGCTCTCTATCCTCCCGCGCTGTTTTCAATGTCCCGGCTCTCTCTCCTCACGCGCTGTTTTCACTGTCCCGGCTCACTCTCCTCCCGGACTGTTTTCACTGTCCCGGCTCTCTCTTCTTTCGCGCTGTTTTCACTGTCCCGGCCCTCTATCCTCCCGCGCTGTTTTCGATGTCCCGGCTCTCACTCCTCCCGTGCTGTTTTCACTGTCCCGGCTCTCTCTCCTCGTGCGCTGTTTTCACTGTCCGGCTCTCTCTCCTCCCGTGCTGTTTTCACACTCCCGTCTCTCTCTTCCTCCTGCGCTGTTTTCACTGTCCCGGCCCTCTATCCTCCCGCGCTGTTTTCGATGTCCCGGCTCTCTCTCATCCTGCGCTGTTTTCAATGTCCCGGCTCTCTCTCCCCCAGCGCTGTTTTTACTGTCCCGGCTCTCTCTCCTCCCATGCTGTTTTCACTGTCCCGGCTCTCTCTCCTCGCGCGCTGTTTTCACTGTCCGGCTCTCTCTCCTCCCGTGCTGATTTCACTGTCCCGTCTCTCTCTTCCTCCCGCGCTGTTTTCACTGTCCCGGCCCTCTATCCTCCCGCACTGTTTTCGATGTCCCGGCTCTCTCTCATCCTGCGCTGTTTTCAATGTCCCAGCTCTCTCTCACCCAGCGCTGTTTTCACTGTCCCGGCTCTCTCTCCTCGCGCGCTGTTTTCACTGTCCCGGCTCTCACTCCTCCCGTGCTGTTTTCACTGTCCAGTCTCTCTCTTCCTCCCGCGCTGTTTTCACTGTCCCGGCCCTCTATCCTCCCGCGCTATTTTCGATGTCCTGGCTCTCTCTCATCCTGCGCTGTTTTGAATGTCCCGTCTCTCTCTCCCCCAGCGCTGTTTTTACTGTCCCGGCTCTCTCTCCTCCCGTGCTGTATTCACTGTCCCGGCTCTCTCTCCTCTCGTGCTGTTTTCACTGTCCCGTCTCTCTCTTCCTCCCGCGCAGTTTTCACTGTCCCGGCCCTCTATCCTCCCACGCTGTTTTCACTGTCCCGGCTCTCTCTCCTCGCGCGCTGTTTTCACTGTCCGGCACTCTCTCCTCCCGTGCTGTTTTCACTGTCCAGTCTCTTTCTTCCTCCCGCGCTGTTTTCACTGTCCCGGCCCTCTATCCTCCCGCGCTATTTTCGATGTCCCGGCTCTCTCTCATCCTGCGCTTTTTTCAATGTCCCGGCTCTCTCTCGCCCAGCGCTGTTTTTACTGTCCCGGCTCTCTCTCCTCCCGTGCTGTTTTCACTGTCTCGGCTCACTCTCCTCCCGCGCTGTTTTCACTGTCCCAGCTCTCTCTCCTCACGCGCTGTTTTCACTGTCCCGGCTCTCGCTCCTCCCGCGCTGCTTTCAATGTCACGGCTATCTCAGCTCCTGCGCTGATTTTACTGTCCCTGCTCTCTCTCCTCCCTCGCTGTTGTCACTGTCCCAGCTGTCTTACCTCCCGCGCTGTTATCACTGTCATGGCTCTCTCTCCTCCCGCGCTGTTTTCACTGTCCCGGCTCTCTCTCCATTCGCGCTGTTTTCGTTGTTCCGGCTCTCTCTACTCCCGCGCTATTTTAAATGTCTCGGCTCTTGCTCCTCGCGCGCTGTTTTCAATGTCACGGCTAACTCAGCTCCTGCTCTGTTTACACTGTCCCTGCTGTCTTTCCTCCCGCGCTGTTTTCCCTGTCCCGCCTCTCTCTCCTCTCGCGCTGTTTTCACTGCCCCGGCTCTCTCTCCTCCCGCACTGTTTTCACTGTTCCTGCTATCTATCCTCCCGTGCTGTTTTCGCTCTCCCGGCTCTCTCTCCTCCAGCGCTGTTTTCCATGTCCCGGCTCTCTATCCTCCCGCGCTGTTTTCACTGTCCTGTCTCCCTCTCCTCCTGCGCTGTTTTCACTGTCCCGGCTCTCTCTCCTCCCGCGCTGTTTTCACTGACCCGGCTCTCTATCCTCCCGCGCTGCTTTCAATGTCCCGGCTCACTCTCCTCCCGGACTGTTTTCACTGTCCCGGCTCTCTCTTCTTTCGCGCTGTTTTCACTGTCCCGGCCCTCTATCCTCCCGCGCTGTTTTCTATGTCCCGGCTCTCACTCCTCCTGTGCTGTTTTCACTGTCCCGGCTCTCTCTCCTTGCGCGCTGTTTTCACTGTCCGGCTCTCTCTCCTCCCGCGCTGTTTTCACTGTCCCGTCTCTCTCTTCCTCCCGCACTGTTTTCACTGTCCCGGCTCTCTATTCTCCCGCGCTGTTTTCGATGTCCCGGCTCTCTCTCATCCTGCGCTGTTTTCAATGTCCCGGCTCTCTCTCCCCCAGCGCTGTTTTTACTGCCCCGGCTCTCTCCTCGCGTGCTGTTTTCACTGTCCCGGCTCTCTCTCCTCGCGCGCTGTTTTCACTGTCCGGCTCTCTCTCCTCCCGTGCTGTTTTCACTGTCCCGTCCCTCTCTTCCTCCCGCTCTGTTTTCACTGTCCCGGCCCTCTATCCTCCCGCGCTGTTTACGACTGCTCCGGGTCTTTAACCTCCGGCGCTGTTTTCACTGTCCCGGCTTGCTCTCCTCCCGCGCTGTTTTCACTGTCCTGGCTCTCTCTCCTCCCGCGCTGTTTTCAATGTCCCGGCTCTCGCTCCTCCCGCGCTGTTTTCAATGTCACGGCTATCTCAGCTCCTGCGCTGTTTTTACTGTCCCTGCTCTCTCTCCTCCCGCGCTGTTGTCACTGTCCCGGCTGTCTTACCTCCCGCGCGATTTTTTCACTGTCCCGCCTATCTCTCCACTCACGCTGTTTTCACTGTCCCAGCTCTCTCTCCTCTCGCGCTGTTTTCACTGTCCCGGCTCACTCACCTCCCGCGCTGTTTTCGCTGTCCCGGCTCTCTCTCTTCTCGCGCTGCTTTCACTGTCCCGGCACTCTCACCACTCGCGCTGTTTTCACTGTCATGGCTCTCTCTCCTCCCGCGCTGTTTTGACTGTCCCGTCTCCCTGTCCTCTCGCGCTGTTTTCACAGTCCCGGCTCTCTATCCTCCCGCGCTGTTTTCAATGTCCCGGCTCTCTCTCCTCCCGCGCTGTTTTAACTGTCCCGGCTCTCTCTCCTCCCGCGCTGTTTTCACTGTCCCGGCTCACTCACCTCCCGCGCTGTTTTCACTGTCCCGGCTCTCTCCTCGCGTGCTGTTTTCACTGTCCCAGCTCTCTCTCCTCCCGCGCTGTTTTCACTGACCCGGCTCTCTATCCTCCCGCGCTGTTTTCACTGTCCCGGCTCACTAACCTCCCGCGCTGTTTTCACTGTCCCGGCTCTCTCCTCGCGTGCTGTTTTCACTGTCCCAGCTCTCTCTCCTCCCGCGCTGTTTTCACTGACCCGGCTCTCTATCCTCCCGCGCTGTTTTCAATGTCTCGGCTCACTCTCCTCCCGGACTGTTTTCACTGTCCCGGCTCTCTCTTCTTTCGCGCTGTTTTCACTGTCCCGGCCCTCTATCCTCCCGCGCTGTTTTCGATGTCCCGGCTCTCACTCCTCCCGTGCTGTTTTCACTGTCCCGGCTCTCTCTCCTCGCGCGCTGTTTTCACTGGCCGGCTCTCTCTCCACCCGCACTGTTTTCACTGTCCCGGCCCTCTATTCTCCCGCGCTGTTTTCGATGTCCGGGCTCTCTCTCATCCTGCGCTGTTTTTACTGTCCCGGCTCTCTCTCCTCCCGTGCTGTTTTCACTGTCCCGGCTCTCTCTCCTCGCGCGCTGTTTTCAATGTCCGGCTCTCTCACCTCCGGCGCTGTTTTCACTGTCCCGGCTCACTCTCCTCCCGCGCTGTTTTCACTGTCCCAGCTCTCTCTCCTCCCGCGCTGTTTTCACTGTCCCGGCTCTCGCTCCTCCCGCGCTGTTTTCAATGTCACGGCTATCTCAGCTCCTGCGCTGTTTTTACTGTCCCTGCTTTCTCTCCTCCCGCGCTGTTTTCACTGTCCCGGCTGTCTTACCTCCCGCGCTGTTTTCACTGTCCCGCCTATCTCTCCTCTCGCGCTGTTTTCGCTGTCCCGGCTCTCTCCCTCCCGCGCTGTTTTCACTGTCCCGTCTCCCTGTCCTCCCGCGCTGTTTTCACAGTCCCGGCTCTCTATCTTCCCGCGCTGTTTTCAATGTCCCGGCTCACTCTCCTCCCGGACTGTTTTCACTGTCCCGGCTCTCTCTTCTTTCGCGCTGTTTTCACTGTCCCGGCCCTCTATCCTCCCGCGCTGTTTTCGATGTCCCGGCTCTCACTCCTCCAGCGCTGTTTTCACTGTCCGGCTCTCTCTCCTCCCGCGCTGTTTTCACACTCCCGTCTCTCTCTTCCTCCTGCGCTGTTTTCACTGTCCCGGCCCTCTATCCTCCCGCGCTGTTTTTCGATGTCCCGGCTCTCTCTCATCCTGCGCTGTTTTCAATGTCCCGGCTCTCTCTCCCCCAGCGCTGTTTTTACTGTCCCGGCTCTCTCTCCTCCCATGCTGTTTTCACTGTCCCGGCTCTCTCTCCTCGCGCGCTGTTTTCACTGTCCGGCTCTCTCTCCTCCCGTGCTGTTTTCACTGTCCCGTCTCTCTCTTCCTCCCGCGCTGTTTTCACTGTCCCGGCCCTCTATCCTCCCGCGCTGTTTTCGATGTCCCGGCTCTCTCTCATCCTGCGCTATTTTCAATGTCCCAGCTCTCTCTCACCCAGCGCTGTTTTTACTGTCCCGTCTCTCTCTCCTCCCGTGCTGTTTTCACTGTCCCGGCTCTCTCTCCTCGCGCGCTGTTTTCACTGTCCGGCTCTCTCTCCTCCCGTGCTGTTTTCACTGTCCCGTCTCTCTCTTCCTCCCGCGCTGTTTTCACTGTCCCGGCCCTCTATCCTCCCGCGCTATTTTCGATGTCCTGGCTCTCTCACATCCTGCGCTGTTTTCAATGTCCCGTCTCTCTCTCCCCCAGCGCTGTTTTTACTGTCCCGGCTCTCTCTCCTCCCGCGCTGTTTTCACTGTCCCGGCTCTCTCTCCTCGCGCGCTGTTTTCACTGTCCGGCTCTCTCTCCTCACGTGCTGTTTTCACTGTCCCGGCTCTCTCTCCTCGCGCGCTGTTTTCACTGTCCGGCTCTCTCTCCTCACGTGCTGTTTTCACTGTCCCGGCTCTCTCTCCTCCCGCGCTGTTTTCACTGTCCCGGCTCTCTCTCCTCGCGCGCTGTTTTCACTGTCCGGCTCTCTCTCCTCCCGTGCTGTTTTCACTGTCCCGTCTCTCTCTTCCTCCCGCGCTGTTTTCACTGTCCCGGCTCTCTCTCATCCTGCGCTGTTTTCAATGTCCCGCTGTCTCTCCCCCAGCGCTGTTTTTACTGTCCCGTCTCTCTCTCCTCCCGTGCTGTTTTCACTGACCCGGCTCTCTCTCGTCCCGCGCTGTTTTCACTCCCGGCTCTCACACCTCCAGCGCTGTTTTCACTTTCCCGGCTCTCTCTCCTCTCGCGCTGTTTTCACTGTCCCGGCTCCCTCCCCTCCCGCCCTGTTTTCAATTTTCCGGCTCTCTCTCCTCTCGCGCTGTTTTCACTGTCCCGGCTCTCTGCCTCCCGCGCTTTTTTCAATTTCCCGGCTCCCTCCCCTCCCGCCCTGTTTTCAATTTCCCGGCTCTCTATCCTCCTGCGCTGTTTTCACTGTCCCGCCTCTCTCTCCTCCCGCGCTGTTTTCAATTTTCCGGCTCTCTCGCCTCTCGCGCTGTTTTCAATGTCCCGGCTCTCTGCCTCCCGCGATTTTTTCAATTTCCCGGCTCTCTCTCCTCCCGCGCTGTTTTCACGGTCGCGTCTCTCTCTCCTCCCGCGCTGTTTTCACTTTCCCGGCTCTCTCTCCTCCCGCGCTGTTTTCACTTTCCCGGCTCTCTCTCCTCCCGCGCTGTTTTCAATATCTTGGCTCTCTCTCCTCTCGCGCTGTTTTCACTGTCCCGGCTCTCTCTCCTCTCGCTTTGTTTTCACTTTCCCGGCCTCTCTCCTCCCGCGCTGTTTTCACTGTCACTGCTCTCTCTCCTCCCGCGCTGCTTTCACCATCCCGGCTCTCTCTCCTCCCGCGCTATTTTCACTCTCCCGGCTCTCTCTCCGCTCGCGCTGTTTTCACTTTCCAGGCTCTCTCTCCTCCCGAGCTGTTTTCAATATCTTGGCTCTCTCTCCTCCCGCGCTGTTTTCACTGTCCCGGCTCTCTCTCCTCCCGAGCTGTTTTCACTGTCCCGGCTCTCTCTCCTCCCGCACTGTTTTCACTCTCCCGGCTCTCTCTCCTCTCACGCTGTTTTCACTGTCCCGGCTCTCTCTCCTCGAGTGCTGCTTTCACTGTCCCAGCTCTCTCTCCTCCCGCGCTGATTTCACTGTCCCGGCTCTCTCTCCTCTCGTGCTGTTTTCACTGTCCCGGCTCTCTCTCCTCCTGCGCTGTTTTCACTGTCCCGGCTCTCTCTCCTCCCGCGCTGTTTTCAATGTCCCGGCTCTCTCTCCTCCCGCACTGTTTTCACTGTCCCGGCTCTCTCTCCTCCTGCGCTGTTTTCACTGTCCCAGCTCTCTCTCCTCCCGCGCTGATTTCACTGTCCCGGCTCTCTCTCCTCTCGTGCTGTTTTCACTGTCCCGGCTCTCTCTCCTCCTGCGCTGTTTTCACTGTCCCGGCTCTCTCTCCTCCCGCGCTGTTTTCAATGTCCCGGCTCTCTCTCCTCCCGCACTGTTTTCACTGTCCCGGCTCTCTCTCCTCCCGCGCTGTTTTCAATGTCCCGGCTCTCTCTCCTCACGCGCTGTTTTCAATGTCCCGGCTCTCTCTCCTCCCGGACTGTTTTCACTGTCCCGGCTCTCTCTCCCCCCGCGCTGTTTTCAATGTCCCGGCTCTCTATCCTCCCGCGCTGTTTTCGCTGTCCCGGCTCTCTCTCCTCCAGCGCTGTTTTCGCTGTCCCTGCTCTCTCTCCTCCCGCGCTGTTTTCAATGTCCCGGCTGTCTCTCCTCCCGCGCTGTTTTCACTGTCCCGGCTCTCTCTCCTCTCGCACTGTTTTCACTGTCCCGGCTCTCTCTCCTCCCGCGCTGTTTTCAATGTCCCGGCTCTCTCTCCTCACGCGCTGTTTTCACTGTCCCGGCTCTCTCTCCTCCCGCGCTGTTTTCAATGTCCCGGCTCTCTCTCCTCCCGCGCTGTTTTCAATGTCCCGGCTCTCTCTCCTCACGCGCTGTTTTCACTGTCCCGGCTCTCTCTCCTGCTGCGCTGTTTTCACTGTCCCGGCTCTCTCTCCTCCCGGGCTGTATTCAATGTCCCGGCTCCCTCTCCTCCCGCGCTGTTTTCACTGTCCCGGCTCTCTCTCCTCCCGCGCTGTTTTCAATGACCCGGCTGTCTCACCTCCCGCGCCGTTTTCACTGTCCCGGCTCACTCTCCTCCTGCGCTGTTTTCACTGTCCCGGCTCTCTCTCCTCTCGCACTGTTTTCACAAACCCGGCTCACTCAGCTCCCGCGCTGTTTTCACTGTCTCGGCTCTCTCTCCTCCCGCGCTGTTTTCAATGTCCCGGCTCTCTCTCCTCCCGCGCTGTTTTCAATGTCCCGGCTCTCTCTCCTCCCGCACTGTTTTCACTGTCGCTGCTCTCTCTCCTCCCGCGCTGCTTTCACCATCCCGGCTCTCTCTCCTCCCGCGCTATTTTCACTCTCCCGGCTCTCTCTCCGCTCGCGCTGTTTTCACTGTCCAGGCTCTCTCTCCTCCCGCGCTGTTTTCAATGTCCCGGCTCCCTCTCCTCCCGCGCTGTTTTCAGTGTCCCGGCTCTCTCTCCTCCCGCGCTGTTTTCAATGACCCGGCTGTCTCTCCTCCCGCGCTGTTTTCGCTGTCCCGGCTCACTCTCCTCCTGCGCTGTTTTCACTGTCCCGGCTCTCTCTCCTCTCGCGCAGTTTTCACTATCTCGGCCCGCTCTCCTCCCGCGCTGTTTTCACTGTCTCGGCTCTCTCTCCTCCCGCGCTGTTTTCAATGTCCCGGCTCTCTCTCCTACCGCGCTGTTTTCACTGTTCCGCCTCTCGCTCCTCCCGCGCTGTTTTCAATATCTTGGCTCTCTCTCCTCCCGCACTGTTTTCACTGTCCCGGCTTACTCACCTGTCGCACTGTTTTCACTGTCCCGGCCTCTCTCCTCCCGTGCTGTTTTCACTGTCCCGGCTCTCTCTCCTCCCGCGGTGCTTTCACCATCGCGGCTCTCTCTCCTCTCACGCTGTTTTCACTGTCCTGGCTCTCTCTCCTCCCGCGCTGTTTTCACTGTCCCGGCTCTCTCTCCTCCCGCGCTGCTTTCACTGTCCCAGCTCTCCCTCCTCCCGCGCTGTTTTCAATGTCCCGGCTCTCTATCCTCCCGCGCTGTTTTAGCTGTCCCGGCTCTTTCTCCACCAGCGCTGTTTTCACTGTCCCGGCTCTCTCTCCTCTCGCGCAGTTTTCACTATCCTGGCCCTCTCTCCTCTCGCGCTGTTTTTACTATCCAGGCTCTCTCTCCTCTCGCACTGTTTTCACTGTCCCTGCTCACTCAGCTCCCGCGCTGTTTTCACTGTCCCGGCTCTCTCTCCTCCCGCGCTGTTTTCACTCTCCCGGCTCTCTCTCCTCCCTTGCTGTTTTCACTGTCTCGGCTCTCTCTCCTCTCGCGCTGTTATCACTGTCCCGGCTCTCTCTCCTCCCGCGCCGTTTTCATTGTCCCGGCTCTCTCTCCTCCTGCACTCTTTTCACTCTCCTGGCTCTCTCCTCACGCTCAGTTTTCAATATCCCGGCTCTCTCTCCTCCCGTGCTGTTTTCACTGTCCCGGCTCTCTCTCCACTTGCGCTGTTTTCATTGTCCCGGCTCTCTCTCCTCCCGCGCTCTTTTCAATGTCCCGGCTCTCTCTCCACCCGCGCTGCTTTCACTGTCCCGGCTCTCACTTCTCCCGCGCTGTTTTCACTGTCCCGGCTCTCTCTCATCCCACGCTGTTTTCACTGTCCCGGCTCTCTCTCCTCCCGCGCTGTTTTCACTGTCCCGGCTCACTCTCCTCCCGCGCTGTTTTCACTGTCCCGGCTCTCTCTCCTCCCGCGCTGTTTTCACTCTCCCGGCTCTCTCTCCTCCCGCGCTGTTATCACTGACCCGGCTCTCGCTCCTCCCGCGCTGTTATCAATGTCACGGCTATCTCAGCTCCTGCGCTGTTTTTACTGTCCCTGCTCTCTCTCCTCCCGCGCTGTTTTCACTGTCCCGCCTATCTCTCATCTCGCGCTGTTTTCGCTGTCCCGGCTCTCTCTCTTCTCGCGCTGCTTTCACTGTCCCGGCACTCTCTCCTCCCGCGCTGTTTTCACTGTCCCGGTTCTCTCTCCATTCGCGCTGTTTTCGTTGTTCCGGCTCTCTCTCCTCCCGCGCTGTTTTCACTGTCCCGGTTCTCTCTCCATTCGCGCTGTTTTCGTTGTTCCGGCTCTCTCTCCTCCCGCGCTGTATTCAATGTATCGGCTCTCTCTCCTCCTGCGCTGTTTACACTGTCCCTGCTGTCTTTCCTCCCGCGCTGTTTTCCCTGTCCCGCCTCTCTCTCCTCTCACGCAGTTTTCACTGTCCCGGCTCTCTCTCCTCCCGCGCTGTTTTCACTGTCCCGTCTCTCTCTCCTCCCGCACTGTTTTCACTGTTCCTGCTATCTATCCTCCCGCGCTGTTTTCGCTCTCCCGGCTCTCTCTCCTGCTGCGCTGTTTACACTGTCCCGGCTCTCTCTCCTCCCGCGCTGTTTTCGCTGTCCCGGCTCTCTCTCCTCCAGCGCTGTTTTCCATGTCCCGGCTCTCTAGCCTCCCGTGCTGTTTTCACTGTCCTGTCTCTCTCTCCTCCCACGCTGTTTTCGCTGTCCCGGCTCTCTCTCCTCCAGCGCTGTTTTCCATGTCCCGGCTCTCTAGCCTCCCGCGCTGTTTTCACTGTCCCGGCTCTCTCTCCTCCCGCGCTGTTTTCACTGTCGCGGATTACTCACCTCCCGCGCTGTTTTCACTGTCCCGGCTCTCTAGCCTCCCGTGCTGTTTTCACTGTCCTGTCTCTCTCTCCTCCCGCGCTGTTTTCACTGTCCAGACTCCCTCTCCTCTCGCGCAGTTTTCACTGTCCCAGCTCTCTCTCCTCCCGCGCTGTTTTCACTGTCCCGGCTCTCTCTCCTCTCACGCTGTTTTCAATGTCCCGGCTCTCTCTCCTCCCGCACTGTTTTCCCTGTCCTTGCTCTCCCCCCCCCCCCACGCTGTTTTTACTGCCCCGGCTCTCTCTCCTCCCGCGCTGTTTTCACTATCCCGGCTCTCTCTCCTCCCGCGCTGTTTTTACTGTCCCGGCTCTCTCTCCTCCCGCGCTGTTTTTACTGTCCCGGCTTTCTCTCCTCCCGCGCTGTTTTCAATGTCCCGGCTCTCTCTCCATTCGCGCTGTTTTCGTTGTTCCGGCTCTCTCTCCTCCCGCGCTGTTTTCAATGTCTCGGCTCTCTCTCCATTCGCGCTGTTTTCGTTGTTCCGGCTCTCTCTCCTCCCGCGCTGTTTTCAATGTCTCGGCTCTCTCTCCATTCGCGCTGTTTTCGTTGTTCCGGCTCTCTCTTCTCCCGCGCTGTTTTCAATGTCACGGCTAACTCAGCTCCTGCGCTGTTTTCACTGTCCCTGCTGTCTTTCCTCCCGCGCTGTTTTCCCTGTCCCGCCTCTCTCTCCTCTCGCGATGTTTTTGCTGTCCCGGCTCTCTCTCTTCATGCGCTGCTTTCACTCTCCCGGCTCTCTCCTCGCGCTCAGTTTTCAATGTCCCAGCTCTCTCTCCTCCCGCGCTGTTTTCACTGTCCCGGCTCTCTCTACTCCCGCGCTGTTTTCACTGTCCCGGCTCTCTCTCCTTCCGCGCTGTTGTCACTGTCCCGGCTCTCTCTCCTCGCGCTCAGTTTTCAATGTCCCAGCTCTCTCTCCTCCCGCGCTGTTTTCACTGTCCCGGCTCTCTCTACTCCCGCACTGTTTTCACTGTCCCGGCTCTCTCCTCGCGTGCTGTTTTCACTGTCCCAGCTCTCTCTCCTCCCGCGCTGTTTTCACTGACCCGGCTCTCTATCCTCCCGCGCTGCTTTCAATGTCCCGGCTCACTCTCCTCCCGGACTGTTTTCACTGTCCCGGCCCTCTATTCTCCCGCGCTGTTTTCGATGTCCCGGCTCTCTCTCATCCTGCGCTGTTTTCAATGTCCCGGCTCTCTCTCCCCCAGCGCTGTTTTTACTGTCCCTGCTCTCTCTCCTCCCGTGCTGTTTTCACTGTCCCGGCTCTCTCTCCTCGCGCGCTGTTTTCACTGTCCGGCTCTCTCTCCCCCAGCGATGTTTTTACTGTCCCGGCTCTCTCTCCTCCTGCGCTGTTTTCACTGTCCCGGCCCTCTATCCTCCCGCGCTGTTTTCGACTGCCCCGGCCCTTAAACCTCCGGCGCTGTTTTCACTGTCCCGGCTCTCGCTCCTCCCGCGCTGTTTTCAATGTCACGGCTATCTCAGCTCCTGCGCTGTTTTTACTGTCCCTGCTCTCTCTCCTCCCGCGCTGTTGTCACTGTCCCGGCTGTCTTACCTTCCGCGCTGTTTTCACTGTCCCGCCTATCTCACCTCTCACGCTGTTTTCGCTGTCCCGGCTCTCTCTCTTCTCGCGCTGCTTTCACTGACCCGGCACTCTCACTACCCACGCTGTTTTCACTGTCATGGCTCTCTCTCCTCCCGCGCTGTTTTCACTGTCCCGCCTATCTCTCCTCTCACGCTGTTTTCGCTGTCCCGGCTCTCTCTCTTCTCGCGCTGCTTTCACTGACCCGGCACTCTCACTACCCACGCTGTTTTCACTGTCCCGGCTCTCTCTCCTCCCGCGCTGTTTTCACTGTCCCGGCTCTCTCGCCTCCTGCGCTGTTTTCACTGTCCCGGCTCTCTCTCCATTCGCGCTGTTTTCGTTGTTCCGGCTCTCTCTGCTCCCGCGCTGTTTTCAATATCTCGGCCCTCTCTCCTCCCGCGCTGTTTTCACTGTCCCGGCTCTTGCTCCTCGCGCGCTGTTTTCAATGTCAAGGCTAACTCAGCTCCTGCGCTGTTTACACTGTCCCTGCTGTCTTTCCTCCCGCGCTGTTTTCCCTGTCCCGCCTCTCTCTCCTCCTGCGATGTTTTCGCTGTCCCGGCTCTCTCTCTTCACACGCTGCTTTCACTGTCCCGGCACTCTCACCTCCCGCGCTGTTTTCAATATCTCGTCCTCCTGCGCTGTTTTCACAGTCCCGGCTCTCTCTCCTCTCGCGCTGTTTTCACTGTCCAGGGTCTCTCTCCTCTCGCGCTGTTGTCACTGTCCCGGGTATCTCTCCTCCCGCGCTATTTTCGCTGTCCCGGCTCTGACTCCTCCCGCGCTCTTTTCACTCTCCCGGCTCTCTCCGCCTGCGCTGTTTTCAATGTCTAGGCTCTCTCTCCTCCCGCGCTGTTTTCACTGTTCCGGCTCTCTCCCCTCCCACGCTCTTTTCACTGTCCGGGCTCTCTCTCCTGCCGCGCTCTTTTCACTGTCCCGACTCTCTCTCCGCCCGCACTATTTTCACTGTACCGGCTCTCTCTCCTCCCGCACTTTTTTCGCTGCCGCAGCTCTCTCTCCTCCCGCGCTGTTCTGAATGTCCTGGCTCTGTCACCTCCCACGCTGTTTTCACTGTCATGGCTCTCTCTCCTCCCGCGCTGTTTTCACTGTCCCGTCTCCCTGTCCTCCCGCACTGTTTTCACAGTGCTGGCTCTCTCTCCTCTCGCGCTGTTTTCACTGTCCCGGGTCTCTCTCCTCCCGCGCTGTTTTTACTGTCCCGGCTCTCACTCCTCCCGCGCTCTTTTCACTCTCCCGGCTCTCTCCTCGCGCTCAGTTTTCAATGGCCCGTCTCTCTCTCTCCTCGCGCTCAGTTTTCAATGTCCCGTCTCTCTCTCCTCCCGCGCTGTTTTCACTGTCCCGGCTCTCTCTACTCCCGCGCTGTTTTCACTGTCCCGGCTCTCTCTCCTTCCGCGCTGTTGTCACTGTCCCGGCTCTCTCTCCTCCCGCGCTGTTTTCACTGTCCCGGCTCTTGCTCCTCCCGCGCTGTTTTCAATGTCCCGGCTCTCTCTCCTCCCGCGCTGTTTTCACTGTCCCGGCTCTCTCTACTCCCGCGCTGTTTTCACTGTCCCGGCTCTCTCTCCTCCCGCGCTGTTGTCACTGTCCCGGCTCCCTCTCCTCCCGCGCTGTTTTCAATGTCACGGCTAACTCAGCTCCTGCGCTGTTTTCACTGTCCCTGCTGTCTTTCCTCCCGCGCTGTTTACCTGTCCCGCCTCTCTCTCCTCCTGCGATGTTTTCGCTGTCCCGGCTCTCTCTCTTCACACGCTGCTTTCACTGTCCCGGCACTCTCACCTCCCGCGCTGTTTTCAATATCTCGTCCTCCTGCGCTGTTTTCACAGTCCCGGCTCTCTCTCCTCTCGCGCTGTTTTCACTGTCCAGGGTCTCTCTCCTCTCGCGCTGTTGTCACTGTCCCGGGTATCTCTCCTCCCGCGCTATTTTCGCTGTCCCGGCTCTGACTCCTCCCGCGCTCTTTTCACTCTCCCGGCTCTCTCCGCCTGCGCTGTTTTCAATGTCTAGGCTCTCTCTCCTCCCGCGCTGTTTTCACTGTCCCGGCTCTCTCCCCTCCCACGCTCTTTTCACTGTACGGGCTCTCTCTCCTGCCGCGCTCTTTTCACTGCCCCGACTCTCTCTCCGCCCGCACTGTTTTCACTGTACCGGCTCTCTCTCCTCCCGCACTTTTTTCGCTGCCCCAGCTCTCTCTCCTCCCGCGCTGTTCTGAATGTCCCGACTCTCTCTTCTCCCGTGCTGTTTTCAATGTCCTGGCTCTCTCTCCACCCGCGCTGTTTTCAATGTCCCAGCTCTCTCTCCTCTCGCGCTGTTTTCAATGTCCCGGCTCTCACACCTCCCGCGCTGTTTACACTGTCCCGGCTCTCTCTCCTCCCGCGCTGTTTTCACTGTCCCGGCTCTCTCTCCTCCCGCGCTGTTTTCAGTGTCCCGGCTCTCTCTCCTCCCGCGCTGCTATCACTGTCCCGGCTCTCACTCCTCCCGCGCTCTTTTCACTCTCCCGTCTCTCTCCTCACGCTCAGTATTCAATGTCCCGGCTCTCTCTCCTCCCGCGCTGTGTTCACTGTCCCGTCTCTCTCTCCTCCCACACTGTTTTCACTGTCCCGGATCTCTCTCCTCTCGCGCTGTTTTCACTGTCCCGGCTCTCTCTCCTCGGGCGCTCTTTTCACTGTCCCGGCTCTCTCTCCACCCGCGCTGCTTTCACTGTCCCGGCTCTCACACCTCCCGCGCTCTTTTCCCTCTTCCGGCTCTCTCCTCGCGCTCAGTTTTCAATGTCCTAGCTCTCTCTCCTACCGCGCTGTTTTCACTGTCCCGGCTCATTCTCCTCCCGCGTTGTTTTCACTGTCCCGGCTCTCTCTCCTCCCGCGCTCTTTACACTGTCCCGGCTCTCTCTCCAACTGCGCTGCTTTCATTGTCCCGGCTCTCACTTCTCCCGCGCTCTTTTCACTCTCCCGGCTCTCTCCTCGCGCTCAGTTTTCAATGTCCCAGCTCTCTCTCCTCCCGCGCTGTTTTCACTGTCCCGGCTCTCTCTCCTCCCGCGCTGTTTTCACTGCCCCGGCTCTTTAACCTCCGGCGCTGTTTTCACTGTCCCGGCTCACTCTCCAGCCGCGCTGTTTTCACTTTCCCAGCTCTCTCTCCTCCCGCGCTGTTTTCACTGTCCCAGCTCTCTCCCCTCCCGCGCTGTATTCACTGCCCCGGCTCTCGCTCCTCCCGCGCTGTTTTCACTGTCCCGGCTGTCTTACCTCCCGTGCTGTTTTCACTGTCCCGGCTCTCTCTCCTCTCGCGCTGTTTTCGCTGTCCCGGCTCTCTCTCTTCTCGCGCTGCTTTCACTTTCCCAGCTCTCTCTCCTCCCGCGCTGTTTTCACTGTCCCAGCTCTCTCCCCTCCCGCGCTGTATTCACTGCCCCGGCTCTCGCTCCTCCCGCGCTGTTTTCACTGTCCCGGCTGTCTTACCTCCCGCGCTGTTTTCACTGTCCCGGCTCTCTCTCCTCTCGCGCTGTTTTCGCTGTCCCGGCTCTCTCTCTTCTCGCGCTGCTTTCACTGTCCCGGCACTCTCACCTCCCGCGCTGTTTTCACTGTCATGGCTCTCTCTCCTCCCGCGCTGTTTTCACTGTCCCGTCTCCCTGTCCTCCCGCGCTGTTTTCACAGTGCTGGCTCTCTCTCCTCTCGCGCTGTTTTCACTGTCCCTGGTCTCTCTCCTCCCGCGCTGTTTTTACTGTCCCGGCTCTCACTCCTCCCGCGCTCTTTTCACTGTCCCGGCTCTCTCTCCTCCCGCGCTGTTGTCACTGTCCCGGCTCTCTCTCCTCCCGCGCTGTTTTCAATGTCCCGGCTCTCTCTCCATTCGCGCTGTTTTCGTTGTTCCGGCTCTCTCTCCTCCCGCGCTGTTTTCAATGTCTCGGCTCTCTCTCCTTCCGCGCTGTTTTCACTGTCCCGGCTCTTGCTCCTCCCGCGCTGTTTTCAATGTCACGGCTAACTCAGCTCCTGCGCTGTTTTCACTGTCCCTGCTGTCTTTCCTCCCGCGCTGTTTTCCCTGTCCCGCCTCTCTCTCCTCTCGCGATGTTTTTGCTGCCCCGGCTCTCTCTCTTCATGCGCTGCTTTCACTCTCCCGGCTCTCTCCTCGCGCTCAGTTTTCAATGTCCCAGCTCTCTCTCCTCCCGCGCTGTTTTCACTGTCCCGGCTCTCTCTCCTCCCGCGCTGTTTTCACTGCCCCGGCTCTTTTAACTCGGGCGCTGTTTTCACTGTCCCGGCTCACTCTCCTCCCGCGCTGTTATCACTGTCCCAGCTCTCTCCCCTCCCGCGCTGTTTTCACTGCCCCGGCTCTCGCTCCTCCCGCGCTGTTTTCAATGTCACGGCTAACTCAGCTCCTGCGCTGTTTTTACTGTCACGGCTCTCTCTCCTCCCGCGCTGTTTTCACTGTCCCGGCTGTCTTACCTCCGGTGCTGTTTTTACTGTCCCGGCTCTCTCTCCTCTCGCGCTGTTTTCGCTGTCCCGGCTCTCTCTCTTCTCGCGCTGCTTTCACTGTCCCGGCACTCTCTCCTCTCGCGCTGTTTTCACTGTCCCGGGTCTCTCTCCTCCCGCGCTGTTTTTACTGTCCCGTCTCTCACTCCTCCCGCGCTCTTTTCACTCTCCCGGCTCTCTCCTCGCTCTCAGTTTTCAATGTCCCGTCTCTCTCTCTCCTCCCGCGCTGTTTTCACTGTCCCGGCTCTCTCTCCTCCCGCGCTGTTTTCAATGTCCCGGCTCTCTCTCCTCCCGCGCTGTTTTCACTGTCCCGGCTCTCTCTCCTCCCGCGCTGTTTTCACTGCCCCGGCTCTCTCTCCTCCCGCGCGGCTTTCACTCTCCCGGCTCTCACTCCTCCCGCGCTCTTTTCACTCTCCCGGCTCTCTCCTCATGCTCAGTTTTCAATGTCCCGGCTCTCTCTCCTCCCACGCTGTTTTCACTGTCCTGGCTCTCTCTCCTCTCGCGCTGTTTTCATTGTCCTGGCTCGATCTCCTCCCGCGCTCTTTACACTGTCCCGGCTCTCTCTCCAACCGCGCTGCTTTGACTGTCCCGGCTCTCACTCCTCCCGCGCTCTTTTCACTCTCCCGGCTCTCTCCTCGCGCTCAGTTTTCAATGTCCCAGCTCTCTCTCCTCCCGCGCTGTTTTCACTGTCCCGGCTCTCTCTCCTCCCGCGCTGTTTTCACTGCCCCGGCTCTTTCACCTCCGGCGCTGTTTTCACTGTCCCGGCTCACTCTCCTCGCGTGCTGTTTTCACTGTCCCAGCTCTCTCTCCTCCTGCGCTGTTTTCACTGCCCGGGCTCTCGCTCCTCCCGCGCTGTTTTCAATGTCACGGCGAACTCAGCTCCTGCGCTGTTTTTACTGTCCCGGCTCTCTCTCGTCCCGCGCTGTTTTCACTGTCCTGGCTGTCTTTCCTCCCGCGCTGTTTTCACTGTCCCGCCTCTCTCTCCTCTCGCGCTGTTTTCGCTGTCCCGGCTCTCCCTCTTCTCGCGCTGCTTTCACTGTCCCGGCACTCTCACCTCCCACGCTGTTTTCACTGTCATGGCTCTCTCTCCTCCCGCGCTGTTTTCACTGTCCCGGCTGTCTTACCTCCCGCGCTGTTTTCACAGTGCTGGCTCTCTCTCCTCTCGCGCTGTTTTCACTGTCCCGGCTCTCTCTCCTCCCGCGCTGTTTTCACTGCCCCGGCTCTTTCACCTCCGGCGCTGTTTTCACTGTCCCGGCTTACTCTCTTCCCGCGCGGTTTTCACTGTCCCAGCTCTCTCTCCTCCCGCGCTGTTTTCACTGTCCCAGCTCTCTCCCCTCCCGCGCTGTTTTCACTGCCCCGGCTCTCGCTCCTCCCACGCTGTTTTCACTGTCCCGGCTGTCTTACCTCCCGCGCTGTTTTCACTGTCCCGGCTCTCTCTCCTCTCGAGCTGTTTTCGCTGTCCCGGCTCTCTCTCTTCTCGCGCTGCTTTCACTGTCCCGGCACTCTCACCTCCCACGCTGTTTTCACTGTCATGGCTCTCTCTCCTCCCGCGCTGTTTTCACTGTCCCGGCTGTCTTACCTCCCGCGCTGTTTTCACAGTGCTGGCTCTCTCTCCTCTCGCGCTGTTTTCACTGTCCCGGCTCTCTCTCCTCCCGCGCTGTTTTCACTGCCCGGGCTCTTTCACCTCCGGCGCTGTTTTCACTGTCCCGGCTCACTCTCCACCCGCGCGGTTTTCACTGTCCCAGCTCTCTCTCCTCCCGCGCTGTTTTCACTGTCCCAGCTCTCTCCCCTCCCGCGCTGTTTTCACTGCCCCGGCTCTCGCTCCTCCCACGCTGTTTTTACTGTCCCGGCTCTCGCTCCTCCCACGCTGTTTTCACTGTCCCGGCTGTCTTACCTCCCGCGCTGTTTTCACTGTCCCGGCTCTCTCTCCTCTCGAGCTGTTTTCGCTGTCCCGGCTCTCTCTCTTCTCGCGCTGCTTTCACTGTCCCGGCACTCTCACCTCCCGCGCTGTTTTCACTGTCATGGCTCTCTCTCCTACCGCGCAGTTTTCACTGTCCCGTCTCCCTGTCCTCCCGCGCTGTTTTCACAGTGCTGGCTCTCTCTCCTCTCGCGCTGTTTTCACTGTCCCGGGTCTCTCTCCTCCCGCGCTGTTTTTACTGTCCCGGCTCTCACTCCTCCCGCGCTCTTTTCACTCTCCCGGCTCTCTCCTCGCGCTCAGTTTTCAATGGCCCGTCTCTCTCTCTCCTCGCGCTCAGTTTTCAATGTCCCGTTTCTCTCTCCTCCCGCGCTGTTTTCACTGTCCCGGCTCACTCTACTCCCGCGCTGTTTTCACTGTCCCGGCTCTCTCTCCTCCCGCGCTGTTTTCACTGTCCCGGCTCTCTCTCCTCACACCCTGTTTTCACTGTCCCAGCTCTCTCTCCTCCCGCGCTGTTTTCACTGTCCCGGCTCTCTCTCCTCTCACGCTGTTTTCAATGTCCCGGCTCTCTCTCCTCCCGCACTGTTTTCCCTGTCCTTGCTCTCCCCCCCCCCCCCCCACGCTGTTTTTACTGCCCCGGCTCTCTCTCCTCCCGCGCTGTTTTCACTATCCCGGCTCTCTCTCCTCCCGCGCTGTTTTTACTGTCCCGGCTCTCTCTCCTCCCGCGCTGTTTTCAATGTCCCGGCTCTCTCTCCATTCGCGCTGTTTTCGTTGTTCCGGCTCTCTCTCCTCCCGCACTGTTTTCAATGTCTCGGCTCTCTCTCCATTCGCGCTGTTTTCGTTGTTCCGGCTCTCTCTCCTCCCGCGCTGTTTTCAATGTCCCGGCTCTCTCTCCATTCGCGCTGTTTTTACTGTCCCGGCTCTCTCTCCTCCCGCGCTGTTTTCAATGTCTCGGCTCTCTCTCCATTCGCGCTGTTTTCGTTGTTCCGGCTCTCTCTTCTCCCGCGCTGTTTTCAATGTCACGGCTAACTCAGCTCCTGCGCTGTTTTCACTGTCCCTGCTGTCTTTCCTCCCGCGCTGTTTTCCCTGTCCCGCCTCTCTCTCCTCTCGCGATGTTTTTGCTGTCCCGGCTCTCTCTCTTCATGCGCTGCTTTCACTCTCCCGGCTCTCTCCTCGCGCTCAGTTTTCAATGTCCCGGCTCTCTCTACTCCCGCGCTGTTTTCACTGTCCCGGCTCTCTCTCCTTCCGCGCTGTTGTCACTGTCCCGGCTCTCTCTCTTCATGCGCTGCTTTCACTCTCCCGGCTCTCTCCTCCCGCGCTGTTTTCACTGTCCCGGCTCTCTCTACTCCCGCGCTGTTTTCACTGTCCCGGCTCTCTCTCCTTCCGCGCTGTTGTCACTGTCCCGGCTCTCTCTCCTCCCGCGCTGTTTTCACTGTCCCGGCTCTTGCTCCTCCCGCGCTGTTTTCAATGTCCCGGCTCCCTCTCCTCCCGCGCTGTTTTCACTGTCCCGGCTCTCTCTACTACCGCGCTGTTTTCACTGTCCCGGCTCCCTCTCCTCCCGCGCTGTTGTCACTGTCCCGGCTCTCTCTCCTCCCGCGCTGTTTTCAATGTCACGGCTAACTCAGCTCCTGCGCTGTTTTCACTGTCCCTGCTGTCTTTCCTGCCGCGCTGTTTTCCCTGTCCCGCCTCTCTCTCCTCCTGCGATGTTTTCGCTGTCCCGGCTCTCTCTCTTCACACGCTGCTTTCACTGTCCCGGCACTCTCACCTCCCGCGCTGTTTTCAATATCTCGTCCTCCTGCACTGTTTTCACAGTCCCGGCTCTCTCTCCTCTCGCGCTGTTTTCACTGTCCAGGGTCTCTCTCCTCTCGCGCTGTTGTCACTATCCCGGGTATCTCTCCTCCCGCGCTATTTTCGCTGTCCCGGCTCTCACTCCTCCCGCGCTCTTTTCACTCTCCCGGCTCTCTCCGCCTGCGCTGTTTTCAATGTCTAGGCTCTCTCTCCTCCCGCGCTGTTTTCACTGTCCCGGCTCTCTCTCCTCCCACGCTCTTTTCACTGTCCGGGCTCTCTCTCCTGCCGCGCTCTTTTCACTGTCCCGACTCTCTCTCCCCCCGCACTGTTTTCACTGTACCGGCTCTCTCTCCTCCCGCACTTTTTTCGCTGCCCCGGCTCTCTCTCCTCCCGCGCTGTTCTGAATGTCCCGACTCTCTCTTCTCCCGTGCTGTTTTCAATGTCCTGGCTCTGTCACCTCCCGCGCTGTTTTCACTGTCCCGGCTCTCTCTCCACCCGCGCTGTTTTCAATGTCCCAGCTCTCTGTCCTCTCGCGCTGTTTTCAATGTCCCAGCTCTCACACCTCCCGCGCTGTTTACACTGTCCCGGCTCTCTCTCCTCCCGCGCTGTTTTCACTGTCCCGGCTCTCTCTCCTCCCGCGCTGTTTTCAGTGTCCCGGCTCTCTCTCATCCCGCGCTGCTATCACTGTCCCGGCTCTCACTCCTCCCGCGCTCTTTTCACTCTCCCGTCTCTCTCCTCACGCTCAGTTTTCAATGTCCCGGCTCTCTCTCCTCCCGCGCTGTGTTCACTGTCCCGTCTCTCTCTCCTCCCACACTGTTTTCACTGTCCCGGCTCCCTCTCCTCTCGCGCTGTTTTCACTGTCCCGGCTCTCTCTCCTCGCGCGCTCTTTTCACTGTCCCGGCTCTCTCTCCACCCGCGCTGCTTTCACTGTCCCGTCTCTCACTCCTCCCGCGCTCTTTTCCCTCTTCCGGCTCTCTCCTCGCGCTCAGTTTTCAATGTCCTAGCTCTCTCTCCTACCGCGCTGTTTTCACTGTCCCGGCTCATTCTCCTCCCGCGTTGTTTTCACTGTCCCGGCTCTCTCTCCTCCCGCGCTCTTTACACTGTCCCGGCTCTCTCTCCAACCGCGCTGCTTTCATTGTCCCGGCTCTCACTCCTCCCGCGCTCTTTTCACTCTCCCGGCTCTCTCCTCGCGCTCAGTTTTCAATGTCCCAGCTCTCTCTCCTCCCGCGCTGTTTTCACTGTCCCGGCTCTCTCTCCTCCCGCGCTGTTTTCACTGCCCCGGCTCTTTCACCTCCGGCGCTGTTTTCACTGTCCCGGCTCACTCTCCACCCGCGCTGTTTTCACTGTCCCAGCTCTCTCTCCTCCCGCGCTGTTTTCACTGTCCCAGCTCTCTCCCCTCCCGCGCTGTTTTCACTGCCCCGGCTCTCGCTTCTCCCGCGCTGTTTTCACTGTCCCGGCTGTCTTACCTCCCGCGCTGTTTTCACTGTCCCGGCTCTCTCTCCTCTCGCGCTGTTTTCGCTGTCCCGGCTCTCTCTCTTCTCGCGCTGCTTTCACTGTCCCGGCACTCTCACCTCCCGCGCTGTTTTCACTGTCATGGCTCTCTCTCCTCCCGCGCTGTTTTCACTGTCCCGTCTCCCTGTCCTCCCGCGCTGTTTTCACAGTGCTGGCTCTCTCTCCTCTCGCGCTGTTTTCAATGTCCCGGGTCTCTCTCCTCCCGCGCTGTTTTTACTGTCCCGGCTCTCACTCCTCCCGCGCTCTTTTCACTCTCCCGGCTCTGTCCTCGCTCTCAGTTTTCAATGTCCCGTCTCTCTATCTCCTCGCGCTCAGTTTTCAATGTCCCGGCTCTCTCTCCATTCGCGCTGTTTTCGTTGTTCCGGCTCTCTCTCCTCCCGCGCTGTTTTCACTGTCCCGGCTCTCTCTTCTCCCGCGCTGTTTTCAATGTCACGGCTAACTCAGCTCCTGCACTGTTTTCACTGTCCCTGCTGTCTTTCCTCCCGCGCTGTTTTCCCTGTCCCGCCTCTCTCTACTCCCGCGCTATATTCGCTGTCCCGGCTCTCACTCCTCCCGCGCTCTTTTCACTCTCCCGGCTCTCTCCGCCTGCGCTGTTTTCAATGTCTAGGCTCTCTCTCCTCCCGCGCTGTTTTCACTGTCCCGGCTCTCTCTCCTCCCACGCTCTTTTCACTGTCCGGGCTCTCTCTCCTGCCGCGCTCTTTTCACTGTCCCGACTCTCTCTCCGCCCGCGCTGTTTTAACTGTACCGGCTCTCTCTCCTCCCGCACTTTTTTCGCTGCCCCGGCTCTCTCTCCTCCCGCGCTGTTTTCAATGTCCTGGCTCTGTCACCTCCCGCGCTGTTTTCACTGTCCCAGCTCTCTCTCCTCTCGCGCTGTTTTCAATGTCCCAGCTCTCACACCTCCCGCGCTGTTTACACTGTCCCGGCTCTCTCTCCTCCCGCGCTGTTTTCACTGTCCCGGCTCTCTCTCCTCCGGCGCTGTTTTCAGTGTCCCGGCTCTCTCTCCTCCCGCGCTGCTATCACTGTCCCGGCTCTCACTCCTCCCGCGCTCTTTTCACTCTCCCGTCTCTCTCCTCACGCTCAGTTTTCAAAGTCCCGGCTCTCTCTCCTCCCGCGCTGTGTTCACTGTCCCGTCTCTCTCTCCTCCCACACTGTTTTCAATGTCCCGGCTCTCTCTCCTCTCGCGCTGTTTTCACTGTCCCGGCTCTCTCTCGTCGCGCGCTCTTTTCACTGTCCCGGCTCTCTCTCCACCCGCGCTGCTTTCACTGTCCCGGCTCTCACTCCTCCCGCGCTCTTTTCCCTCTTCCGGCTCTCTCCTCGCTCTCAGTTTTCAATGTCCTAGCTCTCTCTCCTACCGCGCTGTTTTCACTGTCCCGGCTCATTCTCCTCCCGCGTTGTTTTCACTGTCCCGGCTCTCTCTCCTCCCGCGCTCTTTACACTGTCCCGGCTCTCTCTCCAACCGCGCTGCTTTCATTGTCCCGGCTCTCACTCCTCCCGCGCTCTTTTCACTCTCCCGGCTCTCTCCTCGCGCTCAGTTTTCAATGTCCCAGCTCTCTCTCCTCCCGCGCTGTTTTCACTGTCCCGGCTCTCTCTCCTCCCGCGCTGTTTTCACTGCCCCGGCTCTTTCACCTCCGGCGCTGTTTTCACTGTCCCGGCTCACTCTCCACCCGCGCTGTTTTCACTGTCCCACCTCTCTCTCCTCCCGCGCTGTTTTCACTGCCCCGGCTCTCGCTCCTCCCGCGCTGTTTTCACTGTCCCGGCTGTCTTACCTCCCGCGCTGTTTTCACTGTCCCGGCTCTCTCTCCTCTCGCGCTGTTTTCGCTGTCCCGGCTCTCTCTCTTCTCGCGCTGCTTTCACTGTCCTGGCACTCTCACCTCCCGCGCTGTTTTCCCTGTCATGGCTCTCTCTCCTCCCGCGCTGTTTTCACTGTCCCGTCTCCCTGTCCTCCCGCGCTGTTTTCACAGTGCTGGCTCTCTCTCCTCTCGCGCTGTTTTCACTGTCCCGGGTCTCTCTCCTCCCGCGCTGTTTTTACTGTCCCGGCTCTCACTCCTCCCGCGCTCTTTTCACTCTCCCGGCTCTCTCCTCGCTCTCAGTTTTCAATGTCCCGTCTCTCTCTCTCCTCGCGCTCAGTTTTCAATGTCCCGTCTCTCTCTCCTCCCGCGCTGTTTTCACTGTCCCGGCTCTCTCTACTCCCGCGCTGTTTTCACTGTCCCGGCTCTCTTCCTCCCGCGCTGTTGTCACTGTCCCGGCTCTCTCTCCTCCCGCGCTGTTTTCAATGTCCCGGCTCTCTCTCCATTCGCGCTGTTTTCGTTGTTCCGGCTCTCTCTTCTCCCGCGCTGTTTTCAATGTCACGGCTAACTCAGCTCCTGCGCTGTTTTCACTGTCCCTGCTGTCTTTCCTCCCGCGCTGTTTTCCCTGTCCCGCCTCTCTCTCCTCTCGCGATGTTTTTGCTATCCCGGCTCTCTCTCTTCATGCGCTGCTTTCACTCTCCCAGCTCTCTCCTCGTGCTCAGTTTTCAATGTCCCAGCTCTCTCTCCTCCCGCGCTGTTTTCACTGTCCCGGCTCTCTCTCCTCCCGCGCTGTTTTCACTGCCCCGGCTCTTTCACCTCCGGCGCTGTTTTCACTGTCCCGGCTCACTCTCCTCCCGCGCTGTTATCACTGTCCCAGCTCTCTCCCCTCCCGCGCTGTGTTCACTGCCCCGGCTCTCGCTCCTCCCGCGCTGTTTTCAATGTCACGGCTAACTCAGCTCCTGCGCTGTTTTTACTGTCACGGCTCTCTCTCCTCCCACGCTGTTTTCACTGTCCCTGCTCTCTCTCCTCGCGCGCTGTTTTCACTGTCCCGGCTGTCTTACCTCCGGCGCTGTTTTTACTGTCCCGGCTCTCTCTCCTCTCGCGCTGTTTTCGCTGTCCCGGCTCTCTCTCTTCTCGCGCTGCTTTCACTGTCCCGGCACTCTCACCTCCCGCGCTGTTTTCACTGTCATGGCTCTCACTCCTCCCGCGCTGCTTTCACTGTCCCGTCTCCCTGTCCTCCTGCGCTGTTTTCACAGTGCTGGCTCTCTCTCCTCTCGCGCTCTTTTCACTCTCCCGGCTCTCTCCTCGCTCTCAGTTTTCAATGTCCCGTCTCTCTCTCTCCTCGCGCTCAGTTTTCAATGTCCCGTCTCTCTCTCCTCCCGCGCTGTTTTCACTGTCCCGGCTCTCTCTACTCCCGCGCTGTTTTCACTGTCCCGGCTCTCTCGCCTCCCGCGCTGTTTTCAATGTCCCGGCTCTCTCTCCATTCGCGCTGTTTTCGTTGTTCCGGCTCTCTCTCCTCCCGCGCTGTTTTCACTGTCCCGGCTCTCTCCTCGAGCGCTGTTGTCACTGTCCCGGCACTCTCTCCTCCCGCGCTGTTTTCAATGTCCCGGCTCTCTCTCCATTCGCGCTGTTTTCGTTGTTACGGCTCTCTCTCCTCCCGCGCTATTTTCAATGTCTAGGCTCTCTCTCCTCCCGCGCTGTTTTCACTGTCCCGGCTCTCTCTCCTCGCGCGCTCTTTTCACTGTCCCGGCTCTCTCTCCACCCGCGCTGCTTTCACTGTCCCGGCTCTCACTCCTCCCGCGCTCTTTTCCCTCTTCCGGCTCTCTCCTCGCGCTCAGTTTTCAATGTCCTAGCTCTCTCTCCTACCGCGCTGTTTTCACTGTCCCGGCTCATTCTCCTCCCGCGCTGTTTTCACTGTCCCGGCTCTCTCTCCTCCCGCGCTCTTTACACTGTTATGGCTCTCTCTCCAACCGCGCTGCTTTCATTGTCCCGGCTCTCACTCCTCCCGCGCTCTTTTCACTCTCCCGGCTCTCTCCTCGCGCTCAGTTTTCAATGTCCCAGCTCTCTCTCCTCCCGCGCTGTTTTCACTGTCCCGGCTCTCTCTCCTCCCGCGCTGTTTTCACTGCCCCGGCTCTTTCACCTCCGGCGCTGTTTTCACTGTCCCGGCTCACTCTCCACCCGCGCTGTTTTCACTGTCCCAGCTCTCTCTCCTCCCGCGCTGTTTTCACTGTCCCAGCTCTCTCCCCTCCCGCGCTGCTTTCACTGCCCCGGCTCTCGCTCCTCCAACGCTGTTTTCAATGTCACGGCTAACTCAGCTCCTGCGCTGTTTTTACTGTCCCGGCTCACTCTCCTCCCGCGCTGTTTTCACTGTCCCGGCTGTCTTACCTCCCGCGCTGTTTTCACTGTCCCGGCTCTCTCTCCTCTCGCGCTGTTTTCGCTGTCCCGGCTCTCTCTCTTCTCGGGCTGCTTTCACTGTCCCGGCACTCTCACCTCCCGCGCTGTTTTCACTGTCATGGCTCTCTCTCCTCCCGCGCTGTTTTCACTGTCCCGTCTCCCTGTCCTCCCGCGCTGTTTTCACAGTGCTGGCTCTCTCTCCTCTCGCGCTGTTTTCACTGTCCCGGGTCTCTCTCCTCCCGCGCTGTTTTTACTGTCCCGGCTCTCACTCCTCCCGCGCTCTTTTCACTCTCCCAGCTCTCTCCTCGCTCTCAGTTTTCAATGTCCCGTCTCTCTCTCTCCTCGCGCTCAGTTTTCAATGTCCCATCTCTCTCTCCTCCCGCGCTGTTTTCACTGTCCCGGCTCTCTCTCCATTCGCGCTGTTTTCGTTGTTCCGGCTCTCTCTCCTCCTGCGCTGTTTTCAATGTCACGGCTAACTCAGCTCCTGCGCTGTTTTCACTGTCCCTGCTGTCTTTCCTCCCGCGCTGTTTTCCCTGTCCCGCCTCTCTCTCCTCTCGCGATGTTTTTGCTGTCCCGGCTCTCTCTCTTCATGCGCTGCTTTCACTCTCCCGGCTCTCTCCTCGCGCTCAGTTTTCAATGTCCCAGCTCTCTCTCCTCCCGCGCTGTTTTCACTGTCCCGGCTCTCTCTCCCCCCCGCGCTGTTTTCACTGCCCCGGCTCTTTCACCTCCGGCGCTGTTTTCACTGTCCCGGCTCACTCTCCTCCCGCGCTGTTATCACTGTCCCAGCTCTCTCCCCTCCCACACTGTTTTCACTGTCCCGGCTCACTCTCCTCCCGCGCTGTTATCCCTGTCCCGGCTCTCTCTCTTCTCGCGCTGCTTTCACTGTCCCGGCACTCTCACCTCCCGCGCTGTTTTCACTGTCATGGCTCTCTCTCCTCCCGCGCTGTTTTCACTGTCCCGTCTCCCTGTCCTCCCGCGCTGTTTTCACAGTGCTGGCTCTCTCTCCTCTCGCGCTGTTTTCACTGTCCCGGGTCTCTCTCCTCCCGCTCTGTTTTTACTGTCCCGGCTCACACTCCTCCCGCGCTCCTTTCACTCTCCCGGCTCTCTCCTCGCGCTCAGTTTTCAATGTCCCGTCTCCCTCTCCTCCCGCGCTGTTTTCACTGTCCCGGCTCTCTCGCCTCCCGCGCTGTTTTCAATGTCCCGGCTCTCTCTCCATTCGCGCTGTTTTCGTTGTTCCGGCTCTCTCTCTTCCCGCGCTGTTTTCACTGTCCCGGCTCTCTCCTCGAGCGCTGTTGTCACTGTCCCGGCTCTCTCTCCTCCCGCGCTGTTTTCAATGTCCCGCCTCTCTCTCCATTCGCGCTGTTTTCGTTGTTCCGGCTCTCTCTCCTCCCGCGCTGTTTTCACTGTCCCGGCTCTTGCTCCTCCCGCGCTGTTTTCAATGTCACGGCTAACTCAGCTCCTGCGCTGTTTTCACTGTCCCTGCTGTCTTTCCTCCTGCGCTGTTTTCCCTATCCCGCCTCTCTCTCCTCTCGCAATGTTTTTGCTGTCCCGGCTCTCTCTCTTCACGCACTGCTTTCACTGTCCCGGCACTCTCACCTCCCGCGCTGTTTTCAATATCTCGTCTCCCTGTCCTCCTGCGCTGTTTTCACAGTCCCGGCTCTCTCTCCTCTCGCGCTGTTTTCACTGTCCAGGGTCTCTCTCCTCTCGCGCTGTTTTCACTGTCCCGGGTATCTCTCCTCCCGCGCTATTTTCGCTGTCCCGGCTCTCACTCCTCCCGCGCTCTTTTCACTCTGCCGGCTCTCTCCGCCTGCGCTGTTTTCAATGTCTAGGCTCTCTCTCCTCCCGCGCTCTTTACACTGTCCGGGCTCTCTCTCCTGCCGCGCTCTTTTCACTGTCCCGACTCTCTCTCCGCCCGCGCTGTTTTCACTGTACCGGCTCTCTCTCCTCCCGCACTTTTTTCGCTGCCCCGGCTCTCTCTCCTCCCGCGCTGTTTTCAATGTCCCGGCTCTCTCTCCTCCCGCGCTGTTCTGAATGTCCCGGCTCTCTCTTCTCCCGCTCTGTTTTCAATGTCCCGGCTCTCTCTCCTCCCGCGCTGTTTTCAATGTCCCAGCTCTCTCTCCTCTCGCTCTGTTTTCAATGTCCCGGCTCTCACACCTCCCGCGCTGTTTTCACTGTCCCGGCTCTCTCTCCTCCCGTGCTGTTTTCACTGTCCCGGCTCTCTCTCCTCCCGCGCTGTTTTCACTGTCCCGGCTCTCTCTCCTCCCGCGCTGCTATCACTGTCCCGGCTCTCACTCCTCCCGCGCTCTTTTCACTCTCCCGTCTCTCTCCTCACGCTCAGTTTTCAATGTCCCGGCTCTCTCTCCTCCCGCGCTGTGTTCACTGTCCCGGCTCTCTCTCCTCCCACACTGTTTTCACTGTCCCGGCTCTCTCTCCTCTCGCGCTGTTTTCACTGTCCCGGCTCTCTCTCCTCGCGCGCTCTTTTCACTGTCCCGGCTCTCTCTCCACCCGCGCTGCTTTCACTGTCCCGGCTCTCACTCCTCCCGCGCTCTTTTCCCTCTGACGGCTCTCTCCTCGCGCTCAGTTTTCAATGTCCTAGCTCTCTCTCCTACCGCGCTGTTTTCACTGTCCCGGCTCTCTCTCCTCCCGCGCTGTTTTCACTGCCCCGGCTCTCTCACCTCCCGCGCTGTTTTCACTGTCCCGGCTCATTCTCCTCCCGCGCTGTTTTCACTGTCCCGGCTCACTCTCCTCCCGCGCTGTTTTCGCTGTCCCGGCTCTCTCACCTCCCGCGCTGTTTTCACTGTCCCGGCTCATTCTCCTCCCGTGCTGTTTTCCCTGTCCCGGCTCTCTCTCCTCCCGCGCTGTTTTCCCTGTCCCGGCTCTCTCTTCTCCCGCGCTGTTTTCACTGACCCGGCTCTCTCTCCTCCCGCGCTGTTTTCAATGTCACGGCTAACTCAGCTCCTGCGCTGTTTTTACTGTCCCGGCTCTCTCTCCTCCCACGCTGTTTTCACGGTCACAGCTCTCTCTCCTCCCGCGCTGTTTTCACTGTCCCGCCTCTATCTCCTCTCGCGCTGTTTTCACTGTCCCGGCTCTCTCTCCTCCCGCGCTGTTTTCAATATCCCGTCTCCCTGTCCTCCCGCGCTGTTTTCACTGTCCCGCCTCTATCTCCACTCGCGCTGTTTTCACTGTCCCGGGTCTCTCTCCTCCCGCGCTGTTTTTACTGTCCCGGCTCTCACTCCTCCCGCGCTCTTTTCACTCTCCCGGCTCTCTCCTCGCGCTCAGTTTTCAATGTCCCGTCTCTCTCTCATCGCGCTCAGTTTTCAATGCCCCGTCTCTCTCTCCTCCCGCGCTGTTTTCACTGTCCCGGCTCTCTCTCCTCCCGCGCTGTTTTCACTGTCCCGGCTCTCTCTCCTCCCGCGCTGTTGTCACTGTCCCGGCTCTCGCTCCTCTCGCGCTGTTTTCACTGTCCCGGCTCTCGCTCCTCTCGCGCTGTTTTCAATGTCACGGCTAACTCAGCTCCTGCGCTGTTTTCACTGTCTCGGCTCTCTCTCCTCGCGCGCTGTATTCACTGTCCCGGCGGTCTTTCCTCCCGTGTTGTTTTCACTGTCCCGCCTCTCTCTCCTCTCGCGCTGTTTCGCTGTCCCGGCTCTCTATCTTCTCGCGCTGCTTCCACTGTCCTGGCACTCTCACCTCCCGCGCTGTTTTCAATATCCCATCTCCCTATCCTCCCGCGCTGTTTTCACAGTCCCGGCTCTCTCTCCTCCCGCGCTGTTTTCACTGTCCCGGGTCTCTCTCCTCCCGCGCTGTTTTCACAGTCCCGGCTCTCTCTCCTCCCGCGCTGTTTTCACTGTCCCGGCTCTCACTCCTCCCGCGCTCTTTTCACTCTCCCGGCTCTCTCCTCCGCCTGCGCTGTTTTCAATGTCTAGGCTCTCTCTCCTCCCGCGCTGTTTTCACTATCCCGGCTCTCTCTCCTCCCGCGCTCTTTTCACTGTCCCGGCTCTCTCTCCGCCCGCGCTGTTTTCACTGTCCCGGCTCTCTCTCCTCCCGCACTTTTTTCGCTGCCCCGGCTCTCTCTCCTCCCGCGCTGTTTTCAATGTCCCGGCTCTCTCTCCTCCCGCGCTGTTCTGAATGTCCCGGCTCTCTCTTGTCCCGCGCTGTTTTCAATGTCCCGGCTCTCTCACCTCCCGCGCTGTTTTCACTGTCCCGGCTCTCTCTCCATCCGCGCTGTTTTCAATGTCCCAGCTCTCTCTCCTCTCGAGCTGTTTTCAATGTCCCGGCTCTACCACCTCCCGCGCTGTTTTCACTGTCCCGGCTCTCTCTCCTCCCGCGTTGCTTTCACTGTCCCGGCTCTCACTCCTCCTGCGCTCTTTATACTCTCCCGTCTCTCTCCTCACGCTCAGTTTTCAATGTCCCGTCTCTCTCTCCTCCCGCGCTGTGTTCACTGTCCCGGCTCTCTCTCCTCCCACACTGTTTTCACTGTCCCGGCTCTCTCTCCTCCCGCGCTGCTATCACTGTCCCGGCTCTCACTCCTCCCGCGCTCTTTATACTCTCCCGTCTCTCTCCTCACGCTCAGTTTTCAATGTCCCGGCTCTCTCTCCTCCCGCGCTGTGTTCACTGTCCCGGCTCTCTCTCCTCCCACACTGTTTTCACTGTCCCGGCTCTCTCTCCTCTCACGCTGTTTTCACTGTCCCGGCTCTCACTCCTCCTGCGCTCTTTATACTCTCCCGTCTCTCTCCTCACGCTCAGTTTTCAATGTCCCGGCTCTCTCTCCTCCCGCGCTGTGTTCACTGTCACGGCTCTCTCTCCTCCCACGCTGTTTTCACTGTCCCTGCTCTCTCTCCTCGCGCGCTGTTTTCACTGTCCCGGCTGTCTTACCTCCGGCGCTGTTTTTACTGTCCCGGCTCTCTCTCCTCTCGCGCTGCTTTCACTGTCCCGGCACTCTCACCTCCCGCGCTGCTTTCACTGTCATGGCTCTCTCTCCTCCCGCGCTGCTTTCACTGTCCCGTCTCCCTGTCCTCCTGCGCTGTTTTCACAGTGCTGGCTCTCTCTCCTCTCGCGCTCTTTTCACTCTCCCGGCTCTCTCCTCGCTCTCAGTTTTCAATGTCCCGTCTCTCTCTCTCCTCGCGCTCAGTTTTCAATGTCCCGTCTCTCTCTCCTCCCGCGCTGTTTTCACTGTCCCGGCTCTCTCTACTCCCGCGCTGTTTTCACTGTCCTGGCTCTCTCGCCTCCCGCGCTGTTTTCAATGTCCCGGCTCTCTCTCCATTCGCGCTGTTTTCGTTGTTCCGGCTCTCTCTCCTCCCGCGCTGCTTTCACTGTCCCGGCTCTCTCCTCGAGCGCTGTTGTCACTGTCGCGGCACTCTCTCCTCCCGCGCTGTTTTCAATGTCCCGGCTCTCTCTCCATTCGCGCTGTTTTCGTTGTTCGGCTCTCTCTCCTCCCGCGCTATTTTCAATGTCTCGGCTCTCTCTCCTCCCGCGCTTTTTTCACTGTCCCGGCTCTCTCTCCTCGCGCGCTCTTTTCACTGTCCCGGCTCTCTCTCCACCCGCGCTGCTTTCACTGTCCCGGCTCTCACTCCTCCCGCGCTCTTTTCCCTCTTCCGGCTCTCTCCTCGCGCTCAGTTTTCAATGTCCTAGCTCTCTCTCCTACCGCGCTGTTTTCACTGTCCCGGCTCATTCTCCTCCCGCGCTGTTTTCACTGTCCCGGCTCTCTCTCCTCCCGCGCTCTTTACACTGTCCCGGCTCTCTCTCCAACCGCGCTGCTTTCATTGTCCCGGCTCTCACTCCTCCCGCGCTCTTTTCACTCTCCCGGCTCTCTCCTCGCGCTCAGTTTTCAATGTCCCAGCTCTCTCTCCTCCCGCGCTGTTTTCACTGTCCCGGCTCTCTCTCCTCCCGCGCTGTTTTCACTGCCCCGGCTCTTTCACCTCCGGCGCTGTTTTCACTGTCGCGGCTCACTCTCCACCCGCGCTGTTTTCACTGTCCCAGCTCTCTCTCCTCCCGCGCTGTTTTCACTGTCCCAGCTCTCTCCCCTCCCGCGCTGTTTTCACTGCCCCGGCTCTCGCTCCTCCCACGCTGTTTTCAATGTCACGGCTAACTCAGCTCCTGCGCTGTTTTTACTGTCCCGGCTCACTCTCCTCCCGCGCTGTTTTCACTGTCCCGGCTGTCTTACCTCCCGCGCTGTTTTCACTGTCCGGGCTCTCTCTCCTCTCGCGCTGTTTTCGCTGTCCCGGCTCTCTCTCTTCTCGCGCTGCTTTCACTGTCCCGGCACTCTCACCTCCCGCGCTGTTTTCACTGTCATGGCTCTCTCTCCTCCCGCGCTGTTTTCACTGTCCCGTCTCCCTGTCCTCCCGCGCTGTTTTCACAGTGCTGGCTCTCTCTCCTCTCGCGCTGTTTTCACTGTCCCGGGTCTCTCTCCTCCCGCGCTGTTTTCACTGTCCCGGCTCTCTCTCCATTCGCGCTGTTTTCGTTGTTCCGACTCTCTCTCCTCCCGCGCTGTTTTCAATGTCTCGGCTCTCTCTCCTCCCGCGCTGTTTTCACTGTCCCGGCTCTTGCTCCTCCCGCGCTGTTTTCAATGTCACGGCTAACTCAGCTCCTGCGCTGTTTTCACTGTCCCTGCTGTCTTTCCTCCCGCGCTGTTTTCCCTGTCCCGCCTCTCTCTCCTCTCGCGATGTTTTTGCTGTCCCGGCTCTCTCTCTTCATGCGCTGCTTTCACTCTCCCGGCTCTCTCCTCGCGCTCAGTTTTCAATGTCCCAGCTCTCTCTCCTCCCGCGCTGTTTTCACTGTCCCGGCTCTCTCTCCTCCCGCGCTGTTTTCACTGCCCCGGCTCTTTCACCTCCGGCGCTGTTTTCACTGTCCCGGCTCACTCTCCTCCCGCGCGATTTTCACTGTCCCGGCTCTCTCTCCTCCCGCGCTGTTTTCACTGTCCCGGCTCTTGCTCCTCCCGCGCTGTTTTCAATGTCACGGCTAACTCAGCTCCTGCGCTGTTTTCACTGTCCCTGCTGTCTTTTCTCCCGCGCTGTTTTCCCTATCCCGCCTCTCTCTCCTCTCGCAATGTTTTTGCTGTCCCGGCTCTCTCTCTTCACGCGCTGCTTTCACTGTCCCGGCACTCTCACCTCCCGCGCTGTTTTCAATATCTCGTCTCCCTGTCCTCCTGCGCTGTTTTCACAGTCCCGGCTCTCTCTCCTCTCGCGCTGTTTTCACTGTCCAGGGTCTCTCTCCTCTCGCGCTGTTTTCACTGTCCCGGGTATCTCTCCTCCCGCGCTATTTTCGCTGTCCCGGCTCTCACTCCTCCCGCGCTCTTTTCACTCTGCCGGCTCTCTCCGCCTGCGCTGTTTTCAATGTCTAGGCTCTCTCTCCTCCCGCTCTCTTTACACTGTCCGTGCTCTCTCTCCTGCAGCGCTCTTTTCACTGTCCCGACTCTCTCTCCGCCCGCGCTGTTTTCACTGTACCGGCTCTCTCTCCTCCCGCACATTTTTCGCTGCCCCGGCTCTCTCTCCTCCCGCGCTGTTTTCAATGTCCCGACTCTCTCTCCTCCCGCGCTGTTCTGAATGTCCCGGCTCTCTCTTCTCCCGCTCTGTTTTCAATGTCCCGGCTCTGTCACCTCCCGCGCTGTTTTCACTGTCCCGGCTCTCTCTCCTCCCGCGCTGTTTTCAATGTCCCAGCTCTCTCTCCTCTCGCTCTGTTTTCAATGTCCCGGCTCTCACACCTCCCGCGCTGTTTTCACTGTCCCGGCTCTCTCTCCTCCCGTGCTGTTTTCACTGTCCCGGCTCTCTCTCCTCCGCGCTGTTTTCACTGTCCCGGCTCTCTCTCCTCCCGCGCTGCTATCACTGTCCCGGCTCTCACTCCTCCCGCGCTCTTTTCACTCTCCCGTCTCTCTCCTCACGCTCAGTTTTCAATGTCCCGGCTCTCTCTCCTCCCGCGCTGTGTTCACTGTCCCGGCTCTCTCTCCTCCCACACTGTTTTCACTGTCCCGGCTCTCACTCCTCTCGCGCTGTTTTCACTGTCCCGGCTCTCTCTCCTCGCGCGCTCTTTTCACTGTCCCGGCTCTCTCTCCACCCGCGCTGCTTTCACTGTCCCGGCTCTCACTCCTCCCGCGCTCTTTTCCCTCTCACGGCTCTCTCCTCGCGCTCAGTTTTCAATGTCCTAGCTCTCTCTCCTACCGATCTGTTTTCACTGTCCCGGCTCTCTCTCCTCCCGCGCTGTTTTCACTGCCCCGGCTCTCTCACCTCCCGCGCTGTTTTCACTGTCCCGGCTCATTCTCCTCCCGCGCTGTTTTCACTGTCCCGGCTCTCTCTCCTCCCGCGCTGTTTTCACTGTCCCGGCTCTCTCTCCTCCCGCGCTGTTTTCACTGTCCCGGCTCTCTCTTCTCCCGCGCTGCTTTCAATGTCACGGCTAACTCAGCTCCTGCGCTGTTTTTACTGTCCCGGCTCTCTCTCCTCCCACGCTGTTTTCACGGTCACAGCTCTCTCTCCTCCCGCGCTGTTTTCACTGTCCCGCCTCTATCTCCTCTCGCGCTGTTTTCACTGTCCCGGCTCTCTCTCCTCCCGCGCTGTTTTCAATATCCCGTCTCCCTGTCCTCCCACGCTGTTTTCACTGTCCCGCCTCTATCTCCACTCGCGCTGTTTTCACTGTCCCGGGTCTCTCTCCTCCCGCGCTGTTTTTACTGTCCCGGCTCTCACTCCTCCCGCGCTCTTTTCACTCTCCCGGCTCTCTCCTCGCGCTCAGTTTTCAATGTCCCGTCTCTCTCTCATCGCGCTCAGTTTTCAATGCCCCGTCTCTCTCTCCTCCCGCGCTGTTTTCACTGTCCCGGCTCTCTCTCCTCCCGCGCTGTTTTCACTGTCCCGGCTCTCTCTCCTCCCGCGCTGTTGTCACTGTCCCGGCTCTCGCTCCTCTCGCGCTGTTTTCACTGTCCCGGCTCTCGCTCCTCTCGCGCTGTTTTCAATGTCACGGCTAACTCAGCTCCTGCGCTGTTTTCACTGTCCCGGCTCTCTCTCCTCGCGCGCTGTTTTCACTGTCCCGGCTGTCTTTCCTCCCGCGTTGTTTTCACTGTCCCACCTCTCTCTCCTCTCGCGCTGTTTTCGCTGTCCCGGCTCTCTCTCTTCTCGCGCTGCTTCCACTGTCCTGGCACTCTCACCTCCCGCGCTGTTTTCAATATCCCATCTCCCTATCCTCACGCGCTGTTTTCACAGTCCCGGCTCTCTCTCCTCCCGCGCTGTTTTCACTGTCCCGGGTCTCTCTCCTCCCGCGCTGTTTTCACAGTCCCGGCTCTCTCTCCTCCCGCGCTGTTTTCACTGTCCCGGCTCTCACTCCTCCCGCGCTCTTTTCACTCTCCCGGCTCTCTCCGCCTGCGCTGTTTTCAATGTCTAGGCTCTCTCTCCTCCCGCGCTGTTTTCACTCTCCCGGCTCTCTCTCCTCCCGCGCTCTTTTCACTGTCCCGGCTCTCTCTCCGCCCGCGCTGTTTTCACTGTCCCGGCTCTCTCTCCTCCCGCACTTTTTTCGCTGCCCCGGCTCTCTCTCCTCCCGCGCTGTTTTCAATGTCCCGGCTCTCTCTCCTCCCGCGCTGTTTTCAATGTCCCGGCTCTCTCACCTCCCGCGCTGTTTTCACTGTCCCGGCTCTCTCTCCACCCGCGCTGTTTTCAATGTCCCAGCTCTCTCTCCTCTCGAGCTGTTTTCAATGTCCCGGCTCTACCACCTCCCGCGCTGTTTTCACTGTCCCGGCTCTCTCTCCTCCCGCGCTGTTTTCACTGTCCCGGCTCTCACTCCTCCCGCGCTCTTTATACTCTCCCGTCTCTCTCCTCACGCTCAGTTTTCAATGTCCCGGCTCTCTCTCCTCCCACACTGTTTTCACTGTCCCGGCTCTCTCTCCTCCCGCGCTGCTTTCACTGTCCCGGCTCTCACTCCTCCCGCGCTCTTTATACTCTCCCGTCTCTCTCCTCACGCTCAGTTTTCAATGTCCCGGCTCTCTCTCCTCCCGCGCTGTGTTCACTGTCCCGGCTCTCTCTCCTCCCACACTGTTTTCACTGTCCCGGCTCTCTCTCCTCTCGCGCTGTTTTCACTGTCCCGGCTCTCTCTCCTCCCGCGCTCTTTTCCCTCTCCCGGCTCTCTCCTCCCACACTGTTTTCACTGTCCCGGCTTTCTCTCCTCGCGCGCTGTTTTCACTGTCCCGGCTCTCTCTCCTCCCGCGCTGTTTTCACTGCCCCGGCTCTCTCACCTCCCGCGCTGTTTTCACTGTCCCGGCTCATTCTCCTCCCGCGCTGTTTTCCCTGTCCCGGCTCTCTCTTCTCCCGCGCTGTTTTCAATGTCACGGCTCTCTCTCATCCCGCGCTGTTTTCACTGACCCGGCTGTCTTTCCTCTCGCGCTGTTATCGCTGTCCCGGCTCTCTCTCTTCTCGCGCTGCTTTCACTGTCCCGGCACTCTCAGCTCCCACGCTGTTTTCACTGTCACGGCTCTCTCTCATCCCGCGCTGTTTTCACTGTCCCGGCTCTCTCTCCTCTCGCGCTGTTTTCACTGTCCCGGCTCAGTCTCCCCTCGCGCTGTTTTCACTGTCCCGGCTCTCTCTCCTCCCGCGCTGTTTTCACTGTCCCGGCTCTCTCTCCTCCCGCGCTGTTGTCACTGTCCCGGCTCTCTCTCCTCCCGCGCTGTTTTCACTCTCCCGGCTCTCTCTCCCCTCGCGCTGTTTTCACTGTCCTGGCTCTCTCTCCTCCCGCGCTGTTTTCACTGTCCCGGCTCTCTCTCCTCCCGCGCTGTTGTCACTGTCCCGGCTCTCTCTCCTCCCGCGCTGTTTTCAATGTCCCGTCTCTCTCTCCATTCGCGCTGTTTTCGTTGTTCCGGCTCTCTCTCCTCCCGCGCTGTTTTCACTCTCCCGGCTCTCTCTCCTCCCGCGCTGTTGTCACTGTCCCGGCTCTCTCTCCTCCCGCGCTGTTTTCAATGTCCCGTCTCTCTCTCCATTCGCGCATTTTTCAATGTCCCGGCTCACTCTCTGCCCGCGCTCTTTTCCCTCTCCCGGCTCTCTCCTCCCACACTGTTTTCACTGTCCCGGCTTTCTCTCCTCGCGCGCTGTTTTCACTCTCGCGGCTCTCTCTCCTCCCGCGCTGTCTTCATTGTCCCGGCTCTCTCTCCTCCCGCGCTGTATTCACTGTCCCGGCTCTCTCTCCTCCCGCGCTGTTTTCACTGACCCGGCACACTCACCTCCCGCGCTGTTTTCACTGTCCCGGCTCTCGCTCCTCCCGCGCTGTTTTCAATGTCACGGCTATCTCAGCTCCTGCGCTGTTTTTACTGTCCCGGCTCTCTCTCCTCCCACGCTGTTTTCACTGTCCCAGCTGTCTTTCCTCCCGCGCTGTTTTCACTGTCCCGCCTATCTCTCCTCTCGCGCTGTTTTCGCTGTCCCAGCTCCCTCTCTTCTCGCGCTGCTTTCACTGTCCCGGCACTCTCACCTCCCACGCTCTTTTCACTCACCCGGCTCTCTCCTCGCGCTCAGTTTTCAATGTCCCGTCTCTCTCTCCTCGCGCTCAGTTTTCAATGTCCCGTCTCCCTCTCCTCCGGCGCTGTTTTCACTGTCCCGGCTCCTCTCCTCCCGCGCTGTTTTCACTGTCCCGGCTCTCTCTCCTCCCGCGCTGTTGTCACTGTCCCGGCTCTCTCTCCTCCCGCGCTGTTTTCACTGTCCCGGATCTCTCTCCATTCGCGCTGTTTTCGTTGTTCCGGCTCTCTCTCCTCCCGCGCTGTTTTCAATGTCTCGGCTCTCTCTCCTCCCGCGCTGTTTTCACTGTCCCGGCTCTTGCTCCTCCCGCGCTGTTTTCAATGTCACGGCTAACTAAGCTCCTGCGCTGTTTTCACTGTCCCTGCTGTCTTTCCTCCCGCGCTGTTTTCCCTGTCCCGCCTCTCTCTATCCTCTCGCGCTGTTTTCACTGTCCCGGCTCTCTCTCCTCCCGTGCTGTTTTCACTGTCCCGGCTCTCTCTCCTCCCGCGCTGTTTTCAATGTCCCAGCTCTCTCTCCTCCCGCGCTGTTTTCACTGTCCCGGCTCTCTCTCCTCTCGCACTGTTTTCACTGTCCCGGCTCTCTATCCTCATGCTCAGTTTTCAATGTCCCGGCTCTCTCTCCTCCCGCGCTGTGTTCACTGTCCCGGCTCTCTCTCCTCCCACGCTGTTTTCACTGTCCCGGCTCTCTCTCCTCTCGCGCTGTTTTCATTGTCCCGGCTCTATCTCCTCCCGCGCTCTTTGCACTGTCCCGGCTCTCTCTCCAACCGCGCTGCTTTCACTGTCCCGGCTCTCACTCCTCCCGCGCTCTTTTCACTCTCCCGGCTCTCTCCTCGCGCTCAGTTTTCAATGTCCCAGCTCTCTCTCCTCCCGCGCTGTTTTCACTGTCCGGCTCACTCTCCTCCCGCGCTGTTTTCACTGTCCCAGCTCTCTCTCCTCCCGCGCTGTTTTCACTGACCCGGCTCTCGCTCAACCCGCGCTGTTTTCAATGTCACGGCTAACTCAGCTCCTGCGCTGTTTTTACTGTCCCGGCTCTCTCTCCTCCCGCGCTGTTTTCACTGTCCCGCCTCTCTCTCCTCTCGCGCTGTTTTCACTCTCCCGGCACTCTCACCTCCCACGCTGTTTTCACTGTCATGGCTCTCTCTCCTCCCGCGCTGTTTTCACTCTCCCGGCTCTCTCCTCGCGCTCAGTTTTCAATGGCCCGTCTCTCTCTCTCCTCGCGCTCAGTTTTCAATGTCCCGTCTCTCTCTCCTCCCGCGCTGTTTTCACTGTCCCGGCTCTCTCTACTCCCGCGCTGTTTTCACTGTCCCGGCTCTCTCTCCTCCCGCGCTGTTGTCACTGTCCCGGCTCTCTCTCCTCCCGCGCAGTTTTCACACTCCCGGCTCTTGCTCCTCCCGCGCTGTTTTCAATGTCACGGCTAACTCAGCTCCTGCGCTGTTTTCACTGTCCCTGATGTCTTTCCTCCCACGCTGTTTTCACTGTCCCGCCTCTCTCTCCTCCTGCGATGTTTTCGCTGTCCCGGCTCTCTCTCTTCACACGCTGCTTTCACTGTCCCGGCACTCTCACCTCCCGCGCTGTTTTCAATATCTCGTCTCCCTGTCCTCCTGCGCTGTTTTCACAGTCCCGGCTCACTCTCCTCTCGCGCTGTTTTCACTGCCCAGGGTCTCTCTCCTCTCGCGCTGTTGTCACTGTCCCGGGTATCTCTCCTCCCGCGCTATTTTCGCCTTCCCGGCTCTCAATCCTCCCGCGCTCTTTTCACTCTCCCGGCTCTCTCCGCCTGCGCTGTTTTCAATGTCTAGGCTCTCTCTCCTCCCGCGCTGTTTTCACTGTCCCGGCTCTCTCTCCTCCCACGCTCTTTTCACTGTCCGGGCTCTCTCTCCTGCTGCGCTCTTTTCACTGTCCCGACTCTCTCTCCGCCCGCGCTGTTTTCACTGTACCGACTCTCTCTCCTCCCGCACTTTTTTCGCTGCCCCGGCTCTCTCTCCTCCCGCGCTGTTTTCAATGTCCCGGCTCTCTCTCCTCCCGCGCTGTTCTGAATGTCCCGGCTCTCTCTTCTCTCGCGCTGTTTTCAATGTCCTGGCTCTGTCACCTCCCGCGCTGTTTTCACTGTCCCGACTCTCTCTCCACCCGCGCTGTTTTCAATGTCCCAGCTCTCTCTCCTCTCGCGCTGTTTTCAATGTCCCGGCTCTCACACCTCCCGCGCTGTTTACACTGTCCCGGCTCTCTCTCCTCCCGCGCTGTTTTCACTGCCCCGGCTCTCCTCCTCCCGCGCTGTTTTCAGTGTCCCGGCTCTCTCTCCTCCCGCGCTGCTATCACTGTCCCGGCTCTCACTCCTCCCGCGGTCTTTTCACTCTCCCGTCTCTCTCCTCACGCTCAGTTTTCAATGTCCCGGCTCTCTCTCCTCCCGCGCTGTGTTCACTGTCCCGTCTCTCTCTCCTCCCACACTGTTTTCACTGTCCCGGCTCTCTCTCCTCTCGCGCTGTTTTCACTGTCCCGGCTCTCTCTCCTCGCGCACTCTTTTCACTGTCCCGGCTCTCTCTCCACCCGCGCTGCTTTCACTGTCCCGGCTCTCACTCCTCCCGCGCTCTTTTCCCTCTCCGGGCTCTCTCCTCGCGCTCAGTTTTCAATGTCACAGCTCTCTCTCCTCCCGCGCTGTTTTCACTGTCCCGGCTTTCTCTCCTCACGCGCTGTTTTCACTGCCCCGGCTCTTTCACCTCCGGCGCTGTTTTCACTGTCCCAGCTCTATCTCCTCCCGCGCTGTTTTCACTGTCCCAGCTCTCTCCCCTCCCGCGCTGTTTTCACTGCCCCGGCTCTCGCTCCTCCCGCGCTGTTTTCAATGTCACGGCTAACTCAGCTCCTGCGCTGTTTTTACTGTACCGGCTCTCTCTCCTCCCGCGCTGTTTTCACTGTCCCGGCTGTCTTACCTCCCGCGCTGTTTTCACTGTCCCGGCTCTCTCTCCTCTCGCGCTGTTTTCGCTGTCCCGGCTCTCTCTCTTCTCGCGCTGCTTTCACTGTCCCGGCACTCTCACCTCCCGCGCTGTTTTCACTGTCCCGGTTCTCTCTCCTCCCGCGCTGTTTTCAATGTCCCGGCTCTCTCTCCTCCCGCGCTGTTTTCACTGTCCCGTCTCCCTGTCCTCCCGCGCTGTTTTCACAGTGCTGGCTCTCTCTCCTCTCGCGCTGTTTTCACTGTCCCCGGTCTCTCTACTCCCGCGCTGTTTTCACTGTCCCGGCTATCTCTCCTCCCGCGCTGTTGACACTGTCCCGGCTCTCTCTCCTCCCGCGCTGTTTTCAATGTCCCGGCTCTCTCTCCATTCGCGCTGTTTTCGTTGTTCCGGCTCTCTCTCCTCCCGCGCTGTTTTCACTGTCCCGGCTCTTGCTCCTCCCGCGCTGTTTTCAATGTCACGGCTAACTCAGCTCCTGGGCTGTTTTCCCTGTCGCTGCTGTCTTTCCTCCCGCGCTGTTTTCCCTGTCCCGCCTCTCTCTCCTCTCGTGATGTTTTTGCTGTCCCGGCTCTCTCTCTTCACGCGCTGCTTTCACTCTCCCGGCTCTCTCCTCGCGCTCAGTTTTCAATGTCTCAGCTCTCTCTCCTCCCACGCTGTTTTCACTGTCCCGGCTCTCTCTCCTCCCGCGCTGTTTTCACTGTCCCGGCTCTCTCTCCTCCCGCGCTGTTTTCAATGTCACGGCTAACTCAGCTCCTGCGCTGTTTTTACTGTCCCGGCTCTCTCTCCTCCCGCGCTGTTTTCACTGTCCCGGCTCTCTCTCCTCCCGCGTTGTTTTCACTGTCCCGGCTGTCTTACCTCCGGCGCGGTTTTCACTGTCCCGGCTCTCTCTCCTCTCGCGCTGTTTTCGCTGTCCCGGCTCTCTCTCTTCTCGCGCTGCTTTCACTGTCCCGGCACTCTCACCTCCCGCGCTGTTTTCACTGTCATGGCTCTCTCTCCTCCCGCGCTGTTTTCACAGTCCCAGCTCTCTCTCCTCTCGCGCTGTTTTCAATGTCACGGCTAACTCAACTCCTGCGCTGTTTTCACTGTCCCTGCTGTCTTTCCTCCCGCGCTGTTTTCACTGTCCCGCCTCTCTCTCCTCTCGCGATGTTTTTGCTGTCCCGGCTCTCTCTCTTCACGCGCTGCTTTCACTGTCCCGGCACTCTCACCTCCCGCGCTGTTTTCAATATCTCGTCTCCCTGTCCTCCTGCGCTGTTTTCACAGTCCCAGCTCTCTCTCCTCTCGCGCTGTTTTCACTGTCCAGGGTATCTCTCCTCTCACGCTGTTTTCACTGTCCCGGGTATCTCTCCTCCCGCGCTATTTTCGCTGTCCCGGCTCTCACTCCTCCCGCGCTCTTTTCACTCTGCCGGCTCTCTCCGCCTGCGCTGTTTTCAATGTCTAGGCTCTCTCTCCTCCCGCGCTCTTTACACTGTCCGGGCTCTCTCTCCTGCCGCGCTCTTTTCACTGTCCCGACTGTCTCTCCGCCCGCGCTGTTTTCACTGTACCGGCTCTCTCTCCTCCCGCACTTTTTTCGCTGCCCCGGCTCTCTCTCCTCCCGCGCTGTTTTCAATGTCCCGGTTCTCTCTCCTCCCGCGCTGTTCTGAATGTCCCGGCTCTCTCACCTCCCGCGCTGTTTTCAATGTCCCGGCTCTGTCACCTCCCGCGCTGTTTTCAATGTCCCGGCTCTGTCACCTCCCGCGCTGTTTTCACTGTCCCGGCTCTCTCTCCTCCCGCGCTGTTTTCAATGTCCCAGCTCTCTCTCCTCTCGCTCTGTTTTCAATGTCCCGGCTCTCACACTCCCACGCTGTTTTCACTGTCCCGGCTCTCTCTCCTCCCGCGCTGTTTTCACTGTCCCGGCTCCCTCTCCTCCCGCGCTGTTTTCACTGTCCCGGCTCTCTCTCCTCCCGCGCTGCTATCACTGTCCCGGCTCTCACTCCTCCCGCGCTCTTTTCACTCTCCCGTCTCTCTCCTCACGCTCAGTTTTCAATGTCCCGGCTCTCTCTCCTCCCGCGCTGTGTTCACTGTCCCGGCTCTCTCTCCTCCCACACTGTTTTCACTGTCCCGGCTCTCTCTCCTCCCGCGCTGTTTTCACTGTCCCGGCTCTCTCTCCTCGCGCGCTCTTTTCACTGTCCCGGCTCTCTCTCCACCCGCGCTGCTTTCACTGTCCCGGCTCTCACTCCTCCCGCGCTCTTTTCCCTCTCCCGGCTCTCTCCTCGCGCTCAGTTTTCAATGTCCTAGCTCTCTCTCCTACCGCGCTGTGTTCACTGTCCCGGCTCACTCTCCTCCCGCGCTGTTTTCACTGCCCCGGCTCTCTCACCTCCCGCGCTGTTTTCACTGTCCCGGCTCATTCTCCTCCCGCGCTGTTTTCACTGTCCCGGCTCTCTCTACCCCCGCGCTGTTTTCAATGTCACGGCTAACTCAGCTCCTGCGCTGTTTTCACTGTCCCGCCTCTATCTCCTCTCGCGCTTTTTTCACTGTCCCGGCTCTCTCTCCTCCCGCGCTGTTTTCAATATCCCGTCTCCCTGTCCTCCCGCGCTGTTTTCACTGTCCCGCCTCTATCTCCTCTCATGCTGTTTTCACTGTCCCGGGTCTCTCTCCTCCCGCGCTGTTTTCACTGTCCCGACTCTCTCTCCTCGCGCGCTCTTTTCACTGTCCCGGCTCTCTCTCCACCCGCGCTGCTTTCACTGTCCCGGCTCTCACTCCTCCCGCGCTCTTTTCCCTCTCCCGGCTCTCTCCTCGCGCTCAGTTTTCAATGTCCTAGCTCTCTCTCCTACCGCGCTGTGTTCACTGTCCCGGCTCACTCTCCTCCCGCGCTGTTTTCACTGCCCCGGCTCTCTCACCTCCCGCGCTGTTTTCACTGTCCCGGCTCATTCTCCTCCCGCGCTGTTTTCACTGTCCCGGCTCTCTCTTCCCCCGCGCTGTTTTCAATGTCACGGCTAACTCAGCTCCTGCGCTGTTTTCACTGTCCCGCCTCTATCTCCTCCCGCGCTGTTTTCAATATCCCGTCTCCCTGTCCTCCCGCGCTGTTTTCACTGTCCCGCCTCTATCTCCCCTCACGCTGTTTTCACTGTCCCGGGTCTCTCTCCTCCCGCGCTGTTTTTACTGTCCCGGCTCTCACTCCTCCCGCGCTCTTTTTACTCTCCCGGCTCTCTCCTCGCGCTCAGTTTTCAATGTCCCGTCTCTCTCTCATCGCGCTCAGTTTTCAATGCCCCGTCTCTCTCTCTCCTCCCGCGCTGTTTTCACTGTCCCGGCTCTCTCTCCTACCGCGCTGTTTTCACTGTCCCGGCTCTCTCTCCTCCCGCGCTGTTGTCACTGTCCCGGCTCTCTCTCCTCCCGCGCTGTTTTCAATGTCCCGTCTGTCTCTCCATTCGCGCTGTTTTCGTTGTTCTGGCTCTCTCTCCTCCCGCGCTGTTTTCAATGTCCCGGCTCACTCTCCACACGCGCTGTTTTCACTGACCCGGCTCTCTCTCCTCCCGCGCTGTTTTCACTGTCCCGGCTGTCTTTCCTCCCGCGCTGTTTTCAATGTCCCGGCACTCTCACCTCCCGCGCTGTTTTCAATATCCCATCTCCCTATCCTCCCGCGCTGTTTTCACAGTCCCGGCTCTCTCTCCTCCCGCGCTGTTTTCACTGTCCCGGGTCTCTCTCCTCCCGCGCTGTTTTCACTGCCCCGGCTCTCTCTCTTCCCGCGCTGTTTTCACTGTCCCGGCTCTCACTCCTCCCGCGCTCTTTTCACTCTCCCGGCTCTCTCCGCTCGCGCTGTTTTCTATGTCTCGGCTCTATCTCCTCCCGCGCTGTTTTCACTGTCCCGGCTCTCTCTCCTCCAGCGCTCTTTTCACTGTCCCGGCTCTCTCTCCTCCCGCGCTGTTTTCACTGTCCCGGCTCTCTCTCCACCCGCGCTTTTTTCGCTGCCCCGGCTCTCTCTCCTCCCGCGCTGTTTTCAATGTCCCGGCTCTCTCTCCTCCCGCACTGTTTTCAATGTCCCAGCTCTCTCACCTCCCGCGCTGTTTTCACTGTCCCGGCTCTCTCTGCTCTCGCGCTATTTTCAATGTCCCGGCTCTCTCTCCTCTCGCGCTGTTTTCAATGACCCGGCTCTCTCACCTCCCGCGCTGTTTTCACTGTCCCGGCTCTCTCTCCTCCCGCGCTGTTTTCACTCTCTCGGCTCTCTCTCGAGCGCTGTTTTCGCTGTCCCGGCTCTCTCTCCTCCCGCGCTGTTCTGAATGTCCCGGCTCACTGAGCTCCCACGCTGTTTTCACTCTCCCGGCTCTCTCTCCTCCCGCGCTGTTTTCACTGTACCGGCTCTCTCTCCTCCCGCACTGTTTTCACTGTCCCGGCTCTCTTTCCCCCCGCGCTGTTGTCACTCTCCCGGCTCTCTCTCCTCCCGCGCTGTTTTCGCTGTCCCGGCTCTCTCTCCTCCCGCACTGTTTTCAATGTCCCGGCTCTCTCTCCTCCCGCCCGGTTTTCAATGTCCCCCTCTCTCTCCTCCCGCGCTGTTTACACTGTCCCGGCTCTCTCTCCTCCCGTGCTGTTTTCAATGTCCCGTCTCTCTCTCCGCCCGCGCTATTTTCAATGTCTCGGCTCTCTCTCCTCCCGCTCTGTTTTCACTGTCCCTGCTCTCTCTCCTCCCGCGCTCTTTTCACTGTCCCGGCTCTCTCTCCTCCCACGCTGTTTTCAATGTGGTCGGCATCACAGAGACGTGGTTTCAGGGGGTTCAAGTCTGGCATTTAATCATCCAGGGATTCACAACCTATCGTAAAGACAGCGAGGTGGGCAGATGTGGCGAGGTTTGTCTTGTTAATTAGGAATGAAATTAGTTCAATAGCAATAAACGACATTGGGTGAGATGATGTGGAGTCTGGGTCAGCGGGTCAGGGACTCCAATTCGGTCAGGGACCTCTTGCATGTTTTGC